>NC_050198.1:80477619-81077619 GCF_004126475.2 Phyllostomus discolor | reverse complement strand
TTTTTTGTTTTTTTACTATTCAATTTCATTAGGTATAATTTATCTATTCCAATTCTCTGATTCTTCCTGATTAAGTTTTGGAAAATTGCGTTTCTAGGAATTTATCCATTTCATTCAGGTTGTCAAGTTTGTTGGCATATAGTTGTTCATAATATTTTTTTACAATCTTTTGTATTTCTTTGGTGTCTGTTATTATTTCTCCTTTTTCATTTCTGATTTTATTTATTTGAGTCCTACCTCTTTTTTTCTTGATGAGTGTGATTAAAGGTTTGTCAATCTTGTTTATCTTTTCAAACAATCAGCTCCTGTATTCTTTGATCTTTTGTATCTTTTTTATGCTCTATTTCATTTATTTCTACTCTGATCTTAACTATTCCCTTCATTCTACTCACATTGGGCTCTGGTTTTTGTTCTTTTTCAAGTTCCTTTGAATATGAAGTTAGATTGTTTGCTTGAGCTTTGTTTTGTTTTTTGAGTTAGGCCTGTAATGCTGTGCATTTCCCTCTCAGGATTGCTTTCCCAGTGTCCCACAGATTTCAGACTGTTGTGTCCTCCTTTTCATTTATTTCACAGTATCTTTTGATTTTGTCCTTGACCTCATTGTTGACCCATTTATTGTTTAATAACAGTTATTTAGCAATCAGACAACAGTCTAATTTGTGCTCCCTCGTATGTAACTACCTGTTCTTCTCTTGCAGCTTTTAGGATTCTTGCCTTATCTTTAAGCTTTGCCATTTTAAAAATGATGTGTCTGGCAGTAGACCTTTATAGTACATCTTGTTTGGGATTCTCTAAGCTTCACTTGTGTGTCTTTTTGTCTCACCAGATTAGGGTGAGACAAAAATAATGACCAAATTTGGTCATTATTTCTTCAAATAGATTCTGAATCCCTTGCTCACTCTCTTCTCCTTCTGGGATTCCCATGGTGTGGATATTGTTAAGCTTCATGTTGTCTAAAATGTTTCTTAAGCTCTCCTCATTTTTTTTAATTCTTTTTTTCTCTTTGCTGTTCTGCTTCAGTGATTTTTTTTTTTCCTACCTTGCCTTCCAAATCATGGATTCAATGCTCTACTTCATCTAATCTACTGTTTATTCCTCTCAGTGTATTATTTATTTCAGATTTTGCATTCTTTATTTGTGACTGGTCCTTTTTTATAGTTTCTATATCTTTTTTCATTCTGTTGAGTATCATTACAAGCATTACTCTACACTCTCTATCTGATAAATTGTTTGCCACCATTTTATCTAGTTCTTTTTCAGGTGAATTCTCATTTGAAGCCTGTTTCTTTGTCTTCCCATTTTGTCTGCCTCTTTGTGTTTGTTTCTAAATGTTAGGTAGATCTGCAAAGACTCTGGGGTAGGCCTTTGTCACATGCTACTTGTGCCTGGACCTGGTCAACATGTTTGGAGCTATCAGTTATCCACTGTGTGTGGATCCCTCTGCTGGGCCTGGGTGTGTACAAAAAGAATCAAGCTACACACCAAGGCCAGCTTTTACTAGCACCAGGACTAGGGGAGGGTCATCTACCACCACAGAGCTCCCAAATATCTGCCTTAGTTGCTAATCAGTGATATAGCCTCAAGATGTGCTAAGTGGAGCCAGACTTAAGCTCCACAGTTTAGGGAAGAGTGATTCTTGTGGGTGGGGCAATTGCTTCCCCTCAGGCTAATGCCACTTTGAGAGGAATGCTCTGCCTGAAAGGGATGTCTTTTGCAGCATGGGGAATGCCTCAGCACAGGGATCCTGGTAGCTGTTCCTTCAGTTCTCTCTCCAGAGCCACCAGCCACAGACTCGCCACAAGTATCTCTAGTTCACTCTGTCTTCCCTCTGCCACAGCCAAGACTAAGTAGCTGCAAGTGGAATTTTGTGCATTGGCCCTTTAAGAGGCTCTCTTCATCTCTAGCCATTTCTCCCTGGCAGGCAGAAACACTGTTGCTTTTCACAGCTGGATGTTTTCTGGGTTCCTTTCCTGGCTCTGGTGCTGGAGGCTGGGTAGCGCAGCCTAGGTTTAGACTCGACACTTCACAGTGGAACCACCCCAGCTGCTGAAATATCCCTCCAGCACTTCAGCTGTCACCTGTGGGAGTCCAGACAGTCCTCTCGTGCTTCCTTAGCACCCCCTACCAGTCACGTTGTGATGATGTGGCTTCTTTTGTCAGTCAGTGGTTATAACAAGGCTTCTCTCCAGCTACCGTTCAGTTGGTTATTCAGGATGATTTCTCTATGATTTTTTTGTTGTTGTTATTCCAGATCGGTCTCCAGAAGGAGGTTGGTATAGTTACCATCTGGGGTCTTCCAGAGGAAAAGTTCTCAATCTTTTACTATTTAGTGTAAAATTAGCTGTAAGTTTTTCATATATGGCCTGTATTATGTTGCAGTATATTCTTTCTATACCCATTTTATTGAGGGTTTTTATATTGAAGGTGTGTTGAATTTTGTCAAATGTTTTTCTGCATCTATTGAGATGATCATATTTTTTATTATTTTTATTTAACTGTAGTTGGCATACAATATTGTATTACTTTCAGGTGTACAACACAATTTGACATTTATATACCTTATGATGTGATCACACAATAAGTCTTGCAACCATCTGTCACTATGCAAAGTTAATATGATAGTATTGACTATATTCCCTGTGCTGTACACTACATCACTGTATCTTATGTATTTCATAACTGAAAGTTTTAACCTCTTATTCCCCTTCACATTTTCACCTATTCTCCCACCCTCTTCACGTCTGGCAATCATCAGCTTGTTCTTTGTACCTATGAGTTTGTTTTTGTTTGTGTTTGTGTTTGTGTTTTTTATTTATTTTTAAAAGACTTTATTTATTTATTTTTAAAGAGAGGGGAAAGGAAGGAGAAAGAGAGGGAGAGAAGCATCTATGTATGATTGCCTCTCCACTGGGGACCTGCAACCCAGGCATATGTCTGGGAATCAGGCACTGGGAATCAGGCACTGGGAATCAACCAGTGACCCTTTAGTTTGCAATCCAATGCTCAATCCACTGAGCCACACCAGGCAAGGTTGTTTGTGTTTTTTAGACTCCACGTACAAGTGAAATAATATGGTATTGACCTTTTCCTTCTGGCTTATTTTACTTAGCATAATGTCCTCAAAGTTCATTCATGATGTCACAAATGGCAAGATTTCATTCTTTTTAATTGCTGAATAATATTCCATTGTATATACATATACCACACCTGGTTTATCCATTCCTTTATTGATGGACAGCTAGGTTGCTTCCATACCGACTGAATGGAAGAAGACATCTGCCCATTCATGTGAAAGGGACTGTTATTTGTGGGGGAATGATGTATAAATGAAATCTGAATGGGAGGAGAGTTAGAGAAGGGGATGACTTAGAGCAAGTAAAATGATTGCTGACTGGCCTGAGGACCCATCTGAGGTTGAAAACTATATTAGATGCACAATATTTTGAGTGCTGCTACTTTCTCTCACAGTGGTCAGTATGAAATTAGAGAAATTGGGTGTTTGGAGGGACTCAAAACTGAGATGAAATAGCACAGATGATGTATTTGGAGATCATGGGGATAGGGATGCAATAAGTGCTAAATAGAATTGCCCTGAGATCCTGGCTGGATAAAAAAAGAAGTGAAGAGAAAACGGAGGGATTGGAGGCACTGAACACCTCAATGAAGTCAAATAGCATATGATATGGGATCCAGCCATTTTTTAAAGATTTGAGTGACAATGGGATATTGGAGTTAAGTTTTTTTAGTAGTGAATTTATGGTCAGTGATGCCAACTGACTGAGGGTAGTTGAGGTGTTAAGTTAAAGGACAGGGAGGTAAGGCCAATATGTATTGAATGGGTCTTTCATGTATATATTGTTGAAATTGCCTAAGATAAGCTTAAGACTTGGAATCTCAAGCCTTTTGAGGTGGTCCTTACAGTATGGATAACAGTGAGGATTATGCCCACATCTATTCACCACTCTCAGCCCCAACCCCTTATTTAGTAGTCAGCACTGGGGAGGAATATACAGGAATCAATAGGATCAGAAGAAAAGCTGATTTCAGGGAAGGCCAGGAAGTCAAGGGAATGTTTTGAAACAATTTATGTTCTCATTTGTTATGGGGTTTATTTATTGATTTTTAAACTGTGTGGGGAAAAGCACAAGAACACATTTTACTATTTTGGTCCCATATAGTCCTGGAATGGCAATAAAAAGGCCAGTCTCAATCTTAATCCAGATCTCTGAACTCAGATAAGTCATTATGAACCCTAGTGTGACCATTTGTATAATAGATGGAATTTGTATAATAATTGGAATGGATGAGCTCTACATCTTTCATTGTTTTTAATATCTAGGGGTTCTAAATAAAACTGCCAAGGTATGCCAGAGATACGACAGCTATTCTCTAAAAGTGTATTCTATCTGGAGAGAAAGAAACTATTATGAGGAAACATAAAATTTGCTTGCTAAAACTGCAAATCCTATGAAAAAAAATACTGACTGCAGACACCACAGTGCATCTTTGTGTCGTGGAAGAATCCTAAAATTGATGGACCAGTATGATTTGGTGAAGCACTTCAGTTTTGGGGATTAACTGTTTTCCACTAATTAGATTTGAAATGTAGGTTGGTTATATTTGACTTTTTTGCATCTCATTTTCCTCAATAAGAAAATTAGGATGATAGTATTTTGTAGAATTATTGTAAATATTAAATAAAATTGTGCATGTGACACTTTTAGCAGTGTCAGATATTTTTTAAAAACTCAATATACATTATCATTATAATTATTATAATAATTATGGAAGGAACCAAATGTTACATTTCTGCTGTATAAAGCTCTATAAACAAGGAAATAGCTGAAAGAAAGGTGTGTAAAAATAAATAATACACACTATTCCATTTTATGGAGCCCTTTCCCTAACATGGGAAATTTCCAAGCATGTCATGAAGTCTCGATCTATCAGGAAAGGTTGGAGGTCCCATCAATCAAACAGCATCATATTCTGCTCTTATCCTTATAAAGATAAGATTTGTGAGCTCACCTTATCCTTTTCCTTGTGTCTCCAGATGTTTCTAGTTTATTTTTCACCAAACCAGAGGGAATTTCTCAATTGAGGTACCTAGTGATTTTTTCTTTTTATTCCTTCTTTTCCCTTTAGAGTCCTTCTTCATAAGTTTCATTCCTTTCCCCTACTTCTTTCACCCCTCCTTAACTATTTATTCTACTTTAACACTTCCATTCTCTTTATTCAACTACAGTTTTCTTCCATTTTACAGCCTTTATTCTACATGCCATCCTTTTTATTCTACATCACCCTTCCCCTTTGTTCTAAGTCACCCCTTCAGCCCTTTAGTCCACAGCATGCCCTCCTCTTTATTCCATGTCATTCCTTCCTCTTTATCCACATCACCCCCCTTATTACACATCTTTCTATCCTTTTCTTCCACAACACCCTCTCCTTTCTTCCAGTCTCTCTCTCCCTTACGACCATGTTATCCTTCCCCTTTATTCCATATCAACCTCTTCTCCTTTATTCCTCTTCCCTACCTCTCCTTCCTCTTCAGTTCCAGCCAAAGCTTCTCAATTCACCAACAAAATTTTAAATTGAAAAACACAGTAGCCATGAATATGCTGCTGTCACAATACAGATGTTTATTAATGATTAAATGCCAGAGAAGTTTTAACAATCACAAATCTTCGAGCTCTGCGGTGGTTACCCAATGTGTGATCAATTTCTGTCCCTCAATACAATACATTCGTCATTCTATGGACCTTAGCAGTTGTTATCCCTCAGTATCAGCTATTGTTTTGGATGTCATACATAACCCATATCTGTGTGTTACCAGAGCATGTCCCACAAATTTGTACAATCCTGCATAAGGGAACTATAGAGACAACAGATAAGAACATTTGTAATCAGGTGACTTTTACCACTTGGAAATATATCCATCCCTAACTAACTGTTTTTGCTGACAACTAGGTGAGAACACCAGCTGTCTGTAAAGCAAATCTAGGTAATAAAATTGATTTTTTCCTCTAACTTTTGACCAAAGAAAAGCTAATTAGACTTACATTTAATATCACCCTGTTGGCTTCACTTGAGCAAAACTGCACATATTTTAGGAGTGGCTGTTTCACGAGCCACTGGTCTAAATAATTTGGGGAAATAAACTATTCTGAGGTTGTGGAGTTGCTGCAGGGACACGGCTATGAGTTGCTGTGACATGGTTTAGCATTGTTTGTTAGTTGTCAGTAAGCTGACCTAACATCCTAGCATGCCTCTTGAGGGCCTTTCCAATGGAGCTCTCAGGAGAAGGGTAGGAAAGTCAGGAAAAACATGCAATCCCCTTTGGGGGAGGGAAAGCACCTCGAGATTTGTGAGCTTCTCTAGGACAGGTATTTACCACAAATGTCACATCAATTAAAGTAAGGGCTGTAATGTTACAAAGCCAGGACCAGGGGTAAAAGAGAAAGGCAAGGTAGCACCAGGGAGCCTGGGCCTGACACAGAAACACCTGTTTTTACCAGCTGAAGGGACCAAGCATCCCCAGTGAAGGGGCTGGCAGTGTGTTTGGACTTCTCAGCCTGACCCGAGCATCAGGTGGAACTCCTTCTCACCCTCAGATCTTTACCTTCAAGACACACTCTTTAATGTTTCCTGTGACATCCCAGGTCTACCCCCACCCTTTTCCCCTGTCTGGCACCTTATAGAAGGAAAAACACCTAAGGAAAGAAGTAGCTGATGCCAGTTTTGGCCTCCTTCTCCCGGGGCACACGGAGCAATGGGCGGTCTTGCTCCAGAATAGGGGGGTTACCCGCTCCTTCCTCGTCGTCATGGGAACAGGAAGTGCCGGGAGGCACAGCTGGCTCCTCAAAGGAACCTAGAAAATAAGAATAATGTTAACTTCTTACTTTGCACAACACCCAAGGAACTAAGACCTAAGTTTGAGCTTCAAATACAGTGAGTATGAGGCAAGAAGTTAGGGCAGGAATGGTTATCCCCATTAGACTTCTAAGAAAACTTCAGCCTAAGAGTAGAATACATATCTCTAAATCTAAGCCCACTATTGAAGCAAGGATCTGAAGGAGGAGGGCTTGGTTAGAGAACAGAAAGTGTTAGAATCCCCATGCTTAGAGCAAACAGACAATACCTCTGGGGAGGCAGGGAAGAATGTGGCCTCCTAACCACCACCCTACAAGCAGACTAACTAATTTTACTAAGCAAATGAGTAATAAATCTGGAGCCAGCAGCTTACAGCACTTCATGGAGGGGAGAAAGCAGGTGTCGATCTTCAGTGACTCTGGGAAGGGCTTGTAGTTCATTACTTGACCGGGCTGAGATTTGTTTTTAAGCAGGGTGGTATCTACAGGAAATGTAACATCTGTATCTTCTTTATGGAACTGGATTGCCTTTGAATTCTGAATTTCATTAGAGTCAAGATAATTAGGCATTGGTACTGCTTCCACATTCATAATTTCTTCAAGATTGACAGCAGGGTCTGGCTGAAGGTCTGGGATTGTACTTAAAATGGAGACATCTTCAGGTTCTGGGATCACACTGGCAACTTCATCTTCTTCAAAGGTGTTGGCTTGGCCTTTCTGAGAATCTGAAATTTCATTGTGAATTTGAGTATCCTTGAACCCTAGAACCACACTGAGAACTGAGCCATCTTCAAGACTGGGCTTTTCTTCAGAGTCTTGGATTCCACTGATATCAGAAGCTTCTTTATGTCCTGGGATTTCTTCAGCATCTGAGGCTTCTTCATTGTTTAGGGCTCCACTCATATCTGAGGATCCTTCCTCATCTTGAATCTCATCTAAATCAGAGACATCTTCAGGGCTCGTTACCACATGGAGAGCTGGGACCTCTTCAAGGTTGGATGCTTCTCCAGAACCTGCAATTCCATTAAACTCTGGAGTTTCTGCATAATCTGGAATTTCTTCAGTATCTGAGGTTTCTTCATCATTTGGAACTCCATCAAGAGCTGGGACCTCTTCAAGATTGAGATCTTCTTCAGAATCTGAGAGTCCATTAACCTCTGGGGATTCTTCATGATTTGGAATTTCATGACCACCAGGGACTTCTTCAGGGCTTGGTATCACATTAAGAGCTGGGACTTCTTCAAAATCAAGATCTTCATCAGAATCTGAAATACCATTGATTTCTGGTACTTCTTCATGGTCTAAAATGTCTTCAGCATTTAAGGCTTCATTATTTGGGATTTCATCAAGAGCTGGAACTTCTTCAAAATTGGGATCTTCTTCAGAATCTGGGTTTTCACCATTATCTGAATCATCTGTATGGTCCGGGATAGCATCAAGATAGGGGACTTCTGCAAGGTCAAGACTTTGGTAGTTTTCAAAATTTGGTCCTTCTTCAAAGTTGTGGTTTGGGAATTCTCCAGGATTGGGGACTTCTTGCACATCTGGGGCTCCTTCAGGGCCTGGTACCATATCAAAATATGGTATTTCTTCAAAGTCTGGGATTTCAATCAGTTCTGGAATTTCATCATCAGGATCTAAAATATCCTCGAGGGGAGGAAGATCATCAAAATTCACTGTATCATCATCATCATCATCATCATCATCATCATCCTCATTGTCATTATCATCTTCATCAAGCTCTGGTATGCCTTCAAGAATTGGGCCTTGAATCTCAAGGTCATTTGGGATCTCGAGACCTTGCACCTCTCCAAAGACTATGCCTTCATTGAGATATTCAAATACTAGCTCATCATTAGCTGTCACATCTTCCTCAGAGGACTCATCTTCCTCAAGGGGCTCATCTTCAGCAAGGACCTGGCCTTCGGGAATGGCCTTACCTTCAACAAGGGACTGACCTTCAGCAAGGGCCTGACCTTCAGCAAGGGCCTGACCTTCAGCAAGGGTCTGATCTCCAGCAGGGAACTGACCTTCATCAAAGGGCTTGCTTTGACCAAGGACAGCAGCCCGGGCTTCAGCAGAGTTTTCCACTGGATCAGAAAGTAAAGCATCCTCTTCCATCTTTATACGTGCACTCCTGAATGAGAATGAATTTGAAAAAGCAAATCAGTTTGTATACTTAAACTTATTAACAAAAGATAGTGTGGGATTGAAACCCCCCATAAAAGATCCTGCTTCAGGCTAAGCATAAACAAACCAAGGAAACACTCACTGGATCTTCCTCAAATTCCTGCGTCGGATAAAATCAAGGGCTTCGGGGCTGGATTTCCACACACGCTTAGCAACCTGCCTCTGAATATTAGGAGGCACCTGAAGGTAAAATTAGCAATGTTAGCCTTTATTAAACAACTTTTTAAATTTTTTACTCATTTCTATCAGTTACCTAGGACTGAAGGCACTACAACCAGCTAATGTGGGAAGAATTTCTAGATTAGGAGACTTTGCAGTACCTTTGGCTACCCTCAAGGATATATGTACAACTTCTCCCTGCCTTATGAATAAGAGAGTGAACTGTGAAATAAGTGTGTCCAAAACTTCCACCTACCTGAAAGAGGATATCCCAGTTATCGATCATGGCACGGACAACATTGACAGAAGCAACATAGTGGTCAATCCCCAGTCTTGTTTTCCTGGATTCCTTCTTGGCAAATTTCCCCTTCTTCAGGAGAGCAGATCCAAACACCAAAGCCAAATTGGTGGAAGTCATTCGGTTGCCAGAAACCTAGGTAAAAGAGAGCAAAAAGTGGTTGACTCTAAGGTAGTAATAAAAGTAATACAAATGAAAGTGTATTTTATTCTTATATCCTTCTTCCTCTGTCTCTGTCTCTTTCATGTACTCTCACACACGTTCCTGGCCATAGCCTTCACTACCCTTTCCCAGAGCTTTTTACCAGCTGTCCATCAATGCCAATGGAGTCCTCGCAGTTCTCAGTAATTTTATGCAGAGCCTTCAGCAGACGCTCCAGGGTGTCACTGTGGCAGGGTGGCATCAGGTAAACCAGCAATTGCAGGGCAGAAAGCTGATCCTGTGGCTTCAAAGCTAGAGGAAGGAAAACAAGGGTCGACTTGGGGGATAGCCTTGGCAACAATGCCATACCAGAAGAAATGTGATTCTTGTTGAAAATTACTGAAGGCTATGAAGAAAGTCCCCAGTCATCCTTTCTTTGCTCATGTCCATAACATTTGAGCCCAGAAGCCCTAAAAGCAAGAAAGGCCTTTATCAAAATCGAACCCCTTCTGCAGAAAGTAAGTGTTTTTTTTATCCTGAGAGGACACACAGAGCTTCAAGAAGCTCTGGAGAAATTTCCAAATGGCAGACTTATAATAAAATATTATGAGATACAAGGAAAGTAGTCTGAAGAGATGTTTTCATCTTTAGATGTTTATTCTGTCTTAATTCCTTGGGGTCCTGCAGCCTGAGTTCTGTCCATAAACCCCAATACTCCCTGTACTATTTCCTTTCTTTGCCCAACAAGGAAGAAGGGAGAGCAGAAGACTCACTTGCTGTCAGGAGGAAGGACATGTACAGATCATCTGGCAGCAAAGAGTCCTTCATGTCACGGAAAAACTCCTTGAGGAGTGCAGCAACATCATGCACATTCTGAGTGTCATCCAACACTACATCCAGACCTCGATCAAATTCTTCACGGAGCTATAAAAAGGGAGAGAATACATGGAATGTCTGCCTTGCCCACCACAGGCTCCCTCCTAGTCATTACTTTAATAAGTCTCAGGCCTCAGTGGAGGTAACTGGTAATACCATGTGCCTGCTACAGGAAACTTCCCTCAGGAATATGGGGGAGAGTCCACTTCGCTTGCTTTTTCTCAAAGAAAAATGTAAACAAAGCCAGCTTACCTCACGCACCCTTTCCTCAGAGTATTCCAGAGTGAAAATCCCCACTGTGCTTAATCCTGAAAGAAAAGATCAGGTATGCTCAGAATCTCTGGTCCTTTTCTCCAAGGGCATTTCCTTTCCCCTCTCATCTGCATTCAGACCCCAACTGATAGCAGGGAAACATTCTCAGCCTTTCATCCTGCAATCTCTTTTCTCTCCCCATTACTAGAATATCATCCTTTCTCTGTAATTGCCTTCTACCTCGATTTAACCATCATTTTCAGCCCCCTTACCATGTTTCTCAATGAAGTTGCAGCAAGCCTCTACAACCTGGGGAATTTGTTTAGCAATCGGATTGAGGCTCATTTTCCTTTTGGATCCCAGAAGTCTTTGGCCAATTGGAAAGGAAATCCTGGAAAGTTGCAGGGTCTGAAGCAGCAGGGCCCCATCCTCCAGTTCAGCCAGGCTATCCACAGATACTGCACCCTGTGGAGAAGAAACTTTCCTGAGGATTGCATCACATTCATAATAAGAGACATTCTTTTTGTGGCAAGCAAAGTACTATTCTCCAACATGTTCCGCTCACCTCCCCATCCCTCTGAGGACACAGACCTTTACTGTTCTGACCCACATCTCCGAATACCTCAGGAAGGCCCCCTGCCTGAACCCTGGTGGGTTTAACTCACTCTACGCCCACGGCGAGTGAACTCTCGGGGTAAGGAGGGCTCATCCCGTCTGCGATTGAAAAAGCGCCTGATGCGGCCAAATATCCTTTGCACTACGTTTCCCCGACGACGGCCGGCAGCCTGACCCATAGATTCTTCAATCTGCATCGTGGCTCTTAGTTCAAGATGCTTGCCGCGGGTAAGCTCATTCATCAGCACCTCTTCCAGACGAATGCCAAACGTCTTGAGTGATTCCACCGAGGAGTCTGGGAGAAAAAGAATAAAAAAACATCAATGCTCTGCTGCGCTTAGATAAGGAGGAACTGCACGGGCTGTAGCACTCTTCTAAGCAACCTCCCGCAGCCAACCCCCACCCCTCCAGATCCGCAGCGCCCCTCCCTGGGAAGTGAGTCAAAAAGACCCTGCAGTGGTTTGTCTGAAGGACTCCCGCTTCACTCAGCTATCCCAAGGGAGTTCAAGTTCCCTGCCTTAAGTCTTGCCACGGGGTGACTACCTTGAAGCACCTAGGGCAATTTCTTCTGAGAGATGAGTCTGGGGTGGATCCTAAGCAGGAAGGCTTAGGCAGATTTGATGGGACCGCCCCGAGTGCGAGAGCGCCTGCAGTTAGCATTTCCTGCAATCATCCCCTACAGGGTTTCTGGGAGGGGGGAGTGAGTGCCCCCAGGGGAAGTGGGCACCGCTTTGTTTTCCAGGGGCTAGGGACACAATACAGGAGGGGTGCAGCATCCCATTTATTTCCTAAGGAAAGTACAAGGGCTCCTCACCCCTCTGATGTCCTCTAAGAATAAGAAACCACTTCTCCAAGGTGTTTGGACTGTCAATAGGCAGAGCTATGGGAAGTAAAAAGAAAAGACACACACACTTACACAAGCAGGATTTGATAAGTGACTAAAACATCTCAATGCATTGATCTGCAGGAATTGGGGGTGGGGGAGGAGTAAACAGCTCTGATTAGCCCTCCAAGTGTTTTGCTTTCTCTCAACCTCAGTTTCCCTGTTTAACAACGGGACTAATCCTATTTAACACGTATGAGACTACAAGAATTTAACCAAACTATACAATCTTAGGCTCTGTGTGCCCACACACCAGTAGCAGCTCAACACAACGCTTAAAACATAAATTCCAGGACTTTGAGCATTGGGACAATGCAACAGGCAAAGGGAGGGGCTCTGTTTGCGACACCTCCGCGACTAGGAGTCGCCAAGTAACTGCCGGCATGCTCACACCCGGGATGCTGTTTGCTCCACTAGCTGCAGCGAGAGAAGCAGCAACCCACTCTGTCCCCAAGCTCCGACCCCCGCAGCAGCCTCTGCCTGAGGGGTCTCCTCTCCCTTCGCTCAGCTACTTTCTGGCTGTGTCCGCTGTGCCCACCTGACGAACTTACTGCCCTTGCACTTTTCAATTACTGCAGGAGCGCCTCTCAGCTCATGTGACCCCCTCTTGCCTCCCTTCAACTGCGAATTTCAACCCATACCCGTGACAATCCTGGCAACTCAAACTCCCTCCAATGCTAGGTCTCCCTGGCTCTCCTGCAGCCAGCTGAGCAGGGCTGCTACCTCAGCGGACCTCCTACCGTTGCTCTACGCTAGGATTGGCGTGTGTCTCTCTCACTGTCTCGCTGCCTCTCTTACTCTCTGTCTCTCAACCACGCTGTCTCTGTCTATCCCAGTCCTCTCTCAGAGTGTCTTTCTGTGCCTCCCTTAAGCTCTGCCTCCTTTTCGAACCACACTTGGTACATGTCTCTTCACCTGTCCTCTGTCAACTTGTCTGTCCCTGACATCTGCTTGTTGGGCTTGCTGCCTCAAGCTGCAAGCCTCTGACCCAACTCAACTAATCTTTACCTCTTCTGCAATTCAACAAACACCCTTCAACTCCCACTTCTTCAGTTTTCAGAGCACCAGGAGAACAGACCAGGTCTGAGACCAGGTTCGCGCCCCTGCTACCCTTCAGAACCTCCAACTGACCCCCATACCACCCCAGAGAGTCCACTCGCCAGAGAGCGAGTACCCCACGCTCCGGAATACTGCTCACCTCGGTCAGGTTTAAATTCAGGGAGGAAATGTCTGGCCACGAGTTCGTGGTAAGCAGTCTCTTGCAGCTTCAGACGCTCCAGCTCCGAGAGGCTGTGTATTGATATCATTTTCGTCCTGCGGTCCGGGTTGTGTCCTGGGGCTCCTCCCAGGACGTTCACTAAAAAAATGAAGGCGGACAACAACAGCAAAGGGGGCATGATTCTGGGGCACCGTGTCCTTGCTGCCTTCAGAAAAGGAATGCAGCCACCCATTCTGGAATCGGATGATTATCAAAGCTGCATCATCCAATTGTCACTGGACCTGGTGTAGAGAACTATGGGGTGGGGGGGAGGTTGGTAGAGGAGGAGGGAAAACTGGGAGGCGGCTTCACCCTCAAGCAGAGCTGCTTCTGGTTGCTTATTAAAAATAAAAAAAATCCAACTTTAAAAAAATCATCCCTGAACCGAGAGTCCAGAAAAGAGAAAACATAATTAGGCAAACAGAAAAGAAGATTTTTAAAAAGAAAGAAAAGAAAAAGACAAAAAAAAAAGAAAATAAAGCCAACCTTATAATTTTAAAATGCACATTGAAAGAATAAGAATAAGGTAATATTTTCCATTAATTAGAACATTGATGAGGTTTATTTTTATTTTTAATGATAATACTCGATGCTGTCCAGGTTGGGTGAAAATGGCATATCCATCTATGTTAGGAACCCTGTAAATTTGTACAATTATTCCAGAAAGCAAACTGGACACCTGAGTCTTAAGCCAAAAATCATCCCCTGGCCTTTGACCCAAAAATTCCCCTTCTAGGAATCTATCTTAATGGAATCTTCCTATAGACAGGAAAAAAACATATATACATGAGCCATAACAGTCAAAAAATAAGGGTAAAAAAGTTTACATAGCAATGAGACTAATTCTCTAAATTATGGAATGATCACAGTATGGAAATTTATACAATCACTAAAAGGATGCTTTTGTTTGTTTATTTTTCCTTTTTATTGAATATTGGGGTGACATTGGTTAATAAAATCATGTAGATTTCAGGTATACAGTTTTATAATACATCATCTATATACTGTATTGTGTGTTCACTACCCCAAATTAAGTCTCCTTTCATCTCCATTTATCCTCCCTTTACCTTCTTCTACCTCTTCCCATTTCCTTCCCCCCCAATCACCAAAAATGATGTTTACAAACAGCTCTCAAACCACAAATACTAAATATAGAATTGTATTAATTATGATTACAACTATATGAAGAAAAATATGCATGAAAATAAGACTGACAGAAATGCACTCAAATACTAACAGTATCTGTATTAAATTATAAGATTTTGTTTGCCTTTTGCCTTCTATTTACCACAAATTGTGCGACTTGATTATTTTTATGAAAAAATTGATTTTTACTGAAACAAACAAGCATCATTTCCAGAACATTTCTAATGAGATTCCTTACACAGGAATGGTGATCAGAGTGAAGTTTGTCTTGGTGTAATGGCTAGCCTGTCCCTTCTCCATGGTGCCCACTCCCAGGATGCTCAGGATCCCCCAGTGGGGATCTCCCTGGACCCCAAACAGCATCCTTTTGTGCACACCCTCACTTATATTGTTCCTTTGTTATTTCATTTACCCATAAAAAAGAAACCGGCATTAAATGCCCACTTTGTACCAGGCACTAAAGATTCAAATATGAGCAAGATAATACTAGTCCTTTCACAAAGGATTTAACTGTGCATTGAAAGAGATACACAGGTTAGCAACAATTTATAAAACCTTGTGATAAGTCAGTCAGCCAAGATATAAACAAAGTACTGTGAGAGCAGAAAGGAGGAAACATCTAAGTCTGCCTGGAGACAGGGAGGGGGGAGTGTCCAGAAAGAGAGAACAGCTTGTGCAAAGGGAAGGAGACAAGAACGGTGAGAGGTTGTTATATTCTTAAAGCTGTATAAAGGAGATGGAAAGAGATAATTCTGGATAGGCAGAGGTGAGATCATGAATGTCCCTGTTAGCCATGTTAAAGAGCTAGACTTTCTCCTGAAGGTAATAGGGGACTACTGCAGGGTTGTAAATAGAGAGTGACAGAGTCAGAGCTGCAGCTTGGAAAAATCACATAGAGTAGTGAAAAGCCTGGTTTGGGTACAGACCCTGAAATAGGTAGATCAGCCAAGGGGCAAGAGATGCTAACACAAATTAGTGTCACTAGAGCTGGAGCAGGGGATGGATTTTATGTGTAGAATTGACAGGACTTATGGGAATTTTTTATTGTAATGGAAAAGAAAGGATTTAAGATAGCTCTGAGGTTTATGATTTGGGTACATGTGTGTATGCTAGCTCCTGACAGAGAAAATAATTTGGAACATGGGAAACTAAACCTTTGACAAGAAGGGAAGTTGTCACAAGCCACTTTTCTAAGCTTCTTTTTAAAGATAATATTCTATATATTATTGGGGTAGGGCTTGAATTTCAAAGATCAGATAATGTTGTTTTGCCAGGGAAAAGGTAGGTAGGAGTTTATAAATCAATAATTTATATAAATGACTTTTATCCAAAAAAAATCTGACCCTATTTTTGTTTCCAAAATTCTCTTTTGCCCACTTTCCTTAATGGTTAAAGTCACAGATGTCAGAAGTAAATGCTGACCAGATAAGTAAAGTGAAGTATGAGAAAGGATGAGAAGTCTTTCTACACATTTTGAACTGAGTTAAGAGGAAAACTGTTACCATGTTTTTTTTAAAGGTTCTTCAATCAGCCCAAGATGAATGCCGAAGCCCAACCAACAAACTGCATCCACAAAATGACCATTTCAACCAAAGGTACATGCACATAACCTAACCTTAGTCCCAGAGTAAGCCTCTAGCAATCCCCCATTCACAATTGCAGGTCCAATACCTGTTAGCTGGGAGGTATCACCCTGACACACACAACCTAGCTCTGGCTTCATTTTTCTAACATAGCTCCCCCTCCCCTTGTCCAAATTCAGACATTGTTGTACCTGTTTTGGAGCTGTAGCTATTTCTTCTTGCTGAGGCTTACCACATCTGATTATCCAAAGAGTATAGCTGGTTCTTTCTCCCAGAAATCAAGATGAAAATCAATCCCTCTCCCCCCACCCAAATAAGGTAAGAACAACCTCAAAACAACACCAGGAAAAAGAGGGGGGAAAAAAGCCTTTGAGAGATGAGTCAGCCTAAATGCTTACAATTCCCAAAGAAATCAAAGGCCTTAGAATAAATCGTTTGTCATTGCCTCCTGCTCAAAGATACAGGGCTAAACTTAACAGCAATCATATGCTGCTGTTCTGCCAGCAAAATTGACACTGTCTTGCTTACCTTCAACCCTCTCAAGGCACCAAAAGAATACACTACAGAAACAAAGCTAGGAAGGCCAATATGCCCAGAAAAAAAAGCAGATGGGCAGAGTTGGGAGAGGGAACCAGTAACCAGACTTCAACACTATGAAAGAGGCATATAACAGATTCTTGAGATCTGAACATTTGCCCTCAAGTCTCACTTTCCAAGCTGAACACAAAAGGAGGTTCCTTGTAGGAAAGAGGGTGTGAAGGGACCTTTCTTGCTCCAAAGTGTCTTCTCCTTCCCTCTGTAACATGGCATTGGCCTGAAGTGACCATGACATCAAAAACATACTCAAGATGAAAGGTGACAGCAAGCCCTCTTTGGCATAAACAATATCCTTAGTCAAATATCTGTAGTGGCCACTGAGTTGGAGCTAAATAGAACTGAGTTCAAAGCCAAGCTTTATTGATTTCTTAGCTGTATGATCTTAAGATAGTTGAGATCTCTGAGCCTCAGTAGCTTCCTCTATAATATAAGGAAATGATGCAGTACCCATTGCATCAGTTGTGTGAGAATCAAATGAATAATATATGTATGCTATTTAGCATCAGTTTTTAATAAACACATTGATATTGAAAGTATTTTGCAGAGGGCCTGACTTTACAGGAAAATATCAGGTTTCAAAAGTAATCACATAAAATTAGAGTTTCTATAAATGCATCTAAGGACTCACTCTGTTCTATGGCTGCTAAATTTGAATTAAATTAAAACAGGTAAAGAGATCTTGAGAGTTTGTTGGGAATAGAAAATCTTCCTTCTTCAATCTCTAATGGCATCAGGGCCATCACCTAGACCAAATCTTCCATTCTACAGTTCAGAAAACTGAAGCTCAGACAGGAATAGGGGTTTGCCCAAGGCCACACAGCAGTTTAAAAGCAGAGTCTAGACAAGAATCTAGTTCTCCTCAATCCTAGGACTCTTTCCTCTGTCCCATCCACCTTTTATCTTACTAACTGCAAAATATAGCATAGATAAATTATTTAGGTCAAAAGAACGGACACATAATCAAAGTCTGATTCCATAATCCAGGGATGTCATATCCAAAGGCAGACAGCCACCACAAATTACAATCTCTTTGTAAAATAATTACAGTCATCATTCTATAGAACATGGGATGCCCTTTTTAAATTTTATTGACTAAAGAAACAAATCAAGCTCAGGATAATGAAAGTCTATCTTTGTGCTATAAACATCCCAAGGGATTGTATACCAGGGGCACCAACTTTTTGGCATCTCTGGGCCACACTGGAAGAAGAAGAGTTTTCTTGGGCCACACATTAAATAAATACATTGCAACATGTAATCACACAAAAAATCTCATGATATTTAAAGTAAATTTACAATTTTGTGTTAGGCTGCATTCATAGCCATCCTGGGCTGCATGTGCCACATGGACCACAGGTTGGACAACCCTGGAAACAAAGTAACATAACATCAACTACAAAAAGATATAGATATTCTCACACTATTATCTGCAGTATGTGTCAGAGTGCATAATAGTACTGGCATCACAGGCTGTGTCACTGCTTAATCTTTTTTTCCCTTTTGGCTGCTGCTTCTATTATGTTGTGGCAGAAAAAGTAAAAAGTAAGATGTTCCATTAATAAGAGGTAAACTATTTTTAAATGCCCCATTTGCCTTGTGCTTTTCCTTTTCTTAAAAACTTTCCACATGGCCATTATTTTCAGACCTTAGCACATAGTAGGTGTTCAATAATTGTTTGTTGGGAGAATCATAGGATTTTAAACTCTGAGGGTTTTAACAGATTATAAAAGTCAACTAAAATAGCTATTCATAATTCATGAATTAATGAATCATGCCACTTTATTCTCACAACAACTGCTGGGAAGGAGGTAGGTTGGGTGATATGTTTCCCAACTTTACAGATAACAACAAACTAGGGTTCTGGAGAGGCTGTGACTTACCCTAAGTTGCACAAAAATGCCATAGAGGAATATGATTTGGGAACCAGATGTCCTTACCTATACTTGCTCTGACCTTGCCCTTCCCACCAAACCATGGTATTTCTTGGTATGCATCATGGACATCTGCTTTCTAGAACTGGGACAGTCCAAGTCAAGACTACTTTCTTTCCTAAGGAGGTGGCTAGATTTTTGAGGTCTTGTTTATACACACTATTCTTGGAAAATGGAAATGAACTTAGATGATTGATAGATTAAACAGAATGATAAAGTAGATAAACAAGGTACGTGATGATGATGATGTTAGATAGATAGGGAGATAAACCTACAGACATATATAAAGATACAGAGATATATGGCTTTGAAAAAGACTTTTATGAAAGATACAGGAGAAGACTGAATAGAGGAGAAAGACACGAAAAGTCCTATATATTCTTCCCATAACATCTCTCACTCCAGCCTTCCCCCAAGTTGACAGCATGACATCCTAAAGGTCCTAAGGTATGGATTAAACCTTGGGTTCAAATCCCAGTTCCAGCACATGTAAGTTCACACATTCACCAACCAAGTGACTTGGTGAAAACTATCTCACTTTTGTGAGTCTCAGTTCCATCACCTTACAAAATAAGAATCATGATACCTATTAGGTATGGCTGTAGTAAAGGCTAAATAAAAGACAGGGAGGAATGAAAGAATCCTCCAAATGGTACAGTGCTGTACCAAGGTGAGACATTGCCCTCCAAAATACCTAAGAGTCAAATTTCAAAGGAAAAATGAGCAAAAGTGCTAATATCTAGAAAGAGTCAGATAATACCTCCATTGAAGAATGCCTTTGCACAATCCTTTGAAGGTACTCATCTATCTCCTATTAGCAGGATAGTTGAACTCTTCCTTTACTGGGTCTTCCATAAACAGATATGCAAGGCAAGGAAGTGTGGGGCTGGGGGACTTAGTCTAGGCCATGAAATGTAGAAAAAAAGTAAACCAGTCCACAAAAGAGATTTAGTCCATACCTTTGGCTTCCTCAGCATAGTGTGCAAGCCATCCATATTGAGAATACTGGAGCAAAGGGGGAAGCCATCTGGAATAGAAAGCTCCAGTTCCTGTCCTTGGGATTTTACAACCTAGTTGGAGGTCATATAAATATCAACAGTCTGAAAGACTCTTAAGAAAGGCCCATGGGTATAACATCATCCTTCTCTGAAATAATTTAAATTTATTTCCTCTCTTTTGTTCTTTTTAGAAATATTAAGAATTGACAATTTCCTCAGATCTGCCTGCTCAGAGCAGACCCTTACTCAGTTGTAGGTTTTCAGTATGCTCTCAGTAAACTCTGATTCATTTTTTTTCCATCTTCTCAACTCCTCTGGCTCTGTAAACTCCCCTCTTTAAGGTACACTCCCTTTCAGATACTCCTTCTCACAGACATCCGTGCATACATACATCCTCATGTTTTCTTACATATGCATTGAGAGAGATAGAGGGAGAAAGAGAGAGATAATAAATCTCTCTAATGTATTCACAACAACAGGGAAACAAAGGGAAATGAGACCCTAGATTAAAGGGAAGGTCATCAAGCATTTGCTCCTCCAGATCACAACTAGGGTTTCTAGAGAGTGGGCATGAGAGAGAAAGGACAAGTGGGGACACTACCCTACAAACGTAAGGACAGATGCCTATCAAGAAAACCTTGAGAATGAAGTTGTTCTTAGAAACTGTGCTGAGAGCTACTCCTCCTTCATCTTTGTTCTCCACCCCCACCTACTTCCCTTTTTCTATGAATTGTATGTTTCCCCAACAATCATCCAATTTTTGGCCAGTTTTCTTTTCCAAAATCTTGTCTGACTGGCTGTCAGAGGGAATTGGGGCTGTGGGAGATAGTTTCCCTGTAGTTTTCATGATAGAATGGTGTTTTAAAACTGCATTAAAATACCACTATTTTTAAAAACATTAGCCCTGGCTGGAATGGCTGAGTGGATTGTGTGTTGACCTGTGAACCAAAGAGTTGCCCGTTCAATTCCCAGCCAGGGCACATGCCTGGGTTGCAGGACAGGTCTCTAGTACAAGGCGCTCAAGAGGCAACCACACAATGATGTTTCTCTCCCCCTCTGTCTACCTTTCCCTCTCTCTAAAAATAAATAAAACCTCTTTTAAGAAAAACATTAATTCTTGTCTAACTATCTATCTATCCCTATTCAAAATCAGACTACTGTCTTGGCTATGATGCAGAGAAAAAAAGCCCTTGACCAGCAGTCAGGAGGCCTGTCTAGTTACTAAGGAGCTGAGTGGCCTTAGGCATGTCAGCGACCATCTCCAAGCCCTAAACACAACCAGGGTAATTTATTATTATCCTGCTTGTCTAAGAACAAGGTAGAGAGACACAATGTTCACATCTGCAGGGTCCTTGATTCTTCTACAGGACTTAGCCAACTATAGGACACAGAGCCATGCTGCCTCTTTCTACAGCTGGAAAGAGGTGCCCTTTCGCACACCCCTCACCACTGAAGGTCTTAAAGGGCTCCAGAGTGGGGAATCATAAGCAGGTCTCCCTTCCACTCTTTACTAGAGCCCCAGCCCAACCTAGCAACTTGCCCTGGACCCTGAGCTCAGTGACAGTGAAGGTGGCAGCAGGAAGGGGAGAGGGAGGGAGAGAGGGGCTGGAACCCACTGGCAGCTTACTTTGTGCCCTCTATCTAAAAGGGTAGTCTTGGGCCCCTGGCTGCCCCTGTGCTGCAGAGCATGGCCTGCAGGTTGTGCTCAACCACAGGAGTCCTGCCCCTAATTGGCTCGAGAAAAAGCAGAACCTGTAAAGTTAAACAAAGCTGCATGGCTCACAAAGACCACTCTTTGTGCCTACCCCCACAGAGAATTCAAAAAATTAAATATTTTGTGTATGTGAAAACCTGGGCAACTTGTTCAGCACTCTCAGGCTTCCTCTTTCCCCAACCCCTGCACCAGCTTCACGTCCACATGGAGTGCCCTAACTTCCCACTCTAGCCCCTCAATGGGCTGTACTCAGATATGTAGAACACTGCCCCTGTACTACCTCTTGGTGACTCTCCTGGTCCAGCCAGGGAATAAATGGTGGTGTGACCTGCTAGTCAGTCCTGCAGTGTAGCCACAGCCTGTCCTAGGACTAGCTGCAAGTGCTGCTAGTTCTTAGCTCTGTTGTTTATATTCTCCAACTCCCTGTAAAGGTTTCTGCGGAAGGACAGGAGCTGATTCATAGCAATTTTCCACATGGCAGCCAGCTCAGTGACTTACGCATACCTGTTTGTTAAATTCCCTTGGTTACTCCCACTGCTTCTCATTGTACCCCACAATATTCTTTCCCTTTATTTAAAGTTGATCCCTCCTTCAAGATTCAGGGTCTGTTCCTCTTAGTGCTCTGACTTTCCTCTCCCCTGGCCATGGTACACAATCTCATAGTACAGGTGAAGGAAAGGCAGACATGGAGGTTCAGATGGCTAAGAAACTTACAGGACACAGTGTTAATTAGCGGCAAAGCCAAGAGGAAGGCCCATTACTCCTGGATCCCAGTTCAGGACACTTTTTTCCACCCTCCCCTTTACTTCCCTTCTGCCCTGACTCGTATGGCATTTGAGTGAAGGCAATATCCTTTGTTGGCCCTTTGCACACAAAGGCTGCACAAGGAAAAACCCCTTCCCTCTTTGCCCCACTCTTCATGCTCCTTGTTTCCCATCTTATCCAGGGTCTGTGCTCTTCCAAAATGACAGAGAAAAAGGATCAGTTTGTTCAAACTTTAATGCGCAGAAAGAGCAAAGAGAAGCTAACTTCACAAAGTCCTCTACACATCTGGATGAGAATGGTCTCAGTAACTCCCCCCCCCCACAAACATACATACACACACACAACTATAGTCTTCATAGCTTTTTCCTATCTTCTTGACACCTGGAGAAGTCAGAAGGCCATCCTCACCTGCCCAAATGTTCTTACCAATACCTTTTCCAAAAATGCCTTCTAAGCTGTAGCCTAACAATCATATGTACAGATCACTATTCAGCCAAATAAAAAAAAAAATATTTGTAAGCACTAAATATTCTCATCCGACCCAACAAGGGAAAATGGGGTTTTACATGCAAGATCCCAAGTGAGGAAATTTTTCAAATACACAATTATATCCACTCCCAATTGAATTTGCTCCTCTCCTAGGTAAAAAAAAAAAAAAAAAAAAAAAAAAAAAAAAAAGTAGAAAGGGGGGAGCTCTGTTGACACAGAGGAACAGGAATGAAAAAAAGAGGAGAAGGGAGGGGAGGGGAGTCAAGAATGTCAAAGACTATGCATGAGCCTGGAAGAGGGAAGGACAGGGTAGCAGAGCCTAGGCAAAGAAGTGAGGGAAGAAAGGGAAGGGGAAATGTTAGAAGGCAGATGCTGACTCCAGGCATACATTGGTACTGGGGTAGCCCAGAAAACATGGACTTACTCCCCAAAGGATCAGAAATGGAACTTTTAGGGACCTGGATTAGAAGTGAGATCCAAAAATCCATGACAAGTCTCTCTTACCCCCTGGCAAAGGGAGAGAGCTTCTGGCTTTGGCAGCAGCATTAGTAGCGTTCTTTAAATACCACCTCACCAACATCACTACCAGGAAGATGCCTGCTTCCCCTCCCCACTTTTCCTATGCCCCCAGTAATTAGATAAAGCCTACCCAACACAGGAATGTAATTTGAATGGTCACAGTGATTTTCCCTTCCACTGAAGAAGAGGATCTCTCCCTCTCTTCCTGCTAAAAATGGGCTGGGTGCTGCCCCTTTATACATTTTAGAGCACCAAATTATGAAAGGAGAGGAAGGAAGGGAGTGGCAATTTGAGAGCAGTTCAATTTATCCCTGGCATTCTTCTGCCCCTTGATGGGTTTTTCTGAAACCCCTCCTTCTGACTCTGGCATCCCTGCTCCCCTTCCTCACTGCAACATCCTACAGCTAGTTCTCCCACTCTTGTGATAAATCATTGATATTGGGGTGCTCCTTCTGGTGATGCTTGTTTTCTAATGTGTGATCTTAGACTGACATATCAGGGAAAGATCTGAGTTGGGGGTGGGTGGACGCTATGGAAGATAAAAACAGAAACCCAACCAGGTAGCCAGCTGCCTTGCCAGGAAAGCAACATGGGTTGGCTTTGGGGGCAGATGGGAGACATGATTTGAACCTGATTGCATAGGGAGCCAATAGGCAGAGGACTGACAGGTTGTTGGCTTGGGTTACAGTGACACAAACACAAAAAGACTGCTGCATAATATATTAGAGAGAAGGTTGATGACTGAATATCACCCAGCCTCAGTTTTCCCAACTACAAAATAAGGGGATACTTGCTCACCCCATTGCACTGTTGGGAAGAGTGTGCAAAATAGCATTGGTAAAATACTTAGCACAAGGTCTGCCACAGAGTCCCTTGCCCCCTTAACTTTCCTTTGGTGTTGGGCATAGGAAGAAAAAGGGTTTGCCCAAAGCCACACATCAAGTAGCAGAATCAGGATTGGAACCTAGGTCCTCCAAATATCCCCCAAGCCAGGAATGGTGCTTTCCACCCTACTTCCTCTGCCAAGAAGGCCTCCAGGGATATCCTTCTGGACTTGGTGCGGGTAGAAGTGGTGAGGCATGTTAGGAGGCCGACTCTATGCATATGTATATAGACCCTCTATCACTTAGTCCAGACCTCAAGGGTTCAGGCTTCTGCCTCATCCCCTTTCTCATTATCACTCAGGTAATCTCCCCACGCCATCTTGGACTGATTCATCACCAGTTTAGCACCATCTTTGCTGTTCAACTCTGAAACAGTGACTCACCCTCTAGCTGGCCAGGGTCTCTGCCCTCCAGGAAAGAGGCTTTCTTCTTAATTGACTGCTGAAGCCTCAGCTGCAGTGAGACAATGCCCTCCCAGGCAGGCTTAGAACCTGAGGGCTTTGAGAAGCAATGGAATAGCCCTCTATCCAAAAGCTACTGCCCTCCATTCCCACAGTGCCAAGGGAGTCACTGTTGGAGTCCTCTCTATAGATTCTCTATTATAACTCCTTATGTGCCCTCAGGCCTCAGTGTTTCCAAGGGATTTCACCCAGGGCATTGCTTTGATGTATGTCCACAGCCTGTGCTGTGTCAGGGCACTGTATTAGGCACTGGGGAGACATAAAGTAAGAGGAGATATCCTTGACAGCCAAACCGAGTTCACTAAAAATAGCGTGGACGACTTGGAAAGGGAAAGAAAAATGCAGGGGAAGAGAACTAGGAAGTCCCTGAGAAGGGTGCAGGTGATAGGGAGAACGGCCTCACTGCAGCCCCAAGGACCAGGTTGTGACCTGGAATTTCTGGTGGCTAGTGACTGGCATCACTAAAATCACCAGTGTAGGCATTTCCCTTAAACACAACAGGATATTGAATGCTACCTGAACCCCTGGCCATGAGCTGCCTTTCTGGTGGTGTAGGGGGGCATCATTTGATGCCCATATCATCCTCTTAGCTTCTGATCCCCCTTCTCCAAACCCAAATCTTTATCTTTGATAAGGGCAAAGGAGAGGAAAAGGGAATATAAATCTTTTGAGTCTTAACTGAGAAGCACTTTACATATTTCCTCTTTTAAACTTCACAAGCTCCCAGCGACGTAAGCCAGTGACTTGACAAGCTAGTCAGCTATGAAGTGGCAGAGCTTGGATTCAAACCTCTAATGACTTCAAAGCCTGTGGCCTTTACATGGCAAGGCACTGCAGCAGGCTGGGGCTCTCTTGCTCCACCTCTCCTTCACCTGCTATCCATCTCAACAGAAAGGAGGCAAGCAGAGGCAAGCGGAGGACAGGAGCCAGATGATTATCTGGCCTCAGAGAATTCTGGAGTGACCCTGTAGCCCACTGCAGTGGGAGGAGACCTCAGTGTTTCCTGAGGGGATTACCTGGTCAGAAGTGCAAAGCACCTTTGGCAACTCTACCGCCCCCTACTGCAAGTGGCTCCCTAGCCAAGACCTACGTTCTCCTGACGGCTTGTGTGCTTAGTATAAAAAAAGCTCACCCACGACTTAAAAGCTGTCTCTGGCTTGTTCTGGGCTGCAGATAACCCTGACAGATTTGGTGACAAAAGCAGAAGGGAGGAACATTTATAACGCCCTACTATGTGTCCAGCATGGTGTCAGTGATTTCTCATAGCCATTGCCTTTTGTGTAGAAAATTAGCTGCTTTGCAAAATAGAGAGCTCTCCATTAAGAGAAGTCTTCAAGCTAGATTTGAACAGTTTTCATAAAAACCATGCCTGCAGATCTAAACTCCTCATTTGCTGAAACCAATAAGTCCTCCACCCTTAATAGTTGCCCTCTCTCCGGTAGGGGGAAGAATAGCAACCTCCAGCGGCGGGGGGGGGGGGGGTGTCAGAGGTCAACGCAGTAAAGGAATCAAGGGATCTGGGGAGGGTGCAGAGAGGAGGAGCTTCTGGCGGGGTCGAGGTGATGCTGAATCAGGGTCCTCGCCCAGCTTTCATGCTCGTCGCCCACCAGTGGATTCCCGGTACCTTCCAGTTTTCCTGGGTTCGGACGGAACCTGACTGGACCCAACTCACTCACTCCCTTTGCTTGGGAATGGGGAACAGACACACACCAGGTCAAAAAGAAAAAAAAAGAGCGTCTCTGCCCACACCTCCTCTCCTGCCCATCCCCCCTCCTTCCATCCCCCTCCTCCCCTCCTCGTCCCCTCCTGGCCCCCTCTTCCGCCCGAGGGAAGGAGGGGGTGGGCTGTGTGTGTGTGTGTGCCTGTTCCCGTGTCTGTGTGCGCGCGCGAGTGTGGTACTTCTGTGTGTGTATTCGGTGTGTGTGTGGGGGGGGGGGGGGTGTTCCATGCATGTTTTACTCCGAGTACTTGATGTGGAGTGTATTTGGTTTATGCTTGGACATGAAGTATGTGCTAGTGTGGTGCTTGTGTTTGCATGCTTGTAGGTTGTGTTTCTATCCGTTTTATTATAGTGTCACTATGTGGGTGCGGTCTGAATGTGGGTGTGTTCAATGTATGTTTCTGCAAGGGTTGGTGGTTGTACTGTGGTATGTGTGTATGTGTACTTACCCTTAGATGTATGTGCTCTGTCAATGTGGGTCTATGGGTGGTGTTTGCTGTTGTGTGTAGTATGTGTGTTTGTGTGTAAAATGTTTTTATATGGTGCAGTATGTATGTGTCTTTGGGTGTGATGTGTTCATGTGTGTGGTGGGGATGCATGCGGCCAGTATATGTGCTAGGTTGGAGAGCTGGAGAACATGTGTGTCTTATAGGGTGGACGTTGCAGTGTGAATGTACTAGGTGTGGTGTGTGAGAGCACCAGGGTTATCTAAAGAACCCAGGTGACTGTGTGCTTGTTTTTTTTTTTTTGTTATTATTGTTTTTAAACTGGGGTTGGGGGTGTTGCACCAGGACCAGAGCAGAGTTACCTCTGCACCTGCTGACCTGATCTACCCCGTCTAAGTCTGCCCTCGACCCCCCCCCCCCCCATCGCTGTGCGCTGCCCACTGGCTGGGGCAAGGTGGGTGCTTACCTGGCTGCTTGGAGGAAAGAAGAGGAGGGCGCTGCACGTGATTGGCCAGGTAGGGCGCCTAGGGCGTGGTGCAGGGGCTGGTGGGAGTAAACTGGAAAGAATCTTGTCACTTCCTCCCACCCCAGGGGATCCCAGTTTGTGCCCGGAAGAGCCCAACTATTTGTTCAGGGCCTGGCTGTTTCACACCTCCTTGGTTGTGTGTGGGCAGATCTGTTGCCTGGAATTCTTCTCCACCGCCCCCCACCCTCCTAACCTAAATCAAGAGTCACAAAACTTTCTCTGCTTTTCTGTACCCCTCCCTCCCAATTGAGGCCCACCCTAGTTACACTCTTCATACTTCTCATGATAAAATCATGCATAGCTGCAATTATTCGTCTCTCTTTTTAAACTCTGAGCTGTAGAGAATGCCTGGTGTATATTAAGAAAAATAATAGTGATCATAAGAATAATGTTACCATTGATTAAGCACTTACTGTGTACTAGACATTGTGCTAAGTGCTCTTACATGCATTATCTCCTTGAGTCTTCACAATGGTCCTATGAGGTAGACAGAGCTATGATTATTCCTATTTTACACATCAAACATGAAGCTCAGAGTAGTTAAGTAACTTCCTCAAAGTCACAGAGCTAGTAGGAGGCAGAGTTGGTATCTGAAACCAGGTCTGCCATGCTCTCTAAGCCTTTCTTCTGAACCAAGCAGCCTCACCAAGGGTCCCCTTGCTAAGCATTGACATCTTTACCAAACAATATCATTTCCCAACAAATATTTCCTTTAAGTTTACTGACAGCACCAAGAGTGTGCAATATAATCACTTTCTTTGTCTCTCAGACAGCTGATACTTTTTCCACTTAATTACCTGCTTTGTTGACACCTCAAAATTTGTAATTACCCTAGGCTCATAAGCACCTCACCAGCTCCAGTTCTGGGAGCTCTTCTTAGGCTGGTGCTGAAAGAAAGAGCAGAGAATGAGCATTTTCTAGCCATAGGGTCAAGAGAATTGGGTATGAAGGGGGACGGGGATGAGGGGGTCAGGATTGAGTAAGGGAATTATTTCATGGTTCTCCCAGATATTTTTAAAATAGCATTAACTTCCAGAAACTGGTAAATTTCAAGCAGATCAGTCACCTTCAAATCGAACTGCACATAGAAAAACAAGCAGAGACCCCTTAGAAAATATTCCTGAATGGGCCCCATTTTGTATTATTCATGATTGAGGGGAGCACTGTGCTTGTCTAATGGGGCTCATGCTGCTTTAATGCCTTCTAAGCAGCCTAATCTAAGAAATCCAAATTAAAACAATATGTTGCATTTTGGGGAGCACATTTATTAGGGAAAAATTGGGGCTCAGTTACAGATAAAGGGCCTCTGGAAGCATTGGCTTCCAGCTTTGCCTCCAGGGAACCAGCCTAGACTCCTGTGAGGAGGTCAGGGGGTGGAAAAAGAGGGACAATTCAATGGTGGTGAGTCACTTCTCCACTTTTCGGAGCGGGGGTGAGAGGCACGATTTAAATTGCTACTGTTATTATTGCGCCCTTTCATCTGGCACAAATGAGCCTAGTATGCAGAAGAGAAGCAGCTACAACATCCATAAAGCTTTCTCTCTAGCTGGGCTTAAGTCAGCACCTCATCCTGGGTAGGCAGGAAAAACATTGCTTCAACTACTATGTAGCCAGTAAGTCTCCTTTTGAAAGAAGAAGAAGAAAAAAAAAAAAAAAACACTAGAGAGGCCAGCCTGAGCTGTGCAAGGTACAAACTGAAGCCCCTTGGTAAGACCCTACAAAGAATTCATGCAAACTTTGGTGTGTCCCAGCATCTGGTCTTAGGCACTTGGCTTCTCTGCTGGTGCAGAGCACCAGCAGTCTGACACCTTCTCACTCTCCTCTGTATATACTAACTTAATTTCCATTCCCTCACAGTCACGTGAGGCCTCCTCTCCCTCTTTGAAGGTTCTCTCTCTGCCTCCCACTCCCCTCATCCCCACACCACTGGGCCACCAATCTAAATCCCATTGTGCAAGTCCCACCTGCGTTCATGAAGACTCTGGTTCACTCTGGCTCAGTAATGCTCCTACCTGTGAAATTGGGGATAAACTTCAACTTTGCAGAAGCCAAAAGCTCTGGCTCCAAAGATTAAGTCCTAGACCAGAGACCCTAAATTAGTATGATGGATGGCTATTCTTACCACCCTTGCCCACCACAAAATCCATGTAAGTGGTGGAATAGGAGATGCTACCAGGAATTTTGTCAACACTGTCAACAACGTGGGATAGACACACACACACACACTTTTCCTTGGAGCTTAAAATTGCCACCATAAGTCTGTCTCTCTTTACAGTCCATAACATGAGGATTATATGGGGAATTGTAGGGGTGGAAAAAATGTTTTAATAACCCACATTACTGCCAAATGTAAACAGATTTTCTTGTTTTCACTCTAAAAACAAGAACCTATAAGGAGCAGGGCACCAAAATGTGAATTTTATTCAGAGAGATCTTGGTTTCTCCGTGAGAGTAAAACACTTTAAAGCTCTCTTCTATGGGGCAGAGGATCTTTGGAGTAAGGCAGCTTTGAGTTTTTATTCCAGCTCTGTCACTTACTTGCTGGGTGATCTTGGGAAGGTTACTTCATCTCTCTGAATTTCAGTTTTCTTCTGTGAAATGGAGATGCTAACACCTGCCTTCGAAATGCTTAGATGACTGAAAGAGGTAAAATATGGGAAGCAGCAGACTAATAACTAATATGTATAGCAAATGCTCAAGAAAAGGTTAATTCCCTCCCTCAATTTACTCTCTGAACCCCCACCCCATCCCCTCTCATATAACCAAGATTGTCTCAATCAGGGTGTTCAGGGACTGAAGCTGACTGACTGAGTTGCCAATTTTCCTCATTACTGGTTTGTCTGACACTCTTGAAATAGCCCCTCTTCTTTTAGGATGATGTTTTGATCAGCCTAATGCAGCCCCGGAAGAATTGGACCGTAAGTCTAATTCTCACTCAGCAGTTTCTCCTAGCAGTGTTAATGAGACATAGGTTGCAAATGTAATACTCCAGATAGGAAAGTTTCAAACTACCTACTAGACAACCCCCCACCCCAACTCCCAACCCTTGCTGCAGATCTAGCCCAAACCCTATCTCCTAAATATGTACTGTTGTGTTCAAGAGACTGATGGCATGAATATTTCCTGGCTGAACTGCCCCATGATTCTTGTTTGGTTTTTCTCACCTTGGCCCTAGAAATTAAGAGGTATCCCTAAGGCCACCCTTTTTCTAGCAGCCACCAAGTTGGGGGGGGGGGGGGTAGATGGGACAGTGAGGAGAAAAAATGTTTCTCTGAGATATACTTTGCAGCACCTAAAATACAGCTCTAAATGGTGTGTTATTCATCTGTTTGCAGTTAAAGTAAGATAAAACCCACTGTTTACAAAAAATGGTGAGAGAAGACCTCAGTCTGTGTCTTTCCTCTCTGATGCTGTTGCCTCCCTCTAGAGACAAAAACAAGTCACTACAAGCTAAAACAGCATTTATGAAGAAACCGCGGCAGGGTGTGGGGGTGGGGAGTCAACTTTAAGAAGTGGAGGGTAGGGGGTGAATATAATTCTAACTAGGAATAAATAGGTTATAAGCTAGAGTATTATTGAGTTACAGGGCAGAAAAAACTCTGAGTGGCCAAGCTTTGGGTGTTTCCAGTGTATGAAAGATGCCTTAACTCTTCCTCCTCCTTCACCTCTCTTATTCATACTGCATACTACCCTTCACTGACACTAGACTCCACCATGTAAGTTAATCTATTAGTGAGTCCCTCTGAGGATTTAGGAATTTAGAAAAACTTCTCCAGCTCCTACCCATGACTGCTTCTGAGGAGGTCCTGTAGCCTCCACTTTGAAGTAGGAGGAGTAAAAATTAAGGGTCTTCCATACCATACAGATAATAGTTGGAACAGGGGTTCTGGATAAGCTATTTAATAAGCTTTCCTGAACACAGGGACCTACCAGTTACAAGGTATTGGGTTCCCATCCCCAGGAAGCTGCCTGGATTTTGAGAAGTGTATCTGAGATGTGACAGTAGCTGCCAAGGCTCATCAAACATGCCATCTACCTACTTCTGCTGATACATGTGAGAACAAATGATACTGCCAAAAGGAAACAGAAATCATTTCCTAGTGACTCAGAGCTCCAGTGATTAGGACACAGGTGGTATTTGCATTGCATTTTCCAGTTGAAATGTGTACCTTTTCTTTTTTTTAAGATTTTATTTATTTTTAGAGAGGGAAGGGAGGGAGAGAGGGAGGGAGAGAGGGAGGGGGAGAGAGAGAGAGAGAGAGAGAGAGAGAGAGAGAGAGAGAGAGGGAGAGAGAGAGGGAGAGAGGGAGAGAGAGAGAGAGAGAAACATCAATAACATCAATGTGTGGTTGCTGGGGGCTGTGGCCTGCAACCCAGGCATGTACCCTGACTGGGAATCAAACCTGCGACACTGTGGTTCGCAGCCCACGCTCAATCCACTGAGCTATGCCAGCCAGGGTGAAATATGTACCTTTTCATAGAAAGGAATCTATAAGTAATCAAATAGTCCTAAAAACCAGACTTGGACTCTGGGCAAGGGAACATCATCAACATCCTATTGACCACCTAGTAAATGTCTACTGCATGTCAGCATAGTGTTAGGAGCTTTGCTAACACGGTTATCATTTTAAATATCACTCAAGCTTTGACATTAGACCAAAAGAAGTTGTAATCTTTGCTCAGTTACTGTGTGGCAGTGAACAAGTTACTGAACCTCTCTGAGCTTTATCTTTAAAATAAAGATAATACCAGAGATTTTTTTATGAAAGTTAAATGAGAGTATTTATGAAAAGTGACTGGTACATAGTCAATATTTGGAGAAGAAATAAAATGCACTTTTGAGACCTGAGTCATAGAATGCACTTAATATAATGATATTATTATTATTATTATTATTATCCTGGAAATGTCAGCATTATTAAATCATTTTAAGTGAGGTTCAGTAACTTGCTCACAGAAACAGTATAAATACAGGCCTGAGATTCAAACTAATCTGCTTCTTCCCACTCAGTGTTAAAGAACACTTTATAATCATTGGGAAGATCACATATGTCTGACCTAATCTAAATACATTTACTCTATAAATAGAAGGAAAAATTCCTTATATTAAACTATGTGCAATGGGATTTTAGATCATTGATTGGAATGTATGCATATCACAGGCCTTCAATTAGACTTTTAAAAACTTTTTAAATTATTCGAGTGATTTAAGAACAAAACTGATAGAGATTTAAGGAAACAGAAAAAATAACTATTATTCCACCAACTTAACAGAATCTCTTAACTTATTTACCTTGTTGCTGAACATTCTTCATTTTTCAAAAATGCATATTCAACAGTTACAATCATACTATTTTCCATGTTGCTACCAATTTTTCATAAACATCTTTTTATAGTTGTAGACTAGTCCAACAAGTGGATATGTCATATAGGTTGTTTAACCATTCCACTCTTGTTGGACATTTAGGTTGTCATAGTACATACGTGTGAACAAAGGAATGATGTTACTTTCACCACTGCCATAAGCACCCTCTGAGACCTGGTGTCCTGCTCCATCAATGCCTAGTATGCATTCCATCATTTGATATTTAAGCATGATGAATGTCAGCTCTAAGGCTGGAGCCTGAGGTACATTTGCAAGAGTATTATTCTTTGTCAGTTTTGATCACCCATATTCTGCATTTCATCCTCATGGTGGGTGTGTAAAGTGTGAGCTAACTTAGAAACCTAAGCTCTAGAGTGTCACTTTTTTTTCCTATGACAAAGTGTTTTTTGAGGTGCAAACAAGTGATTTACAAAGTAACTTTGGGAAGTCCTGCCATTGGTGAGTGGGGGTGCTTATATGCTACCATAATGAATGGAGTGGGGCATCTCATTGGCAAATTCACCCCAACTCCATAAAATAATCCTGTTGCAGCTCAACCAGACCTGGCCTCAGCAAATCAATTGGATCCCACCTCAGAGAAAAGATCAAATTTATATGTAAAGTGGACCCCAGGGTCTCTTCAGCTTTAGAATTTTGGCTGCTTTACAGAATTCCAATTGTCTGAGGCTAAATCCAATGCCAAGAGTGAACTGGGAAGAGCATTTTTCAAGTGGGTCAATCATGCTGTCCTTTTCCCTGAGAAAGAAGACCTTTTGGGGGGCTCACATTCTTCCCAGGGCTCAATAATACCCCTACCAAATGTTTTCATATGGTCCTCCATTGGTCATTGTCACTCTCAAAAATTGCTCTGACATACCAACCATTTCTTTGGAAAGAAGAGTGGGTGCATGATAGAACATTTTGAATACTTCCCCACTCTTCCCAGGTACTCAGAAGCCAGGTACTTCCCCCACCTCTGATGCCTGAAGATTTCTGGAAGGCATTTGAAGAGAGGCACCAAGGTCAATTATAACCCTACAGAATATCAATAGTTACCCACAAAGTTATCTTTTCATGTTACAGCATTTCTCAGGAGAATGCAATGAATGAGTTCTTACCTAGTCAAAAAAAAAAAACTGTACTGAAAGACTAATTACTTATTTGAAAGTGATGTTGTGTCACTTAAGTGAGATCGTATATGTAAAGGACTGAGCTTAAGGCACAGCATCTGGGAAGTACTTCATATATATTTGCTGTTTATTGTATGTGTAATAGAGCTGGGGTAGGAAGTAGTATGCCACTGGTATACATGAGGAGACATGTTTTATCAGACTGGAAATGCAACAGCAAATATAGAAGGTCTTGTGCTTGTGTCTAAAAAACAACTAAAAGAGAATGGAGACTGAAAAGAACATGGGATTACTTTTTAAAAAAGAATAGCTTCAGTTGAAAGTACTTCCAATATAAATAGACTAGTTATGTGAACCATATGGTGTGTACATGGGATTTGTGTGGTGTGTGCGTGTGTGATATGGGTATATTGTGTTGTGTACTAAAAGTATAGGATGCATGTCAAATATGTATATGTGTGCATTTGTGACTTTGTGGGCTTGTGTGGGTGTGGGAACGTGTATGTATGTGTGTATTTATGGCTTTGTATCTGAGTTACATGGGTGTGATGTGGACTTCCAAAAGAGGGCAAGTCAGCCATCCAGGACTATATTTACAGGGGCACAGCTGGAAATCCTCTTTTGACCAGGTCACTGGGCATTCTCAACTTGGAGCACATCCAAAGAAGAGCAGCTAGATATGGGTAGGACCCTCATAGCCATGTCATATATTAAACAGATGAAGGAACTGAGGAGGTTCTGTATGGATAAGAATAGGGGTGAATGAGGGTAGGGGAATAGAGATGACTGGCACTGTTCTCTTGGGAAGATGGCATGAAGGTCAACTCCAGGGCCAGGACATAGCTTTGGGTTCACTTTAGTGAAAAATCTTCTAATAGACATGGCTGTCTTTAAATAGAGATGGACTTCCTGATGTGATACTGAGCCCCTCCCAGTTGGGTTATTCATAAAGAAGTTTTCATATATTTTATCTCATTGGAGTCACAGGACACCCTGGTAGGCCAGGCAGGGGTATAATGTTTCCTCCTAACCCCTTTGCAAAGGTTGGGTGTTTGAGCAGGAAGGCCTAAAAGGAATCTTATAAAACTCCCTTATGTTTTTCCACTCATCAGGATCACATAAATGAAAAAGTACACAACAAAAATTAAGCGGTGTGTATGTTCATTTCTTTCCTTTTCGGAGTACTTGGGGCCTGTCAGCAACTGTACTTGAACTTGTTAAGTATGCTATAGACTCTTAACACAGTAGGTCAGGCTCCTGAGATGGTTCTCAGTAGGGTGCTAGAGCTGCAAACTACTAAAAGCAGGTTTCTGCTGAATTAAGTTTCTGAAGTCCTCTCCTCCTGCCTCCCCTTCCTGCCTATGAGGGGGCAGAGGAAAGAGGAGACAACCCCAGGTTTGGTCTACGGCTGGTGACCAACGACACACTCTCACCAATATATATTTTGGAGGTGGAGACTATGGAAAAACAGGTGGCAGTGGGGGCAGGTGGAAGCCTTGGAAGGGTGGGGCCTACAAAAAGAAGTGAAGGACAGTGTGTATGGGGGTCCTGGGAAATTTCAAAAAGAAACTATCAGTCTCCTGAAAGTGTAAGGAGGAAAAGATCTAATCAGTTTCCAAAATGTACTTTATAGAAGCAATGACAGGAAAAGGGTGAAATGCCATTCACATATTCATACTGGTGCTGTGATCCTTGTACATCTATATCTTCAATTCTACAGGGATAGCGGGACCAAGCATTGATCTCAGATACACAAGGGAAGACCCAGACTAAAGACCCAAGGCCTCCATCTTTGGGCAGCTTGGGGCAGTGGTAAGTTGGCACAACTTCAGCAGAATCTGATTTGCTGACAACTCTTTGCATGACCTTGGGCGAGCCTTTCCTATCACTGGACTTCAATGTCACCATATTTTAAAGGAAGGGATTGAATTTGACGACTCTAAGTGGCTCATGTTGATATTCTGTAGATGAAAATGGGACAAGAGGGGCAAGCTTCACGGAAAAAGCCTCCCTCCCACCCACCTTCAGGACCCCTGGGCCCTGCATGCCCTGCCAGGGCTATTCATCTTTGGGCCTTCAGGGCCCGTGGGTTGCGGGAGGCGGTCCTCCGTGTCTGGCCCCAATGATCTGGCTGTGCTTGAGGACCGCAGAGCCAGCAGCTCCGCCCCCATGCTTGCCCCGCGTCCCACCGAGCCATTAGCGGGATTGCTCAGTGTTCCGGGCAAAGCTGATGATTTATGCCGGGCCTCGACGGGGCAGTCCTTTGAGCCAGGAATAATTAGCTAAAAGCCAGCGGGAAGGGAGGCAAGGGGACAGCTAGCCAAGTCCCAGGGCGCCCAACTGAGGCTGCAGCCGTCTGCTGCCCCTAGCCAAGCACTCCAGCCCCTCTGCTTGGTGGTCCCCACTCACCACGGCGGGGGCGGGGCTCAAAGGCCGACGACGCAAACAGGCAGTCCAGAATCCACGCCATGCCCCTTGCTGAATGACCGGCAGCCTGGAAACTAGTTTCCGCGCAGTTCCCCACGCTGGCTGCCCTAAGTAGCCCCTGTAGACCACGCCCTGAGCCGCACCCTGCACCCAGCTAAGAGTGTCTTGGTCACCGGACACCTCGGGCATGTCATAAAGGGGGCAGGGCCTCAGGGGAGCCCACCTCCCCTTGCCGGAGGGGAAGCCGCTTGTCCCACAGCCCCTTACCCCATGCGGAGAGAGGCCACGACACAGCTCCTGTCTCGGGAAGCACTGACTGAATTCAGGACCCTTCCCCTTCCCCAGGGATCCCACAGTCTGAGGGGAGACGCCATCTCAGTCCTGGTGAGCCCCAAATCTAAGAGGGAGGGGAGGTCCCTGCACCCAAGAACCCTTAATCAGGCGCATAAGAGCGGTCCTGTCCCCAGAAGCTGGAATTTGAGGGCAAGATGGTGCACCTGTCCCAGGGAGCCTCATATCTGGGGCCAAAACTGTATCCCAGACCTAAGTAATCCACGTTTTAGCGGAGACATCATCTCAGCTCTCAGGAGGCCCTACCCAGATTAGAAGGGATGTCTGCCTCAGGAGCTCTGAACCGGAAGGGGAGGTACCCCCTAGCCCTTAGGAAACCTCTGTCTTAAGGGGAAGCATCACCTCAGCCCTAGGTAGCTCCAGGTGTGCTTTTAAGTCACTGCTACATTCAAGAAAACCAAAAATGTGAATAGGAGAAGAGTTTTATTCCCAATGTGCCTGAAAGCTTTTACTATCTCATTCTGTGGATCCCTCCGGAAGAGGGTGATTTTTTCTTGTCTGGGAATCTTTGTTTTGAGGGGCTTGATCCCCAAATGAAAGAACTTAGTGTAAAGTATATATAGATATGGGGTACCCCCCGATTGCTGCTGACTGCACCTCCTATGCTTTTTGCTCAGGGCACTGGCATAGAAGAGGCACCAATATTTATTTTTAGAAATAATTTGATATTTGATATTTCAATGGGGAGTGGTACTGTGTTGGATTTCATCACCTTTGCTCTTATAGCTTTGTATTTTTAAATTTTAAATACACATGGAGGTGCATACCTTAATGGGTTCAGTGTTTGGGGCATTTGGTGGTGGTAAACCAGCCATACCCCCAAATCTTGGGACAGAGGCAGTCACCAGAGTTAGAACATTTTTGGGAAGAAGGGCTTCTAAACAAAAACTCCTTTTCTGTTTAAGCTCAAGGGCCCAAATTAGTTTCTCCTTTCAATTCTCCATTGGCAGTTGTACAAATATGACTCTGTGCCTTATTTTTCTCCACTGGGAAAATGGGGCCCTGTCCATCAAAATGATAGTGAGGAGGTAGGAAGAAAGATGAAAAAGAAAAACCTTCCAGGCCTGAGGAGTGGAAGTTGCGATCACAGGTCCTTTAGGGAGAGCAGTTATTACATTTGTTTTGCTAACCCCTGATATTAGCATCAATGTGGCAAAAGGGATGCATAAAATGGAAAAATCGCCTGTATTTTGCCATGTAATTCTTAGCAAAGTAGAGCTGTAGTCATAGTTTAAAAAGTTTCCACTTGTTTTTCTTTCTATCTGGGAAACATGCTACCTCTCTGCCTTTGCATCAATTTCTAAATCATTTCCAATTTTCTCTGTTTTCTAAAAGCAATCAAAGGCAACAAATATTCACCAGGCCTTCTCTTTCACCAATTTCTGCTGTACAAACACCTAGTCATCCAAGCCAAACAAGTCTGACATCTAGAAATGTCCAGTTTCAGGCTTTGGATATTGAAAGCTTAGCCTTGGCCTTACCTCTTCCCATGAGCTTATTCTGTATTCACTCCCAGCTTTTGTAATGGCCACAATGTTTTGTTTTGTTTTTTAGTTCCTCATGGCATAAAGGCTGCCTGCCCAATCTGATCCAATGGGCCTCAGTAACTGAAGTTTCTCAGAGTCCAGAGTAGTTCTTTCTATCTCGGGTACAAACTCATGACAGCTATCCTTCTTCATTGGCTTTTTCTGCAAGAGGTGTGTTGTAGTAAAGGAAGAAAGCTAAGGATGCTCACAGACCTAGATTGGAAGCCTAATTCTTCTGTGTACTAGCTATGTAATCTTAGGAAGATTATTTAACTTCTCTAAGGCTTGATTTTCCTCATCTATAAAATGGGGACATTAACAGTTGTGAACAAGCTCCAGGCAAATCAAAGTATACTCTTTTGGTGGGGGTAAGAGAAGGGGAAATACAGAGTAAAGAATTCTCAAAAAATTATTTAGCAGTCCTCCCTACTCCCTTTTCTTTGACCCATCTCCTCTGCTACTTAATTACTTAGTGTTAAGATTCCTTTGAAAATATTTGCCCTTAACTAAAGGTCTCATAATAAGGGAATACAGTCATTTATCTTTCCATCCATTCATTCAACAAATATTTGTGACATGTCTTGTGTGCAAGATATTGAGCTATGTATATAATGTTTACTTACTCAATGAATTATTGCACAATTATTCTTAAATGTTTATAATCTGGTGACCTATATGATAATTTGAAAATACACTTATGATTACTTTAAATAAAAATAATCAAAATGCAAAATGTATGTACACTACTATGTAAACAGTGGAAATAAATAATAAGCTTAGAAAAGCAGGAAATACACCAGAATCTTAATAGTGATTGTATTTAAGCAATGCAATTATGGGCAATTTTTAACTGTTTTATTATTTCCATATTTCAGTATTTTTCAAGTGTTCTTTAATAAACATATTGTTTTCTGGAGTTAGAAAACACTAATAGAAAAAATATAACTTTGCTCTTCTGAGTAAAGGACTAGGCTTTGTAGGAAAATTACTAGGATATTTAAGCTGGAGCTGTGCTACTGGCATAGGGTACTGCGGCTGGCTTTGGTGAGCAAGAAAAAGCTGAAAGCTGGTCTGTGGGTATAATGCAGGACTCCCTTTTTCTTCAGGAACACATAACCAGTTATGGCACCTCCTGTCCAATAATGCAGAGGTCCCTAGCACCCCCATTGAGCAGCCAGCAGCTTGCTAGCCTAGACTTGCAGCCCCTTGCCCTGAGGTCTGTGCTCACAAAGCGCACAATAGGTATATCTGCCCTCACCCTGACAGCCCAAGGCATAGAGCTCAACAGCTTGCTGCAGCTTAAGGCTATCTCATTGCAATTCCAGTTACTAGCTAAGCACCCTGCTCCTTACTTAGGTAATTGTTTGCAATGAGGTCTTTGGCAGGAAAAAAACACATTATGACTTAGAAGGCACAATAATGAAGTCAAGCTTTGGATTTGTTAACTGTAAGAAGGAAAGCTTCAAACCTTCCTATCTTTTTCCTAAAACACAAAAGTATACTTGGTTAATAAAATTATAGGTTTCAGGTAAAAAAAAAAAAAACACAACTATTTGGCACCAAGGCAAACAGTTGCTAATTAAAGGGGATGCCAAGAATCAAAGACCTATAAATATTGACAAGGATTAGATTTCCTAAGGTATGGTCTATTGGACCAGATGCATCGGAATCACTTGGGATGTGCTGTAATAGTGCAGATTCCCTACTCCCATTCCAGACTTACTGAACAAGAATTTCTGGGCATAGAGACCAGAAAACAGTATTTTTAGCAAGCTTGCTATGGGAGCTTTTATACAAAGTAAAATTTAAATTCTAATATAGAGGAAAGATATCTTTCCCTGAAAACCTTCAACCACTTTCTCTTCCCATTGCACTCCAGCTACAAGAAATACTGGGGAAGTAATTGGGGAAATTTGATCCCTTTGACTCCACTCTTCTTCTTTTGGGTGTGTGGGTAAACACATAGCATGAGAAACTAAGCAAACCTAAAAACTTGACTCCTAATAGGGACTAGTAGTATTCAAAATAAACATATTCCATAAAGGTTTTTTTATTTAGATTTTTGAAGAATCCTTGTTTTGTGTCTATATGGCATTTTTCAGTCAGGTTATCTTGTTTGAACTTCCTACCTGTTGGGTTCCTTGCATCAGGCAAGAGGCAGCTAAAGCACAGTGGAAAGAGTATGGTATTTAAAATTAATATATCAGGAGTGAGGCTGGGCATGCTGACTGACAGGCTGGATGAATGCAAGTATGTCTGCTTTCCAACCTGAGTCCGAGGCTCCTTCTCTATGAAATAGGAATCCCCATTCCCTGCCCACCTTCAATGGGTTAAGTAGGTTTCCACAATTTCAGGAGTAAGATAACAAAGATCTCTACTCCCAGGCCTATAGAGAAAGTTGGCAGATTAGTAATCTTGCCTCCTAACACCCCCTTTTGAGAAGTCCTATCAGAAGGTACACATGATGTGTATAGAAATCATACATGCTCTCAAGACAGCCTCCCTGCTTTTCTGTTTAAGAAAGATTTACAGGAATGAGTATAAAAGACACATGGATAAAAATTATGGGTGGATGGAAATGGGAGGGAGGAGGGGAGAGCTGGGTGGGTAGGTTGGGATTGGAGTAAAAGATAGAAAATTGTATTGCAACAACAATTTAAGTAAAATTTTAAAAAAAATTAAAAGAAAAAATTATCTGGGCTTATGGTGAACATATAGTAAAATTATGGATGACCTCCCTGGCCTTCAGAAAGAGCACAGTTTTCTCACTTCTCACATAGGGTTATATAAGGAAAACTTGAAGTTCCTTTCCAGCTACTTAGCATTCCTAGGATATACTGCTTCCATGACACTTACCCCCAACCCTGTAGCTCTATTACTCCAAATATTTTCATATCACAAAAGCCTGACAAGGTCCTGGCACCATCTTTGTGAGGTACAAATGGGAGAGAATTATTATTTTTTAAGTTATGAAGAGCTGAGGCAAAAGACAGTAAGTGACTAACCCAAATTCACCCAGTGAAGGGGAGATGAACTGAGACCGCCTTCCAGATCTCTCACCCCACTTTCCTGACTGTTTTTCCCAGGAAACCTCACTAGATCCCAGGAGCTGTCTGTCAGTGTCCTGGCACCACACAGGAAATTCTAGTTTTATTCTGATACCAGGAAGACAGAACTACGATTAGGCTTCAGTCCCCAAGGAGGCAGAGAAATTGCATTTAGTTGACAAGTGCATCTCCCACACACATAATCCTCTGGTTGAATGAAATGATAAAATCAAGTTAAAAATCCCAAATGCTCACTTAATTTTGTAAAGCATTTTGCTCTTTGAGCTAGGGGTAGGCAGGATAAGAGAATCTTCCAACTTTAGAAGTCTCTACCACATATCAGGGAATAGTAGAAATTAAGAGGGAACACAAAAAAATGTCAGAAAGAAGAAAAAGTAGAGGAGGGATTTTTTTTTATTTTGTGCCATAATCAATAAAAATAGATTTAACTGAAAAATAACTAGAAAGAACTAGGATATGTGTTTGTGCTTTTGAAAAACTGCAAAAGATATGAGTCACTCAGATTTCCATTATAGATGAAAATTCTGGGGCTTCGAGTAACAAGAATTTGGTGGATGAGCAAGGGGTCTATCCACATCCAGAGACCTCTAGGCCTAAGCTTCACTAACTCTGAAAGTCATTTCTGTGAATCACTTACTCTTATATATTTAAGTGTGGCAGCTACCAATGTGCTTTCACATCTCTTTCCACATCTGAACCACATCCAGCTTTGGGATACTGGCAGGACAGAGATTAGCATAACTCCATGTTATAGATGAAAAAAATAAAGCTTCAGGAAGAGAAGTGACTTGCCCAAGATCATTATTCTTCTTCTTCCTCCTTTCCTCCTCTTCTTCTTCCTCCTCCTTCTTCCCCTTTTGGTTTGGAACTTATACTTGAACCACTATCTGTGCCTCTTTCTTTTGTGCTTGGATCCATCTCACATTACCCATATACAGGCTGAAATGTGGTGTTTAGATCTTATATACTCCCTGATCCCCTTTGGACTGGAGACTTTCCTCTAAATGAGAAATGTAGAGCCCTTACAAAATTTCCTAAAGCTTTACTCTTAATAAATATATGCTGAAGTGTCTCATAATTAAGTGCCATGGTGTCATCAATACACTTTCAAAGTGAGAGAGGGGGCATGCAGAGGAAGGAGAGCATGTACATATAGCAAATTGTTAATGAGAGTATGTACAAGTATTGTGCCATTCTTTCATTTTTACTGTATGTTAAAAAGTTTGAAAATACAAACTTGGGGGAATCTCCCCATGTAGGTAGCTTACACTAAAATCTGGGAGTCAATACACCTCCTGTCTCATAGGGTTCCACCTCAGGGCTCCATCAGAATAGCACAGCCCCAAGCACAGAACTAGCTCAGCAGGAGGGACAGGCTAGGTCCATGAGTGGTTTTGATGTCTCAGATGGAGCTAAGTGTTCAGAAATGGCTGCATGTATTGAGTGGGGATTTAGAGTGAAGGGTATAGTAGCAAGGCAATTAAATTGTAGCCCTAGAGAAAGATTCTCCCCTAAATAATCTGATCAGGGCTGGATTTTTTCCAAAATATGTAATTTTGTTGGACTTGTCAGGCTGTAAGGTAAGGGTCAAGGCAAGGAGTGGCCATTAGAGCTGTATCTTCTGAGGACCAGAGAGCAGCCATGCTAGAGAGGAGGGGTCATAGCTGAGGCTAGATCAAGTGGCACTAAAGGCATATGGCTCATACAAGTTGTGTGTGCATGTCAAAAAGCAGACCAGGCTATATTAAAAAATTCCTTCTCTTGTCTTCAGTAACATTTAGGTGGATCATAGGACTCTAGGTGCCCAGAGCCTTAGCAAATAACAGGAAAACAAGTCACTGAGTGACTGTAGACCCTGACTTTGATTTCAAGAGGGGCTTGAATTTCAGGAAGGAAATTTCAGGAAGGAAATTTTCAGGAAGGGAATTTCAGGAAGAAAAATGGGGAAAAGAGACTGTGCGGCATGGGTATAAGTTATAGATGGTAGGCTTTCCGGGCTGGGCCACACATTGGGACTTAGTGTTCTGGGACTGGGGCTACAACTCCCCCTACCTCCCTAGGGAGACAGCCACCAGTATATCCCACCAAATCATATACCTTGATGTCCTCAGAGAGTGTCCCTCAAACCTGCTAAGTGATAGCAAGATGGGGCCTGAAAGGTATGGGGTCAGGAGTACTGATATTAGTGCTCAAGGCCAGGTTCAAGGTTCAAGGGCTGAAAGCAGAACCTTAGCTTCTCTTTTTTTCCTTCCCTCTTACTTCAAAGGAAGAAAGGAGCCTCTCTGGAACCCTCCTCAATGATACTTAGCCCTTCCTGCTGTTGCCACCCCAGCCTCTCACTCTCTTGTCCCTTCAGCCTATCCCCTTCTACTGACTTCTTCTGTCTGCCTACTACACACCTCATCCTTCCCCATAAAATGCTGTCTTTTTCCTCAGCCTTTCTGTACATGCACTTGGGTCTGAAAAACTTCTCAAATGTATGGTCTATGCCATCCATTCACTATTTTACTTCTTCCCACTTTATACCCAATGTTGAAGGCCCTCATGACTTCTTTATTCTAGGTGCAATAGCCCCTTATCAGTTCTCATTCCTCTTGACCACTTGGCAGAATTTCTTCCCTCATGATCTGTTTCTCCTTACTGATTGAAAGTCATTCTTCCCTTAGTTGTACCAGCCAGGTCTTATCTCTCACACTTCTTCTGCCTGTTCAATAACCTTTCTCTCACCTGCTTATTCATCTTCTCTTTCCCTATGGGCTTATTCTTCCCCATAGCCAACAAAAATATTCAAACTCTCCTATATAAAAACAGCCCTTCTGTGACCCTGAGTTCCCTTCTAGCTATCATTCAATCTTCTTTTTCTCAGCCTTATACTTTAACACCTTCACCAGAGTAGTGTAGACTGTTCTCCCTACTTCTTACCATATATTCACTCCTCAGTCCACATGGTGGACACACTCCAATGAGATTCCTTTTTCTACAGTTACCAATGCACTTTTGGAGGCATAATCTAAGGAATTATGTCTTAATTTCTTTTGCCTTTTCTGCAAAATACTACAATGTGAACTGCTCCCTACTTATTGAAACTTTCCCCTTGGTTCTGAAGATGAAATGTTATACTAGTGTTATCATCTATGATTTCTCCTTCTGGCTCTGCATTCTCCTCTGGTACCCTAAATAGGAGAATCTTTCAACATCCTGTCCTTAATACTGTTTTTGTGTGGAGAGGATCATCCACTCTAATCTCCCTGAACTCTTTGGATCACTCACAGCACCTAAAACAGTATACTTCATATAGGAAAGAATAAATGTTTACCTAATTGGTGAACATTTATTAATTGCACAATGCCTGGTATATAAATGTTCTGTAAAGGTTGTTATTGGTGTTTATAAATATTTCCTTTATATTTGCCTAACTTCATCCTTGTAATACCCCAGGAAGGTTAATTATTTATTATTCCTATTTTTACAGACAAGAGAAGGGGAATGAAGCTAACATTTGTTTTCCGCCTGTTCTGTGCCAAATGTTTTCTACATGTTTTAATTTAATTTTCACAACAGCCCTGTGAAGCAGGTGTTATAGGCCACATTTTACAGGTGAAAAAACTGAAACTCAGAGAGCTACCCTAGATCCCAAGGAGTATACAATTTACCTCTCCTGCTATTTCACTACTCAGTAAATTTGATCATACCAAATTTAATAAGCAATATTGGGGAGGCATATAAAAAGTATCACAGAGTGATATTATAATTATTGTTTACATACAAGTACTTTCTGAGTTTGCATTCCTGTAAAATTCAGTGTCAGGCATATAAAGAGCTAAAGAAAAAAATACAACCCTTCTATTTCCAAACATTCCCTGCCTCTCCCCCTCCTTGTATATTATAACAATAGAAATTTATTATTGATTGCTTACCGTGTATCAGGCATTATGCTTACTGCTTTACATGGGTTCTTTCATTTAATCCTCACCACCACCCTATGAGGTAGAGGCTATTATTATTCCACAGTTTATACATAAGGTAATTGCACCTCATAGTAGTTAAGTAACTTGTTCAAGGACACTTAGTTTATGACTTGATTAAATTTTTAAGTCAGGCTGGTCTGACTCTAAACCTAATGTACTTTTAATGCTACTAGTCTGCCTTTTCAAGAGGATAGATATAAGGAAACCAAGGCTCATAGAGATTGTGACGTCAATTCTCCTGAGTCTTTCTGTTATGTATTTTCCACTTTGCTCCAGCTGCTTGCATTTTTTGTTGAAGGCACTGCTTTATATTGTCAATAATTTCTATATCTGTGGTCTTTCTCCTCAACCACATTGTCAGCTCTGCCAAACCTCTTTAGAACCCCCACAGAGGGTTCTCACTAAATACTTGTCAATCGATAAGCACAGGGCTCTCTTCAGTTGAGAGAATTATTAATAAACCATCAGGCTTTGACAAAGCCCTTCTCATTTCCAAAGGAGTTGAGTCCTTCATGCTTAGAAGATGTATCAATTTCTCCCCTTCCCACAGCTTGAAGTCAGGAGCCAACACTACCCGCCTCCACACAGCATCCAATCTCCAGGGAGCCTCAATAGCGTCAGAATCATTTCACTGAAGGCTGAATTATGTGTGTGACTCTGAGAGGATGAGGTCCCAGTGAAGGGGGAGAAAAATGTGGGCTGTGATTCTGAATTCAGGTGGACCCTGGGGATGCATCTTGCCATCTGAGATGATGTGTCAACCTCTAGCAGTCACACTCCATAGAACAAATTCTAAAAGCTCTGAAGATTGATTGTTAACTATTGTTATTGGGGGTATTAATAATCATTTTTACATTTGTACAGTAAACTTTCATTTACACAAAAGGCTCCTGGACAAGATTTTATTAGTTTTAGTTTTTGCTGGCCTTCTGCAAGAGCTTTTGGGCTTCAAGACTCCCCAAAGGGGAAAATAGTCTTCTGTCCAGCTTTTGAGGAAGAGAACTGCCACATGGAAGCTGACAGCTGAGACCCTGAGAAGAATAATCTTAGGCAGCTAGAATTGACAGCCAGCAATTGACCCCACTGAACAACATGCTGCTGAGACATGTTTAGGGCCTTAACACAGATCCCCCATCTCCTCCCTTCTCTATGCCTGTTTCCAGAACCCCAGAAGTGGACAGTTCTCCCAACCCAAGCAGAATCCTTAACTCCTCCCACCATTAGAATTAACCCTTCCAGGTCCCTTCCCCCATTCGATGGCTTCAGGAACACCTCTGTGGAAGCTGGCTCATTAATTATTTCTTTACCTCCCCCAGACCAATTTTCTCATGCATTTTTATGAGTTTGCTTAGCATCCTTCAAAGAGACGGGAAGTAGTAATAATCACAGCTAATACTCATGGAGCTTTTACTATGGGCAATGCACTATATCAAACACTTTATGTGCATAATCTCTCTTAATCCTCATAACAGTCCTATGATGAAGTTTTCTTAGGATCCCCATTTTATACAGAAGGAAATTGAGGTTCTGAGTGAGTAACCTGCCCAGAGCCACACAGCTAGCTAATGCATAGCTAGGATTCAATTAAAACCAGCTACATCTGACAATGATCCTCTAGAGTTTATTGTCTCTCAGTATTGGTTTCCATTTTCCAGATAGAACAGCAAAACCCAGAGATCAGAAGGCCATCTAGCATTCAGAGGAAAGAGTCTCAGGAAGCCATCAAAATAGTTTTCCTCCCATTTTTGCCAGTAGCAGGCTAGATCACTTGGTGAGTCACTTAAAAGCTCCTTCTTCTGAATTTGCAAGCAGGGTCCACAGTATGTGAGATTCAAAAGGGATGAGCCAAGGAAGGCTAATCTCCTCCAAATTTGTAAAGTTTAAAAGCACCATCAAATGAAAAGTGTTCCTTATCATAATCCTTAATATTATTATTACAGCGTATTCATCTACCAATGGACCTGGAATAGAGTCCTGGCTCTGCCCATGGATTGTGGTGCCATTTAAATGCCAAAACAAATGGTCTTAGGGAGTCGGGGTGATCCATTATCCAGATATAGATTATTTCTCAGGAGTAAATCGTTAGCCTTGTCGGTGGCTGATGAATTCTCCCACCACAGCTGAGGGCTCATTGCTCTGCATGGGACGTGCAGGGAATGCAAGCACCAGCTAGAGTCACAATGTGAATTTGCAGACAGGGCTCTGAGGGCAGGAGCAAGAATATTTTGGTTAGGTTCCCAGGAGCAGCAACAACCTCACCCCTATTGTGTGAAAATACAGATAATGAACTCCACCAATCCATAGCCCAGCTCAGGACAAAAAAGGAAAACTTTCCCTTGATGCTTGAAGTATCTTTGGGGAAGACAAAGTACAAAAGAGGCTGAAAGATGTGTATGAACACAAGGACCTACTAACAAAGAGATGAGGAGAATGGGCAACAAAAAAAGAAAGAAAAAGATATGGAGACAGACAGGGATAAAAAGAGAGATAGGGAAAGATGAATGAGAAAATGAAAGAAAATGAATGATGGAGCACACAAACACAAAAAAATGAGACACATGGAGTAAGAGGAAAAACAGAAATCCAGAAAGAGGAGCTAATAGGAAAGGAAAAAAGGAAACAAAACAGCCCTGGCCAGGTGGCTAAGTTGGTTGGAGTGTCATCCTGTGCACCAAAAGGTTGTAGGTTCAATTTCTGGTCAGTGCACATACCTAGATTTCAGGTTTAATCTCTGGTTTGGGCACATACAGGAAGCAACCAATTGTGTTCCTCTGTCTCTCTCTCCTTCTCTCTCTTCTCTCTCTCTCTCTCTCTTCCTCTCTCTCTCTCTCTCTCATCTCTCAAATCAATAAACATGCACTCAGGTGAGGATTAAAAAAGAAATAAAAACAGATTAAGAAAGAAAAGATAGATAACAAAAAGACAAAAAGATAGAGAAAAAACTTTTTTAAAGGAAATATATGGCAAAAGGTAAATCTAGAGAGAAAATAAAAACAGAAGAAGAGCAAGAGGGGAAATAAAATAGAAAAAAACAAGAAAAGGATATAAAGAAACAAAAATAAGAGATAAAGAGACAGAGTAAAATAAAAGGGATAGAAGAGGGAGGATGGGTGGGGAAAAGCAAATGAAGATAGTAGAGAAACATAGAAGAGACTGAGGTCTTTAGGAATACCAGAAATGACTTTTTGTTTGTTTTTGTTTTTCCTATTTTTGTGTTTTCTCTTTGGCTGTGAGGCACACATGATTTCAATGTGATGCTGCATGCTGCAGTGCTGGTCTTATCCATGGTCAGAGTCACCAGGTTTCTCTACTATCTCAGCTCCCTTCCTCCCACTCTCACCATTAGCCATTCTTTTGGGGTAAAGCACTGAAGGCAGAAACAGAAAGGCAGAGACAGCCACCTACTGAAATAAAAGCCACAGATACAGAGTGCTGACTACATAGAAGACCACATGAGCGCACATGTGCGTGCACACACACACACACACACACACACAAAATCAAACAGAGACACATACTGAAGCAAAAAAGCACACAGGTGCTGAAATATTTGACACATAGGTAGGGACAGATCACAGCAGATAGGTATCAGCAGAGCCAACCTGAACATAAGTATGGGCATGGGCAGAAAGTGACAAGGAACTAGATACAGTGCTGTGGAAGATAACACAGAGGCACAGAAAAAGATGGACACATGACCAGACAGGTACAGAAGTAGACACCAGCTAGGGTGAGAGGAGGAGGTTCCTCCTTCTCTGATTTTCCTCTCCCTTTTGCTTTTGTAAAGTACAATAATGAAGTGCATTTACTTTCCTGTGTCTCCTGCCCTTAGGATTTCCCTATGGACTTTTGACAGCTCACAATGCATTTTATTTAAATAAACTCAATCCTGCTAATGAGTCTGCTAGTTACTGTGTCATCCTTCCCAAGGAATAGATGTCCATAACCAGTTTAAATTACTATACCCAAAAGGCCCCTTCAGACATGAGTTTAAATGGTGGAATACCAGATCCTTTGGCTAACACAGATTTGGAGTCTGTCTTGACTCTTACTCCAAGGCAAGGACTCTACCCTCCCCCTACTGCCCGGTATTCCATGATCCTTTTGAACTTCATTGAACTTTCCTTTTCTCCTCTGCAGTGTGAGGCAGATGAGAGGAGGAAGCCAAGCAGCAAGATCTAATGCTTGCACCCCTACGTGAATGAGAGGAGAACCATAAGATTTCACCAGATTTAAAAAAAAAAAAAAACAAAAAAAAAAACGTGTTTCTTGCAAAAGAAAAGTTTGAGAAACTCAGGGTTACACAGGGCCCAATGATGTCTAAGGATCTTTCCAGCTCTGACATTCTTGAATTCTTTGTCTAAGAACTAATTTGTTCAAATCTAAACCCACAATAATTGGACAAACCTTGATTGAATTTTCCAAGCAAACATGGCATCACTGTCTGTCCCAATGAATATTTAGCTTTAGCCCTGGTTTGTAGATTTTGCACAGTATCAATATACTGTGCAAAATCTTGGCACAATTTCCAACACTGACTAGTAAACCCATGACGATGTGAAACATTCAGGCTCAAGATGGCCTTCCAGGAAAGCCACAGATGGCTGTTGGTGTGTTCATCTCTCTTGAGCTGATACACAGACAGCACCACCCCTTCTGGCTTGTGTTGGATACATGGAAAAGTGAGATAAGTGCCTTGGAATGGGCATAATGCTGAGATGGATGGATCAAGTTGGCTTAGAAGTTAAGGGACAGTATAGTCAACTGATCACAAAAAGAATGTAAATGAATGGTGCTTGCTTTGTGAATCTACTTTTTTTGCTTTTGTTTTTAAATTAAATTTATCAGGGTGACATTGGTTAATAAGATCATATAGATTCAAGTGTACATTTCTATAATATGTGATCTATATATTGCATTGTGTGCCCAGCACACAAACCAAAACATCTTGTCACCATATGTTTGGCCCCCTTTACCATTTACTTACTCCCACCTATCCCTTGCCTCTGGTAACCACCATACTGTTGTCTTTGTCTATGAGTTTCAGTTTTATATATCACATGTGAGTGAAATCCTATGATTCTTAGCTTTTACTAACTGCCTTATTTCACTAAGTATAATATTCTCAGGGTCTACACATGTTGTCACAAATGACAGTATTTTATCCTTTCTTATGGCTCAGTAGTATTCCACAGTATATGAGGTCCATCTGGAAAAAGTCCAGCCATTGTTAATATGGTGAGAATGGTTTGCAAGACATCGATAAACCTGGCAGCCAAGGAGAGTGGACTGGAATGTGCATGTGTTGACAATGATGAATTCACTGAACTAGTCAGAGGGAGCAGTAGATGCTATTGAGTGAGCATGTGTACTGTGTGGCTGTCGCATTCAAAATAACTGAGCAAGTGGAACACATCTGCATAAAATTTTGCATTAAGCTTGAACATTCCTCTGCAGAAACTATTTGGATGATTCAGAAGGCCACAGCTATGGGCAACTGGTGATTGGCAGCTTCATCACAACAGTGCACTTTCTCATGTATCACATCTCATGCAGAGTATTTTGGTGAAACATCAAATCGCCCAGGTGACTCAGCCCCCTACAGCCCAGATTTGGTGCCTTGCAGCTTCTGGCTTTTCCTAAAACTAAAACCACCTTTGAAAGGGAAGAGACTTCAGACTGTCTATGAGATTCAGGAAAATGTAATAGGGTAGCTGATAGTGATTGGGAGAACTGCATGAGGTCCCAAGGTGCCTACTTTGAAGGGGACTAGACTAAAGCATCATTGTCCTATGTACAACGTTTCTTGTATCTTGTATCTTCTTCAATAAAGGTCTCTGTTTTTCATATCACATGGCTAGATACTTTATGAACAGACCTTATATATGCACCCTATCTTCTTTATCCAATCCTCTATTGAAAGACACTGTGGTTGTCTCCATGTCTTAACCACCATGAATAATGTTGAAATGAACATTAAGAGTGCATGTATTTTTATGAATGGACATCTTCAAGTTTTTCAGGTATGTAACCAGAAGAGGGATTGCTGGATCACATGGTAACTCGATTCTTAATTGTTTGAAAAACTGCCAAACTGTTTCCCATAGAGGCTGTACCAATCTACGTTCCCACCAGCTGTGAGTGAGGGTTCCCCTTTCTCCACAACCTCTCCAACACTTGTTATTACTTGTCTTGTTGATAATAGCCATTCTAACAGGTGTGATGTGAGGTGATAGCTTATTGTATTTTTAGTTTGCATTTCCCTAATAGCTAGTGAAGTTGAATATCTTTTTGTATATCTGTTGGCTCTTTGTATGTCTTCTTGGCAGAGGTGTCTGTTCAGATCTTCTGCCCATTTTTAATTGGATTGTTTGTTTGGTGTTGAGTTGTATGAATTCTTTATATAGTTTGGATATTAACCCCTTGTTGGAACTGTCATTTGTAAATATCATCTCCGTTTGGTTAGTTGCCCTTTTTTGTTGGTAGTTTCTTTTGCTGTGTGGAAGCTTTTTAGTTTGATGCAGTCCAACTTACTTATTTTGGCCTTACTTCCCTTGCCTTTGAGGTCAAACTCATAAAATCTTTTCTAAGACCAAAGTCCATAAGCTTAGTACCTATGTATTCTTCTGTGTAATTTATTATTTCAGGTCTTATATTTAGGTCATTAATCCATTTTGAATTAATTTTTGTATACAGGGACAAACTGTAATCTAGTTTCATTCTTTTTGCATGTGGATTTCCTATTTTCCCAGCATGATTTATTGAAGAGGCTTTCTTTTCTCCATTGTGTATTTTTGGCTCCTTTGTCAAAAATTATTTGCCCATATACATGTGGTTTTATTTCTGAGCTCTCACTTCTGTTCCATTGGTCTCTGCATCTGTTTTTTTTTTTTTTCCTGCCACTACCATGCTGTTTTGATTATTGCAGCTCTGTAGTATAATTTGAAGTTAGGTAGTATGATACCTCCAGCTTTTTTCTTTTTATTCAGGATTGCTTTAGCCATTCAGAGTCTTTTGTAGTTTCATACAAATCTGATGATTTTTTGCTCTATTTCTTTAAAAATATCATTGATATTTTGATGATGATTGCATTAAATCTGTATATTGTTTTGGATAATATGACCATTTTAAGTGTTGATTCTTTCAATTCATGAACATGGAAATACTTTCTAATTCATTGTGTCTTTTTCAATCTCTTTTAATAACGTTTTGTAGTTTTCAGTATATAGGTTCTTGTGAAGCTCTAGTTTGATGATGGGAAACATACCTTAGAGCTGATGTCTCACTTACTATTCATTCATTCATTCATTCATTTTATAGTGAGAGCCTCCTCTGTGCCAAGCTCTGTGCTACAGCTAGGGATAGAGACATGAGCAAGACATGGTCAAATACCTCTCAAATATCTCATTTGTAAATCAGAATTATGGCATAGTCAAGGGGCAGAATCTGAGCTAATGCCAAGAAATATTGATAGTGCTTACAGTCAACAAGCTTAGGCTATGGATAAATATTGAATATTTATAAAAATCATTTGGTAAGAGTATTACTGTATATGCACACTTTTAATTATTCCCACTGGCAAAACTAATGAATTGGTGAGGAGTTTTTTGGGTTTTTTTGTACACAATACTCAAGATGCCTAAAATGTCTTGTAATTAGCCCTGGCTGGTGTGGCTTAGTGGATTGAGTGCCAACCTGTGAACTAAACGGTCACCAATTCAATTCCCAGTTTGGGCACATGCCTGGGTTATAGACCAGGTCCCCAGTAGGGGGTGCACCAGAGGCAACTTCACACTGATGTTTCTCTCCCTCTCTTTCTCCCTCCCTCCCCCCCTCTGAAAATAAATAAATGAAATCTTTTTAAAAAGTCTTGTAATTAATTCAGGCAAAATAACAATTGTTTTCTACGTATAACTCTAAAAAGTATAAGTTGCCCTGGCTGGTGTAGCTCAGTGGATTGAGCGCAGGCTGGGAACCAAAGTGTCCCAGGTTCGATTCCCAGCCAGGGTACATGCCTGGGTTGCAGGCCATAACCCCCAGCAACCGCACATTGATGTTTCTCTCTCTCTGTGTCTATCTCCCTTTCCTCTCTAAAAATAAATAAATAAAATCTTTAAAAAAAGTATAAGTTAATTTAATACCTTTTCTTAATCTTCTCAGTGACAGGGTTTAATTTGCTGGTGATAGTTTGAAAGCACTGTGAGGTTTTTGAAGAGAATTAAGGCATTTGCTGGAATAGAAAGGAAAATTCATTCCTTTCTTTGATACTTCCGTGACATTAAACCTGTCATTCCCCAAAAGAAATATATTTGTGTAAATTTGTACTCTTGTCCATTCACTCTTTCACTTATTTAGTCTTTTATCCATCCACCAAGTGTACATCAAACACCTTGTCTAAAGTATGTACTGGGTAAGGTGTGGGAACCCTGGAGAGATTCACACTTAGGCTCTGCTCTTGAGGGGCATATAATCCAGGGGAGGAACTAACAAATAACCTGAGAACTTTATGATGAATGCAGCAGCAGAGATGTGGACAAATGGAAGCTCTGAAGAATAGTGACTAAGAGATGAAGGTAGTTGGAGAAGCTTTGAGAGGTGACCCATGGGTAGGGGAAGATTTAAGGTCAGTGCTACTCATCACTGTGGGGCTACATGAAGTATCCCCTTATACCCCAAAGTCCTTTTTTTAAATAAGCAGATTGTATGTGTAATCACCACAGAGCTACACAACAAGCAAATCATTTTGTGGCTGGGGCTAACCTAGAAGCCAGCATCAGTTTAACTGCTTCAATTTAAGATGAAATATATCCACTCCTTTAAAAAAATGCAATGAAGGGTTTAGTCATAGACTGGTCCCCATCTCCTAACTCTAGTTTCTTGAAATTAGATTTTCATAATCCACCCAACACCCCTTTTTAACAAAATTCTTCTTTCATGGGGGCAAAGTGGGTACTGTGGTGGCTTTCAAATTATTCACATTCTAAAGGATCCTTAATGATTTCCAAGATAATTGGTTGTAGAAATAGGTCCTTCTAAAAATCCAACAATAGAGTACTCGTGATGCCACAGGATGATTCAGAGCATTTGGCCTTAATTACTTTGATTGTCCGCCAGGATTTAATATATGAATATTACATTGTGATTTTCAATTTAATTTCTTGTGTAAATGGATTGTGGCAGAATCCTGTAATCCTGGAACTGGCACATAATTCAGCGTGGGAGACACTATCTTAACTCATCTCATTACTCAAGCCATTTGTTGTCCTTCAGGCTTTGACATCCAGGAGATGGGAAAATAGCAAAGGTGATGTGATCTCTCAACTTAGGTCCAGACAGACATGAGCCATAGTCGCTACCAATTACATTGTTACGTAGACACAGACAATACTTAGTTTCAAAAGAAAAAAAAAAAAAACTTTTGTCAATGTATAACTGTATGCCCTGATCTTTCTTAACATAGTAGAGTGGAAAATTCTAGGGCATGCATGCAAGAGGCCTGTGTTCTAGTCCTAGTTTGGCCATGAACTAGCAGTGTGACTTTGATAAGTTCCTTAATTTCTTACCTTGGGCAAGTCCCTTAATTTTTCTGAACCTTTCCATTTCTCATCTGTAAAGAGAGAACTGCATGATATCCAAGTATTTTCCAGAATGAAGATTTTCTAACTTATGAATAACACATTGAAAATCTGATGGTCTTGGAACCATGGCTAAAATAAAGTTGTTTCCATCCATCCTGTAAATAATAAACAGTCCGCTAGGGAGACAAAGTCAGAAGGAAGAGGGAGAGAGGGAAGGAGACAGGGAGGGAGGGAAGGAGGAAGGAAGGAAGGAAGGAGACAAAAAAGGTAACTGCGGGTGAGAGAGGGATAAAGGAAAGGAAGGTGAAGGAAACAGCTCTGCAGCATTAGTGAGGTGTCCCCAAGGGCCTGGGTGAGCTTGTTAAGACCTTAGAAAAATGGGGGAGCCTGATAGAAATTAGAGGAAGAAAATGAGACTCAAGCATATTAAATGGAATCCACAGTGCTTGAAAATTTATTTGCAATACATACAAGAGACAAAGAGCTTGCATCTAGAATGTATAAAGAACCTCTACAAGCCAATAAGAAAGGGGAAGACAATCTAGCTGAAAAAATGGACAACATATTTAAATAGGAATTGTACAAAACAGTATGTCTAAAAGGCCAATAAACATAATTAAAAAGTGCTCAACTTTATTAGTCACCAGAGGAATGCAAATTAAACCACAATGAGATAGCACTACATGCCCAGCAAAATTATTACAATTGTAAAAGCTGACAATACTAAGTGTTGATGATAATTTGGAGCAATGTAAGAGTGCAAATTGGCCTAATACTTTGGAAAACTGTCTAGCAGCATTACCAAAGTGAAACATGGGCAGCCCCTATGACTCAGTAATTCTACTACCAACAGAAACGCATGCACCAAAAGTCAACTAAAAGTATACACAGTAATATTCATAATAGCTCCAAACAGGAAATGATCCATATGCCCACCCATTTACAGTAGAATGGATAAATAAGTTGTGGAACATTCACAAAATGGAACATTATACAGTAATAAGAAGGAACAAAATAAGTGTTATACAATAGAATGAATAAATCTCACAAACAAAATGTTTAATGAAAGAAGCCAGATACAAAAGAGTACATACTGAATAATTATATTAAAATCAGTAACCAGTGAAACTATAGTGTTTAGGGATGAATGCTAAGGAGCACAAATATAAATAAAAGCACAGAAGTGATTTATTTAAAAGTCAGAATAGTTGTTAACTTTTATAAGGGAGGAAAGAAGTTGTGGTTAGGGAAGGGGCACAAGTTGGACATCAGGTGTGCTGATATTCTATTTTTTGACTGGTAGTAGTTAACTAAGCTATACATTTATAATGTATGTACTTTTCTTTATGTATGGTATAATTCACACTTAAGGGAAAGCTTTAAAAATACAAAGATATATCCTTGACTGGTGTGGCTCAGTGGACTGAGTGCCAGCCTGCAAATCAAAGGGTCATGGGTCCGATTCCCAGTCAGGGGGCATGCCTGAGTTTCAGGCCAGGTCCCCAGTAGGTGGCACGTGAAAAGCAACCACATGCTGATGTTTCTCATCCTCTCTTTCTCCCTCCCTTCTCCTCCTTAATATAAATAAATAAAATATTTTAAAAATAAATAAATACTACAAAGATATAAAAACGTCATGTATGGTATAGTTCGCACATAAGGGAAAGCTTTAAAAATTCAAAGATATAAAGTTGTCTCAGACTAATGTGACTCTAAGTTATATCCATCCTCTTGGGACCCTGCTTCAGGGTAATGGGGTCCTAGACTTTAGTCAAAGAGAAGGCTGAGATTGTGCCTCATTCCTCTCTGTATGCATCTGCCACAACACTCCATCTTTAAAGACAACTTGGTCCACAATGGCTGCACCAGTGTGCATTCCCACCAACAGTGTACTAGGGTTCCCTTTTCTCCACAACCTCACCAGCACTTGTTGTTTGTTGATTTGTTGATGATGGCTATTCTGACTGGTGTGAAGTGGTATCTCATTGTGGTTTTAATTTGCATCTCTCTGATGGCTAGTGATGCTGAGCACCCTTTCATGTCTCTGGGCCCTCTGAATGTCCTCCTTGGAGAAGTGTCTGTTCAGTTCCTTTGCCCATTTTTTAATTGGATTGTCTGTCTTCCTGGAGTAGAATTGTGTGAGTTCTTTATATGTTTTGGAGATCAAACCCTTGTCTGAGAAAGCATTGGCAAATATATTTCCCATATGGTTGGTTCCCTTTTCATTTTGTTGATGTTTTCTTTAGCCATGCAGAAGCTTTTTATTTTGATGAAGTCCCATTTGTTTATTCTTTCTTTTATGTCCCTTGTTTTAGGAGACATATCAGTGGAAATATTGCTGTATGGGATATCTGAGATTTTCCTGCCTATGTTCTCCTCTAGAACCTTTATGGTTTTGCAACTTATATTTAAGTTTTTTTATCATCTTTAGTTTAACTGTATGATCTCACCTATAAATGGAACTTAATCAGTAAGACAAACAAGCAAACAAAATATAACCAGAGACATTTAAATTAAGAACAAACTGAGAGTAACCAGAGGGAAGGTGAGAGGGAGATAATGGGGGAAAGAAGGGGAAGGGTCATCAAGGAACAGGTATAAAGGATACATGGACAAAGCCAAAGGTGGGTAGGATTGATGATGGGAGGTGAGGGAGGGTGGAGTCGGGGGAGTGGTGGCAGGAACATGGAAACAACCATACTTGGACAACAATAAAAAATAAAGCCAGCTTGGTCCACACTTATACCTAAACAATCGTCAGCCATTTGACTGGAGTCAAAGATATTAATACTATCCCTGCTGCTATCTAGGCCCCTTCTCATTCCTCCCATTCTTGAACTATTTCTGTTCCATTTCAATTTTATCTTTCTTTTGAGTCTTTTATTTTGCCTTCTATTTTCAGCCTTGTTCATGCCCTTTGGGCCAATGACTGAGTGACACAACTGCGTTTCCTTTGCTTGAACCTCAGCAAGCTCTCTTTCTCAAAAGACTTGAAAAAATATCTATTCCCTTTACTGTGCGGCTTCCTCTGCTTCTGTCCAACTCAGATAGTGTATCCACCCCCACACTGCCCCCAGATGTAACAGGGCTAAAGGGCCTTATTCAAAGTCCTTGTGGCCAGATATGTTTTGGATTCAGAATCTGGGGGTTTTATCAAAGTAATCCTGTTTATTTGCCTTTTTTACATACCTCTAACAGGTTGTGGCATAGCTCCCCATAATCAAAAACATTAATATTTCTGTCATGGAATACATGAATATTCATAGTAAGTGGGACAAATAAAGGCTGTCCATATCTTAATTTAAGTTAAAATGAGTATTACAAACTTGTAAGAAATATTTTTATTTCCAGAGCTTTGTGGTCTGGGAAGTACAAATAAGAATTAATAAGCTGTAGTAGGAACCCAATGCTTATTTGGTAGACAGATAGAAGCATGGATAGATGCAATACATTACATATGTTTATCCTCCCAAATAAGTGGCACATGTGTATTTAACAAGAATGTTCATAGCTTTAAACAAGAGTACCCAATTGTGAGCACATTGGATTCCACTGCTGGCAAGAGGAACACTAAGAAAAATGCACTACATAAGTCTGCTATCTCATCATTGAAAGATTTTCTTAGGCTCTGCCGAGGAATAAATGCTAATCAGCACAAAGTTAGGCATTATAGAGCTTTATTGGAGTTTGTGCACCCGGGCCAGGTTCCCTGGTCTGCACAGTGGGGCCAAGGAAGTCGCACCCAAGCAGGGAATATGGCAGGGTTTTATTTTGGTTGGCTCTCTCCGTGGGAGCTGGGGATTGGTCCCCTTTGAACAAAGCAGCAATATATCATTGGTGGTTCTCCTTGTGCCCTGGTTTGACGTCAGCCCTCTTTTCTGGGTTGTAGTTCAGCCGCCATGGTTGTAGTTCAGCTGCCATTTTGTAGTTCAGCCGCCATTTTGTCCTACCTCGCCCATCCTGACAATCATGTATTGCCTGCCTTGCACTGGGTGGTTACCCTGGGCCAATTAGTGACCACTTCTGTCATAAAACAGCCAGCTTTTTCCTGACTATGAGGCTGTAGGTAAATCAGGCCTAAATGAAGGAGAAAGATGAGCATGGCAAGTACCTGGGGCTATTTTGTTGGGTCCAAGGTGGAAAGGAATGGATAGGTTGCATGTACCTTCATGTGATCATCCTTAAATAATATTGCTTTCAGCAAAGCTTTGCAGAGCTTTCAAGTGGCAGTGAATTTGAAATTGCCCTCCTCAGCAAATATTCAGAGTACAGTGAGTTTATATTACTAGTTAAGGGTAGAGGTAGGTGATTTTTTTAGTCACCTGGAGGCAGGGATATTATATCCTATTGTTCTGGAATGCTCCAGAGGCATAGCAGGGAGTTCAATAGGAGGCTATCAAGGGACTAGAGTATGAGTTGAAGCCAAACCTTCAGAATCCCCTACCCAAGAGACACCAAAGAATAATGGAAGATTAAATAGGAGAAAACCACAGTGCCCAGAGGGGAAACCAGAAGGGGAAGGTGGATTTGAGGAGAGGTTAGAAGGCTCAGGCTTGGAGCTCCAGGACACTAGGCTATTTGCTCCCAGAAAATGGAGACTGAGTTACTAACTTGCTATCTCCTATAGCAATCTCCCAGGCTGTCCAAATTTAAAACAAGGGGATAGGAGTTACATGATCTCTTCCTGCTCTATTTTTCAGCACCCATGAATCTATGATTTTCTTTTCAAATTTTTATTGAATTTATTAGGGTAACATTGGTTAATAAAATTATATGGGCTTCAGGTATGACTTTCTTTTAAAATGTTTATTTTTCCTTATAAAGGTAATGCATGTTCCCTGTTGAAAATTTGGATAATTAGGTATATATATGAAAATTTACACTCACTTATCATCCTAGTCCTTGCAGATTTGAATGTATTTTCTTTTCTTTTTTTTTAAGATTTTATTTATTTATTTTTAGAGAGGGAAGGGAGGGAGAGAGAGAGAGAGAGGGAGAGAGAGAGAGAGAAACATCAATGTGCGGTTGCTGGGGGTTATGGCCTGCAACCCAGGCATGTACCCTGGCTGGGAATCGAACCTGGGACACTTTGGTTCCCAGCCCACACTCAATCCACTGAGCTATGCCAGCCAGGGCTTTGAATGTATTTTCTTTTTTCTTGCTTGTTTTTTCTGTTTCTTTATAAAATTATGATCATAGTGTTTTTTTTTTATTTAGAGTTATACACTTAAGTATATTTTGAGCATTTGTATGTCATTAAAAAAGCTATGACTCTAGTCTAATTTGAACGTCCAAAAAATATCATGGGGCACGCTATATCTTATCCTTAGGGAACTTACAATCTGGTTGAGAAGATGAGACTGATATATATGAAACCAAAAGTAAAAAATAAAAATATGAACTATAATTAAATGTCATTTCTAGAGACAGGCTAAAAGGACAGTAAGTATCCAAAAGTGTAAGAGATTGGTGTGGAAAACACTAGTGAGGAAAGACTTCCAGAAAGATACAACTTAAGTTGGCCCTTAAAGGACAGGAAAAGGAGAATAAGGAAGACAGAAGCATCAAGAAAATAGAAGCAATGAGGAGAAACTGGACTGAAAATCAAAACTGCTTTATCCTTTGTTGTTGATAATTCCGAGCTACTGATAGCCAGTATTTCAGGACTCTCCAGGGATTAATCTTACATATGAACAAATAAACCTAGGTCTCTAACCTAAAGGGGATTTGGAGGATAAATGCATGAAAAATAAAGCACTCATATTAATATGGCAGTAGCTTAGGCTTGGCCCCTTTTCAATTTAGTAATTGACTTGCTTCTATGCTGCATCTTGAGCAGTGATGGCTCAAGTGTCATGGTGCTAGTGACTAGAGTCCCCAGTTGAACAAATTTGTATCTAGAGAGCTGACTATATGAGTCCTGACTCCAGAACCCTGGTAACAGTCAATTCAGTGGTTTGGGTTGGTAATCAGAAGAAAAGAGAAGTGAGAAATGCCTGTGTCACAAGCCTCTTTCTCCATCCACAAAAGATATAGCTGAAAACTTTCTGAGAAAGCTAATTAAGCATCATCTGTGGCCTGAAGAGTTTCCCAGAAGGACTAGAAGTTTCTCAGGGAAAGAAAACCTGTGGTATGAAGAACAATAGAAAGGTACCCTTACATGAAATACCACAGTTCCAGATTCATTTGTGATGCATCAAAAAGCACCCTTGCCTATGGTCAGGAAACTTGTCTCTAACTAGCTGTATGACTTTGACCAAACTCTGAGTTCACCTCAGTTTTCTACTTCATGTGTAAAATGGGAACTATTCCAAAATTCCTTTTTGTCACAGTTGTGTGAATCTATGATTTCTTTGGGCCACTTGAGCCTTTCACATTTTAGGAATCCCCTACAACAATACAAATAAACCTGAGAAAAGACTACTTCTTACCCTTGTTTGCCAGTCACCACCATACCTTTGAGTCAAAGTCCTTTGGGAAACAGGACCAGGAGAGAGAGCAGTCTCAGCCTGAGGGGAAAGGCACAGAAAGAAGTGGGTGGGCCACCAAGATATCACCAGTTAAGCAGACAGAGGATCTTGATACCTCCTCCTCTATCTGCCTTTCCCCTGAGTGTCCAGAAGCAGGCTGTTCTTGACTGCATGCCTATGGAGGTGCCTGCTCACCAAAGGTACCCTGGCTGCCAGCATGCTGTTCCAAACCAATGAAAGAACTCTGAGGTGAAGTACCCTGGGACTAATCATATGTGGAAATATCTCTTTAATGGCTAGAGAGACTGCATCTTTGGCTGTTTTTCATTGGTTCAGGCCAACTGAAGGCTCTCTGGACTCTCAGCCAATGCTGAGCTATCAGCCAACAGGAGTGGGCTCAGCTGCTGGATCCTATTTTCCTCTGAGGCTGATGGGTAGCCTAGCCTCAAGGGCTTCCCTATCTCTCTATTGTCATCCCTGACTGAAAACTTTTGCCATGAAGCACAGAAGGCATGAGCAGTGGGACCTAATCAAGGCAGCCTGATGAGAGGTAGGCATGCTGGGGGCCAGGAGCCATTCCCAAGCCCAGCTCCTGCAGGTGAGTGCAGGTGAACCAGAAAAAAAGAGAGAACAGCAGGTGGAACTGGTGGGAGTGGGCACTGTAGGATTGAAGCTAAGGGCAAATCCTGACAGGTGAAACTCTTACTACATCCTTCCCACAGGGCATGAGTATCCAAGTGAATTTTCCAAAACCCTATGTTGCCCTCCCTATTCTGGCTCTGTAGCCCAACCACAGACAGGGGAGAGTTTCTTCAAAGACAGTGAGAAAAGTTTGTACCGGATCTCCACTGGAAGCTGTCTTTCCTTCCTTAGGATGCTCACAATGCCTAGCGAAAGACTTGGTGGCTCTGGACTGCAAGTACACATGGATCTTATAATCTCTGCTTCTTGCATCTCAGACTGCAGTCTGATGAGTTCCTTACATGCTTCAAGGAAGGCTAAGACTGTGGGTTCAACCCTGTGTAGACTGGGTAGCTTTCACTTTGCTGACCACTGACAGTATTATCAGGGCCACTCAAGAACAAAGCCCCAAAACTAGGCAGCCATTTAAAAAACGTGTACACAGGAGGCAGAGTGAGAGAGTATAGAGGGTTCAGTGCAAGGCCTTCCCTATTTCTGGAGACATTCAGTCATTCATCCAACATTTGCTGAGTGCCTTTTATGTGGCAGTCACTTTGATAGATACTGAAGTGACAAAGAAGAGTAAGATATATGGGCTTTGGTGAGTATCATCAGGGGAGGGCCAAGGGAACAGTTTGTTTTGAGCATTGGTGATACAGTACTGTATGTCCTTTAGGGATTGACTTGATGTTTTAATTGACTGGAATTCTCCACAACTGGCCCTTGGTAAAACCAATCAGAAATATCTGTTTTCAATACTCTTTAAGGTGCTCCTTTGTTATACCTTTCTTTCAGAAAATATTCTGCTACAAAATTGCTATAAGACCTTGGGAAAGTCAGTTCTCAATTTCCCCCTACCTAAAGTAAGGTTAGGGGCTGTGAAGCCCTTTTCAAATCTGAAAGATCACCAAGGAGTTTGTAGCAGCAGACATTTACTCCTCGGTATAAATTAAAGTATAAATGTTTCTTCTCCCTGAGTTTAGCTAAATTTTTAAGCCTAATTTTTCTCCAGTTGTGGAATGAAAATCTTTGTCAATTGCTAAAATTTCAGGGATCTGCCAATAAGAGGGAGAAGTTTTTAGGAAAAGGGATGCGGAGGAAAGGGGATATAATAAATCTCCTTAATATCCTCTTTCCGTGGGCTGTAGGGCCTGGAATTCTTTTAAGGCTAATCCCAAACCATAGTTACAGATGACAAGAATGATTAAAAAATAAAGCCTTCTTTGGAGCTGACAATGCTTTAACACCAAGAAGCTCTTTAACAATGAGCACAAAGGGTTTGATGAAAAGCTCTAAGTAATTATTCCATAGGCCCAGTATGCATATTTCACAATAGCTTTGCGCATTGCTCTTCCACCCCCACCCCCCACCTATTTCAGGTTCCTTTAGAGCCTGAATCTCAGTCTCACTGGCCACTAATATTTTGAATGAAACAAGTCAGGAAAAGGGACAGTAATTCAGAAATGCACATCATTCCTTAAGTACATTTAATTGTAAAAGACATCTAATCAATCCAGTCCCCTGTCTGAATATGGTAGCTAGAAGAGTCAAAGCAAAGCTTTTACATTTCATTCCAAAACAACAACAACAACAACAACAACAAAAACCCCAAGAAGCCAAAAGGGAGCGGGGAAGAGGGTGGGATCAATTAATCCAATCAGTGGTTTATATTAATGTTTCTTATATTGTAGTGCTGATTTGCAGCTCTCCAGGTGCCAAATGGCATCTGGGAAACATTACTCCATGCCCCAATTGACGTAATAATTAGATTGCATAAATGGCTCCTCTGCACTCACTGCCAGCCCAAGAGACAAATGTTATTGGTGAGCCAATCAATCTTTTCCCCTGTTAAAGTTTCAACCTGCGTCAGCGATTATGCTGTGGAGGTCGAAAGCCACACAAATGAGTGAAAGCCGGTGGAGATGAATTTCAGGAGTGGATTCTACAGCACTATGTCCCAGCAGACCATGTATGGTCAGAACAAGGGCACGTACATAAACAGATCCATAACTGGGCATGCCATCAGGGGCTGAAATAAGGAAAGAAAGATAGTGACATCTTCTGCAAGATTTTGCTTTTCTCTATTCTAGTTGTCTGCTTCATACTTAGATAAATTGAGGGGTTGAGAAAAGTATGACAAGGGAAAGCATTAGTTATTTGGTATTAGTCTTTGTGGTAAGCTGAATATTGCCCCCCCGCAATATCCACATTCTAATCCCCAGAATCTGTGAATATCACCTAAAATGAGATTTTACAGATGTGATTAAATTAAGGACCTTGGGATGGAGAGATTATTTTTGATTATCCACTGGGCTCTGAATACAACAACAAGTGTCCTTATGAGAGTGAGTCAGGGATAGATTATAGACAGAAGAGCAGTAGAAGGCAATATACCAGAGATACAGGTATTGGAGTGATGCAGCCATAAGCCAAGGAATGCCAGCAGCCACCATAAGCTGGAAGAGGCAAAGAGCAAATTCTCACCTAGAGCCTCTGGATGGAGTTTGGCCCTGACAAGATTTTGATCTTTGACTAGACAGTTCTGGCTTCTATATTGTGAGATAATTAATTTCTGTTGTGTTGAGCCACATGTGGTAATTTGTTACAATAGCCATAAGAAACTAGAACAGTTTTCTACTACCAAGCTTAGGTCACAGGTAGAATGGTAATCTTCTTGCTGTAGTATGAAGAACATCAAAACCCTCCTCTATGCAAAATATGCCTTCCATTTATAACATTGCAATGTCAAGCACTAGGATTCCAAAAATTCACATGTACATGTCAACATTTTAACTTTTGGGATAATTCTTACTTACTGCTACATTGCTGCTACAATACAGATAAGCCTTTGTTTTCCATTAGTATTTTTGCATAAATTTATATATCCAATTACCTCCAGCCACCAGGAAGGCCTTGGGGGTACAGGGAGGACACTGAGATGGTAGAGAAATACATAAATATGTCTAAATTGAAACCACACTTGGGCTCAAATCAAATCTCTTTTAGTAATAACACTAAGTAGGGCCTTTAGGAAAACAAGTCATGGCAGAACTAACTTAATTTATTCTTTTGATAAGGTTACAAGTCTTGTGGAACAGGAGAATGTTGTAGACAGGATGCATCTGGATTTTAACAAGACTTTTGGCTTAGGTTCTCATGAACCTTTTTTAGATCAAGTGAAGAAATACAGGCAGCACGTAAGACTCCAAAGCTTCCAGGAGATTGCTGATATGTAAATTAGGATCTTTAGTGACAGGTAACAGGCTCCTACATCAGCCCTAGTCAAGTCATCATTGTTATCTATGAGTTACACAAATATCAAGACAACATTCTCTCTGAGAGTGAGGATGCTGGGAAGCTAGAGGATCCAACTGACATATTAGATATGAGAATCAGGATACAAAACATTATCAGTAGCCTGGAACATCAGCTGATCTCTGTGAAATATAATGTCCAGTACTATGAATCCAAAATTCACATGAACAAAAAGACAGACTCATATACAGAGCAACCATCAGGATACAGAAGGCAGAGGGGGTCAGCTAGATGAATCAGAAGAATGGTGAGAGTGGCAAAAGGAAAAAAAAAGGTTAATGGAGTGAGAGCATGCTTCTCTAGAAACAGGAGAAAACCATGCTCCCACTTGAGTATTCTTTATTGTCCAGGCCATACTGGAGTTCAGTTCTGAGCAAGATTGTTTTTATCTCCTAGGTGTGTGTTTTGTTTACAAAATAACTTACCAAAGTATACAACTATAAAGTAAAAGTGGATATCTGACTCCCTCCCAGCCTCTAACATGAAAGATAATCATTGTTAACAGAATAGTAAATATCCTTCTGCACTTGTTTTTCTATGAAATTACTTATTATTACACCTTATTAACACAAATGGAAGCATGATATACACATTGTTCCTGGCCTTGCTTTTTATTTAACAATATGTCGTGGGCATTTTCCCATGTCAGTGATCATAAGAGCTAATCATTATTGAGCATTTTCCATGTGCCAAGTAAATTCTTAAAAGCATTTCATGTTTTAACTCATTTAAAAATCAAAATAACCCCATGATATGGGTACTATTATCACTACTTCCATTGCAGAGAAAAGAAAATAGGTTCACACAATTGTCTCAAGATCATACAGTAATTAAATGACATAGGTTCAATTTGAGTTCAGGGCTCTCTAGGTCTAGAACCCACATCTACTCCATACTGACTCTCATTATTTTCAGGGATACTTCACTAAAAAAAGTACAGCATAAGAGTTGGTTGTATCTGTGTCATAATTTATGTAATCTTAGTAAACATAAGAGTGTTTCTTTATAGAGGGACTTATCAGAGCTTTTAATATGCTGATGTGTGTTATGACTCTTCCAAGAGGGCGGACACAGTAAGCACTAAATCTAAAATTTCCTTAACCATGACATCCATTTTTTTTCTCAGAACATTTCAGGGCCTGGAGTATTGGGGATCAAATTTTAGTGTATATGCTTTATAATGTAGATTCCCAGGCATCAACTAAAGTACTTCCAATATAGGTGGTTCATGGACCACACATTGAGAAATGCTGATGTGCACTATAGGATTAATCTTTGATGTAGAAAGTAAATATGAGTGGCTATATAACCACTATTTTAGATAGAACAAAGGCATAAGTACCCAAGGGAGAGAAGCACTCTCTCTCCTTCCTTCCCTCCTTGGACTATCTAATCATCCAAACTTTATCCACTCCAATGACATAAACTCACAGCTCAATGAAGCATTAATGCAGGATTCTGAGTGATCTAAGTCCCCAGGGGATTAAGCTAACAGTGGCCATCACACAACTCTACTTCTAACATTAAGGAACTGTACCACCATTGAAAGTCTAAACTAAAAATAGGTGAATATATCCGGGAATTTTATTCTGTATAGATTTGAGCTCTTACCCTCGGGACCTCTCTTTTCCAGTTTATGTCATCAATAGAAATATTAAGAACAGCCAAACATCTGAATACCAATAATTAACTCAAATGAAAGAAAAAACAATTATGAGAGAATAAAAGTTTTTATTAACTGTGAGCTTGAAAAAGTATGAGATGACCTGTTCACACTCTAAAGTTATGTTTAATATCATCAAATCCCATTCACCCTGGCAGATTATTGTTTTAGGGTTAGCTGAGGGTAGATTGGTGACAAGAGAGGGAGGATTTAAAGAGAAAGAATAGGAGGGAGAGAGAACAGCCAAAGTAGTGTTTAACAGGGAAGCTCCTGGAAAAGTTTATTTCCAGTGATTGGACAGGGAGCTTACAAGAAAAGAGGTTGGGAGTAGCCTATCACTACTTTAACACCAGGCTTCATACTTGAGATGCTCTCTACATATCACATGCTGAGATTTCCAAAATACCCTTAGTTTTAGAATCCTAAAGTATTTTCACTTTATCTGTAAGAGTCTAATGTGGCATTGTTACAAACCCCATTTGAAAAATTAGGGTTTTGAAGTTTATAGGGGTTTGAAAGAGGGTATGCATGGGAGTTAATAGTAGATTAAGGAATTACACAGATCATGATGCATGAGAAAGTATACTGGGGTACATAATTTTACATTTAGCATAATATCAACTGTGCTAATTGTATAGAAAAAAGCTGGAAGGAAATGTGGATTCAATCAATATTGAGAGTTATCTGTGAGAGGTTGGCTTTTTAATGAATTATGTTTTCTTCATATTTGTTTTGTCTCCCCCCACCTCAAATGTTCTGCAATGAGCATTGTTGCTTTTATATGTAACAAAACAGGTATATATTTTAAAAATAGGGTATCAGACTAAAGTTTCAAGTTCCAGCTTTGCCCCTTGTACGAGTTGCTTAGTTCTCTGAGTTTCACTTTCTGCAAACTTTCTGAGGGCCCTAAGGATGGGTGAAGACATTGGCTGAAAGAAAAGGTGAAGTGAGGAGAGGATAGAAAATGTTAAGACAGAGATGCTGCTATAGTTGTAGTTATCATAGGAAGTGGAAATACTCTTTTCTGATTTCAGAGATGATGGCTGTGAGAATGCTTTGCTAGTTGTCAAGGGCGAATATGCAACTGACAAGAGTTATTACTATTAATGACCCCTGATACCACCCCCCACACACACACACTCCTCCAAACTGCTTGAAAATCCACACTTTGGTTCAATTTTCTCTTCCATTTCCCTGCAATATTGCCCTGATGAGCTCATTACCAAGTCCAGGTAGAGTCTGTTTGCTGCTTGTTACTAGCCATTCTAGCTACCTTGGACTCCCCACTATATCTGAACTCATACCCCTTTCAATTGTTTTGTCATCTACATAACTGAGAGTCATGTCCTAGGGCTCTGTAGCAGACAGAATAGTGATTTTAAAAAGCAGCCTGGTCCAACTAGGACAGGATCTGTATCTCCTCATTCCAAGCTAGATTAATTGTTAATGGCAATGCCTCACCTGAATCCACAGTCTATTTTTGCAACAACAACAACAAAACCTGTATACTGCATTCCTTTCTGGGGCCCCATAGCAACACTGGGAGGGAGGCAGAGAAAGAATTGGCACTCATCTTCACAAAGCACAGAGAAGGCAAGTAATATGTCCTAGATTCACAGAGAGTGGGTAATAGACAATATCAGATGTTGAATCCAGGCCAGGGTCTTTACCCTACATCATAGCATTTGCTCACAGTAGGATGTGGAAAAATGAAAATAAGTTACTATATATCTGACCACTGAGATATGGCATGTTATAGCAAAAACTTTTTCTTATTGGAATAAGAAAAGACCTGTGTTTTTTAATATGACTCCATTTGGGATCTGGGGGTCAGGAATGGAAAAGTACTCTGAGATGAGCACTGAGCTTTTATACGTATTATTTACTTGTTCCTTCCTTTATTCACTCATTCATTTTATAAACACTTATTAAATGTTTTGTATGTGCCAAGCATTGTGCTTGGTGCTAGTGGATAAGACACAATGTAAGGCAGGACATGGTCCAGATCCAGACCCTCAAGGAATTCACCATAGCCTAGAGAGAAAAATAAGAAACAGACATGGCTAACTCTAAATACATAGCAAAGCAGGATTCATGCCATAAAAAAGCAAAATACTCTGGCAGATTACAAAAAAGACTCAGATCTGTTTGCAGGATCTAGAATGACTTCATGGTGTATAAAGTTGTCTTATGAAAGATAAGTAGTATTGGAAGAAATGGTAAATATGTGAGAGTTGGGGGTATTTCCAGAGAAAGAGAACAACATGACATAGGCACAGAGGTAAGAAACCTGATGGGTTAGCTGGAAATCAGTGGATAATTGTATTTCAATGGAGCTGGGATTAGACATATGAAAGGAAAGATAAGATGGAAAGATATGTTTGGGCCTGATTGTGGAAAGCTTGAAATACTGGGAACCCAGCCTCAGCTTCTATACTTCTCAGAAGCCAGGAGCAGTGACTGTCCAAGGAAGGATTTGGAGGAAGCAGCAAAAAAATGGATGCTGCTCTCTGATTGCCAGAGACCAAGGGGATAACTAGGTGCTGCTTGCATGAACTCCAGAAGGGGAGAAGTTACACTGAGTCTCCTTTTAATCATGGGTAATGATTTCAAACTACTCTCAGAGGAAAAATTTAATTTAGTTCACTGAAATTCTTGCCTTGGTACTTTCCACAGTTCACCTCCCATGCTTTTACTTGTGTCTTGTGCTAAACTCTAAACCTGTAGTGTCTTCCTCAGCACCTCTTAACACTAATTCTGCTTGTGAGAAGGCTGATTTATTTTGCAAGGTGTCCTTCCTGCCTTTTGCCTCAATTGTCCCCAGTTCCGCATGATACCTATTCCTGCCATTTCCTTTCTGGCTCCCCCTTGGCTCATCCATTTAGAGTTAATCTTTCTAAAAATTAAGTCCTTGGTCTTCTTCTCAAAGTTTAATTCAAACACCCTATCACTGGTTCAAATCCATGGTTACAACTGCTATAGAAATGACCTCTCAATCTACATCTTTTAGCGTTTGAGTCTTAGACCCACACATTCAGCTGTCTGACATCTTTACCTTGAAATGCCACAGTTAAATCCAACTCAAAATGTCTTCCACCATTCCAGAAGAAATAATCTTTCTCCCAAAAAACATGCTTTACCACCCTATCTACCATCATATACTCTGTCACTCAAATTAAGCATCTATAATTTTTGACTCCCCACTCACTATCCCCCAAACACCCAATCAGTCAGCAATTCCTTAAGTTTCTACTTCTTTAATATTGGCTGAATATGTCTGCTTATCTCTGTCCTTACTGCTGATTTTTCATATGGACTACTGAAATAATTTCCTAACTGATTTTCTTATACCCATACCACCTGCCTAAATTTTCTTGTAAGCATTGAATCAATGTTTTTCTCAAATATCACCTTTTCCAGGAAGCACTTCCCGATCCCTCCCAACCAGTGTTTTCTTTTATTGTTCTTAGGAAATATTGCCAAAGAATCTTAGAAATGTTGATATTATGACTCATTTCTATAAGAGGAAATGAGGGAAAGAAAGATCAGTGTTTCCAGAAATGTTTCCATGTGTACACTGCTGTGGAGAATCCTGAGGTACATGTATGTCCAAGGAAACAGGGTCTTTGGAGTGGGTTTCAAGGGAGAAGCCAACTCTGGAAAGGCTTTCCAACACTATACATCTTCTGAATTCACACTTTTTCTTTGGCTTTCCCACTGAAGATGTGACCCACTGCTGCAGGGATTTAAAAAATAAAATGCATCATTATCAAAAATTACTCTACCCTAAAATAAAATATTAGCTCTGTTGGGTAGTTAATCGTACCATCAGAATGAACAGTTCATCCTCTTTTACAAGGGCTTTAAACCCTGATTGCCTAATAAGTGCAGGAATTATAGTTAATCTAACTCAAAATTTAATTATGATGAGTCATACATCACAAAATAAAGCACATGGGGGCAAAACTCTGGTGAAGCCATGTCCAACTGACCTTGACCCCAGCCCTCCTGGTTCTTTCTAAGTGGGCAATTGGAAATCCTTTCTGTTTGTGAGGTAGTAGGGCCATCTAAAAAGACCCACCCTGTTCTACATCAGATGTTTTACGGGAAAGCCTGCCTTAATCAAATCTCACCATGAGGAAGCCCAGAAGCAACTCTTCCTCTGGACACTGTCTTACCAGATATTGTTAGAATATTATGCAGTTGGATTTAAAGAACACCACTACAGTAGATCTGGGACAAGACATGGTATAGGGGAATTGTGTGGGACCTTCAGAATTTCAAGAATGCATCATAATCTACATTCAGAGACTCTCCATGTTGACAGGGACCTAAAAGGTCAACAATTCCTGAAGGTGATAAGACTTTGAGTTCTCTCATTCTCCCAATTGCTCACAGAACTTAAAAAAAATCTTTTGGGGGTTTTTTAAGTTAAATATAAAAGGATGACCAGGCTGCTTCATATGGAATTTTCCACTACTAATAACGTGATTTAAGAAGTTATTGCCTCTCTGAGCAATTCCTGGCACCTAAATTATTATCTCATAGGTTGTGCTAATTACTTATTTTATACATATGCAGGTTGAACTCATTTACACCACTTTTAATTAATGCTTGCTAAATTCTATCTTCTATGGTTAACCCATTATTCAGCCTGTCATGACTTTGGAGAATATCCTTTAAGCTCTCCAAAATAACTGCTACTTTTCCTTTCTCCTTGTCATCTGTATTATCTTCTAAAAGACTGAAAATCAATCTTTTTTGTCCTGCCTGTTTGGAAATCATTTATATTTTGTCTCCACCAGTTTGGAGGGTACCAAGATCTATATATTTATTTCCTGCTAAAGGTGTAAAGAGGACCTCTTATGTGTCTTTTTCTTTGCAGTCTCAAGATTGACTTCCTTCTCTTGGTATTTTAAAGCTTGGGAAAAATGTTTTTACTCTGTCTTCCATGATGATAGGCATATTAGTCATATTCCCCTCTCCTCCATTTTGGTTATCTATTGCTGTGTAAAAAACAAAACAAAACAAACAAACAAAAAAAACACTCAAAATGTAGTGGCCCAAAGCAATTACTGTATTTTATTTACAACTTCATGGATCAGGAATTTAGGATGGCCTTTGCTAGTGGTTTGTCTCCAATTCATATGTAATCTCTGAAGAGCTAGGGCTGGACACTCCTCTTTCAATAAGTTTCTTCACCTACAAGTCTGACTCCACAAGATATATTCTCTCTCTCCCTCTCTCTCTCTCTCTCTCTCTCTCTCTCTCTCTCTCTCTCGATATTGCATCCTCCAGGGCCTCCCTATATGTCTTAAGTTTCTCATAGCCTTGTTGATGTCAAGATAGTCACATGTTGGCTGGCTTTCAAGAGTTAGGAAGTGGAAAGTGCCGGACCAGTTCAGAGATACTCCAAGAATGGCCACAGCATCATCTATAGTATACTTTGTTGGTCAGAGTACTTACAGGACTTATGCAGATTTAAAGAAGTGGAAAAAATAGACTACCTCTTGATGGGAAAGTTACATTGCAGAACAGCATGGAAAATATAAGATACTATTGCAGCTATAGTTAGAACATACAAACTTTCATATCTTCTATAGATTTCTAGTCTTAAAATCTTAAACTTTAAATACATGTGGAAAAATTGGACAATGAAAATGAGAGAGAGAGAGTGTGTGTTAGAGTTTAAAAATGACTAAATAAGATTAAATAAGTCCAACTAGCAAAATCTTTAGGAAGAAAGAGTCAAGGAATTGGGGGGTTTAACTCAAAGACAGGAGCATGTAGTGGATAAAACAAAGATTTAAATTAATAAAAATATGGATTCAAATCATGCCTTTTACCAATTTTCTATCCATGAAAAATAACTCTATGCATCAATAAATATTTATTGAGAACTTTTCATATGTTAAGCATTGTACCTAGAGATACAGAAATCTAGAAATACAAGAATCAAACAAGATTTAAGTCTTTAAGAAGCTCAAAGTATGGTAAGAAAGACTGATATGGATAATATTTGCAATAGAATGTAATGAGTGGTATAATAGTGGTACCATATACTTTGGTGACTCAAAAAGGAATTATTACCATGAGAAGCTCCAGAATTGCTTCAGAGAAAAATGAAATCTTGGTATGGGTCTGAAAGAATAAGTTTTTCTCACACAGAAAGGTAAAAGGATAGTTTAGAAAGAACGAACACCCTAAGCAAAACAAAGAAGCATGAAACAACATAGCTTCTTCAAGGAACTGCAAACAAGAATCATGGATTACTTGCATAAAAATTTATGTTAGTGAAATAGGAAAATGATTATGGGAGTCTCTGTATCTTATGTGAAGAAATTTGAACCGTATCTTGTTATCAATAGGAACCTAGAGAATGACATAATCAAATTTGCATAATAAGAAATCATTCTGAGACATCCAGCCAAGAAGGAGGCATAGGTAGACACACTTTGCCTCCTCACACAACCAAAAGAAGGACAACAAACTTAAAAGCAAAAACATAGCCCTGGCTGCTGTAGCTCAGTGGATTGCATGTAGGCCTGTGAAACAAAGGGTCATGGGTTGATTCCCAATCAGGGCACATGCCTGGGTTGTGGGCCAGGTTCCCCAGTGAGGAGCGCACAAGAGAGAACCACACACTGATATTTTTCTCCCTCTCATTCTCCATCCCTTCCTGTCTGTCTAAAAATAAATACATAAATAAAATCTTTAAAAAAATAACCAGAACTGCCAGAAAATCAAACTGTATGGAAGTCCAACAACCAGGAACTTAAAGAAGAAATATTCATTCAGACTGGTAAGAGGACATAGAGGACGTGTGGCAAGGCAGTGGCTGGAGAACTGGGCAGGTGAAGCAGTGACTGTCATACCAGGCAAGGTGGCAGCTGGTGGACTTGTTGGTCCCACATTTGTGTGCAGATAAACCAGGAAGAACAACTGGGAAGCAAGACAGACTGTGCAACCAAAGGTTCCAGCACAGGAAAAGAAAGCCTCAAAACCTCTGGCTATAAAAACCTGTTGGGGTTGTGGTGGTGGAAGAAACTCCCAGTCTCACAGGAGAGTTCACTGGAGAGACACATAGGGTCCTAGAACATACACAAACCCACCCACCAGGGAACCAGTACATAAGGGTCCAATTTGCTTGTGGGTAGCAGAGGAAGTGACTGAAAGCCAGCAGAGGGCCAAGCAAGTGGCATTGTTCCCTCTTAGACCCCTCCCCCACATACAGTGCCACAACACAGTGACATGGGTTGCCCTGCCCTGGTGGATACCTAAGGATCCGCCCCTTACAACATAACAGGATCACCAGGACAAGAAAATAAAGCCCAAATGAAAGAACAGATCAAAGCTCCAAAAATAGAACTAAGCAATGAAGAGATAGCTGGCCTATCAGATGCACACTTCAAAACACTGGTAATCAGAATGTTCACAGAAATAGTTGAGTATAATCACAAAATAGAGGGAGAAGTGAAGGCTATGCAAAATGAAATAAAGAAAAATATACAGGGAACCAACAGTGAAGGGAAGGAAACCAGGACAAAAATCAATTATTTGAAGTAGAAGGAAGGAATAAACATTCAACCAGAACAGAATGAAGAAACAAGAATTTAAAAAAAAAAATGAGGAGAGGCTTAGGGACCTCTTAGACAACTTGAAACATTCCAACATCCAAATCATACGGGTGACAGAAGAAGAAGAGGAAAAGCAAGAAATTGGAAACTTACCTGAAAAAATAGTGAATAGAAAAGTTTTTTCCTAATCTGGCAAAGGAAATAGACTTCCAGGAAGCTCAGAGAGTCCCAAAGATATTGGACCCAAAGAAGCACACACCAAGGCATATCATAATTACATTACCCTGGATTAAAGTTAAGGAGAGTATCTTAAAAGCAGCAAGAGGAAAGGAGACAGTTACCTACAGAGGAGTTCCCATAAGATTATCAGCTGATTTCTCAAAAGAGACCTTGCAGGCAAGAAGGGGCTGGAAAGAAGTATTCGAAGTCATGAAAGGCAAGGACCTACAACCAAGATAACTCTATCTAGCAAAGCTATCATTTAGAATGGAAGAGCAGATAAATGAACCAGAAAGTGACAACAAACTCACAACTATCAACAACTGAACCTAAAAACAAACTAAGCAAACAATTAGTACAGGAACACAATCACAAAAATGGAGATCGCAGGGAGGGTTATCGGTGGGGAGGGGAGGAGAGGGATGAATGGAGGGAAAGATAGAGAGAATAAGAAGCATAAATGACAGGTACAAAATAGACAGGGAGAGGTTAAGAGTAGTGTGGGAAATGTAGAAGCCAAAGCACTTACATGTACGACCCATGAACAGGAACTAAGGGGAGAATGATGGTGGGAGGGGGTGTGCAGGGTGGAGGGGAATAAAGGGAAGAATAAATGGGACAACTGTAATAGCATAATCAATAAAATATATTAAAAAAGAAAAACTATTGTTCCCCAAAAATACTGTTGCAAAAATGAAAAAGGAAATGACAGACTGGAAGAAAATATTTTCAAATCACAAATCTAATAAAGGATTTGTATCTAAAATACAGAGTCTGACAGAAGTAAGGCCTGCTTGAGTGTGGATGGTAGGGTAACAATATGGGTATAAAACTTTATAGTTTTAATTTGAACAGTTCACCTAAAATATCATATGGTGTGTTTGAGTGTGATATTGTTATGTTACAGAATTACATGCTTATGATTCTGTAATAAAAGATTTTGTAGTAAAAAGGTATTATTTGTGCTTGACTTTGTTACTATTTATATAACTCATATCAGTCAATAATCAGAACACAAACAATACAATTTAAATAGGCAAAAAAGAAACTTCACAAAAGAAATACAGATGTCAAATAAGCACATAAGATGATGCTCAACATCATTAGTCATAAGGGAAATGCAAACCAAAACCACAGTGAGATAGTACTACACTCCCTTTCAGATGTCTATAGTGAGAAAAACTGACCATACCCATTCCATGAGGATATGGAACGAATGGAACTTTCATTCACTTTTGGTGGAAATATAAAAGGCACATCCACTTTGGGAAAAAGTCTGGCAGTTTCTTAAAAAGTTAAACATACATCTACCTTAAAACCCACTCATTTCTGTCCTAGGTATTTACCCAAGAAAAATGAAAGCGTATGTCCACACAATGACCCACAAATGTCCATTGCAGTTTTATTAAAAATAATCCCACACTGTACATAACCCAAATGTTCACCAACAGGTAAAGGAATAAATAAATTGTGACATATTTGTACACATTGAAACGCTATTCAGCAGTTTAAAGAGCCATCTGAGTGTACATGCACTTGGATGAATCTCAATTATCTTGAATGAAATAAGTTAGACAAAAAAGTACATACTGAGGCCATTTATATAAAATTCTAGAAAATACAAATTGATCTATTGTGACAAAGAGCAGATCAATGGTTGCTTAGGGACAGTATAGGGATGTTTCATTTAAAAGGGGGTACCTTGAAACTTTTGTTGGTGATGGCTATGCTCATTGTCTTGATTGGGATGATAGTTTCATGGGTGTATATAATTGTCAAAAGTCATCGCCCTGGCCAGGTGGCTCAGTTTGTTGGTGCATTATCCCCCCACCAAAAGGTTGTAGGTTCTATCCTCAGTCAGGGCACACACTTAGGTTGTGGCTTCAATCCCTGATCAGGTCACGTGTGGGAAGCAACCAATCAATGTTTCTCTATCACACTAATTTCCTTCTCTCTCTCCCTCCCTCTCTCTCTCTCTCTCTCTCTCTCTCTCTCTCTCTCTCTCTCTCTCTCTTCCCCCTCCCTCTAAAATCAATAAACATCCTCAGATGAGGATTAAAAACTCATGAAAATGTTTTTTTAATATGTATGGTTTATTTTATGCCTCAATAAAGCTGTGAAACAAAATCAGAACAGAACTAAAGGGTAACTATGATGAGTTCAGTGCCAATGGAGTGGTATGATTGAAGGCCAGATCACACTGGCCTGAGAAGAGAATAAGAAGAGGTGAAAAAGTAGAGATTCAGTACAGGCCATTAATTTTAGAAACTTAAAAAAAGGTTAGGGCTTTAATAGTAATGAAAGGGGCCCTGGCCAGCTAGCTCAATTGGTTAGAGTATCTTCCCAACACACCAAGGTTGCAGATTTGATCCCTGGTGAGCATACATACAACAACCAATGAGTGCATGAATAATTGGAACAACAAAGCAATCTCTCTATTTCTTTCTTGCTCTAAAACCAATAAATAAAAAATAGTAAATGAAGTGGGCAATGGTGTCAAAAAAGATTTCTAAAGAAGGATAGTTGAGCATGTGAATTACATAAGATAAGGGGACTAGTAAGGAGAGAGAATAAAGATCTACAGAGAAGGGATAATAATGTAAGAAAGGTTCTAGGGCAGATGCAATGGGAAGAAGAGAGAATACACAAGGGTGGAGAAACTAAAAGAAGAGGGTCAGTTCTGAGACTGAAGAAGAAATATTCAATGAGGCCTGGTGAAAATAAAGAGACATTTGTAGATGTAGGGATGAGGAGTTGAGTGTGGCTTCAATTTCATTTGGGAAGTAAGAGTGTAAGTAGTTGTTGGGAGTAGAGGAAGAGTAGAATGAATGGGTCTGTTACTTAAGGGGAGTGATGAAGGAACTTGGAATACAAAATGTGAAGATACAGAGAAAAAGAGATGACTTAGGGTTTTATTAAAGGATTGCCGAGTGACCTGAGGGCCCAGATGAGGTTGAAAACTGACTATAATAAACACCAATGTTTGGGGTGCTGCATCTCTCTCCCACAATGAACATTATGGAGTTTGGAGGTACCCAGAACTAAGGCTAAAGAGTGTATACATGATATTTGGAGGGAAAGGGGATGAAGATGCAGTCAGTGTTAATAAATGTACCACAAGACCTTGGCTGGACAAGGAAGGAAATGACAAGAAAAGGAAGAATTTGAGGAACTGGAAGTCTAAGTGAGGTCAAAGAGCTAATGATATGGAATTCAACCCATTTCCAGGTAATTTTGGTCACAATTCAATATTGGAGTTGAGTCTCTTAGGGGTGAAGCCATGTCCAGTGATGTCAAGTGGCTAGTGATGGTTGAGTTAGTAAGAGGTTAAAGGTCAGGGAGATATAAAGCCAGGGTGTGTTAGATGGGTCTTCCACGTGCATGTTGTTGAGATCGCGTAGGATGATGTCAGGATCTGGGGTGTCAAGGAATCCTGAGAACCATTTCTCAGAAAATGGGGAAGATTTTCCAAGAATTCAGGAAATGATCATCACAAAGACAGGTAAATGGTAAAGCAGAATGCCATATGCCTTGAAGGGGCATCATATGCTCATAGCCAGTGGAAAAGTAATACCACTACTGAAAAAAAAATTATCTCAATTTCATTAATTATAGTGGCAAAGTTTTTCCATGGAACCAATTTTGACTTTCTCTTACCGCAGTTTTTGGAAGAGTGGGTTCATTTGCACTTCTAAGAAAACAAATTAATATAATGGATTTGAAGTATTCAGCAAAGTCCAGCACCTAGTAAGTGACCAGGAAATGAAAGCTATAACTATTAGTATTTTTATACCTTTAACTTATTTTATCCATTAAGTAATGTTATACCTTTGAAAGTCTCCTTCTTGGATTTTCCCTCTGGAGCTACAAGACACAGTTCTGTCTCCACAATTGACAAAACCTCAGACATCTAGAGTCAGCCAAGACATCCCTCAGTTCTAGGCAAAATATTCCCAGTGTATTCTGTTCCTCCAAGGACATTCTTGCCAGAGTCCCAGTAAAAAAATGCACAACAAGCCCAGTCATGGGGCCTGATACATGGTAAGTTCTCAGCATAACTTCTTTCCTTTCCCTGCTGCACTGGCAACCATTCACAGCCCCACCCCCTATAAAATGGCACAGGTGTGACTATATGTTGATTGACTTCAAAGTGTCAATGCTAGGTTTCATTTTGAGAATCTAGAAAATTGGTTGGCTGAATTCTTTGAGAATTAAGCATCATATTTTTAAAATACTGTAATCCCAGTTCTAGGCTTACAGAGGATACTCAATAATGTCCCCTAAAATGAAGTAAATCCTGGCTCCATGTTGTGCTCTCTGAACAAACATATTTCTTATTTCTTAGTAACATTCAATGGTGAAAAATTTGTTTTATACACCCTGGCTGGCGTGGCTCAGTGGACTGAGCACTGGCCTGCGAACCAAAGGGTCACCGGTTCAATTCCCAGTCAGGGCACATGCCTGGGCTGCAGGCCAGGTCACACTGATGTTTCTCTTCCTCCCTTATCCTCTCTCAAAATAAGTAAAATCTTTAAAACGTTTTTGTTTTATACTTAAATCTGATTAACTGGCATACCCACACACAATCATGACTGTGGAATCTTCATGGTATACCCAGGGCATTTTGTCATCAGTCTCTCTTGTTTATTTCTCCATCATCAGAATGGAATCAGTAAATTTGGCAAGCCATCTTTTCCCTCCTTTTTCACCAATTCTTCTCTGTTGTTGTCGTTGCTGTGCTTTGTTTTTGTTTGCTTTTGTTTGTTTTTTATTGAATTTATTAGAGTAACACTGGTTAACAAAATTATACAGGTTTCAGGTGCACCATTCCACAACACATCACCACCCCAAGTCTCCTTCTATCACCATTTATCCCCTCATACACTGCTCATCCCCTGCCCCTTGGCTATCACCACAGTGTTGTCTGTGTCTATGAGTTTTCTCTTTTTTTTTTCATTTTTGCTCAATCCCTCCATCCCCAGCGCCACCTCCAACAGCTGTCAGCCTGCTCTCTATCTATGAGTCTGTCTCTATTTTGTTAGTTCATTTTGTTCATTAGATTCCACATATGAGTGAAAGTTTATGGTATTTGTCTTTTTCTGACTGACTTAGTTCACTAAGCATAATGCTCTACAGGTCCATCCATGTGGTCACAAAGGGTAAAATTTTCTTTTTTGATGGCCAAGTATTATTCCACTGTGTGAATGTACCACTGCTTTTTTATCCACTCATCTACTAATGGACACCACCTCACACCTGTCAGAATGGCTACCACTAATAAATCAACAAACAACAAGTGCTGGCAGGGTTGTGGAGAAAAGGGAACCCTAGTACACTGTTGGTGGGAATGCAGACTGGTGCAACCACTATGGAAAATAGTATGGAGTTTCCTCAAAAAATTAAAAATAGAAATGCCTTATCACCCAGCAATTCCACTTCTGGGAATTCATTCAAAGAAATCTGAAACACTAGTTCAAAAGAATATATGGACCCCTAAGTTCATTGCAGAGTGATTTATAATAGCTGGGCAGCCATCTTTGACAGTGACTGCATGCCTATCCCCATCAACTTTCTTTCTTTTTAATATATTTTATTGATTATGCTATTACAGTTGTCCCATTTCCCCCTTCTCTCCCCTCCCCCCTGTACCCCCCTCCCGCCCACTTTTCCCCCCTTTGACACATATGTCCATGTGTCATACTTGTGAGTTCTTTGGTTTCTACATTTCCCGTACTATTCTTGCCCTCCCCCTATCTATTTTCAACCTACATTCTGTGCTACTTATTCTCTATACCTTTTCCCCCTCTCTCCTCCTCCCACCCCCCTGCCGCTAACCCTCCATGTGACCTCCATTTCTGTGGTTCTGTTCCTGTTCTAATTGTTTACTTAGTTTCTATTGGTTTTGCTTTAGGTGTGGTTGTTAATATTTGTGAGTTTGCTGTCCTTTTACTATACATGTCTTTTCTTTATCTTCTTTTCTTAGATAAGTCCCTTTAGCATTTCATAAAATAAGGGCTTGGTGATGATGAACTCCTTTAACTTGACCTTGTCTGAGAAGCACTTTATCTGCCCTTCCATTCTAAATGAGAGCTTTGCTGGATAGAGCAATCTGGGATGTAGGTCCTTGTCTTTCATGACTTGGAATATTTCTTTCCAGCCCCTTCTTGCCTCTAAGGTCTCTTTTGAGAAATCAGCTGACAGTCTGATGGGAACACCTTTGTAGGTGACTGTCCCCTTATCTCTTGCTGCTTCTAGGATTCTCTCCTTTGTTTTTACCTTGGCTAATGTAATTATGATGTGCCTTGGTGTGTTTCTTCTTGGGTCCAACTTCTTTGGGGCTCTCTGCGCTCCTTGGATTTCTTGGAAGACTGTTCCCTTTGCCAGTTTGGGGAAGTTCTCCTTTATTATTTGTTCAAATAACTTTTCCACTTGTTGGTCCTCCCCTTCTGGTACCCCTATAATTTGGATGTTGGAACGTTTAAAGGTGTCTTGGATGCTCTTAATCTTTTCCTCAATTTTTTGAATTCTTATTTCATCTTGCTTTCCTGCTTGGTTGATTCTATCTTCCTTCTGGTCCACTGTATTGTTTTGAGACTCAGATTCCTTCCTTTCACTATTGGCTCTCCTCCTCATATCTTCCTGCATCTCTTTTATGGTAACCTGCATCCTTTCATCTAGATTTCGTCCAAAATCTACCAGTTCCGTGAGCTTCCTGATCACCAGTGTTTTGAACTGCACATCTGATAGACTGGCTAATTCTTGGTCACTCAAAAGGATGAGTCCTGGGGGACTGATCTGCTCTGTTGAAAACATATTTTTTTTCTCCTGTCTCTCCTTTTTTTTTTTTTCCTTCGGTCTGGTTGCTCTTGTTACGGTGGGGGGCAGACCCTTAGGTGCTCACCAGTTGCTAGATTGTGACGTTAGTTATATGTGGGGGCAGGGTGGGAGCAGGAGCGGGGATGGGAGAAAACAATGGTGATAGTTCCATTCTCCTGGACTCAGACCCTTGTCTGGGCTTCCAGGCCATGAGTTCTGCCCTGGTCCACAATCGCTACCCCTCTGAGTCTGCCAGCTGCAGCTTGCATACTCAGGGATCACCACTGCGTTCTTGCGCCCCCGGAAGGCTGGTGTGCCGAGTTCGCGCCAAACTTTCCCCCAACCTCCGCGTGCCACCGACCTGAGCCAGCCCCACGCCCACCCGGCTCGTCTTCTCCTACCAGTCCGGACGAACGCGTCTACTTCAGCTTCTTGGCTGCCTGACTTCCATTCAGATAAATCCTCTGCCGGATCTGGGTGTTATTCTGATAGTAAATTATTGTTGTAAATTATTGATTTTCTAATCTTGGTTGTACGAGGAGGTACGGTGGGTCCACCTATTCCTCCATCTTGCCAGAAGTCGAGCCCCATCAACTTTCTAACCACATCCTATTGTCACATGCAAGGGAGAACAGTAACACTACACAATGGAGTTTGTGTAGGAAAGATGGAGTCATTTAGGTGATTCCTTTCAGATTGATTGGGCACCTAGGCAAGGAAAGCTGAAAGTCTCTTAAAATGTTAGAATCTTAGTTGCCGTGAGAAAAGCCTTCCATTTCCCTGACTCCTCAATCTAGCACAATCTCTAATCTCCAAGTCTCTCTAATCAACACAACCTCTACTGCCATTCTCCCCATCCACAACTATTTTTCTCTATCCTGCTCCCTCATTTAGGAAGAACTTTTTCCCCACCCTCCAAACTTCTCTTTTTCAATGATGCCTCCTTCCTTCCACCTCCACTCCTAAACCACAAGCTCTAGACAGTAGCACCCACATTGTGCATCATTAATCTATTTTTTTATGAACTGGATGCTCTTGAATTGAATTTTGAGATGATTCTCTTCAGAGATCACTTTGCTGCCTAGACACAACCTTCTACATTGAAGTGTCTTTGAAAAAAATGTTCCCTCACTTCAGATCTCCTTCTCATTCTGAAAATATGGTAAGGCTTGATTTTAGAATCCAATCCCTCATTTCCATAGAAATCATCTTGACTCCTTGCACACCATTCATATGATCCTGAGATATACACAGAGATCTGCTTCATCTAGAATTTAAAAGTCCATATTTTAAAGTCCAGGGAAGTTTTCATGTATATTTATAAAAACTATCATTGAAACACAGTAATAAGCCCCTTACATTTATAAATATTTTTCTAGTAACTTTGACTTCAAGATTCAGGAGTTCTGGCCAAGATGTAGGTGTAGGTAGAAACCCTTCACTTCATCACACAACCAAAAGGAGGATAATGACCAATCTAAAATCAATAAACAACCTGAAGTGCCAGAAGATAAAACTGCATGGAACTCTGACAACTGTGGAATTAAACAAACAGTCAAACAGAACAACCAGGACAGTAAGGCAGAAGTCAGAGAGAAATCACAGCAAGGCAGCGGGATGGGCAGGCAGGGATGGCTGAGAAAATGTGGCAAAACAGTTAGACTATGGGGGCCAGGCTGGCTGCAGCAAGGCAGTGGGCTGTGAGGGAAGAAATGTCTTAAAAGGAAACCTAGACACAGAGTGGGCTGTGGACTACAGCCATTGCCGCAGCAGGAGAAACTCCCAGTCTCACACAGTTCATTGAAAAGTGGGCTAGAGACAAGCAGGTGAGCTTCATTCTTCCCTCCCTGGTCCCTCCCTCACAAGCAGCACCATAGCATAGCAAGGAGGCTTGCCCTGCTGGGGTGAATACCTAAGGCCCTGCCCCCTTACAACTTACAACTTAACAGGGGCCCTGAACAAAGAAATAGGGCCAAAGTGAAAGAACAGAGCAAAACTTCAGAAAGAGAGCTAAGAAGTTGGACCCAAAGAGGAACACACCAAAGCACACCATCATTAATTTACCCAAGATTAAAGATAAGGAGAGAATCTTAAAAGCAGCAAGAGGAAAGGAAAGAGTTACCTACAAAGAAGTTCCCATAAGGCTATCAGTTGATTTCTCAAAAGAAACCTTGCAGGCAAGAAGGGGCTGGAAATAAGTATTTGAAGTAATGAAAGGCAAGGACCTACACCCAAGATTACTCTATGCAGCAAAGCTATCAGTTAGAATGGAAGGGCAGATAAAGTACTTCCCCAATAAGGTCAGGTTAGAGTTCATCATCACAAGCCCTTATTACATGAAATGTTAAAGGGGCTTATCTAAGAAAAGGAAGATCAAAACTACAAACAGTAAAATGACAACAAACTCACAACTATCAATAAATGAACCTAAAAAAATAAAAGAAAGAAAAACAACAAAAACTAAGCAAACAACTAGAACAGGAACAGAATCAGAGAAATGCACATTACATGGAAGGTTTTCTGTGGGGAGGGGGAAGGGAGGAATGGAGGGAAGCTACAGGGAAGAAGAAGCATAATTGGTAGACATTAAATAGATGGGAAGAGGTCAAAAATGGTATAGGAAACAGAGAACTCAAAGAACTTACATGTACAACCCATGGACATGAACTAAGTGGGTGGGAGCTGAAGGGTTGATGGGTGCAGGGTGGAGGGGGGATAAAGGTGGAAAATTGGGAAAACTGTAATAGCATAATCAATAAAATATACTTTAAAAAAGATTCACAGACTTTACATAATGGAATACTATGCAGCAGTAAAAAGAAGGAATTCTTGCCTTTTGCAACAGCATGGATGGATCTGGAGACTATTATGCTAAGTGAAACAAGCCAGTCAGTGGAAGACAAATACCATATAATCTCACCTGTAAGTGGAACCTAATCAACAAAATTAATTAATGAGAAAAATAGAACCAGAGGCACAGAAACATGGAATAGACTGACAGCTGTAAGAGGGAAGGGCAGAGGGAGGGAACTGGTTGAAAGAAGGTAAAGGGATTAGTCAAAGAACATATATGCATGACCCATGGACATGGAGAATGGTGTGGGGATTGACTATGGAAGTAGGGGGCGGGTTTGGTGGAAGGGGCCAAGGGAAGAAAAACTGGGACAATTGTAATAGCACAGACAATAAAATATTTTTAAAAGGTTCACAAACTTGAGTCATTAATATTCCTTGGTTAGTGGCACACAGTTTTCATTACAAGGACTCTCATTTTTGGTTTAATTAATTTTATTTTTACTCTTCATGTCCCATCCCCAATCCCATTTTCTTTTTGCCTCCATAGGCATTCGCTCTAATGTACTTAAGTACACATCATGTCACCCACCACTCATATATTTGTTTAGATGCATTTGTGATCTTGGAATTTTATAGTGTTTTTTCTAAATTACACTATACAATGAAATTCCCTTTATTACTTTTTCAATTAGCATAATATGTGTTTAAAATCTATTCATGTTGCTTTAGGTGTGTTGTAATGGTCTAAATGTTTGTTTCCCCCCAAAATTCATTTGTTGAAGTTCTAAACCCCAAAGTTATCATAGCTGGGGATGGGTGTCTTTGGAATGTAATTACAGTTAGATGAGGTCATGACAGCAGAGACCTTATGATGAGATTAGTGCTCTTATAAAAAGACACCAAGAGAATTTGCTTCTTCCTCCCTCTCTCTCTCTCTCTCTCTCTCTCTCTCTCTCTCTCTCTCTCTCAGCAAAATGTAACCTGAGACATTGAAATTAAAAACAAACTGACAGTAACCAGAGGACAGAGGGGAGAAAAATAACAGGGGAAAGAAGAGAAAGGGTCCTCAAAGAACATGTATAAAGGACCCATGGACAAAGCCAAAGGGGAATAGGATTGAGGGTGGGAGGTGGGGTGAGTGGGGTAGGGGAAGTGGTGGTGAGAAAATGGAGACAACTATTTGAACATTAATAAAAATGATAAAAATAAATAAATGTGTTGCTATCAACATTAGGGTGCATAGGTTCTTTTGAATTGGTGTTTCGGGATTCTTAGGGTATAATCCCAGCAGTGGAATGGCTGGGTCAAAACACACATTTTTAGCTCTTCGTGGTAATCCCATACTGTTTTCCACAGTAGTATACCAGTCTGCATTTCCACGAACAGTGTACTGGGGTTCCCTTTTCTCCACAATCTCTCCAGCACTTGTTGTTGATTTGTTTATGATGGCCATTCTCTCTGGTGTGAAGTAGTATCTCATTGTGGTTTTAATTTGCATCTTTCTGATGGCTAGTAATGCTGAGAATCCCTTTGTTTGTCTCTGGGTCCTCTGTATGTCCTCCCTGGAGAAATATCTGTTCAGTTTCTTTGTCCATTTTTTAATTGGATTATCTGTCTTTCTGGAGTGGAGTCGTGTGAGTTCTTTATATATTTTGGAGACCAAACCTTTGTCCAAGGTATCATTGACAAATATGTTTCCCCACATGGTTAGTTCCCTTTTCATTTTGCTGATGTTTTTTTTAGTCCTGCGGAAGATTTTTATTTTGATAAAGTCCCATTGGTTTATTCTGTCCTTTATGTCCCTATGTTTTTAATGACAGGAACTCAGTTCCCAGCAGAGATCTTTCCTAAATGAAGTGAGAATGTAATTTGGTGGAAAAACACAATTCCCTTTACAAGTTCAAATTTGCAAGAAGCTAACCTATTAATTGTGACAGTGTGAAAAGGGAGTATACACTCTGTACAGTGGTGATTCCTATATAGTTCACACACATACTACACACATCCACATGCATATGCACTTTCTCACTCTTCAGATGCATAGAAAACCAGACCCAACATTAGTGCAAAAATCTCTTTTTAGGCTGCAGTGACAATTAGAAGCATGATTCCACTGTTGTCTGTAGGTCCTCAAAATGGATGAGAGGCAACTTCATTATTTGAGCCTTCTCCTGTTCAACTGTGGGACCCAGCCTCTCACTCTCTTTCTCTCTTCCTCTACTGTCTCATTTTGTCACACTCTGTTGCTCTGGTCTCTGTCACACTTTGTCTCTGTTTCTCTCCTTTTTCTCTTGCCCTCTCCTCCATATCTCTCTTTCTTTGCCATCTCTGTATGTCTCAGTCTCTCTTTCTCTTTCTCTCTCTCTCCAGCACATGCTTTTTTCCCCTCTCATGTGCACACTCTCTCTGTCTTTCTCCCCTTCCTTCCTCTCTTACAAAAAATCCTCAAAGAATCTCAGCCTTTTAAGCTGGACAGCTGGAACTGCCCTGTTCAGCTCTCAACTGGTTATCTTCCTTAATCTTTCCTAAAGATATCACAATTTTCAACCTAGATTAAAAGCTTATTTGGAAGAAAACTGGCCTTTGCTCCTGGGCACCCCCATGCAGTACTTACCATAAGATTTGGTAACACACCAAGTTCTCAGAAAATACTCAATCCCCTGCCTTAGCTCACCCCCACTGACTGTTCTGCAATCACAAAGTTAGTCTTAATCTCTTCTTTAATGCCTCCTCTTTGGAGCTGATATATAAATTATGGCAGCTTGAAAGAAGAACCTCCCAAAGTGCAATGACCACAAATACATTGAGAGGTCTTCAGTACCCCCAGAAGCCTTCAACACCCCCAGCAATAGTACATCATTTGTCCCACCGCCTGGCCTCATGAAGCCAGAGTAATCCAGCCATGAGTAAAGGTATTCTGGTCTGATTTTCACAAGTACCTATCACCTCATTCCCTTCAATATCCTGCCTACAGGTTTCCACTACCATCAAATCTCAGTATTAGTCTTACTGCTTATTGGTTGTGTGAGCTCATGTTTAATGTTTGTTTTGCCCATTAGACAGTGGGCTCCCTGAAGGCAAAATCTGTGCCTGCCTTTTTACCTTTATATCTTCAGCGCCTAGCACAGTGCCTGGCACAGAATGGGCATACTATACATATCTGTTGAATATATCAGCAAGTAAACCAATTACACTTTGTAAATCTCTCTCCTGTAGAAGAGGCAAAATACCAAATAATTTGGGAGACTTTTAGAAGAGTTAAAAATGAAAACATATGCAGAGATACTAATATACAATAGGTGTTCAGTAAATGTGAGATCCTTGCAGTGTTGTTGGGAGGACAAAATAAGATGATGCATATAGGACTGACTGGCATAACACCTAGCACAGAGGAGGCTTTCAATCAGCATCCATGCCCTTCCATGTCTTCACCACAACCTTCAACCACAGCAACAGGAGCACTGGCTAGAAGTAAGCCCCTCCCAACTGCCTCTGGGAATGAGATCTTATGCCCTTGGGTAGCCTCTTTCTATAGCCGGAAGTGGGTAGACACTTATATTGTAATCCACAAGACCCTGTATTAAGCCCTAACCAGCCTTTTCTGGCTAATTAGATGAGTAACGATGTTTACTGTCTCTAGCTGGGCAGCTGATGAATGGTTGAGGCTGCAGATAATTAACCTTTCCTAGGTTCCCAAATGTTCTCATTAAAGAACTCTGTCCTATGACTTTTTCCAGCCCCAAACTGAGGGCTTCAGGACTGGCTGGTAGGGTGAGATGTGACTGCAGAGGTTCTGGGAAGAGTTCTCTGCTACAGCCTGAAGGATTCTGTCTGTTTCCCCCTGGACATACACACTTGCCCCATTCTTTAGAAAACCTCCTCCTAGAGATACATGCTCTTAGAAAACCTCCACCAAGAACATATCCTTTATATTTCACCAGGGTATAAGGATCAATTTTGGTCTGAATGGCTGCTAGAAAGGCACTCAGAAATCGAGGATACCGTTATTAGAGTTTCAGGACACCTGAGGCTTATCCTGATTGGCTCTGTGATTTTGGGCAAACTACCTTGCCTTTTTCTGTCCTGTTTACCGATTTTTGGAGTGAAGCTCTTTGCCCTTGAAGGGCTCTTCCAGCTCTTGGAATCTTTGTTTCATAGGCAGAGGTAGTGACATATTACTGTAAGAGAGGACTTGAGAGATGGAGTTCATGAATGGTGACTGCACTACAGTCCATCAGCCAATATAGTTTCTATTTTAGGGGACTCTTTATTTCCTTGATGCTCCTCAGAAGGTCTCTATGCAGGAACCTCTGTGCTCCCAGAAGCATGCCATATGATGTAAGGACTGTAAGGAAGGGAAGTCCAAAGAGCTGACGGTCAAGAATACTATGGAAAATAGTGACTGGTTTGGGGAAGCTGAGCATGTAGCAGGACAGGTATGGAAGAGAGCTAGCTATAAACAAACAAACAAATAAATCAATAAATAAATTATCTAAGTGCCGTAGTTATGGCAGAAACCTGCTTCCAGGTCTTTCATGTAACTGGTTGCATAACTCTTCATCAATTGCTTAACCTTTAAGGCCCTTAGTTTCTTGAACTGTAAAATAGAAATAATAACCAGAGTGGTTTGGGATATTAAATGAGACAATGGATATAAATCTCCTAGCATGGAACCTACGTTTTCTCTTTTCTTTTTTTAAATTTTTTATTGATTATGCTATTACAGATGTCCCAGTCTTCCCCTTTGCCCTTCTCGCCCCAGTCTCCCTTTTCCACAGTCAATCCCCACACTGTTGTTCACGTCCATGGATGACGCATTTGTTCTTTGTCTAATCCCTTCACATTCGTTCAAGCAACCCCACCCTCCTCCCTTCCCTCTTATAGCTATTAATCTGTTTCTTGTTTTTGTGCCTATGATTCTATTTTGCGCATTAGTTTCTTTTTTAAAAATTTTATTTTAATCATTGTTCAAGTACAGTTTTTTCCCTTTTACTCCCAATCCAGCCCACCCTCCCAACCCTCCCCACTTCCCTCCCATTACCACCCTCCCCCTAGTTTTTGTCCATGTGTCCTTTAAATTTGTTCCCGTGAACCCTTCCCATTGTCCCCTGAAATTCCCTCTTCTCTGCTCTGTGGTCACTGTCAGCCTGCCCTCTACTTCAGTGTCTTTGGTTATATTTGGCTTCTTTCTTTGTTTTGTTGTTTAGGTTCCTGTTGAAGGTGAGATCATATGGTATTTGTCTTTCACTGCCTGGCTTGTTTCGCTTAGCATAATGCTTTCCAGCTCCATCCAAGCTGTTGCAAAGGGTAGGAGCTCCTTCTTTCTTTCTGCTGCATAGAATTCCATTGTGGAAATGTATCATAGTTTTTTGATCCATTCATTTACTGATGGGCATCTAGGTTGCTTCCAGCATGTAGCTATTGTAAATTGTGCTGCTATGAACATTGGGGTGCATAGGTTCTTTTGGATTAGTGTTTTAGTATTCTTAGGATAGAGTCCCAGCAGTGGAATTGCAGGGTCAAAAAGGTAGATCCATTTTTAGTTTTCTGAGGAAATTCCATACTGCTTTCCATAGTGATTGTACCCAGTATGCAGTCCCACCAACAGTGCACTAGGGACCCCTTTTCTCCACAACCTCTCCAACACTTGTTGGTTGCTTTGTTTATGATGGCCATTCTGACTGGTGTGAAGTGCTATCTCATTGTGGTTTTAATTTGCATCTCTCTGATAGGTAGCGATATTGAACATGGTTTCATGTGTCTTTGGATTTTCTGTATGTCCTCCTTGGAGAAGTGTCTGTTCAAGTCCTTTGCCCATTTTTTAATTGGATTCCTTGTCTTCTTAGAGTGCAGTCTTGTAAGTTCTTTATATACTTTGGAGATTAAACCCTTGTCTGAGGTATCATTGGCAAATATGTTTTCCCATACAGTTGGTTCTCTTTTTATTTTGATACTGTTTTCCTTAGCTGTGCAAAAGCTTTTAATTTTGATGAGGTCCCATTTGTTTATTCTTTCCTTTATGTCCCTTGCGCTAGGGGACAAGTCAGTAAAAAAGTTTCTTCGTGAAATATCTGAGATTTTCCTACCTACGTTCTCCTCTAGGACTGTAATGGTGTCACGTTTTATATTTAAGCCTTTTATCCACCTTGAATGTATTTTTGCATATGGTGTAAGTTGGTACTCAAGTTTCATTTTTTTGCACTTGGCTGTCCAGTTCTCCCAACACCATTTCTTGAAGAGGCTATTTTTACTCCATTTTATGTTGCTGCCTCCTTTATCAAGTATTAATTGACCACAGAGACTTGGGTTTATTTCTGGGCTCTCTGTTCTGTTCCATTGGCCTATATGCCTGTTTTTATGCCAGTACCAGGCTGTTTTGATTATAGTGGCCTTGTAGGATAGTTCGGTGTCAGGTATTGTGATCCCTCCTACTTTACTCTTCTTTCTCAAAATTGCAGCAGCTATTTGGGGTCATTTATGATTCCATATAAATTTTTGAAGTGTTTGTTCTATGTCTGTGAAATATGCCATTGGTACTTTAATAGGAATTGCATTGAATGTGTAAATTGCTTTGGGTACTATGGACATTTTGATGATATTAATTGTTCCAGTCCATGAACACAGTATATGTTTCCATTTGTTTGTGTCTTCCTTGATTTCTTTCTTCAGTGTTGTGTAGTTTTCTGAATACAGGTCTTTTACCTCTTTGGTTAGGTTTATTCCTAGGTATTTTATTTTTCTTTTTGCTATTTCAAATGGGATTTTTTCCTTGATTTCTGCTTCTGCTGTTTCATTGTTGGTGTACAGAAATGTCTTTGATTTCTGGAGATTAACTTTGTATCCGGCTGTTTTGCCAAATTCATTTATTAGGTCAAGCAGTTTTTTGGTGGAGTATATAGGATTTTCTATGTATACTATCATGTCATCTGCAAACAGTGACAGTTTTGTTTCCTCCTTTCCAGTTTGGATGCCTTTTATTTCTTTTTCTTGTCTGATTGCTGTGGCTAAAACTTCCAGTACTATATTGAATAGAAGTGGTGAAAGTGGACAGCCTTGTCTTGTTCCTGATCTTAGTGGAAAATATTTTAATTTTTGCCCATTGAGAATGATGTTGGCTGTAGGTCTCTCATATATGGCCTTTATTATGTTGAGGAATGTTCCCTCTATTCCCACTTTCCTGAGTGTTTTTATCATAAATGGGTGCTGTACCTTATCAAATGCTTTTTCTGCCTCTATTGATATGATCGTGGTTTTTGTCTTTGCTTTTGTTTATGTGATGTATTACATTTACTGATTTGTGAATATTGTACCATCCTTTCATCCCTGGAATGAATCCCACTTGGTCATGGTGTATGATCTTTTTAATATATTGTTGGATGTGGTTTGCCAGTAGTTTTTGAGGATTTTAGTGTCAATGTTCATCAGTGATATTGGCCTGAAGTTTTCTTTCTTTATTGTGTCTTTATCTGTTTTTGGAATTAGGATGATGTTGGCCTCATAAAAAGAGTTTGCGAGTCTCCCATCTTTTTGGATTTTTTGGAATAGTCTGTGAAGGATAGGGGTTAGCTCTTCCTTAAATGCTTTGTAGAATTCTCCTGTGAAACCATCTGGTCCCGGGCTTTTGTGTGTTGCCAGTTTTTTGATTACTGCTTCAATTTCTTTTGTTGTTATTGGTCTGTTCAGGCTTTCTGCTTCTTTCTCATTGAGTTTTGGAAGATTGTATTTTTCTAGAAAGTTGTCCATTTCACCTAGGTTTTCAAGTTTCTTGGCATACAGCTCTTTGTAGTAATTTCTTACAATCCTTTGTATTTCTGTGGTATCTGTTGTAATCTCTCCTCTTTCATTTCTGATTTTGTTTATTTGGGTCCTCTTTCTTTTTTCTTAATGAATCTCCTTAGAGGCTTGTCAATTTTGTTTATCTTTTCAAAGATCCAGCTCCTGGATTTATTGATCCTTAGAATTGTTCTTTTAACCTCCATGTCATTTACTTCTGCTCTGATCTTGATTATTTCCTTCCTGCTACTTGATCTGGGCTTTGTTTGTTGTTTTTCTTCCATTTCTTGTAGATGTAGGATTAGTTTGTTTATTTGAAATATTTCTATCTTTTTTATGTAGGCCAGTATCAGTGTCAACTTCCCTCTCAGAACTGCCTTCACTGTGTCCCCTAAGTTTTGATTATTGTGTGTAAATTTTCATTTGTTTCCAGAAACTTTTTGATTTCTTCCTAGATCTCATTATTAACCCATTCATTGTTTAATATCATGCCATTCAATCTCCATGAAATTGAGGGATTTTGAGTGTTTTCCTTGAAGTTGGTTTCAAGATTGAGGTCCTTTTTGTCCAAGAAAATGCTTGATATGATTTCAATTTTGTTGTTCTTGTTGAGGCTTGTTTTGTGTCCATGATATAGCCTCTCTTTGAAAACGTTCCATGTGCATTTGAAAAGAATGTATATTTTGCTTCTTTGGGATGAAAGTTTTTATATATAATCAGTTAAGTCCATTTGATCTAGGGCATTTTCCAATGCCACAATATCCTTGTTGATATTTTGTTTGGAAGAACTGTCCATTTTTGACAGTGGGGCATTAAAATTCCCTACTATAAGAGTATTACTGTGTATATCTTTCTTGAAGACCTCCAAGATTTTCCTTATATATTTGGGTGCTCCTATGTTGGGTGCATATATGGTTACAATGCTTATGTTTTCTTGATGGATTCTTCCCTTGAGTATCATGAAGTGTCCTTCAGTGTCTCTTTTTATGGCTTTTCTTTTAAGTCTATTTTGTTTGATATAAGTATTGCTACCCCAGCTTTCTTTTCTTGCCCATTTTCTTGGAATATTTTTCCCCAACCTTTTACTTTCAGCCTGTGTAGGTCTTTCTGTGGTGGGTCTCTGGTGGGCAGCATATGTGTGGGTCATGGTTTCTTATCCATTCGGTTGCCTTATGTGTTTTGATTGGAGCATTTAATCCATTTACATTTAAGGTTGTTATTGAAAAGTACTTATTCATTTTTCCTTCTTTGTGCCTGTGTTCCTCTCTCTCTCACTCTTTTCCGTCCTCTTCTTAAAGCAGATCCTTTAGTATATCTTGTAGTGCTGGTTTAGTGGAGGTGCATTCTTTCATCCTCCTTTTTTTCTGGGAAACTTCTTATTTTGCCTTCTATTTTAACTGAGAGCCTCGCTGAGTATAGTAGTCTTCGTTGCAGACCTTTGCTTTTCATTACTTGGTATATTTCTTGCCATTCTATACTGATTTTTAGTGTTTCTGTTGGGAAATCATCAGCTATCCATGATGTCCATGACTTGCTGACTTTAAACAGTAACATACAAACAAACTCCTTTGTATGTTACTTCTTGTTTCTGCCTTGTTGCTTTTATGATTCTCCCTTTTCTTTAAATCTTGGCATTTTAATTATAATGTGTCTTGGAGTAGGCCTCTTTGTGCTCATCTTGATTGGGATCCTTCGTGCTTCCTGAAATTGCATAGTTTTTCCCCTCTCCATGTTCAGAAAGTTTTCTGTCATTATTTTTTTCAAAAATGGTTTCTGTCCCTTACTCCTTTCTTCTCCTTCTGGTATTCCTATGATTCAAATGTTGTTGTGTTTAATGTTGTCTTGCAGTTCCCTTAAGCTATATTCATTTTGGAGGTCTTTTTCATGCAGGTGCTCTAACTGGATATTTCTTTCTACCTTGTCTTCCAGCTCATTAATTCAGGCCTCTGCTTCATCCATCCTGCTTGTAATTCCTTCTAGTGCTTCTAGTGTGTTTTGTATTTTAGAAATTGTATTCTTCATTTCTTCCTCCTTTTTGTTCATAGTTTTTAGTTCCTTTTTCATACTGTTGTTCTCACCCAGTTCCTTGTAGTTGTACTTGGGTTCCTTAAGCATCCTTATATCCATTCTTTTCAATTATATATCTGATAGTTTGCTTGCCTCCATTTCACTTAGCTCTTTTAGTGGGGAGTCTTTCATTCCTTTTAATTGCATATTTTTTCTTTGTCTCTCCATTTTAGGTGAGCCTTTTTGTTTATGCCATTCCTGATGCTCTGCTTTGCTTGCTGTGTTTGTAGGGTGAATGAACTTCTATGGTAGGAGTTTTGTGGCATTCAATGATATGGTCTCTTTGATCTCCTTGTCTGGATGCTCTAGGGTTGCCCTTTCTTCCATTTGTGTGGTCTCTCTTGTACTTGGGTTTTACCTATTGGCGGCTCCTTTGTTTTTGGGTTCTCTCCTCCAATGGGTTTACCAATGTGCACAACTCCCACCTTATCTTGTATGTGATCAGGGGCTAGGTGATGGTGAAATGGATTAAGACAGCAGGAGAGTATTTTATGAGAATTTAAAGTACCAACAAGTAGAAAACAGATAGGAGACCCTTTGGAGAAGTAAAGCAATAACTGTGATATTTCACCCAACTAGCCACTTTTTATAAGTGGTGAAAAAGAGATAAGACCCTTGTTAGAGGGGAAACAGTATGTGAGTTGACTCCAGAAAACAGAATGCTTATGCAAGGTTTCATGGTGGCATATATTGAGAATAAGGGCTAGAAACTTGGTGTAGTGTTCAAAAGAATAAGGTTAACCACAACAGAAATAAAGCTCAGTAACAGAGTGAAATGGACCAAAACCAGGGAAGGGTGCTGTGTGGGATTTGGAACAATAATAATACAACAAGAAATATATGATCTGAATAAAAAGAATAAAAAGTAAAAGACCAAGAGTAGTGTGTTATTGGAATACAAGTGAAGTGAAGGAAGAGACAGTAAAATGCAATATGAGAGGGAGGACAAAGAAAACCAGTCAAACAATGAAATCAAACAAACAAAACAAAACAAAGAAAACTACACCAAGGAAGAGAAATAAGAAAATAAAATAAAATTACAAGAAAAAAATAGTAACAAAAAATAAAAGTAAAAAGTAAAAAATAAAATGCAAGTTCTATAGGGTAGCAAAGTGAATTTTGTCTCAGTTGTTGGCGTTAGCCTTCTGATCTCTCTCTGGGTCTGTCTTTGGTCCTTTCACAGCTCCAGGCCTTATTGTCTTATACTTGGAAGAAAGAAAAAAAAGAGCCTCTTGTTGACTTTAAACAGGACATATGGGTTCTGCTGGTCTTCCTGGATGCTGCAGGCCGAAGGGGTCTGGGCTCCAGTTTGTTTTTCTTTTCCTTTCCTGTGGTTCAGCACTGGGGACTTAGTCTGGGCTACAATATTCACACGTGTCCAGCTTCCAGCCCAAGCCTTCAGAGTGCTGCATGGTCCCCACTGTTCATATGCATCAGGCTGGCACCTTTAATCTACCTTGTTGTACCACCCTTTGATTAGTCTGTGAGGTACATCAAGTGTGAGCCACTCACACTCCTTGTCCCTCTTTGCTGGCCTGGGTGCTGTGTGCAAAGTCCCTTCAGAGAAGTTTAGTTCCTCTATTAAATTAAGTCTCTCTGGGGACTGCTACCCTTCTGAACCTCTGACGCCCCAATTTGATCAGTCCCTGAGGCAATGTGATTTGGAGCAAATTGCACCCTTCCTCCTCCCTCTTTGCTGGCTGGGTTGCAGTGTGTGAGATTTCCTTGCACAGTGGCTGAGAACCTTTTTTTTTTCCATCAGCAAATTCCCCTTGGTTACTGCTGGTCAGCCATTGCTAACAAGTGCCTGGCTTTTGACACAGACCAGGTCTCTGACCAGTCCCTAAGCTATCTGGGACAGGGTCAGTCATGGCCAAACTCTTCTCCCATCTCCAGGTGTCACCCAGTTCCCCAATTTCTGTGTTACTGTCCCAGACAATGACCATAGTCCCAGGTGGGGAACACCACTTCTGTGGGTCTCTCACTGAGTCTTTCTCCCTGCAGCAACTTCAAGCATCCAAGTCTCTCCTGCAAGGGACTGGCTTCCCTGCTCTGGGAGTGGAGGGAGCTGGGGAGTTACAGTTGCTGATCAGGCTCTCCTCCAAAGTTCCTGCAGCATCCAAGGTCCCTGGCACCAGCTCAAGGACTGCAGCAGCTGTGGTCATAGCACAGGTCCCAAAGACCTTCCTGTTGGTCTATACAATCTCCTTGCCATCTGTTTTTAAACATCCTCTGCAATCTTTGGCTTCCAAACTTCATATAAACTGGGATTCCATTGGTTCTTCACTCTGTTTTTCAGAAGATCGGCTAGGTGTCCCAGTTGGGTGCACAAGCAAGTGGGTTCAGCTCTCACCTACCTCTCTGCCATCTTCCGAAACCTCCAGGGAAAAATGCTATTGATTTCTTAGTATTGATTTTGTATCCTGCTACTTTGCCAGGTTAATTTATTAGATTGAGTCATTTTTTTGTGTGTGGAGTCTATAGGATTTTCTGTGTACACTGTCATACCATCTGCAAACAATGACAGTTTTACTTCCTGCTTTCCAATTTGGATGCCTGGTATTTCTTTTTCTGTCTGATTGTTGTGGCTAGGATTTCCAGTACTATGTTGAATAAGAGTGGTGAAAGTGGACATCCCTGTCTTATCCCTGATTTTAGAGCAAACAGTTTAGTTTTTGCCCATTGAATATGATGTTGGCTGTAGGTTTTTTGTATATGGGCTTTATTATGTTGAGGTATGATCCCACCATTCCCACTTTGCTGAATGTTTTTATCATAAATTGGTGCTGGATTGTATCAAATGCTTTTTCTGTATCTGTTGATATAATCATGTGATTTTTACCTTTCATTTTGTTTATATGATGTATCACATTTATTGATTTGTGAATATTGTACCAAGCTTGCATGCCAAGGATAAATCCCACTTGATCACGGTATATGATCTTTTTTAATGTATTGCTGTTTCCAGTTTACCAGTATTTTGTTGAGGATTTTAGTATCAATGTTCATCAGGCATATAGGACTATAATTTTCTGTGTTGGATCTTCACTTGGCTTTAGAATTAGGATATTACTGGCCTAATAAGAACAGTTGGAAGCCTTCCCTCTTCTTGAATTTTTTGGAATAATTTGAGAAAGATAGGCATTGCTTCTTCTTTAAATGATTGGTAAAATTCACCTGTGAAGCTACCTGGCCCAGGGCTTTTGTTTGCTGGCAGTTTTTTTGGATTACTACTTCAATTTAATTAGTTGTTATCAATCTATTCAGGTGTTCTGCTTCTTCCTGATTCAGTCTTGGGAGATTACATGATTCTAGAAATTTGTCCATTTAGCCTAGGTTGTCCAATTTCTTAGCACATAGTTGTTCATAGTATTTTCTTACAGTCATTCCTGCTCTTTCATTTCTGATTTCATTAATTTGGGTCCTCTCTCTCTCTCTTTTTTTTTTTTTTTTGATGACTTTGGTTAAAAGTTCAATTTTTTTTGTCTTTTCAAAGAACAAGCTCCTCAATTCATTGATCTTATGAATAGTTTTTTTTTAGTATCTATGTTATTTATTTCTACTTTAATCTTGATTATTTCCTTCCTTCTACTCCCTTTGGGCTTTGTTTGTTGTTTTTCTTGTTCTTTTTAGTGTAGAGTTAGATTATTTATTTGAGATATTTCTGTCTTCTTGAGGTACACTGTAATGCTACAAACTTCCCTCTCAGGACTGCTTTCACTGTGTCCCATAGGTTTGGGGTGGTTGTGTGTTCATTTTCATTTGCTTCCAAGTACTTTTTAATTTCTTCCTTAATCTCATTAATGACCCATTCATTATTTAATAACATGCTAGTCTCCATGTATTTGAACAATTTTGAGTTGTGTTTTTTTTAAACTGAGGTTGATTTCTAGTTTCATGCCATTGTGATCTGAGAAAATGTTTGGTATGGTTTCCATTTTATTGAATTTGTTAAGACTTCTTTTGTGTCTTACCAGGTGGTCTCTCTTTGAGAATAATCCATGTACACTTGAGAATAATGTGTATTCTCATGCTTTGGGATAAAATGTTCTGCAAATATCAATTAAACCCATCTGGACTAGTATGTCATTTAAGGTCACTGTGTCCTTGTTGATTTTTGTCTGGAATATCTACCTAATGGCAACTGTGGAGTGTTAAACTTCCCTACAATAACAGTATTGCTATAAATCTCTTACTTTAAGTCTACAAAGATTTTCTTTATATATTTAGATGCTCCTATATTGGGTGCATATATGTTTATAAGGGTTACATCCTGTTGTTGGATTACCCCTTTAGTATCATGTCATGACTATTCTTTCTTTCTTTAGCTTTTGTTCTGAAGTCTATTTTGTCAGATATAAATATTGCTGCCCCAGCTTTTTTTATACCATTTGCATGAAATATTGTTTACTTCCTTCCACTTTCACCTGTCTAAATCTTTTGTTCTGAGGTGGGTCTCTTGTAGACAGCATATATATGGGTCATGTTTTCTTATCCATTTGTCTTTTCTTATCCCTGTGACTATATTTTTAGTGTTCAGTTCCATGTTTTTTAAATTTTTAATTTTTTTTAATTGTTGGTCAAGTACAGTTATCTCTATTTCCCCACCACGACCCTCTCCCACCTCACCTACCCCCATCTACCATCCTCCATCCTACCCCACTTTGACTTTGTCTGTTTGTCCTTTATACATGTTCCTTGATGACCCTTCCCCTTCTTTCCCACATTATTTCCCTTGTCCCTCCCATCTGCTTACTCTCAGTTTGTTCTTAATTTCAATGTTTCAGGTTATATTTTGCTTGCTTCTTTGTTTTGTTTATTAGGTTCCACTTATAGGTGAGATCATATGGTATTTGTCTTTCACCACCTGGGTTATTTCACTTAGCATAATGTTCTCTAGTTCCATCCATGCTGTTGTGAAGGGTAGGAGCTCCTTCTTTCTGCTGTGTAGTATTGCATTGTGTAAATGTACCACAGTTTTTGATCCAGTCATTTACTGATGGGCACTTAGGTTGTTTCTGGCACTGGGTTATTGTAAATTGTGCTGCTATGAACATTGGGGTGCTGCTATGAATATAAGTTCTTTTGAATTGGTGTTTCAGAAGTCTTAGGGTGTAATACCATTGGTGGAATTGCCGGGTCAAAATGCAGTTCCATTTTTAGTTTTTTGAGGAAATTCCATAGTGTTTTCCCTATGTCTTTTGATTGGAGCATTTAATCCATTTACATTTAAGGTTATTATTTTTTAATATTTTATTATTTATGCTATCACAGTTGTCCTATTTTTCCACCTCCACTCTGCCTGCCCCCAGCTTCCATAGTCAATCCCCACACTATTGTCCATATCTATGGGTTCTTCATATGTTTTTTTGCCTAATCCCTTCACCCCCTTTCAGACAGTCCTAACTTTCCTCCTCCCCTCTTTCCACTGTCAATCTATTCCATTGAGAATTACTTGTTCATTGTCATTTTATCCCTTTATACCTATGTTTCTCTCTATATATTACTTCTTAAAGCAGCCCCTTTAACATCTCTTGCAGTGCTGGGTTGGTGTTAAAGAACTCCTTTTGCTTTTTTTTTTTTTTTTTTTTGGTCGGGGAAGCTCTTTATTTCACCTTCAGTTTTAAATGATAGCCTTACTGGATGGAGTAGTCTTGGTTGTAGGTCCTTGCTTTCCATTACTTTAATTACTTCATGTGAATCCCTTCTGGCCTGAAGTGTTTCTGTTGAAAAATCATCTGACACTCTTATTGGAGCACCCTTGTGGTAAATGTCTGTTTCTCTCTCGCTGCCTTTAAGAGTCTGTCTTTATCTTTAAACTTTGTCATTTTAATTATGATGTGCCTTGGTGTGGCTCTTTTGGGGTACCTCTTGATTGAGACTCTCTGTACATCCTGAACTTGTATGACTTTTTCCTTTACCAGTCTAGAGAAGTTTTCTGTCATTATTTCCTCAAACAAGTTTTCTACCCCTTGCTCACTTTCTTCTCTTTCTGGTATTCCTATGATGTCGATATTGTTCCATTTCATGTTGTCCCAAAGTTCCCTTAAACCAACCTCATTCTTTTTAAGTCTTTTTTGTTGTTGTTGCCCTGATTAAGTGGTTTTTTCTCTTCCAAATTACTGATTTCATCCTCTGTTTCGTTTAGTCTTCTTTTAATTCCTTCTAGTATATTCTTCATTTCAGATATTGTGTTATTTCCAACTTGTTCTTATTCAATGTTTCTATGTCCCTTTTCATGCTGTTGTAGTTCCCACTAAGTTCCTTGTAGTTCTTACTAAGTTCCTTGAGCATCCTTATAAACATTACTTTGAACTCTATGTGTGATAATTTGCTTGCTTCAATTTCAATGAGCTCTTTTTCTTGGGATTCCTCCTTTCCTTTTGTTTGGGGGTTGTTTCTTTGTCTCCCCATTTTAGCTACCTAATTTTGTTTGTTTCTACATATTACATATACCTGGTTTGACCCTCTATCTTCATGGGGTGGCCTTATATGATAGGAGTCCCCTGGGACTCAGTGGTGTAGCCTCCTTGATCTCCTGAGCTAGATGCTCTAGGAGTGCCACTTTTGTGGTCAATGTGGACTCTCCTGTTGAATTTGCGTCTTGATTGTTGTTGGCCTTTTCCTTGGTGGGTTCTCCTCTCCAGTTGGCTGACTGAGAGGCTTTACCTCCATCACATCTTGTATGCTGTTGTACAGGTGTTGAAAGAACAAAGAAAAACAACACAGAAAACAAAACCCACACAAGGAAAAAAAACAACAAAAACAGAAAAATCAATGATAAAAGAGCAAAGAATAATAAAAGTGGAAAGTGAAATAGAATAGTATAAGAAAAATAAGAATACAATACCAAATACAATAAGACCAATACGATAAGACCAATACAATAAGGGAAAGAAAAATAATTATGAAAGGATAAAGGGAGAAGAAACAGTAAGAGTAAAGAATAGAAAGACAGAATCATCACAAAAGAACAAAAGGGGGAAATAAAAAATAAAAAAGAAACAAGAAAAGGAAGTAAGACATACAGTATGAAGAGAGAAGAGTAGAATATAACATCTGAAAGAAAAAATAAGAAAAAAATGAAGAAAAAGAAAAAAACTGATATAAAGCTATGCAAAAGAAAAAATAATTAAAATAATGGAAAAGGATGAATTGGAATTCATCTGAACAGAGTTTAGTGCTTGCCTGCTGGGTTCTTCCTCTGGATACAACTCTGATGTTGTCTGTAACTGATAGAAGCCAATGTTAGATGTTCTCCAGTCTAGCTAGGCAGCATGTTCAAAGCTATGAGCAATCCACAGTTTGTGGCTATCTCCTTCTGGCTTTGCTGTGTCTAGGATGGGCCTCACCGCTCTGTTAAGTCTTTTTTTATCAGTGTAGGGCCTGGGAATGGGTCAATTAATGACCAAAAGAATTGGCTGAACCTCCTCCACCTGCCTCTGCCTACAGTCCTATAGTTAGTCCTAGTCTAGCTGCTGACTACCCCCTTTTCTGAGAGGGCTTCTGGTGGAATTGGGAGGCTGGGATCCCTGGATCTCATGTGGAAGATGCCATTCTACTTCAGGGAAGATGGTGGGTGTGTTCTCACATCTAAGTCTGTTCCAGATTATTTCCCTGAACTCAGTGGAGTGAAGCCCCTAGGAAAATAGCAGGTGGGGCCTCCAGAGCCTAGAGTTTGGGTCTACCAGAAAGCAGGAGGGTGTTCCTAGGCTCTTTGGTGAGATGAAAGAACCAGTCTGGTTCCTGGGAAGATGTATGGAATGTCCCTGCCAAAAAGACAGTTTCTAAAACCTCTGAGTCCACTTATGTTGCTGTGTCCTCAACAGGAATAAGATGCATGTTGGGGTAAAATAAGAAAGAAAGAAAGAAAAAAATAAATAAATAAAAATTGAAGAAAAGGATGCAGGGTGGGGTAAGATTCTCGAGGGTGTGGCAAGCCAGATTCCAGAGGATATGAATAGGAGGCTTCCAGAGGCTGAAACAAGTGGTTTCCTACAGGGTGGGGTAATTGTGTTTCCTCTAGGAGGGTCTTACTGTTCTCAATAAAAATGGATGCTGCAGTATGGTGTTTTATCATAGCACCAGGAACCCAGCAGCCATCCACTCACACCTTTCCCTCAAGCCTCTCACTCCAGGCTCTCCTCGCATGACTCCAGACCATGCTGCCTTCCTTTGCCTGAGTTCAAGGTGAATGGCTGAGAACATGAAATGTGCATTGGGCTCTTAAAATGAAAGAGGAAGAAAAGCTCTGGTTGGTGTGGCTCAGTGGATTGTGTACCAGCCTGCAAACCAAAGGGTTGCCAGTCCCATTCCCAGTTAGGGCACATGCCTGGGTTGCAGGCTGGATCCCCATTGCAGTGGGGGAGGGTAAGGTGCAAAAGACAACCATACATTGACATTTCTCTTCTTTTCTTTCTCCCTCCCTTCCCCTCTGTCTAAAAATAAAAAAAAATAAAATGAAAAATAAAAAAAAGAAAGGAAAAAAGGTGGCTTTGTCTCCAATAGCCTTGTCTTTCTCCAGCAGACAAAAAATCTGTGGCCTTTCACTGCTGGATGCTTCATGAGCAAGTGATCCCAACACCAGCACTCTTTGCTTGGCAGCTCAGTCTGAAGTCTAGGCTTCACTACTCTCAGGAGGAAGTTCCCACAACTGTGCAACCACCTTGGCCCACTGCTGGCAAAAGCAGTGTCAGGCCCTTTCTACTGTCCTTGGTTAAGTATTGCCTTTTCATGTAATCTTCAGTTGTTTATTTTAGGGGGATATTCCCCTCTTTTTTATTTTCAGCTTGGTTCTGGGAAGTAGTGCAAGATACATTCTCCTACTCCGCTGCCACCTTGCTGTTTATCAAGACAGCATTTTTTCAAAGGGAGGCAGACCTCACCCCACCTTATCTTCATCAAGCCATCTTCTCACTGAAATTGAAAGGGTAAAATTTTAGCTATGCTTCTGTTAACCTTCCCCACCAGTCACCCACAGAGCCTTGAAATAACCACCAGAAGAGCCATTCTTTGAGGTTCTATGGTACACATGTATTTTAGCTGGGTAAAGGTATCAGATGAGAAGATGGAATAGTGTGCACTAAGATTCTCAGAAAAAAAAAAATATCTGATTAGTCTCTTAGTACCCAGAGCACAGTGATGGGATCCAAATCACAGAAATAGAAATGACTAAGACAAGATTCATGAAAAGGATGATACATAGGGCATTAAAGGAAGAAATTGTTCATGTCTCTTCATCTCCTTTTCCCCTCACTGTATCCAGTCCATTATGAAGTCTTGTCTACCACCTTGAATAGCTCATTTATCTTCAGCTCAATATGTATAAAAACGAACTCACAGTCCCATCCCTGTGTCTGCTTCTTGTCTCTTAGTGCTCTCCATTTCAATGAATGGCACTACCACCTACTTCAAGTCCTGTGTAATACACTGTGCCACATCTTTCACTTCATCCTGTCTTTATAGTCCACAGTCAATCTCCAAACACAATATATCAAACATGCAAAATATGTGTCAGATCTATTCACTTCTCTCTGCCTTCAATCTCAATGCTGAGACTGTACTCCAGTCCAATTGGATCAGAATCTCAAAAGGTAAGACTTAGGAATCAATATATTTTAAAACTCCTAAGGTGAGTCCAATGTGTAGCCAATGTTAGGAACCACTGCTTTCCAGAGTAATATTTTCAAAATATAAATCATACCCTGTCACTCTCCTGCCAAAAATACTTTTCTGGATTACCATTTTGATTAGAATAAACTCCAAGCTCATTCCTGTAGCCTACAAGACCCTCAAAAGATGGTGTCTGTCTATATCTCTAATATCATCTATATTCTCCCCTTTTTTTCTTACACTTCAAGTTTATTGACTTTCTTTCTTTTAGTATTTATTTATTTATTATTTTAGAGATGGGGAAAGGAGGGAGAAGGAGACGGAGAAAAACATCAATGTGTGGTTTCCTCTCATGCGCCCCCCACCACAGGGGGCCTGACCTGCAACTCAGACATGTGCCTTGACTGAGAATTGAACCAGTGACCCTTTGGTTTGCAGACCAGCACTCAATCCACTGAGCCACACCAGCCAGGGCTGGCTTTCCTTTCATACTTCCAGTACATCAAGTTCATTCCCATCCCTGGCACTGGCACTGTCTTAGTATTCCCAAGCTCAAAGGCCAATCTTAAAGTTAAGGCCCCTGACCCATTCCAAGAAGAGAACTATCTTGTCTCTAGAATGGAGGAAAGTGAACCCCTCAAAATAGTGGAGAAGCTTGGATTTCCCTTTGAACTTTTCCTTATCCTTTTTCCATCCAGCTCTCCATCATACCATTTGAACTAGTTTTTACAGTGTTTAGCATACCATCTGTCACTGGTTTAAGAACCTTGTGCTGAGCATTCTCATCTCTCTTACCAGTTTTACACTATGAAATCTAACTAAATGGCCATTCGATATGCAAATTAACACCACAAGAAGAGGCCATTACACATACACATATCCCAAACTGGCTATAATTTAAAACAAGAACATCAGTACCAAATTTTTACAAAAATAAGGAGCAACTGGACCTCTCATATCCTTTTAGTATGAATACATATATGTACAATCACTTTGAAAAAGTTTTTGGCAATATCTAGTGTGGCAAAAAAATTATACCCACCTTCTTATCCAACTATCCTATATATAGGTATATAGAAAAATGAATGCATATTTCCAAGAAAACTTGCACAATAAACCTTATAGCAGTAATTATTCCTAATAGCTCCTAACTGGAAATAACTCAAATATTTATCAGCAACAGAATAAATTGGCAAAATGTGTTATATTCCCACAATGAAATGCTACAAATACAGCAAAAGACAAAAATGCAAAGAAAAAAGAACTACTGGTACACTCAACAACATTGGTGAATTTTAAAGACATAAGGATGGAGTAAAAGAAGGCAAACACAAGAATACCTTGAAGAACATACTAAACCAATCAATGTGGTCAGAAATCAGACTAGTGCAGTGGCTCTCAAAACAAGCAGCACCTAAGAATTTGTTATAAAAGCAAATTCTTGAGTCCTACCCAGACCTACTAAATCAGAACTTCTGAAGGTGGAGCATTGTCATCTTTGCTTTAACATGTCTTACGATTATTCCGGAGTAGTAGTTAACTCTTAGGGGAACATTTACTATGAATATTTACAAGTCAGCTTTCTACAGTGCTTGGAATATTCTACAACATCCAAGACAATAGGCATTATTATATAAATAAAGAGGAAATACTCACAAAGGAGTAAGTGTGAGCTGGTGTTCAGAAATAGGACATGGATTGACTGGCTGAAGGAATTAGAAGTTGCAAGGGTGAGGAGTAGAAGAAGGTAGCTTGAAGTGGTGTTATCTGCATTTGCCAGGCTGGCACTCTCCATTTGAGCTCAGCTGCCTCTTTGCTCTCCAATCATTATCATCAAACTTGTAGAATCTCACCATTTGTCCTACCTACAGAGTAGTGCTTAGCCATGGGCTTTGGTTGCTGACTGCTCTGCTTTTGAGAATTTCTTCCTAACTAATATAACTCCCATCTCCTTAATGGAATGAGTGAGTTTTGTTCCAAGAACCATTTTATTTGACTGTGTCTCTGAGTGGTGGTGAAAGAAGTAAAGGATCTCACTGAGTCTCCCAGAGTCATCTTTTTCCTGCCCACTCCATCAGCCCACTTACTTTAAACACCTGTCAGGAAGAAGTTGAAATACTGAGTTGCTGTGTCCAAAGCTGACTATTGGGGTACATACCATTGCTGACACTTGACCTGGGGGGTGGGCCAGGAAATTCACAGCATCCAACAGGTTAGCAGCCAATCAATGTTATCTTCTTGGTGTTTTTGAACTGTAGAAGTTTCTTTGTTTATGAAAAATAGAGAGTTATTGAAGAGGATACAAAATAAAAGAAACATTGTACACAGGACAATGATGCTTCAGTCCCCCTCAAAGTAGGCACCTTGGGACCTCACACAGTTCTCCCAGTCACTATCAGCTGCCACATCATATTTTCTTACATCTCATCAATGGTCTGAAATCTCTTCCCTTTCAAAGGTGATTTTAATTTTGGGAAAATCCAGAAATCACAGGGTGCCAAATCTGGGCTTTAGGGAGTCTGAGTCACATAGATGATTTAGTGTTCCACAAAAAAACTCTGCATGAAATGTGATGCATGAGTGGGCGCATTGTCATGATGAAGCTGCCGATCACCAGTTGCCCATAGCTGCAGCCTTCTGAATCATCCAAATAGTTTCTGTGGAGGAATGTTCCAGCTTAACACAAAATTTGATGCAGATTTGTTGCTCTACTCTCTCAGTCATTTTGAATGGGATGGCCACACAGTACACATGCTCATTCAATAGCATTTACCTCCCCCACTGACTAGTAAAATGAAGTCATCATTGTTCACACGTGCACATTCCAGTCCACTCTCCTTGGCTGCCAGTTTATATCAATGTCTTGCAAACCGTTCTCCTATTAAAAATGGCTGGACTTTTTTTTAGGACAGACCTCACATTTTTAGAGTTAAGTTGCTTCCTGGAAAGGTCATTCACTCTTTTCCCTTTATAATTCATTTTTTACTTTTATTGTTTGAACTGTAGAAGTTTCAAACTAGAAGGACCTTAGAGAGTTTCTAGTCTATCCTCTCATTGGGTTAATAATAAACTGAAGTCTAGGAACACACAGCAAACTAACAGCTCCTAGGAAGGATGCTTAGCAAGTGTTCCAGCTACATCATCCATGTGTCTCCACAAAGAAGACTATCTAGAAAAGTAAGTGACTGCTGTTTCAGCTCCTAATTCTGTTTACTTTTCCTCACAATGCTTGCCTCTCAGAATAGTGGGCTTAAGATGGGAATATGTTTCCTTATTGAAAACTCACTTTGTTCCCAGAGAATTAGCTTCTCTTAAGAACCCTGAGAACTGAAGATGCTTACCTCAGGGATGTGAAGAGGCAGGACCATGTGCAACAAAATGGCCTGACTGTCCCAAATAACATATTAACACCATATCTGGCTTTAAAGTTTGGATTAGAGCAGTCTGGCTTTCATTCTTGAGTTTGTCTGTTCCTCACATAGAGCAGCACTATGAACAGTGGCCCTCTTTGTCATGAAAGACACAACCCTTGTACTTGGAGTACTCTGACCTGATGAGAAAAAAAGATCATGTTGTGTGATAGAGAGATTACTGGATCTAGAGACATGGATTCGGACTCCCAGAATATTGGTCAAATTATGTTATCTCTTGGTGTCCCATATTTCTCAATTCTAAAATGAAGATCATAATGGCTACTTTCCAGAGTTGTATAGAAAAAAATGTCCATAGAGTGCTTCAGTGTCCATAGAGTGCTTCACATAGTGCCAGGCACAAAGCAAGAACACCTGTTATTTTTTAAAGTATATTTTATTGATTATGCTATTACAGTGTCCCATTCTTTCTACCCATTATCCCCCACCACCCTGTACCCCCTGCCTCCCTTTAGCATTTCTCCCCCTTAGTTCATATCCATGGGTCATAAATATAAGTTTGTTGGCTTCTCCATTACTGATAGTATTCTTAACCTCCCCCTGTCTATTTTGTACCCACCATTTATGCTTCTTTTTCTCTGTACCCTTTCCCCCTCTCTCCCCCTTTCCTGAAGATAACCCTCCATGTGATCTCCATTTCTGTTATTCTGTTCCTGTTCTAGTTGTTTGTTTAGCTTGTTTTTGTTTTAGTTTTTTTTTTTTAGGTTTAGTTGTTGATAGTTGTGAGTTGTCATTTTACTGTTCATAGTTTTGATCTTCTTTTTCTTTCATAAGTCCCTTTAACATTTCATATAATAAGTGCTTGGTGATGATGAACTCCTTTGACCTGACCTTATCTGGGAAGCACTTCATCTGCCCTCCCATTCTCAATGATAGCTTTGCTGGATAGAATCATCTTGGATGTAGGTCCTTGCCTTTCATGACTTTGAATACTTCTTTCCAGACCCTCCTTGCCTGCAAGGTCTCTTTTGAGAAATCAGCTGATAGTCTTATGGGAACTCCTTTTTAGGTAACTGTCTCCTTTTATCTTGCTGCTTTTAAGATTCTCTCCTTATCTTTAATCTGTGGTAATGTAATTATGATATTCCTTGATGTGTGCTTCATTGGGTCTAACTTCTCTGGGACCTTCCTGAATTTCCTGGAAGTCTATTTCCTTTTGGCAAAGATTGGGGAAGTTCTCCTTCATTATTTTTTCAAATAAATTTTCAATTTCTTATGCTTCCTTCTTCTCCATAGGCACCCCTATGATTCTGATGTTGGGACTTTTAAAGCTGCCCTGAAGGTTCCTAAGCTTTCTCATTTTTTTCAATTCTTTTTTCTTCATTCTATTCTGGTCGAATGTTTACTTCGTCCTCCTCCTCCAAATCATTGATTCGAATTCCAGTTTCCTTCCCTTCACTGTTGGTTCTCTGTATATTTTGCTTTATTTCACTTTGCATAGCCTTCACTTTTTCCTCTTATTGTGCAACCATACTCAACCATTTCTGTGAGTGTCCTGATTACCAGTGTTCTGAATTCTGCATCTGATAGGTTGGCTATCTCTTGGTTGCTTAGTTCTTTTTCTGGAGCTCTGATCTGTTCTTTCATTTGGACCATATTTCTTTTTCTCAGCACACCTGTTATGTTGTAAGAGGCAGGGCCTTAGGTATGCACCAGGGCAGGGCAACCCATGTCCTGCAACACAGTGGCATTGGGCACTGTATGTGGGGGAGGGGTCCAAGAGGGAACAATGCCATTTGCTTGGCTCTCTGCTGGTTTTCAGTCACTTTCCCCACTATCTACAAAAAATTGGGCCATTCTGGTGCTGATTTCCAGGTGGGTGGGTTTGTGGTGTACATTCTAGGACCCTGTGGGTCTTTCCACTGAACTCTCCTGTGAGACTGAGAGTTTCTCCCACCACTGCAATCCCCACAGGTTTTTACATCGGAGGTTTTGAGGCTTTCTTTTCCTATGCTGGAACCTTTAGTTTTGCAGTTTGTCTAACTCCCCAGTTGTTCTTCCTGGTTTATCCACATGCAAATGTGGTACTGCCAGCTGCCACCTCACCCATTCAGTCCTCCAGCCGCCACCTTGCCCACCATCCTCTCTGCCCCAGCTGCCCATTTCCACCCCTCCTACCAGTCTGGATGAATGTTTCTTTTTTAACTGCTTGGTTGTTGGACCTCCATACAATTCATTTTTCTGGCATTTCTGGTTGTGTTTTGTTTTTAAATTTGTTGTTCTTTTTTTAGTTGTGCAAGGAAGCAAAGTGTATCTATCTACACCTCCATCTTGGCCAGAAGTCATGATACTTGTTATTTTTATTAGCTGGGTAATCATGAGCAAGTCCATATATGGTTCCAGACCATATTCCAAATGAAGATGGTAATATCCACCAGATATGCTTGTTATAATGGTTAAATGAGGTCATGTTTCTAAAATGCCTTGCAAGATAACTGGCACATGGAAGACACTCACTACTTGTCCACTGAATTTGAATACAGAGCAAAGAAATCATATACCTAGGTAGGAATTGGGCATGGAGGTCTTTAGCCCTAATTTTCCAAAAGCCAGGGTCTTTACATTCAATTAGAAAAATCTAGTAACTGCAGAGCCATCAGTTGTAGATCATTTATTTTGAAGACAGAAAGTTGATTAAGACTTGTTATGAGAAGATTTTCTAACAGCACCATCTTGTTCAGCATCAGTTCTTGTCACCTGGATTGTCTGTTTCTCAAATTCCTTGGGGGACTTTGGAGAAACAGGAAGAACAGTCCATGACAGAGACTGGCCACAGCCAGATGCCTTGATTCTATTCCCTCAAACATGGCACCTAAGTCTGACTACTGCATGGAGGTGAGGAACACTCAGGCAAGTGGAATAAATAGAGAGCCTTTACAGAGCAAGAGAAGTGCTGGACATAGGACCTGAATAAATTCTTTGGAAGTTTAAGGAGAGCACCAAAATATCTGATTGGGAGGAACAGGGAGGACTTCCCAAAGGAGGGCACAACTGACCCTGGCTTTAAGGGTGAGTAGGCATTCAACAAGTAAAAGTAGGGGGAAGAAACATCATATGCAAGGGCAGGAAAAGTGAAATAGCATAGCGTGTTTGTGATGAGAATTCAATGAGGCTCAAGTGCAGGATGTGTGAAGAGTACACAGAAAGCTGGACAGGAAAAAACTGTGAATATCTTTGTAGGACAAAATAAGGAGTGTGGATTTGATCTTTAAAGAAATGGGAGGTATAAATAGTTTTAAGCTGGAGCACAGTGTTATGATCAGATTTGTGTTTTGGAAATCTAATCCGACTACACTGGAGAGTACGGACTGCAAGGAGGAGATACAGAGGCATGTAAACCAGTTAGCAGACTGTTGCAATAGTCCAAGTGAGAAACAATTAAGTTCTGTACTAGGGTAGAGACAATATGGGGCAACAAGGATAGAGAAGAGGAACCTAACCTTTGTTATCAGTTCAATGTGAAGGTTGAAGGAAAGCAGGGGTAAAGATGATTCTGAAGTTTAAATTTTAAGAAAATGGGTTAATGGTGATGCCATTAACCAAGATAAGGGGCACACGGTTGGGAAATAATGAGTTATGCTGAATTTGAGGTATATGAAAGATATCTAGGTAAAAATTACAAAGCCAGATATTTATATTCAACATAAAAATCATGATATATTATCCATGTTTTTTTGATACTATAGTTTTATCTATTTTTCCAGATTTGTTGAGATATGATTCACATAAAACATATACATGTTTAACATATACAGTGTGATGATTTGATACTCATATATATTGCTAAATGATTACAATAAGGTTAGTTAACACCTCCACCTCCTCACATAATTACAATACTGTTGTGGGGATAACATTCAAGATCTACTTTCTCAACAACTTTCAAGTATACAATACAGTATTGTTAATTATACTCATAGTCACCATGCTATACATTAGAAACAACTCTGTGAAATAGACACCATAATTACTCCCATTTAATGGATGAACAAACTAAGGCCCAGAGAGGAAGAATGATATGCCAAGTATAGTTGACTGTAGACATCTAGTATTTGTACTTTACTACTCTGCTGAGAGAGAGAGAGAGAGAGAGAGAGAGAGAGAGAGAGAGAACCTTAAGGACAGGTCCCTGAAGGACCCAAGCTGTGACATACCTATAATTGTTCTGCAAGTGGTGACCCAGAACCTAAGTTGGTGCTGTGCCAATTTCCCAAGTCATTTCCTGTCATTCCATTGGAAATAACCTTTGGAGGCTAATCTGGGGAAAGTTATACTTGGCTGTTGACAACAGAGAAGACCCTCAGATGCCCTTCTGCCTGACCAATATGTAGAGGCTTTCATGGGGCACCATAGTCCCTCTCATTTGCTCTGGACTTAGGCTCAGATGCATTCTCAGTGACTTCTAAGAAAACAACTATGATGACTGAAATACACACAGGCATCACACCATTTATGAAGAAGCATGCAAGTGTTGGGGAGCTTTTAGTACCCAGGTGAGGTATATCAGGAAAGACTTTTTGGAATTGCAGTTATTTTGTCTGTTTACCTTTTTCCCAGTCATAGATACCTCTCCAGGAAAGAGACAAACCTTCAATGATCACCTCCTGAATGGTTTTTCTTGGCTTTATTCTTTATTTGCCTCCTATCGACTACTTCCATCCTCAGAGGCTTTTCATAGTCACTCCAAGATTTCTGTGGTTTTAATTAACCAAATGGTTTGGTGCCATCAGCCTCCTTCCATCAATTTATTAGTCATTTCCTTCTTGGGCTCATTAATGAACATACTTAATAACACTGTTTCCAGTACCAAGTCTCTGAAGCCCTCCCCAGCCCCCCACAATGCTTTTCTCCTTGCCAGGAACTGCTGGACACTCATACCCTAGCCACCTCTTTCTGCATCGGTTTGAAATTCATAAATATGAACTGTTCAAGGTTGGAGAGCAATCTCTGGGCATGCGTGGGTGTGGGGATGCATATGCATGTGCAAAAGAGGGAGGGAGCAGCGGGAGTCTGAGAGAAACAGACATAAAAGAGAACCACAGGGAAAGATGATGAAAATTTTTCCATAACACAGTTTTTATCCACAGGCCTTTTGAAAGTCAATTGCATACAATGCATATCTTTTATTCCCTTATCCACAGCCTCTTCTCACTGCTGTCACTGTGCCACCTCGCTCCCCATACCATGAATCACAGGCTCATAAAAGGTCACAAATGGAAGGGGCTTTAAAGGCCATATAGCACAAATTTCTAATTGTTCAGATAAGAAAATTGGGTCTCAGAGGGGGCCAAGATATTATGCACCTTGGGTCACCACTTCCCCAAATGAGTGTTACAGGTAGTAGACAGGATGTCCATTTTTGGCAACAGAGCACACACACACATGCACACACGGACATCTTTCACCCAAACTCCAAGAGCAAATCCCTGCCCTGTGGTTAAGAGGACAGGGTCAGAAACCTGCTGTTTGGGTTAAAATCTTAGCTCTGTAAGTCACTGCATTCATTTCCCAAGGCAAGTGTAACAAATTACCACAAAGTTCATGGCTTAAAACAACAGAAATTTATTATCTCACAGTTCAGGAGGCAAGAAACACTGGCAATGGCAGGGTTTGTTCCTTTCAAAAGCTGTGAGAAAGAAACCATTCTGTACTCCTCTTCTAGCTTCTGGTCTATAATCCACATAACTCCAATAACTGCATGCGTCTTCACATGGCTTTCTTTTCTGTGTGTCTGTGTGTCTTCTCCTCTTCTATAAGGACATCAGTCATTGGACTTAGGGCCCACCCTAAATCCAGAGTGATTTCTTCTCAAGATCCTTAATATCTACCTAAATAACTAATAGGACTCTACTTCCAAATAAGCTCACATTCTAAGGTTCCAGGTGTATGTGAATTTTGGTGGACACTATTCAACTCAACTACAATCATGAAATCTCTCTGAGCCTCAGCTTTCTCATCTGCAAAATGGGGATAGTAATACTACTCATATTCCATAGTTCAGATTTTGAAGATTAAATAAGTTAATAGTGAACCACTCAGATCAGTGCCTGGCATGTAGTAAGCACAATGCTGACATTCTAGCCCCATTGAATCCTAAAGTTCTTAGAGAATTCTATCAGTTTTTTTCTTTCTTTTCTTCTCATTTCCTTTTCTTTTTCTAATACTTCATGTCTCTTAAACTAAGAACAGTGTTTGTCACATAACACAGGTTCATTAAATCATTGTTAAATGAATACATGCTTGTTTTGGAATCATACCCAAGGGAAATCAATATCCACAAACTGATGGGACCCTGGAGGATCCACCCACACACTCTTATAGCTAAGGAAGATAGAAATCATCCAATCCCTTTGGGGGAAAAATGAAATTGTATGGGGATTGTTGGAGAGTGCAGGCTTACAAACATTGTTAAAGGGCACCCTTAGGCCACACACAGAACTAGGGGAGACTGCAAATTAGGAATATTTGAATCACTTATCTCTGTGGATATAGCTACAGCTATTGGGGTGGGAGGAGAGTGACAGAGGAGGCAGTCAGGCTAGCAGGCACCAGCTGCTGGTTGACCGGGTCAATGAGTGCCTGCAAGTCTCTAAATACAATCCCCCAAAAGGGTTCTGGAGACATTGCTAGCGGGGCTAAGAGAAAGAGTCATGGGGCTCCCTATGGGCTAAGTCTTCAATTGGATATTGTCTCCCAAAGGATGCCCTTACTAGGGAAAGTGCCTGGCAGGGGCTGAGCCAGCTGCCCAGCTGTCCCACAAGGCTCAGTGTTATCTTTCCATCTCTCCCTGTGCACAGGAATTTGCTCCTAAAGTTTGGGTGCAAGATACCTCTATGTGTGTATGTGTGTGTCATGTGTGTGTGGTGTGTGTGTCACTGTGAGGTGATCATGTACCTGTTTGTTTTGAGGAAAGGTTGCTGTCCAGTTCAGTAATGTGTAACCTAAGCCAGTTTCCAAGGCCAAACCTGGCAGAGAAGCTGAGATCCAAAATTAGCACACTGACCTGAAGCCTCAACCTGAATACATAAGGGTACACATTACAGCAGCCTGGGTGGGGTGGGAATGGGGAGGAGGTATCAGGGAACTTGGAATTGGGTCTTCCTTAGTGGGAATGCAGGTTCACAGCGTTATCACCCACCATGCTTCCCAGGACCTTGAGGTGTAAGATAGCCAGTTGACAGACAGTTAGTAGCTGGTATTAGGAGCTCAGAGTGTTACTTGACTGGGAATTTGGTTGGCCAAAATAAGGGATCAAAAAGCCAACATTTAGTATGTACCAGAGGCCAGGCACTGTGTTAAACTCTTTACAAACATTGGCCATTTGTTCCTTGGTATCTTCCTGAGATAGTTACTAATGGTAACCCCTTTTCTATTGAAAGGGCTGAGGGTTAGAGGGTACACAGCTAGAATCATAACCTAAATAGGTTGACTTCAAAATCCATGCTCTTAACCATTACACTGTATTGTCCTCAGAATAGGGCCCCTCCTGAGGCCAGTGTACAAGGCAGGGCCTGTGGCCAATGTTGGGGGTTTGCTCTTCAGACAAATTTGGGGATGTGCTTAATAGTGGTTAGTATTATGCCACTGTCTCAGTTTTTGTCCTTTTATTTTTATTTTTTAAAGATTTTATTTATTTATTTATCTTTAGGGAGGAGAAGGAAAGGAGAAAGAGAGAGACAGAAGCATCAGTGTGTGGTTGCCCCTCATGCACCTGCCACTAGGGATCTGGCCCACAATCCAGGCATATGCTGCAACTGGAAATTGAACCAGCAACCCTTTGGTTTGCAGGCCTGCACTCAATCCACTGAGCCATAGCAGCCAGATTTTTATCCTTTTTTTTTTACTTTTATTCTATTACAGTTCTACCAATTTTTTCAATTAATTACTGCAGCAAAAATTAAAAGATTTTATGTGAGGTAGCACCCCCTTGTGGGTGGGGTGTTGGTAGCAAGTAAATAGGGGCTTTCTGAAGATTTTATTTTATTTATTTATTATATTGTTGTTCAAGCACAGTTGTCTCCTTTTGCTCCCTCACTCTTCCCCATCCTGCCTCTCACACTCAGTCCTACCCCCCTTTGGCTTTGTCCATGGGTCCTTTATACATGTTCCTTGATGACCCTTCCCCTTCTTTCCCCCATTAAAAGATCTCTATTCATCCAGAATAATGGGGGAATGAAGTTTTTGTAAATTAATTTTGGAGGCATGGTTGAGTCCAAGGTACTTGGTGCAGCCTGTGGAATTTGCAGTCCCAGGAGGGCTGGCTGATGGAAAATACCAAGTTATCATGAAAGTACTAAAAGAAAGGCACTAAAATGAGCTGCACTAAAGAAAGGGCATCTAATGTGCTTCAAAAGTAAAGATGCTAAAAGGGAGTTGAGAGAAGAAACCAAGAGATCAGGCTCAGTTTCTGAAGGGAATTAAGAAAACAGAAATGAAATTAACAAAACCTGATCAGGAAACTGCTAGGTCCTACTTGTTACAATAATGATTTTATTGTATTATAAATTAAGCCATCAATATGTATTTTATCATATTAAATGTTATTAAGGTAATAGTTCCAATTTATGGAATTCCTATCATATGCCAGGTTTTTACACATACAGTCTTTGTAAAATTCCTGCATAGTGGAAATTATCATTTCCATTTTACACTAAGGAAGGTGAACCTCAGAGGGTAAGTGACTTGAAGGCCACACAGCTAGGAAATGGCAGAGCCTGGATCTACACTCAAATCTGTCTGGCTTCTATTGGAGAATATTTCCCCTTACATTGTCATTAGCATCTGCAAATTCTGTAAGTCTCTTTAACATGTCTTTTGTGTGCCCGGCACTAATCTAGACTCATTTAATTTTCACAACAACCCTATGAGGCAGAAAGTATTGTTATCCCCTTTCTACAAATTAGGAAACAAGTACTGAGATGGTACATAACTTGCCAAAGGTCACACAGCTAGCAAGTGGCAGTATCACTATTCTAACTAATACCTGTCCGACTTGAGGGATCAGTGTTCTTACCACTTTTGTACACTGCATCTCCAGAGACAAGCAGACCCCAAAGCCTCAAAGCACAATTCATTCTATAATGTCCTCAGAACCAATGCAAGGAGTTGGGGAATGACCAGGTTTGAGATATCTAAAATAGTGCCCTCTCCTACTGCTTCTGTCTATGTTTCCTTCCCTTGCTTTGCTTCTCTTCATAGCACATATCACCTTTTGATATTATAATTTCTGTAGTTTTGTTCACTATCTGTCTCCACCACCAGACTGTGTGCTCTTTGAAGACAGGGAGTTTCACTGTCTTTCTCTATTCCCCAATAGACAGATTCATGGAACATGGCAGGTATTAAGTAAATATGAACAGGCTGAATCCTAGCCTGCAGGTCTTTCTCGACTGTTCTGGCAACCTCTCTTCTAGATTGAGGCTGAACTGAACAGATTTGTGAAGGCCAACAGTGACCTACAGGTCACCATAACCAGCACATATTGTAATCCCCAAATCACTGGATCTCTCAGTAGCCTTTAGCCCACTTGACTTTCCCATCATTCATTCAACAACTATTTCTCAAGCATTGCATAGTAATTAAGTGCACAGACTTTGAATCAGATGGCCTGAGCTTGAGTCTGAGCTTTGCCACTGACTAGCTGTATGGCTTTGAACAAAATACTTAACCTCTTTGTGTTTTAATTTCCTCATCTATAGAAATGAAGATAAGACTATCTACCACATTCACTTGTTAGTGAGTATTAAATAAGCTAACATGTTTAAAGATTTGGAATATACTAATGTGTTTGTGTTTGTTACTTAAAATAAAGGCATGGCAGCTACAAGGGATAAAATAGTAAACAAAACAAATAGTCTGCACTCTTGGAGCTTACCATCTAGTAGGGGAGATAAACAATAAACAAAGAAATCCATAACTTTGTGCCTCTTTCACATCTATCTAGCCATTAAATGTAACTATTTAATGATTTAATGTTCTTATTTAATTGTTGAAAAATTCCCCCAGTCAGGGTACATGCCTGGGTTGCAGGCCATGACCCTCAGCAACCGCACATTGATGTTTCTCTCTCTCTTTCTCCCTCCCTTCCCTCTCTAAAAATAAATAAATAAAACCTTTAAAAAAGAAAAATTCCTAGATGATCCTTTTCTCTGCCCCTATATTCATTCATATCCACTATTCTCCTCTCTCTCTCCCTCTCTCTCTCCCTCTCTCTCTCTCTCTCTCTCTCTCATTCCACCAATCTACTATATTCAGAGCAGAGCATCTTGGCCTAAATTCAAACTGTCTCTGCTTGAATTTTGCCTCTGCAATTTACCGGCTGTATGATCCTGGGTAAGTCATTTAACCTGTATACCTCAGTATTTTCATATTTAATATGAGAATAAAAAAGCACCAACTTCAGAGGGCTACCATGAGAATTAAATTAGAGTTTTCAATCCATACAAATCTCTCAGGACATCAGTGATACATAGTGAGTGCCTAATAAAAGTTAACTATTTTTATCTATATGTTGAAGAGTCCCAAAGCTCTGCTTGGATTTCCAAACCATACATCCACCTGTCTCCTTGGCATCTACAACTGGATATCTCAAAGACACCTCAAAATTGACTTATTCAAAAGTCAACTTATGAGCCCTCGACACATCCCAAACTAGTCCTTTTCTGTGCTGTTTTCTTTGTTAATAACACTATCAACTACGTAGTTACATAAGTCCTATCCTAGGAAGTTGTTATTGCCCCTTCCTCCCACTCAGTGCCCATAGCTAATCCATCGACATGTCCTATAGTAATGATTAAAAGGAGTTTATCATTATGGTTAAGAACAGAGACATTGGAATCAAACATGGTTAAAATGCTAGTTCTACCACTTGTTGGCTGTGTAGCCAACCCTCTCTGTCTTAGTTTCTTTGTCTGTGCAATGGGAACAATAATGGTATGTATCTCCTTGGATTGTTATGAAAATTAAATGAATTAGTACATATAAATGCCTTAGTACAATGCCCAGGATATAGATAAATAATTGTCAAGTGCTATTTTTTAAATCAATGTGGATTTTTTGTTGTTGATTTTAGCTGTGTTCTTGGTTTCCTTGTTATTGTGACCATTCTTTCATGTGTTTACTTCTTCTGTAGGAAGCAGAACTGCAGGAAATGAGTATATGGAATGCTAGTGGTAAAATCTCTGTGGCAAAGCCACAGATGACCTTAAGTCAAACAAAACTGCACAGTTGGCTCACATTCTCATCTATATGTCATATTTGTTAGAGGGAGGTTGGTGCCAACCTGGCACATGGTAAAACTTGGCATTTAGAGAAGACCAAAGCCAGCCCAAATTAAAATGACTAGAAACATTCATTCAATTAATAAATTTTAATAACTGAACCCTTACTATGTGCTATACACTGGGGAGATAATCGGATTAGATTCAGCCTTACCCTCAAATATCTCACAGCATCTAATGCTTAGACAAGAACTGTGGAGGCTAGCCCTGGCTGGTATGGCTCAGTGGATTAAGCACCGGCCTGTGAATCAAAGGGTCACTGGTTCAACTCCCAGTCAGGGCACATGCCTGGGTTAAAGGCCAGGTCCCCAACAGGGAGCACATAAGAGGCAACCACACACCAATATTTCCCTCCCTCTCTTTCTCCCTCATTTCCCCTCTGTCTAAAACTAAATAACTAAAATCTTTTAAAAATATAATTTAAAATAAGAACTGTGGAAGCTATAAGTCTCTTCTCCAGTCCTCTCCAGGCAGTGATTTAAACTAGTTATTGAAGATTGTTCAGCATCAATTCCCCCATCTTTGCAATGAGACAATTGTTTGACAACTCTTTCTACTAAAACTTTCACTTATCTGCTCTAGAACCCCTATGCTCAGTAACAGATCACAACCCAAAATCTGGAGTTACAAAGTCACACAGGGCAAGGGTCAAATACCAGTTTGGCAACTTAGATGCTACATAACTTGGAGGTAGTCATTTATCCTCACTAAGTCTCTGTTGCTTCATTTGTATAGTAGAGTTAATAATAGTACCTCCCTCACAGGATGGTGGAGGAGTAAAAGAGCTCATCCATATAAAGCAGTGAACACAGTACAGAATAAGAGCTCAATTCCTATTGGCTATTTTTCTTAACCTAAAGTATATAGAAATATTCTGAGATGAAATGGAAAAGACTATGAGCATGTTCTTATATTAAAACCACAGAAGGGCTTTCACAAAAGAAAATAATATCTAATGTGCAAAAACTCTCACCACAGCCCAGGTTTATCACATAATTCCCAGCTGGGTCATAACAAGGCTCCTGGTGTGAAAAGTTGAGCTAACCTAGACAGTTGAAATAATGAGATAAGAGGTCAGAAAGTCCTGGCTTTGTGTTCCACTTTGGTTTTCCAAGGGTAGCTTTCTAGAGGTGACATATTTATTTGTTTTACCATAGTTTGCATTCAGACATGTTATCATTAAGGAGGAAGTGGTCCTAGGTTGAGGTCCCATGGACCACAAAACCAGTATTTTTGTATTTTGGGGGGTTAGGACAGAAATATCATGTTTTATTATTATTATTTTTGTTTTGTTTGTAGAGAGGCAGTGTAGGATAACTGCTATGACTATGGTTTCTAGAATCAAATTGCCTGGATTCAAATTCCAGGCCTGCCAATTACTTGCTCTCTGACCTTGGGCAAGTTACTTAACTTTTCTGATCCTCAGTTTCATCATTTATCAAATAATAATAATATACTGCAAAGGATTGCACTGAGAATAAAATGAGATCACATATATAAAAATCACCTAGTCCCATGTCTGACACTCAGTAAACTGACAGATCTACCATGCAGAGGAGGTAAAAAAGAGGGAGGAGGCTGACAATCTTCTTTATTCCAAAGTCTGTCCTCAATATGAAGTCTGTGGCTTCCTATTCTATCATTACAGCCTCACATCTTCAGTTAACTTCTCTAGATATGTCCTGTTGAAGGCAAATACACCTAGAAGAAGCCACATCCTCAGTTGGAAACAAAATGAGCAGAGATTGGATGTCTGGCACCTGGTGTCCAGGCACAGAGCTGGGGTAGGCACCAAGGAGAAAGGAGCCTGAAAGAGGGGTAAGCAGGTATCAGAAAAGAACTTCACCAACCTCTCACCCATAATTGCACATGCCCTGGGTACTCTGGGAGGATTGGGAGGGCCCCGTGCTAGGAGAATGTTCAGGTACCTGCTTGCCAAGCTCATCACTTGAATGATTATGAGACAGAGTGATAACATGCAATATTTCTCTGTACATGTGCTGAGTTTTCTTAACTTGTCTTTGCACCATTAATTTTTATTGCTTGTTCTCTCCTCATGCCCAATGACTCAGCCAATTGGCACACCAGCCCGGTATTTTCAGCTTTGCTCCTACAAAGACTCTTTCCTCTGAACTTCATTGTACAGTCCACTCCCACAGACTCTAGTAGATCCCAAGTGACCAGGATTTCATCCAATAAGTATTTATTGGATGTTACTGGGATCCTGTCTGGCACAGTGGAAGAAAAATAAATTGAGTAGCCAGGATTAGTAAGTATGAACCTCAGCTTTGCTGCGTGATCTTGTCTAAGTTGCCTAACCTTTCTGAGTCTCAGTTTCAACTTCAAAAAATAGGTACCATGATGGGTAACTGCTACAGACAACTGCTATGAGGATGACAGAGTCTGACATGTTGATACACCTTTCTCAGAGACTACCCCTTCTAGGTTCTGGAATAATTCGGCATGCAATCGGAGATGAAGAATGGATAGGGGGTAATGAACAGAGCCTGGGGGAAGGGGGAATAACAAAAATGAAGTGTAGGTATGAATTGGGAGTGATAGGGTTAGTGTACTACCTGATAGCTTCTATGTTCTCTGTGAGAGAAGAGAGGCCAGTGGCAGAGAGCAAGAGACTGACAGTAAGCAAATGGTAGGGGGAGGCATGGGAAAGAAGGGAAAGGGTCATAAAAGAACATGTATAAAAGACTCATGAACAAAGCCAAAGGAGGGTAAGATTGAGGGTGGGGGTGTGTAGGGCAGGGGAAAGTAGTGGTGGGAAAATGGAGACAACTGTATTCAAACATTAATCATAAAAAGTTAAAATTAGAAAAAGAGAGAATGGGTATGAGTATCAGGATGAAGGAACACTGGAATCAGTTTTCAGTGCTAATTTTCACATGTTGATCATATATAGCTGTTGGCCCACTCCAGTAGCCTCACTGTCCACAGCTGTAGAAATTGCCTTCTGCTTTAGAAAACCTGCTTGGATTAGGCACAGTGCGAATTCTCAATGACAAACATCATCTGTGCATGTAGAAGCTACTCTTACCAATCATCTTGTCTCAGAGATAACTTAGCCCCACCCTGAGCTCTTTTAGACACCTTATATGCTGTGGCTTGTCATGAATTTTTTTCTTCCACTATCCTGGTGTCTATGAATGCAGTGACACATCAGCATGTTGGACTTGATGTTCCTGACAACAGGATCAGGCTGGTGGACTTCTCTCCATTCAGAAGGCACAAGCACAGAAGCTGACAGTATTGCCTCCTGTTGTCCTCATTTCTACCACTTGGGAGCAACACAGACCCAGAAGCCCCTCCTTGACTTGTACTTTTCTTTTCTATATGTTGAAATGGATCTTAATATTTTTCTACTTCCCTTTCTTCTCTCTCCTCTTTCCTCCCCCCTCTACTTTATCCTCTGCTTTCTCCTTGGTTATGTCTTTTTCTGTGTTTCTACATCTCACTCTCTATAAATTAATATCTCAATAAATATCTTTCTTCTTCTATCTCTCTGCCTCTGTGTATATACCTACTTCTCTCTCTCTCTCTCTCCCTCTCTCCCTCCCCCCTCCCTCCCTCTCCCTCCTTACCTCTCCCCCTCCCTACCCTGTCTCTCTCCCCTCACTGATTCTCCTTTTTTCACCCTGATAGAAAAGTCTTTCTCAACATTTATTTAACCTTGTGGAATTCCCTCACAACAGATGGAGAATCTAAGAAAGTGCTTGAACAGGGTGGCAGTGGCTGGGGCTGGAGAAGATTTACTGCTGCCAGCGAAAGAGAGAGAGGGAGCTCTTCCACCCCCTGTATCTATAAATGGCCTGAAACAAGTCCTTTGGAGCAATCCCTCCTCCTCAACTACCCAGCTTCAAAGGAGGCCCTACCATCTGTCCCAGCCCCTCTGTCCCATGACAAAACAGGCTGCCTTCCAGGCTGCAACACAGTGAAAGGAGTTTGAAGGGTGCATGTCATCACTGGCTAAGGGATGCTGTGGCAGATGGTTGTAGGGGGTTACTAAGGACAAGGGAGGTAATATATTTCCATACATTTGGCTCCAGGACCTTTTCCAGTTGTTAAATGTTCACATAAACATACTCAGAAAATATCCCAACAACTCTTGGCATCAGAGACATAATGTTTGACTAAATCTTACCCCCAAATGCTTCTTTATGTCATCCTAAACTGCCAACATCACCCTCACCCCCTGACCCGAGCACTTGGCTTATAGAGAGGCTCAAGCTTCAGGCAAGAGGCATATCATGTGACCTTTATGAGCTCCTCCAATGTTAGACCTCTCTGATCACATGCTATGTTTAGGTCCAACACCTGTTTTGCAGCACAGTTCTGCCTCCTCTTCACCAGCACTAGGGTGGTGGTGTGAAAAGAACCCTGAAATTGAAGCTAGGAGCCTTAGTTGGGGTTCTACCTCCCACAGTCCTCCTCTTTGCTACAGTGGTTCCCAGTGGTTTCAGGAAGCATTTACCAGCTGAGTAATCCCTTTAAAATAATACACACACACACACACACACATATAAAGAATATATATTCTTATTATATATATTTTATATATAAAGAGTATATGTAGTATGTACATAATAAAAATATATAAAGAATATATATATAAAGAATAAATATATATATATATATATATATATATATATATACCCCAGTGATTGACTCATTTTCATTACAGTTAAAAAGAAAACAAGGTGCAAGCTCCTGATGCTTGTGGCTGATGCACATTTATAAAGCTGAAACAAACTTCCAAGTGAAGTGTAAACAAAACTACAAAACCAATAAAAATCAAATAAGCAAACAATGATTTTAACAAGGTGGATGATGTTGTTTTCTAAAATTAAATTGCCATACACATCGTGACTGTGGTGCCGACTGGGATACAGGTTCTTTTGAGTTCATCGTGCTATATTACTGCATGCCAGGTGATGACTCAGCTCCAGCATTACTTTCTTTCCAATCAGATCTACTGCTAAATTGTCATTCCCACAGCCCTCAGGGATATCATTTGGCCTTCACTGGGACTAAGCCATCTTTTATGTATTAAGTCTTCTTATGTTCTTTTCTCATTAGTCCTTGACAATGCAAATAGGACAATGTGAATCTAATGAGATCTTTTCCACAAAATTTGAGATTGCTCGTTATCTACACCACAAACTACCTTTTCCATCCTCCATGTGCCAGACTAAAATGCTATATTCTACAGCTTCCCTGTGTAGCCATACCACAAAGTTCTGGCCAATAAAATGTAACAGGAAGTGTTATTTGGAATTTCTTGAAGATCTCCTAAAAGGGAAGGGGACTGGCCCTTATTTGACTTTTCCTCCATATTACTGCTTGGAATGAGCAAGTATTAGCTTGAACTACAGCAGTTAATTTGGAACACGAAGACAAAGTTCATGCCCTAAGGATGGCATGGCAAACGGCTGAAAGGAGTTGCAGTACCTAACAGCTTCATGGAGCCACCACAACCAACCTGCACATCCTGTTTCTGTATTTCCTTCATATGATACAGAATTAACCTTCTATCCCGTTTAAATTAGTGTCATTTTGGATTTGTTTTTATGTTACATGCAGGTTAATCTGATATTAATATACTAAAGCAGCTGTAAATTAGGGTCTAGACATCTTATGGCTGCTCTTAATTTAATAAGGTGGCCATCCAGATAGATGACATGGAATAGGTTTATATCATTCAGTTTATATTTTCATTGTAATAAAAACACAGTTTAAATTATCACAGAAAACTCTTTAACTCCCAAAAAAATATTTCTTACCCCCAAGAGATTGTCACAGCTTAGTAGACACTCTGGCTTAGTAGCTATCATCCAGAAAGGATCTAGGAATCTAACACTCAAGTGATGAGGTACAGACCATTGAAGTTCTATTGGAGTCACCTAACCTTGAGCTTGTGTCTCAGGCTAGAAGAGAGCTATGTGGGAAGCCTGGGTGAAGAGGGTAATAGGTTGGGGGAAGAGGGCAGATAGCAGCCCCATCTTACCTACACCTATTCCACAGCCCTTTGTCACACCCAGCTCTCTTTGTCCTCACCACACAAAGCAGCACAGAATATTCTTCCTAACATTTTGAGAAACCATAAGCCAAGAGAGTGACTCTCATTGTTTCCTAGAATGCCAGGGACATGGGGCAGGTGACAGGAAGGATGGGGCCAAAGTGCTAGCCAAAAACACTCAGCTTTCTATCCCTCCATGGGGCCCAGCTGCTGGACTTAGCCATGGCTCTGGAAACTTGACTCCTCTGACTGAAATCCCCAAGCTAATTTCAAATTTAGCCCTGGGCCTTGGGCCACTTCATAAACTGCCTCCTCATTTGTTCCCCTCCCCACACCTCCTGAGAGTTCAGAGCCAAAATTTGGTAGAAGAGGAGAGCTATGAAATGTTAGACTCAGTTTGGCCTGCTTAACCTGTCTCCAAAAAATAAATCTTAATCAAGTCACTGGAGAGAATCCCTCCTGCCCTCACCACAATTATTTCTTTCTGCCCCTCTTGTCTCCCTTCTGCCCACCCCATTTTGTGTCTTCCTGGTGCTCCTTCCCTTGGCCAGCTAGCCTTTCCTTCCCCTGCAGGTTTTGCTGGGCTTTATTGGGTGAAGAAGTAGAAAAGTGCACTGTTTGGGATACAGAATAAAAGTTAATCCAGGATCTACTACTAACTAGCTGTGAGATCCAGGTCAAGTCTCTTCAACCCTCTGAGTCTATTCCCACTCCTGAAGAATGGGAATGGTAATTGTCCTATCAAAGCTGTCACTGTGATTAAATTAAATTTAAAAAATGTGTAAATGTCCCCAACACCTAGCACAGGCTTTCAAACAACCTGTATGTGTTCATGCACATGCACATGTAGCTCCCCCAGCCATAGCCAGTCCCTAAAACTGACCATTTTCCTCTGCTGCCAGCCTCAATGAATGGCACCTGCTGTCAGCCAGAGAGCAAGGAATCATTCATGACTCTTCTTCCACTTTATCTTCCACCTTCATCAAGTGAATCTTGTCAATTTTACCTCCCTGGCTAGGTAAGATACTGTGTCATAATACCATGTACCTCTCTTCCTGCTTTGAAAAGTTGCAATTTTACATTTATGGATGTGATGATTCATGCTTATCTCCATTCTCATCATTGTATTCCCAAGTCCTAGTAAAATGTCTATCATACAGTTAGGTGCTTAATAAATATTGTTGAACAAATTAATAAGGCAGAAGTAAGCCATTGGAGACTCAGAAGTTAAATAACTTTCCCAGAGTAACACAGATGGTACATAGCCAAGCCAAGAACATAGGAAGGAAATTTGGACTAAGATTTCTCCAGTTCCTAAGTTGTTCTTAAATCACAGTGCTAGCAGTGATAAGAATGCTACACTGACAGGATGGGATGTGGTATAGGTATGAGGTGGGACAGAGGGGCTCTAAAGGTAGCCTTTTGTATATAGTTGCTTGGGGACTGGACTTTAAGTTGAACACTTTCCCTTTCTTGGTTAGAGGCTGTGTCATGTGACTCTGGATCAGGATTCTAATCTTGTCAAAATGAGGACTTCACCCTTTTTTATGTCCATGCCATCATGACATGAGTATGATATAGGTATATGTGTGTGTTTGGAGAAATCAGTAAAAACAGATAAGCTGACCTACACTGGTATTGGGTTGGCCAAAAAATCTGTTTAGTTTCTTCCATAAAATAAAAGACACATTTTTCATTTTCACCAATAACTTCATTGATTTGGGTATTTTCAGTGTGTCAGCTGTCTCCAACATGGTATAACATTTGATTGTTCTCAATTAATGTCTCAGTTTGATCACTATCAACTTCAACCAGTCTACCTAACCATGGAGCATCATCCAACGAGAAATCTCCAGCATGAAACTTTACAAACCACTTTTGACACGTTTGATAAGTATCAGTACCTTCTCCATATGCTGCACAAATATATGTTTTGTGTTTCAGTTGTGTTTTTACCTTTCTTGAAATAATAGTGCATAATATGCAGAAAATGTTACATATTTTCTTCCATCTTCAATATTAAAATGGCTACACAAAAATTCACTAATTTTGGTAAGTTTTTTTAATGCATTCTGATATGGAAGCTGTCACAATACAATCTAACAAAATTGTTTTGAATGAAGCTAAAGACAACTAAGGGCTACTAGAGACATCTTACACACACAAAAAAACAACTTTTTGACCAATGCAATAAAATGCAGCCAGATGTGGATCTACACAGAGGCACTTTAAAGTCTGCATATGGTAAGGATGGGGAGTTAGCACCACCTGGTGGACACACAGCAATTATTTAAGGTTCCAGACTCATTTCAAGTGGAAAGTGACTGGTGAACAAAGTGTTGGAGAGTCTAAGCAGAGAAGAAATAAGAATTGTATTAATTATTGAGACCTTAGTGTCTACATGCTAGTTTAATCCTCACTACAACCCAGATCAGGAACCAAAGGTTAAGTGGCTTGCTTGAGATCACACAGTTAGGGGATAATAGAACTAGGACTTGGACCTAGGTCTGTCTCTCCAGAGCACACATTCTCTCCACTATGCCATAATGCTGTATGCTGACACCATGAAGAACATAGGAAGGAAATTTGGAGGAAGAATAAAAGTCAAAGTTCAGGCCAGTTCTGCTCAAGAAAAGTACCAAGTTTCTGTGTTCTGATACTTCCAGTTTCCCTCTCGAGCTACTGATGAACAGCTGGCAGTAATGTCCAAATGACCTGTCATGTTTCCAGGGAAATATGCCAAACTGGGCCAGCATTCTATACCTACACCAACCCTTTTGCTCTGACTCTCATTTGCAGCTAGTTCTTCATGCCCTAGTCTCTCAAATGTTAAGAGCTATAATCTTGGACCCATTTATACCCTAGCATCTCTAAGGCAGAAGAATAAGAAATTTTAGGAAGGACACCTAAAAATCATAGGAATTTGGATTAAATTAATAATAACTGAGTGTCTATTGTAGCACAACATTCTAATCTGAGTTTGTATGATTTTAAGTTTATGAAATAGACATGCACCTGAAATATTTAATTCCTGGCTCTACCAATTATCAACTGTGAGATCTTAGGGAAATCACTTCCTTTCTCTGATTCTCTGGTTCCACATCTATAAATGCAAATAATTGTTCCTTCATTTCAGGATCACTGAGAAAATTAAGAGAAAATGTATGTAAAATACTCTAGCACAGTACAGACACATGTAATGTTATTTAGTAATTATCAGACACACCCAACATAATATCTTGTTCTAGCAGATCTTAGTAGTCATTCATACAATGTTAAAGTACTACATTTATTTACTTATTCATATATTTCATCATAAACAAAATTAGCAATCTTATTCTATCCAGTACAATCCCTAGTGAAACCAATGACCAAACTTCTGAGTGATCAAACTCCCAAGACAGCAGTTGGACGCTCTGTGAGAAAAGATGTGTTGGAAAGGTGTAAGCATTTTCTATCAAAGGTCTTTATCTAGACTTACTTAGAAGCATGTACAATTCTAATAAATGCTTTTAGGCATTTATTAATTTTTTAAATTATTTATTTATTTATTTTTAGAGAGGGAATGGAGGGAGGGAGGGAGGGAGAGAGAGAGAGAGAGAGAGAAAGAGAGAGAGAGAGAGAGAGAGAGAGAGAGAGAGAGAGAGAGAGAGAGAGAGAGAGAAACATCAATGTGCGGTTGCTGGGGGTCATGGCCTGCAACCTAGGTATGTGCCCTGACTGGGAATCGAACCTGTGATACCTGGTTTGCAGCCCGCACTCAATCCACTGAGCTACGCCAGCCAGGGCATATTAATTTTTAAATAGGTAAAACACATTTAAAATTACACATTAAAAAGAAACTGATTTATTTTTCTTAAAATAAGACAATAAATAGTCAGAAAGGCCTACAGTCTCATCTCTGAAATCTGTCAGTATCAACATTTATAAATTGAATGCCTTGGTTTTCTCATGGCAACTGGATACTTGGCATACATATTGACTGAAGAGATATGTGAAAACCTCACTTAGCTGAACATTACAGAACACATCTGAGTATTTTATGTTGATAGAAGAACATAGCATGTGGCACTCTGGAGGCTCCCAGTGATCACAGATTGGCCTATAGGCTTTGAAGTTAAAAGTTTAATGAACTCACAGCAAGACACACAAGTGAAAATGTATCCCCAGAGCCACCATATACATTAGTAACAACTCCAAGTACACCATTTACATTACCATGAAATAAGTGACTCCCTCTAGAGTTATGCAATGCAGTGGTCCTGTGCATAACAAGAGGTAAAAAGGGGAAGATATTCTAGGTAAACAGATGATAATACACTACACCTAGAATGTGTGCTTGCTTGGGTTGGGTATAATCTAGCCTGATTGTCTAGGCCAATCCATGACACTGCCTGGTGGGTAGAGTTATCTGCTTGATATGCCTAAACTAACCAATTTCCCCAGAGTAGTCAGTATTTCTAATTTGTCAGTGTGTACAGAGTTTTTCAATAATCCCAATTATTGGTCATACCTCTGGATTTCTCCTGTACCTTTCCTAGGCCTGTATGATGTTTTTCCAGCTGGGCATACAACCAAGAGTGGCCATGGTTGAACCTGGGGCAGTGGCTCAACAGTTCCTTCTGGGACTCAGGGTTGTTTGGCCCTAGCATCATCCGTTTAGCTTGGTCTTTTAAAAGAACTGTGTCTAATGGGAGACACAGATATAAGCTGGTCTCAGAGGAAGGCCCAATCTACTTCAGCATGTTTTCAAGGTGGCTCAACCACAGCTTCTCCCCAAACCACCCTTTCATTCTAATATACTTGTGCTTGCTATATGACCTCTGTGGACCCAGGACCTGTACATTATGACATTTTGCTCATTGTACAGAAAGGGCATGTGGGACCATTCTACAACAGTCACAGCCATTCAGTCACAAGAAAACAGGGTTCTAAAGTCAGAAGCTCTGGATTTAAGGTCCTACTTTGTCATTTACCCAGCTGTATAACCCTTGCAAGTTGCTTAACTTCTCTTTGTTTCCTTGCCTACAAAATGTAGTAGTAATAATGTCTACCTTGCACAGTTTTTGTAGGATTAAAAGACATAACCCATGTATATTACAGCACAATCTTGGGCAAGTTACTTAGCTTTGCAGTTTCCTTGTCTTTAAAATGGCAAGAATAATACTATCTACCTAATAAGGATTTTATGAGAATTAAATGAGTTAAAATGTATAAATCACTTAGATCAGTACAGAGTGTTATCTATATAGATGTTTGTTAAGTAAGTCAATGTTAGATTCTTCTTCATTCACTTGACAAATATCTATCAATTACCTATTATATGTTAGGCAAACAGAAACAGAAATGAACAAGATTCCCTACTTTTGTGGATCTCAGTCTTACCAGTGAGGTAAGGCAAACAGAAAGTAAGCCAATGATAAAATAAATAAAGCAAATATAAAATAATAATTTCCAGGAAGGGACTGAAACAAGGTAATAAGAAAGAGAGTGATGAGGAGAAGATGAGGGACACTGTTCTATAAGGTGGTCAGGGAAGGCCTTCATGAGAAGGTGATGTGTAATCTGGGACCTGAGTACAAAACCAGAACCAGATCTTGGGAGACAGCCTTCCAGGAAGAGGGAACAGATAGTGCAAATGTCCTGAGGTATAATAACAGGATAAGGGAAAGAGAAAGCAGTACAAGATGAAGGCAAAAGGGAGACAGAAACTTGATTATATAGGGCCTTGAAGCCCATGTAAAGAGTTTAACTTGTATTATAAATGCAGTATGGAACCAGTTTTATAGCCAGCCACTTGTCTTTCATTAAGGGAAACCAAAGGCCTGTGAGGGAAAGTAATTTTCCAATATTACATAAAGAATTAGTAGCAAACCTTGGATGAATACCAAACTTCCTTCATTCCCTAGTATCATGCATTTTATTCTAAGCCATATTATATTCTGTGCAAACTACATTACATTGAAGATTCATTGAATGCAGTTTCAATTAATGAAATTGATGACCTGAAAATGGGTTGCTATCTAAAATTGTGAAAACTTTCCCAATTCATTAAATGTTCTCAAAAACATGACTTCACTGATTTCTATATCATATTCCATTAAAAATATATGCCATAATTTATATATTCCAACTCCCATGGCAGCAGTTTCCAAGGTGTGAAGATATAATTAGCATTTGGTTAATATATATGCATTATATTATATATAATTAATATATAATATATTAATTGCATAGATTGCCCTCTCTTTTATATATGCATATATATACATACATATATATGTATATATACTTTCTCTCTCTCTCTCTCATATATAATATATATATGAGAGAGAGAGGGCAATCCATGGTTAAATGAGTTCTCAAACCCGGGGTCAAACAAGAACTTTCATTTCTTTTCAGCAAGACTGATCTCAGAGCCGTATTACATCAATGTGTATTGGACTCTCTAATGGAACATGGTTTGCAGCATTTCCTGTTTGTTCCCTGATCCCTTTTGATGTGGGGAATCCCCCTAGGACTGATACTCTATACAACAAACATAGTGAGATACTGCCCCAGTGTGGACATTTAGGATGTTGCAGTGTTTTACTGTTAACAAATCATTTTACTATAACCATACTTGCATAGAAATCTTTGTGCATTCATTTGCTTTTCTCTTTGAGAGAGAGTCATTGGAAATAAACTAATGGGCAAAAAAATAAGCCTGTGATTCTTCCTTATGTAGTTCTTTTCTCTGAGTCTTCATGGACCCCATCTCACAATGGATCTTAAGATAAAGGTGGCCAGAGAGAAGGGAGGGTGGGGGATGAGTAGAGGTGGGCAAATGGGGGAAAATGGGGACCTATGCAATAGTATTAATAATAAAAATAAATAAAAAACAGAATAACACAAAAAATAAAATTTTAAAAAGAGAGAGAGTCTCTTCAGTAGACTGAGTTTCTTTCTGCCCAGCTCAAGATCTGCCTCTTTGTAAAAGAGGTGTTTTTAAAAATAAATAAAGATTTTAATTGTAGAAATATTTTAGGTTTTACATAAAAGCTGATAAGATAGTACATAAAATTCCCATGTACCCAATGCCCACTTTCCCTTATTATTAACATTGTTCATTAGTATGGCACCTTTGTTGCAATTAGTGAACTGATATTGATATATTGTATTTTTGGGACCGTAAGATGCACCTAGTTTTTAGAGGAGGAAAATAGGAAAAAATTTTGAAGCAAAAAATGTGACAAAATATTTAATAACATAAATAACATATTACACCAGTGTAAATGTAAACAGAACTCAACAGCAGCATTAACAACCATTATTCCTCCCAAATTGGGGGGGTGCATCTTATAGTCCAAAAATATGGTATTTTAATTAACTAAAGTCTGTGCTCTATTCCAATTTCCTTTTTTATCTAATACCTTATTTGTGTTCCAGGATGCCATCTAGAATACCATATTACATTTACTCATAATATCTCCTTAGTTTTTTGTTGTTGTTGTTCTGTCAGTTTATCAAACTTTCTTGTTTTTGATGAGCTTAAAAGTTAGGTATTTTGTACAATATCCTTCGATCTGTATTAGTTTGATGTTTTTCTCATGATTATACTGTGGTAATGAGTTTTGGGCAAGAAGAAGTGAAAGTCCAAGTGTCATTCTTATCACATCATATCAACAGTATAGACTAATAATATAACATCACTATTGATGTTAACCTTGATCGGCTAGTGTGAGATACTGTTATGTCAAATTTCTCCACTGTGAAGTAACTCTTTTTTTCCCCTTTCCATACTGTACTCTTTGGAAGGAAGTCACACGCAGAGCTCAGACCTTAGATGTGGTAGTAATGTTCCACTTTAGAGGTCATTTTCAAATAGAAAATATAGCTATTTATTTGCACACTCATTCTTTGAGTGATTTCCTTAATTGCATGTAATATACAGGGTGTCATGGTTGTAATAAATCCAGTCCTCCTCCTCTAAGAACTTAATATCTACTTGAGCACATGGTCCAGGGATGATATCACACTGGTACATTGCATTATCGACAATTGTGACAATGTTTTCTTGGAATTCCAAATCCCTTTCAAGTTAATAAAAAAAGAGGCATCAAAACAGTATATGATAATAAGAGTTTTCATGTGCCAGTAAAACAAGCATAATTGATAGCATTATTTTTTAAAACCATTTAAAGCTTTAAGACATCAAGAATATCCTAAAGCAATACAGCAAGTGAAGAAGTATGTATTTAAGAGCATCTACTAAATCTTGGTAACAACAGTGTGATCTGTGGCACTTGAGCCATGACCCACCCCCAAATTCCTCCTCCCCAGCTGAGCCTGACAGGGCTCCTTCTCCCTTCAGCTTCCACACAAGGAACTCAGTAACTCACCAAGAAGGACAGCACCCAGAATTTATCATTTTTCTCCCCAACTACGAATTGCAGAGGCTAAATTCCAAGTAAGTGTGGCCAAGAGGAATGGTAAAGGATATTTTTCTGCAACTGTACCCACTCATATGGCAGAGACTCTACCCCAGATATGGCTGGGTAGGAAAATGGGTCCCCAATTACCCTTGCCTCAGCTCCCTCATTGGGCAGCAGTCTCACACTGGAAAAGGCAAGCAGAGAAGATCAGAGGCTATTGCCCTTACTAAGCAGCCTTGTCATAAAGCATGGCTGTCATTCCAGGAAAAGTGGTCCACTGTCAGACATCCAACTATGGAGCTGTGGCTCAGAGATTTTTGCCCTGTGGCAATGGCAAAAGTTATGAAGAAATGACTGATTCTTAGAAAATGTATTTTAATACACTAACAGAGTTATCATGGTCTTTGAAGAAGGAAGATACCTATACAGTGACCAGGCCTCATTGACTCACAGAGATTCCCCTAGCTCTCTGAACCTTGCCTCCATCAATACACACAACAGGGTGCAAGAAAAGCATATCATTTGGGGGTAAGGGTCTTCTGTGGGCTCAATCATAGTTCATAGTTCAATTGCTCTAGAGACAATGAAGGGGTGGCAGACCTAGAGCTAAACTAGACATCTCTAGTCTGGGATTCTATGTGTTCAATCACTCCTCTTTTTGTATTTCTTCTGGCGCTCCTCATTTTCTGCCCCATAATTTAGGAAATGGGGTGTGACTTGTGAGGAATATATAAGCTCATGGAAAATACTTTCAGTCTATAAATGGCACATAGTAGATACTTAATAAATGGAAGCCATTATCACTTCTCCTACTAGACTGAAAGTCCTTCAGACAGGTGTCTCCATTTCCCCCTCCTCTCCCCCCTGCCCCACCCACCCCTACCTCCCACCCTGATCCCTGTCCCCCTTTAGCTTTGTCCATGGGTACTTTATATATGTTCCTCGACGACCCTTCCCCTTCTTTTCCCTGTTATCTTTCTCCCTCCTCCTCTCTGGTTACTGTCAGTTTGTTCTTTATTTCAATGCCTTCAGACTATAATTCTCAATCTAGGTAAGTGGTTCTAAATCTCATAAGACCCAGTCTCTTTTTTAAATATACTTTGTGATATCTCCATTATTATCCTGTAATGAAATTCACAGATAAGAATACCCACCTACACACATGATTTCAAAAATATCAGTATATTGCCCTATGATGTGAAAAAGAGAAGGATGCCCTGGCTGGCATAGCTCAGTGGATTGAGTTCGGTCTGCAAATCAAAGCATCCCAGGTTCGATTCCCAGTCAGGGCACATGCCTGGGTTGCAGGCCACGGCCCCCAGCAACCGCACATTGATGTTTCTCTCTCTCTCTCTCTCTCTTTCTCCCTCCCTTCCCTCTCTAAAAATAAATAAATAAAAACGTTAAAAAAAGAAAAAGAGGAGATAATTTATAGTTATTTACATATTTATATAACATGTAATCTAATATGTAAATCTCACTCATAAGATGAAGTGGTCAGTATGAAATAGTCAATAAAATGCCAACTACAAATGCAGACTGATGCAGGTATGCTGTATCAGTGACTCATACTGTGCATGTTATTGATGCTGATATGATTTTCCTAAATAGAGTAAAACTTGTATAGTTTCTAAGAAAAGAAATACAATTCCATTTCATTTCACACAATAGTTAGGTTGCTGAAAAAATTCAGTGTCTACCAAAATCCTTTATGTTATGTAAAACAGTTTGGTTTTAGGCTCTGATAATTTATAAACAAGCATTTACCTACATAAATGCACAGCAGGACATCTGAAAGTCTAATGACACACAGGGGCATTTTTCATGGTAAGAACTGTCCTAAAATTATATTATTTTATTCTATCTACTATGTGTCAATAAGAGCCACCACTAACACTGAAATTCTATGATATAGGGTATCATGTTGTCCCACTGAGATAATTTTGAACCACTGTCCCACAGCTGAAATCATAAGCAAAAATGTGTGTGTGTGCACTTGTTCATTCATGTCTGCAGGGAGTGGATGGAGTGTATAACTTTTAGGTTTTCAAGGATGTTCATTACACAAAAGGACTAAAAATACCTGCAAGAGTACTACCACATACTTCTCTCTCTGTCCTCATCCCCACAATGCACTCTAACGATGTAGAAGTACAGGTGCTCCTTGGCTTACAATGGGGTTATATTCCAATAAACCCATAAGCTGAAAATGCATATAATACACTCAAGGTACTGAAAATCATAGTTCAGCCTAGCCTACCTTAAATGTGCTGAGAACATTTACATTAGCCTACATTTGGGCAAAATCATCCTGTTGCTGCTGCCCAGCATCACGAGAGAGTATCAAACCACATATCACTAGAAAAGACTGAAATTCAAAATCTGAAGGACAGATTTTACTGAATGCATGTTGCTTTTGCACATCATCAAGTCAAGATATCATAAGTCTGGCCATTGCAAATACAGCACCATCTGAATGTCATTGAATTAATGCCTAGTAATGTGAAGTGGGTGTTTTCATGTTTATAGTCAGTATCCTTTACCTAAGATATCTAAGATTCCACATAAGAGCAAGCATCAAGTTTGTATTTGCAGCTGCATCTCTAGTCCTTGTAATGAAAGGACTTGTTTGTAGTAGATTCCCAATAAACATTTGTTCAACAAATTAATCAATATGTATACATTTGTAGTAGCTATTACAGTGCCTAGCACATAACAGTTGCTCGATAATTACTAGCTACTGCCCCGTTGTCATTATTATCATTATCATTATTACTATATGACCTGAGCTAAGTTTATAACATGAGACTTTGTAATCCTCACTTGCTATAAACATACTGCATTTACTCCAATAATAAATGAATGCAGACTCACTAACTAATTTGGTGACTTTGGGAAGGTTACATTACTTTCCTTCCCAGAGCCTCAGGGGTGTGTGTGTGTGCGGCAGTATTGTATAGTGGCTCCATGCACAAGCTGTGAAGACAAGGTGAGTTTAACACCAGGCTTTGTCTTTTACTAGCAACATAACCTTGAACAAGTTACTGATCTCCCTTACTCTAAGTTTCCTTGCCTGTAAAGTGAAAACAGTCATCTAAATCCACAGGGTGATGTAAGGATTAAATGGGATGGTACAGGTAAAATGCTCAGCACAGTACTTGACACAGAGTCAACATTTAAATATATTTAACTACAACTCAAAGACTCAGCCTCTGGCATATCTTATGAAAAAGCCTTATAAAATTATGTCAACCCAGGTTACTGGGTGGAAAACTGCCAACTTTCAAATGTCACTGCTGGATTGGAGATGCTGGGATGTCTCTACAACAGACAGTGCCCCTGGCCATTTGATCACTACATACTGGAGGTCTACTTCTCACTATCAGGGCATCATAATTTGAGCTAAGCTAAAATGACAGGAGAAAATGAAAGTCACATTCTCCATTCTGATACACAGCCCACATCCTTGAATGGTCCTCCATCAAAGTATCATGGTTTATGTGTTCCTAAGCCCAAGATAAATTATTTGGGCACTTGCTATTCAAGATTGTCTGAAAACATGTTCACCTCTATCGGAGGAAATCATTAAAATCTCACATAGCTTGTAATAGCAATATTATTTTGCAATGGATTCAGTTGCATAATCATGGTGATAATTCCTTACGTTTGTGTGGCTTTGATAGCTTTCAAAGAAATTTCAAGTTAGCCATTCAGAAGGATAAAACCAACTTCAGTATGAGAAAGGTTATAGCCATTCAGCCACTTTGAAACTTGAGTAAACAGATATCTCAAGAACTCTTGACTTCTAGTCTGGACAGTTTATCTTTGATGCCCTCACTCCTCAGGAAAGACTAAATCATTTAGTCCTCTCAATGGCAGAAAAGTGATCTGTTCATCTCTTAACAAAATCTTCCCACTTCTTCACCTAGCAAATTCTAGCCACTTTTTGAGTAATCCATAAGTGACTCTCAATGTGGATGACCCTGCCAGATTATTCATGCTTTAATTCCTTTCTTTCATCACTTCTGCATACAAACTGTACTCCATACCTCTCTAATTTGGTCTTTGCCAGTGTGGCCCATTTGTCACTTTTCAATCTTTAGTTATCACTTCCCATCCAGGTGCTTACTATGAGCTGGCAGTACATTTCCATGTTGTCCATCTTCTCAGCCTCTGAATCTACCACACGAAGGTCATATTTCTCTATTCCAATTTCTTCTAATGGCCTTAACAATGCTTAATGGGAATAAAAAAAGGATTTTGCCTTTCAAAAGGTGTTGAGGAACTTTCAACAAGTTCCCCATTAATTCTAACTATGTTTCCAAGAATTAACTGAGAAAGACTGTTGATGTCTACTACCCTATAGCTGCTTCACAATGTGCAGTCTTCCACTGGATCTTTTCTGCTGTCTGAGGGACATTAGTGTGGCAAGTTACATTTAATCATTATCATCTTGTTTGACAAATGGCCTTAGGGAGGCAGTCATCTCCCTAGCACATTAGATGTCCTCTTAAAATTGAGTGGCACCTCAGAGATACCAAACTGCTTTCCTATTTTCCCAAAGCCTAGATGAGACCTTCCAAACTCAGAAACTGCCAAACATTCCACAGTGTTATGCCATGATTCTGGCATGTTTGGGGGGGGTGCTGAAACACAGAGAGGTGTACAACATGCAGTGTTCATGGAGGTGGTGGTGGGAAGCTCTAAAAAGGGAACCTTACAAAGGAACCTACTGGTTCTTGCAAACAGGCCTCCAAGACAAGACCAGTAAAAGCTCTAAAGAGTTTTCCTGAGGGGCTGCAAGTAATCCACGTGATATTTTGGACACATGTTCCTTATCCACTGTCCCAGCTCCTGGTCACTATACAATTGGTTCCAGCAGACTTAAAAAGAAGAGCAGGAAGAAAATGGAGATCACTGAATGGAGAGCACATCCATTTCTGTGTCATACCTCTTGCAAGTCCACAGGGAGACGGAGTTGAAGATAGACACAGTCTGTGTACTTAAGCACTATATTCAAGTCAAGGAGACAGGTAAGTAATTAATTACATTAAATGACAGTAGGAAAATAACTATTAAAGGATAAATACAGGGTTCTGTAGGAACATAAAAGAGAGGTACCTGGAAAATCAGGGAAGATCTCTTTGAAGAAGTAACACCCAAGCTGAGCTCCAAAGGATGCTGAGGAAGTAGACCAGTGAGTGAAGTTGAGCAGGGAAGAAGAAATGTTCCAAACATTAAGAAGAGCATATTCATACAGCCAGTGGAGGGTGCAGGGAGGGAAAGAGAGAACTTGGCTGGTATAACATCATGAGTGTGGTTGAAGGTCAAACATTAGGCTGGTATAGTATACAGAGACCAGATCACAGAGCTTTAAATTCCACCTGCATATGCTGTGCTGGGAAATTAGCTGGGATTTGAAGAACTCTACAATTTTTGTTGTGTGCCATGTATAATAGTATCACTGGGAAGTATCTTGGGCAAGAAGAAGTTGAAGAAATTGAAGATGTTTTGCCTGTCATCAAGATATCTAGAGTTCATTTGTAGTGCAGAGTCCAGTTTTGAAAAATACTTCAGAAGCCTACAAGGCATAGTGGCAGGGATCTGGCATGTCCATAAAACCTAGATATTTACATAGTAGCTGAGGCACCTGAGTGATCCCCAGGTACTAAGGAAAGGCTTAAGGAAAACAGGGAGCCTTACTCAGAGAATCAGGTTCCACCAGCTCTCTCATACTTGACTTTGGGCCCTAAACCCTATCTCCTTTGGAGTTGGCTACATACCTACCAACAAACCAGCTAGGTTCCTTATCAACACTGTGAGGCAGACACTGACCTTCAGTAGCTTCTCCTAATGCTCTGAGCCTAAATATAATTATTTATAAAATAGGCATAGGCAAAAGCAGAACTGGCTTCAGCTAACCTGAAAGTACTTTCCAGAGAAAATCTTCTACACCTTGTTCCCCAAGTACTTCATACTGCTTCCCCATGATGGTAGTTTGTCTTCAATATAATCAGCAATATTATCCTTTAACAGCAGCTTTCTGGAAATACAAGGCTTTAACTCAATGTTGCCTGAAGGTGGATCTTTGTGGGATAGGCATTAAGGGAGGGAAAGTGCTGTTGTCAAATAATTTTTAAAGCTCTGGATTAAACCTAAGTTATATAAGATTTTATACTGCCACATTCCTCAGAGCCTTTATATGCTTATTCCAAAGAAGTACACTACTAGAATTTCAGACTCATTGTCAGGTTATTGGAGGAGTAATTGTTTAATGTGGGAATTTGGGGTGTCAGTTCTTCCTACATGTAAAACCAAAGCTGCTGCAGTTTCTCTCTTTTCATTCACCTTCTTCACTGCTCTTCATGCTCACCTTCTCTATAATATACTGGCTTTGCCAGTAATATGCTGTTTCTTTACTGGCATTTATCCTCTCTAGGTCTTGGTTTCCCTGATATGTAAACCTAACAATTCTTGCAAGAACTGCACCCAAACCCACATCCCAAATTAGAGGAATATTCCTAGAAGAGTGAAGACTTTATGTAAAGAACCTAAGAAGGCATCATGCCTATTATGCTCAAGAGGCCAGTGTGGCTGGAGCAGAGTGAGTGGGAGAATAGTGGGAAATTAAGATAGAGGGGTAACCAGGAGCCAGATCTCATAGAACCCTATAGACTTACAATAGATGTTCAGAACTACAAAGTCCTGAATGAAATAAAGAATCATTATGAGGCTTTACAGCAGAGGGAAAGCATGATCTGCCTTAGGATTTAAAAGCATCATCCTGAACCAAAATACAAAACCTCAAAATAAATGAGACAACAAGGACATAACTGAGAAGAGAAATAGACAAACTCTTAATTATAGTCAGGGACTTCAACACTCTCCTCTCAACAGCTGGTAAAATTATTAGACAGAAAATCATCAAGGATATAAAATATCTGAGAAACACCTTCAGCCAACAGATTCTAATTTACATGTATAGAACACTTCACAAGAGCCTATGGAACAGCCCTGGCTGGTGTGGCTCAGTGGATTGAGTGCTGGCCTGTGAACCAAAGGGTTGCTGATTCAATTCCCAGTCAAGGCACATGCCTGGGTTTCAGGCCAGGTCTCCAGCAGGGGACCTTCAAAAGGCAACCACACATTTATGTTTTTCTCCCCCTCTTTCTCCCTCCCTTTCCCTCTCTAAAAATAAATAAATAAATTCTTTTAAAAAAAGAGCCTATGGAGCCCTGGCTGGCGTAGCTCAGTGGATTGAGCACGGACTGCAAACCAAAGCATCGCAGGTCCAATTCCCAGTTAGGGCAAATGCCTGGGTTGCAGGCCAGATCCCCAGTGGGGATCATGTAAGAGGCAACCTCACATTGATGTTTCTCTCTCTCTTTCTCCCTCCCTTCCCTTCTCTAAAAATAAATAAATAAAAATCTTAAAAAAATAAAGGCAGCTTTATTAAAAAAAAAGAGCCTATGGAACATTTGCCAAGATAGACTATATCCTGATACATAAAATAAGCCTCAGTGAATTTTAAAAAATTGAAATCATGCAGAGTATGTTCACTAACCAGAATGGAATCAGACCAGAAATCAATACAGAAAGATAACAAGTAAATATTTGAACACTTGGAAACTAAATAACATTCTTCTGAATAATTCATTGGTCAAAGAGGAAGTGTAAAAGAAAATTTAAGAAATACCTTCAACTAAATTAAAATGAAAGTACAATATATAAAAATTTGGGGTAAATAACTAAATTAGTGATGAGAAAGAAATTTCTAACACTAACTGCTCTCATCAGAAATAAGAAGATATCTCCAATCAATAATCTAAGCTCCTCCCTCAAGAAACTAGAAGAGCAAGTAAATTCAAAGATATTCCCACACAAGGTGATAAGCATGGCACAGCCTGTGAAAGCTTCTTATCTTTTGGTAAGGAAGTGTTCCAGGTCCAAGGCTATGAGTGGGCCAGCCTTGGGAAAGGTGACAGGCTGTGCAATGGGTGCTTTCCCAAAAATAGACTTAAAGTAAAGCACAAAACTCAAACATTTTTAATGTAAAGGGAAATCCATAGACTCTAAGGCTAGACAAAGATGTATTAGACTTGACAACAAAAACATGATCCATAAAAGGAAAATAATCCATAAATTAAATTCATCAAAATAATTTTTCTCTGCACAGGACTCTGTTAAGAGGATGAATCAATAAATTACCGGGTGGAAGAAAATATTTGCCAGACATACATCTATCCAACAAAGGATAAATATTTTGAGTATATAAATAACCCTAAAAACTCAACCACTTAAAAATTCCAATTAGATAATGGACAAAAATTCATAAACAGAGATGTCACTGAGGAGGATGCATCGATGGGAAATAAGTACATGAAAAAATATTCAACATCGTGAACCATTAGGGAAATGCAAATAAAGCTACAATGAAAATTCACTACACACCTAGCAGAATGATTAAAATGAAAAATCATGACAACTCCAATGCTGACAAAGACACAGACAGATACTGGGTCACTCATACATTGCTGGTGGGAATGGAAAATGGCAGACTCTGGAAAACAGTTTAATAGTTCCTCAATATGTTAAATATAGAGTTCTTATATGACCTTATATTATATAATTGAGCCAAAGATGGCCTCAGTATATTGTCCCTATGTTATTTATTTCATTAAAGTGGGTCAGAGCCAATTAGCTCAAAATCTCACTACACCAAGCTCTAATTTTTATATAACTTATTTTAAATATGACCAAAACAAGCAGATTTTTAGTCATTTGGGGCTTTCTTACTTTGCATACCACACAAAACTGCAATCAACATCTGCTAACCATAGATAAAATGAACCACTGGGCTATAGCACCCCCAGGCTGCTGCTATCCTTCAGAGCTCTCTGACCCAGAGACTCCACACCATACTGCTAAGTGACATCACCTAGACAGACATGTAAGCTCCCTCCCTGATCATCCTCTCCCCTTGAAGTTCCCTTGCTCTCCTCCCCTTCATAAAATAAAAAGTGGGCAGTTTGGACACAGAGAAAGACATGCACAGAGGGATGATGTAAAGATAGTCATGAGATGATGGAGGTAGATGTGGGACTGACACACTAAAAGCCAAGGATTGCTGGCCATCACCAGAAGCTAGAAAGAGACAGGGAAGGCTTCTACCAAGACAGAATCTCATAGGGATGATAGCCCTGCCAATACTTCTGGCCTCTGAAACTGTTAGGCAACAAATTCCTGTTGTTTTTAAGCCCCACAATTTGTGTTACCTTGTTGTGACAGCCCTATAAAACTAATACACCATGTAATATTAGCAATAAAAGGAATGAACTCTTTTTTAAGATTTTATTTGTTTATTTAGTTTTAGAGGGGAAGCGAAAGAAAGAGAGGGAGAGAAACATTCAATGTGTGATTGCCTCTCACATGCCCCCTACCAGGGACCTGGCCCACATCCCAGGCAGGTGCCCTGACTGGGAATCAAACCAGGAACTCTTTGGTTCACAGGCCAGGGCTCAATCCATTGCCACACTAGTCACATCCAGGTAGACTTTAAAGTAAGGCTTGAGGATGACCTGAGTTTTAGCAGTCTTCAAATCCCACCTGATTAAATGGATGATTTTATACTTCTGTGAAGTTTTTCTGTCTGCCCTGAGTCCCACCACTTTCCTCCTGCCTCTACACCAAAACCCACACTAATCCAAAATGTGCCTCTCTTGGTGGACATATATCCAAATTAGGTGTATGGCTTAGGAAGAAGAGAATGGGATGTTACAGCCTCTTTGACCTACCTTGTCCTTACACTTTTGTGCAGAGTCCAACCAGTTCAAATCTACTCAGGATACACCTTCTGGCCATCCTGCCCAATGCATCTTCTGGTCTGTAGACCCAGAGGTTACCCAATATCAGGTAGCTGAGAAAGGAGGGAGCTCCTCAGTGAGGCACACCCAGCAATTGCAGAAGAGAGCAAGAGAATGGCTTATTGAGCCTTTTGGATGTGTAGATTACTATGTTTTGGTCAAATTTGGTAAGTGTTCAGTCATTTCTTTCTGTCCTTTTTCCCTCTTCTAGCCTTCTGGAACTCTCATTATGCCTATGATAGTATTCTTGATAGTTTCCCACAGGTCTCTGAGGCTATGTTCAGTTTTTTCATTCTTTTTTTTTTCTTTCTCTTCTTGAGACTATATAAGTTTTACCTATCTATCTTCATATTTACTAATTCCTTCTCCTACCACTTCAAATCTGCCTTTCTAGGGGTTGCCACTGAGTCAGCATGGCTTAGTGTTTACATTGATTGGCCAGAAATTGTGCATAATTCCCCAGACCCAGTGGAGTTTTCACCCTTTACTCTTGGATCTGTGTGTGGCTTGGAGAAAAACATTCATTTATTTTGGAATTACTGTCTCTAGTAATTCCTAAGATAGTGCAGCCTTGACCACAAAAGTCTTCTAGGCCAGAGGAGATGAGTATGATTTTAGCAAGATTCTTGGACTTTTTCTGATATTCTGGCTAAACTTATGGTAGGTCTCCCTCTATTGGCATCACAAAGCTGTTATTCTCTGATTGCCAGCCTCTGTGATATTTATAGTGTTCAACACACCCTGGGGTCATGAATGCCTATATTCTCTGATCCAAATAAAATCTCTCTGGCTAAGCCATATGTGCCAGTATTTGCAGCTTTCCCTGAACCTCCTCCCAGGCAGAATCTCAGTGCTATAGCACGGGAGGTATAGGGGATTTGGGATGGAGCACACTGTTTTTTACTGACTGCTTCACCCAGATCCTCCCTATAAGAGCAGGTGTTGTTGGCTGAGTACATAGGCACAACCAAACTGCTGAAGCCATTCACCCAATGTATATTTCTGCAGCACAGATTGGAGAGATGGGATATTTACTGACTTCCAACACTTTTCTAGTACAGATCTTCCACAAAAAGAAACTGGGGAAGATGCAAGCAGCTTACAAGGTTTCAAATGCCTGAGTCTGCCCTGTCTTCCCAGTGTGACAAGAGTACTTTTTTCACACGTGGAGCTGGGCAAGGATGAGTGTGATTCAAATACTATGTCCTGCCACTGTTCTTACAAGTGTCAATCCATTTTGTTGAGTAAATGCCTCCCTATTTTGTGTAAACCTGTTGGTCAAGCTGAAAATGTCACAGGTGGGCACAGGTAACCAGGTTCTTAGTGATCGGGACAAAGAATTGAACCGAACACCCAGAGTTCATAGAAGAGAACATGGGAGCAGGCCAACTCCAAGCAGAGATTGACCTCATGGGCTGGAGGGACTTTATGCTTATAGAGCGGATCCTTCCTGGCTAGTGGTGGTGGGCTTTTACTGAGTATATACAAGTAGTTGCATTAAAGCTACTGCGCATGTGGTTTTCCATGATCCTCCCCGACTGGCCACCAGGGAAGAGAGTCCCAAAATGCTAGAGAATTAATCCCCATTTCTCCTGGGGTCCCCCTGTACTAGGTTCACCTTTCTCTAAGCCAGAGAATTATAGCTCTCCATGCTAGAGATTGGTGAAAAAGAAAAGAGTTATTTATTCAAGTTATACAAACTAAAAGTAATGACTTAATGTCTTTGTTAAAATCCCAAAGTCCCTTGAAACACCCACAAACACACAGTCCTTCCTTCCCCCCTTTGCCCAGTCTGGGGTACCGTATCTCAGGAGAAGAAATAGAAGTCCGTGGCTTAGGCAGCTCCTGGTTTTTCCTAGTAATTTGTGCTCAGCTGGCAGTCCTTCCTTAGTTCCCAGTACCACTGGTTGTGTTGCCAGGATCGCCAGCTAAAGCCGCGTGGTGATTCTTCCCATGGCTGCGGGGGGCGGGGGGGAATCCCTCTTTCTGGGAGAGCATCCCTCTTTCTGGGAGAGCGGCAGCGGCAGCGGCGGCAGCAGCAGCACCGAGAGGGCTAGCGCGGAGCTCATTGTGTCCTGGCCAGAGCAGGTGGCTGCAAGGTTAGCTGAGCCCGAGAGAGGTGAGAGCGCGGGCGCAGCTTGTGGAGGCCTGGCGGTGGCTGCGGCGGCTGGGCAGTGACCCGGTGCTCCCGAGTCACTTACTGGTGGCCCCTTCTCTCGGCCTCGGCTGCAGAGCTGGCTGGGGCTCGGAGCCGGGTGGTAGAGGAGCTGCAGGCGGCTGCATCCCGGACGGTGTCTGCACGGCTGCGGGAGTCCCCACTCTGCTGAAGCCGCATGGTACTCTCTTCAATGGCCGCCAAGTCTGGGTTTTTAAATCCCGCGCCAATCTTCTTCTGCAGCCCCATTTCCGACTCCTCCCACACTCGGCCTCACATGCCAGAACTCTCAAAGCCTTCCAGCTTTACTGGACTGCCATTGTGGGTCTGGGCAGGTGTGGCCCCATGTCATGGAGCCAATCATTTCCAAGTTCTCACGCAGGTACAGGCGCAGTAACCAGGGGGAGTTGCCTCCCAGGCTCCGTAACTAGGGAAAGTTACTTCCATTTCCCTGGCTTAGAGCTTGGCCAGAGCTATTTAACATATCCATGCAACCAGCCAAAGGCCATAGATATGTTAAAAGACCACGCCAGAGGGTAGCTGCAAGGCTGTTGCTATGGGAAACAGCTCTAAATGGCCCTGCTCCATTTGTCCCTTCCCCTGGGGTGGGGGGTGAGGACATTCTATATATTTTTCTAATATTTCCTGGACACCTTGAGTTCTGAACCCCATTCCAAATCTCTATTTGGGGACCCTTTGGCTGCACCCTCCTACAAATATATTTAAAAAGTTTTCTTTGATAAGTTTGATCAGTTTAGTAGATGTCTCTTTAGAGAAGAGGATTCCGTGAACTTCTCACACCAGAGAAGACATTGTGGAAACTTTTTCTCTAAACCTGAGATCAACAACAGTACTATAGGTGATTGACAACCAGAACCAAGGTTGGGTAAGGAGCTGTGTGGGAAAGTAAAAACCATCATGATTAATAGAATGAATCAATAGGAAAGCAGACAGGAAAAAATGCAGCTATGATGAATGCAAAACATACATGCTGTAGTCACTTTGAACTGAGTTTAGGCCTATTTCATCATCATTGAGTGTGAGAAGTGGTTCTCTTTGCATAGCCAACAATGGACTCATAATTCATTGAACTGCATAACTGCCTTGGGGCAGCATGCTGCTTTTTGGGGTTTAACTGTCCCACCATCACTGGAGCCAGCACTAAGATGAGGAAAAAAGCCCTCAGAGGTTCCCCTATATGATGACAGAGATAAGACACACATCAGGAAAAAAAGCAGAAAACAAAGGAAGTACTTCAAGTTTCATGGAAGAGGCAAGGGAGGCAAAACAATGAAGCAAAAGTAAGGCCAAATTCTGGTTTGGCCACTTAACCATTCTGTGACCTGGGGCAAGACACTTAACCTTTCAGTTTCCTCCTCTTTAAAATTGGGATGTTAATGCTTACTTCACAGGGTTCCTACAATAATTGGATGGTCTGCCCTCTATTTAATTCCTAAACACATCTCAGAGATAACACCCTTTCTTGCTTCATAAATGCAAGCCACACTGATTTCTTTGCTCCTTGAAAATATCAAGTTCTTGTTTGCCTTGGGGTCTTTGCATGTTATATCCCCTTGGTCCGAAGTGTATTTTTACCAACTCTTCATGAGGCTGGCTGTCCACTCACCTATTCAGTCATAGTTTAAATTTTACCTCTACCAAGTGGTCTACTCTAACAAGTCAATCTATAAACAAACAAACAAACAAACAAAAATCCCTGACTGCTTCCCATTCCAGTCACTTATCACTTTCCTTCATAACAGCTACCAATATCTGAACATTGAAGCAATATAGCTTAGTGGTATAGTGCCAAATTGCCTGAGTTTTGATCCTGGTTCTACCACTTTCTGGCTCTGTGACTTTGGGCAAGTTATTTCAACACTCTGAGCTTCTGTTTCTTCATTTGTAAAATAGGAATAACAGTATCTGCCTCACTGTGTTGTTGTGAGGACTAAATGAGTTAATACAAGTAAATATTTCAGTACAGTGTGTGGCACATGGTAAGACTGTCTCTTAATATTAGCTATTATGGTAGCCAGCCTCCAATGTGGCCTTCCAATGATCCCAGCCTCTGAGTATTCATACCAGGATTGGTCTGTGTAATAATGCAGAAGGGATGGTATGTTGTTTCTGAAATTAGGTTATAAAAGATTTCATATTTCATCTTTGGCACTCTCACTCACTTCTGCTCTCTGCCTCTCTTGGATCACTCACTGTGAAAGAAGGAAACTAGTCACCATATCAAATAGCCCCATGGAGAATTCTAGGTGGCACATTAAAACAGAGGCCTCGGGCCAACAGCTGGAGAGGAACTGAAGCTTTTTCACAAACACATGAGTGATCTTGTGATTCTCAAGCCCTCATTAACAACTTTACTGGAACCTCATAAAAGATCCTGAGCCAAAATTATCCGGCAAAGCCACTGCTGGATTCCCGGCCCTCAGAAAGTGTGTGGAATAATAAATATTTGTTGTTTTAAGTCACTAAGTTTCAGAGTAATTTGTTATGCAACAACAGTTAACTAAAGCAGCAATTAAATTATTTTGTCGGTTTACCTGATTATTATCAGCCCTCTCTTCTCTATCTTTAGTACCTTTTACTAGACTCCTGATTTTAGAATCAGTACAAGCATTTAATGCAGTGATTATTCTTTCAAATTTCACTATAGGGCTTTGATAGGCCTTATTTGATTGTTAAATATGCTATTTCTGGTGTCATAGAAAGAAACTGGGCTAGGAATGGAAAGTATTTTCACTGGATACCTGAGTGATCTGGGATAAGTCATTTCACCTCTCAGAACCTTCTTATCACTCACATAGGGAAAAGAATACCTGACATACACACTTGTACAGGTAGTTATGAAAATGAAATAGGATAATAGATGGAAACCAAGTAAAAGAGTAAGTGGTGTCAGGACATCTTCAAATTCCCTCTAATGATTGTTTTTGTTGTTGTTGATAGTTAGGTGGAAAAACATCTCTTAACTTAAAAAATATATATTATTATAATTTCTACAGTGGCAGTTTCTCAAGTACTAATCTTTCTGTCAAAGCAAAGATTTTCCCCTAATGTTCCAAGGCATCATTCTCTTTCAATGATTATAATTTTCCCCTGATCATATTAATGTCTTCAACCTTTAGTTTGATTATGTAACTATCAATTGTATAATCACAATTATCAATTATATTTCTATATTATAGCAATAAAAATAGAAAACAATGTTAAGAAAAATTTCCATTTACAATAGGACCTAAACATAAAAAAACACTTAGGCAAGGGCGAGGGTGGAAGCAAGGGCGGGAGGTGGGTTTGGCTGGAGTTGGGGGAAGTGGTGAGAAGAAAATGCAGACAACTGTAATTGAACAACAATAAAATATTTTTTAAAAAAGGAATTGAGCTATTAAAAAAGTACCAAAAACTACAAGAAACTGTTATCTCTATTTTCAATGATGATTATAAGTCAGCAAATAAATAAATATGATGCCAATACTAACAAAAAAAACACTTAGGGATAAATTTTACAAAATATTTTATAAGACTGTACCATGAAAACTATAAAACACTGTCAATAAAAACTAAAGAAGACCTACATAAATGTAATAACATGCCAGGTTTTTGAATGGGAAGATAATTTTTATATCAGTTCTTCCCAATTTGATCACACATTCAATGTAATAGCAATACAGACTCCAGCCCTCCAGAGTCTGTGTGTTGTGGATGAGGTACACAAATTCAAACGGACTACCGAGTCCTGTGGAAAAAAAGGGATGGCACGGCCACTCTCTCAAGGGGAGAATGTGTGACCCTTGCCTGGACAGGCTTTTATTGCTTTCCAGTCACATTACATCAAAGAAGGTTCTGATCATTTCTAGATTTAGTTAAGTGATTACTTCTTACAGACAACAAAAAAAAGAAAAAGAAAAAAGTTGCAAATGCAAGGGAACAATAAAAATCATTGATTTGGTTACATTTTGTCCTTGGGACATCTTAGCACAGACTTTAGGGAGTTGCTTCAGAGATATACATTAAATATCTGCAATCTTAACTCAGGGTGAGGGAGTTTTAGCAAAAGCAAGTCTCATAGCAGCCTAGGTACTATGTAGCCCTGATTCCCCATGAGAAAGCCAATCTGCACACCTGGCTTCTGTGTGCTACCTTGCATTGATCAGTTTTCTGGATCAATACTGGGCTACCTTTGCCATTGCCATGCTGATCGGTTCCCTATATAATAGCATTTAAAATCCAGCAGGGTTTTGGAAATTGGCAGGATAATTTTGAAATATATATGAAAAGTTAAAGAACCCAGAATAGCCAAGATAATAAAGGATAAAGGGAAAGAGGAGCGAGGAGAGAAAGAATCACCACCTCAACCACCACCACCAAACTGAAGTACTTATACTAATGGATAGCAATAATTAATATAATGCTATAGCATTGTGCTATTAGTAAACATTGTGTTATTAGTAAAACTATAGATAAACACGTGAGTGAAGTAGACTAGGGAGCCAAGAAAAAGTTCTACATGTGTAGTGACTTGCTTTATTGACAGAGGCATTAACGCTACTGAGTGGTGAAAAGATAACACTTAACCAAGTAAATATCCATATGGAAAAATTAACTTTTACCTTTATTTAATATTGTATACAAACATTGATTCTAAAAATATAGAAGAATTTTCATGATTTTCGGGGAGAAAAGTTTTTCTTAAATAGGCACATACAACACTAACCAAAAAAAGGACAGCTTGATAAATTATGCTTTACTAAAGCTAAGAACCTTTTAATCAAGACACAAGATAAAAATAAAGAGTAAAATGGCCAGCCAGCTGGGAGAAGATATGTATACCTTCTGATGAATATTTAGAACATATAAAGAACTCCTAAATGTCAATAAAGAAAGATTGACAACAGTGTGGTGATTGCAGAGGGTCAGGAAGGGAATGGGTGGAGGTGGGAGAGGGCATAGGGGGTATAAATGGTGACAAAAAATAAATAAATAAATTTTTAAAATGATTGACAAACTAAAACTTTTTAATAATGATCATACAAAATGGACATAGAAAAAAGTACCCTCGACATTATTTATCAAAAAACCATAAAGCAATAAAGCATTTACCTTATCTCTATCCCAATCAGAATGGCTCAAATTAAAAGTAATGGTAATAGTAAGTGTCCGTGAGTATGTGAAACAACTTGAACTCTCATACATTGCTGGCTGACATGTAAATTTAATAAACCACTTTGGAATATGCTCTCATTATGCAGATAACCTAAAATTTGTCAAAGTGTACACTTAAATTTTGTGCACTTTACCATCTATAAGTTACATCTCATTAAACAAGAAAAAAACAGAAAAGTTAGAAAAGACATGAGACAATAGAGGAAATTTGAAACAAAATGTATATTTGCTCACATGAAGAAATTAGTACTACTGTATTTTCCTGTGTAGAGTGTGCACACTTTAGCCCAAAATTTTGAAGGAAAAATAAAAATGTACATTATACATGGGTATAATGGTTACATATTATGGGTATAATAATGGGTATAAGAATACAGTAATTTTGCAGGTGTAACAACAGTATGATTTGTTAATAGTCCATGTCTTTTAGAGATAACGTCCTAAAAACTTATGGATAAAATGGCATTATGCATGAAATTTACTCTAAAAATCCAGTTTGGTTGGAAGGAGTAGATAAGTCTACAGATGAAATAAGGCTAAACGTGTGTGGTAATAATCACTGAAACTGGGTAATGAGTAAAAGGGATTTCATTGCATTATTAACTCCATTTTTTATTTCATTGAACTTTTCTATAATAAAAAAGACACCCCGCCCTGGCTTGTGTAGCTCCGTGGATTGAGCATGGGCTGTGAACCAAAGGGTCGCCAGTTCCATTCTCAGTCAGGGCACATGCCTGGGTTGCAGGCCAGGTCCCCAGTAGGAGGTGCGCAAGAGGCAACCACACATTGATGTTTCTCTCCTCTTTCTCCTTCCCTTCCCCTTATCTAAAAAAAAAAAAATAAAATATTTTTTAAAAAGGAAAAGTTGCCTAACCTCTCTGAACCTCAGTTATCCTCATTTTAAAATAGGGATAGTTATAAAACCTGCCTCACAGAAGTTGAGAGGGTTAGCTAAGATTCTGCAGTGAAGTACTTGGCATATAGCAGGTGCTCGGTGCTTGCTGCTTCCCTATTTTTTTTAACTAAGCTACTCCCTAATTTCCTGATTAATATAGATGACATCTGCTTTTGCTCTTTTATTGCCTATGAGACAGTGTTTTCTGAAAGACACATCAACATACTTATTGACCTGAGGTCTTTAAAAGACTTAGAGTGGGGGGAGGAGAGAGGAGAAACAAGTAATGCCAGCATACCAGAACTCCTAGAAAAAAAATGTTAGGATAGACATCCAAAGCCCTGGATAGAGCAGGTGCCTAAAATGTGCTTACTAGTTGAGGAAGTGGATGGGGGAACTCTGCATCAATCTTCCTTTTGTTTCTCCATATTTCAAGGTGGAAATGGTAGAGGAGGTAGTGTGTACCTTCCCTTCCCCCCATCTGACACTAGAACATACTGGACCCTAACTTGAGGTACTTAAACTCCACCATGGTCTAATTTTACAACATATAATTATCATTAGAAGTTGCTACAACTTATGGCATCATGACTGAAAACTTGAGCACTGTCTGTCTCCAAGTAGTCCTGTGAGTTATTTAACCTTTCTGAGCCTCACTTCACTTGTCTGAAAAATGGGGATGGTACAAAAGGTAGCTGTAGGGATTAAAATTTTATTTTATTTATTTTTTAAATTTTAAAACACATGTACAATTCTTAGCTTGGTTTAGGCATGTGGCAAGCACCTTTTAATGCACTTGAGTTTGTAGACCAGGGGTTTTACACATGTTATCTTTAACATTCTATGCTCCTCAGCTCCCTTTCCAAATCCCACCAGCCTCACTAGGTATCTAATTATCCTTAGGGTGCCCTGGACCCCAACAGTGCCTGATCACTGTGGGGCATTACCCACTGGTCCAGTCTAACCTCCCCTCATCCACTCCAAACTTAACTGCCCAGTTTCCTATATCTAGCCTGTTCATTATCTATTGTTCTCCACCAGATGGCACCAGAGAATGTGGGAGGCTTTAAGCTCTGAGCAAAACTTCCCAGGGGGTTTTTGAATTTTGGGTTGCTTTCTTTTTTGTTTTTTGTTTTTGTTTTTGTTTTTTGTTTTTGTAGAATAAAACAAGTCTTTCTTATGAGAAGAGAGATTTGTTTTTTGTTTAAGTCTGCCCCAAACCACACTGTATGGACAGTCTTAGCTTGTAAATCAGGTAAAAGTGCTGCCCATACTTTTCATTCATGTGCTATACTTCCACTTTCCCTCAACCCTCCTTTACAGCACTTGGGAAGGGGGCCTTTGTGTTAAGAAAAAGTGTCTCCTGACGTACTTTCAAAAGGTTGTCTAAATCCTCTTAATCCCTTTGGCTGGGAGACAGCCACTCCACCTGCACTTTTAACCTCTCCCTGTTTCCCCAATGTCACTCACTGGTACGTCCTGGAAAATGTCCCATTAAGGATACTTCTATGAAGGTAAGAGGGAAAGAAGGAAAGATTAGTTAGTTAGCTATAAGTGGACAGATTTACAAGGCACCTTGACTCTAGAATTCTCAAAATCTAGACTTTGAGCTTTTACCCTATACGCTAGAATATTATTGGCATTAAATGTTATCCAAAGATAAGGCAGATTATTAGTGAAGTTGAGGGTGTAAAGAAATAATCAAGAAGAAAAAAGAGCTCTGAGAAAAACAGGTAGACAATGCTTAATATGCTTCAGTTTCCACAACAGTAAAATCAGAAAAAAAACAATAGTTATGTTATTATAATTGGAAAAAAAAAACAGTTACTTCTGATAAAGCACTTGTAACAGCACCTGGTATGTAGAAAGTGCTATCTTTAGTTGATATAATTTAGTAGTACAATTATCTTATTATTACCAGTTCCTGGTCATGCTGAAGCCCTCAGACAGGGTGCGTGAGGAGACTAACACTTTCCTAGTTCTCAGTCACTCCAATGACTCCAGGTTCCTACTTATTCTGAGTTCTTTCTGACACATAAGATTTGTGACATCCTCTTCCTGATTAACCTCCCTCCACCTTTAGCTAAAATCAATGAGCAACCAAGGGGTGGGTAATGAATGAGTAGAGAGGTGTCTCAAAGAGCCAACATATGGCACACTGGTAGATGTCAACATGAGCAATTTTTAGCACCAGCAAGAGAGCTAGGGCCTTCTCCCCAGTCCCATTCCCCCCTTTCTTTCGTTGCTGTAATTCCAGCCATTGGACTTGGCAGTAGCTTCCCTAGCCTGAGAGATTATTTTCTAAACCCCCACATTGTATCATCATACACTGTTTTCTGTGACTCAATAAATTTTTTCTAGGAGGATGAGAAATGTAAAATGTTTGAGGTCATATAGTGCAACCTATCAATTTGTAGGAAAAGCTTTGTCACAGAGAGGGGAATGCGCTTGCTTAAAGTCACCATGGTTGTGTGTTTTCTTCTTCCACAACCTCTAGGCTCCTTGAGGGGCAGGGACCATAATTTCTACTTGATAAATATTTCTCTCTACATAGCATCTTTTTGGTAATTTATTTATTCATTTATTTATTTATTTATAGAGAGAGGGGAAGAGAGAGAGTAAGAGTGGGAGAGAAACATCAATATGTGGTTGCCTCTCATGCACCCCTCACTAGGGACTTGGCCCACAACCCAGGCATGTGCCCTGGTTGGGAATCAAACCGGTGACCCTTTGGTTCACAGACTGGCACTCAGTCCACTGAGCTATACCAGGCAGGGCTACATAGCATCTTATAGGTGTAGGACTAATGATACTGTAGAAGTAGAACTTGTCTTAAAGTCAGAAAATTTGGGTTGTGAGCAGATATCACTTACTAACTGCATGATCTCGGTAGAGTCACCATGCCCCTTACACTTAGTTTTTGGTTTTGTAATATGGGGTTAATTATCTCTGACTTATCATCACAGAGCATGGTCAGAATATAGTGAGAGAATGGATACACATGCTGCTTATAATCAATGAAGTGTCAGCCAACTGGAGGCATTTAATATGTCTGAGCTAGACATAAAGAAGCTACCAAATATGTGCTCTCTGACTGGAAACCTTATCCTGTCATACGGCCATCATTAAAATGGTCAGTACCTCAGAAAGCAATGATACAGGCAAGGTGTAGTAGAGTCATGGGTAATTTTGTCTTCTTCTTCTATCCTGGAAAAGGTGTACAAGAGCAGCACTTATCTCCGGTTTTCCTGGAACACAGGACCCATTGTCCCAAACCTACCTTTAGTGCCACTCATGTCTGCAATGCATTCCACCTTTTCAACTTTCCAAGTTCTTTAAATCCTTCTTAGAGAGTGAGGTTATAAGTTAGGTGACAACCAAAATTCTTGGTTATGGTTATGGTGCCCTCCATTACCTCTTCACTATTTACAAGTGTGCACTACAGGCAACTGCACTGCACATTCTGGGATGCGGGATCACTGAGCACCATAATGGTTGCCATTATCATTGTGGTCTGTGTGACTAGTGCCTTCTGGTGTACAATTCCAGGAACAGAATGTGTCTGGTGACCCCTGCATGCACCCTCTTTTTTTGTCTCTATACCCACACACAGGATATTTCCTTCAATTGGAATGTCCTATTCCCCTCCTTTCCACCCATTCAAATCCTCCTCATCCACTGAGGTCCCGCTTAACTTCTAACTCTTCCAGGAAGCTTTCTGTGATTTCTTTAGTTCAAGTTGGCCTTTTGCTTCTATGAACACCTGACATGTCAAAAGACCTATCCTAATTTATATCATTGTAGTACTATACTTACTATTAGAACTGCTTGGTCACACTGAAACCCTCCAGATAAGGTGGTAAACCTTTCCTGACTCCCAGTCACTTGAGTTTCAAGATTCCTATTTACTACTCACCCTTAAAGTTATCATCCAACAATTTATCATGGTTAAATGTTCTTTAGTTTTCTCATGTGCTACAGTCTTCTCTCTTTAACTGTAAGTATTGTAGGGCAGAGAACATATCTTAGATTTCCCCTAGCACAGTGATTAACATAAACAATGCTATAGGAATAATAAAAACTACTATTTATTGAGCACTTGTGATAGGTCCAGCTCATCAAATGAGACAGGCTTTAAATAAATATGTCATTCAATACTAAAGCAACCTTGTGAGGCATGTACTACTATTATTCATTTTTACAGATGAGAAGACCGATGTTAAAAGAGGCAATTTGACTTGCCTAAGCCTAAAACCACTCATAGCAGCCTGACTCCAGCTCCAGAGCTCACTCTAAATCAGGACTGTCAAACTCATCTTCACCAGGGGCCACATCAGCCTCACAGTTGCCTTCAAAGAGCTGAATGTAATTTTAGGACTGTATAAATGTAACTACTCCTTAACTGTTAAGGAGTTGAAATTACATTTGACCCTTTCAAGGCAACCACAAGGCTGACGTGGCCCCAGTGAAAATGAGTTCAACACCCTTGCTCTAAATGATTATCCCATTGTTTCTCAAAATGTGGTCAGCACAAACGATCTGCAGAATCACTTCAGGTGCATATAACAAACTGCTACTCCCCAGCTAAGCTGACCTGAATCAGAATCTCTGAGAATAGGATCCAAGAATTTTGAGATTTTATCCAGGTATTCGACATTAGACTAAACTTTGAGAACCAATGTACAATACTGAACACATACATGCTAACTGATACAGAATCATGCATATAAATGCATGCCCATGAATAAAAGTAAATAAAAAACATACATGTCAACACATAATATTTTACATTAGAATGATCCTTAGGGATCAGTGAGGGAACATTTCCATAGACTCTGCCTTTCCAGTCAAATCATCACATCAAGAAATTGTATAATGAATTCCACATTCTTGTCTCCATAGGAAAAAATGCATATGAAAATATCTTGGCCTTGCTGAATTCTGGCATGGGAAGCTAGCTAGCTGGCTGTTTAGACTCCCATCCCACCGTATCTCCTGTCTCCCTACTCATAGACTCACTGTCCATGAGTCTGTCCATTAGGTTATGCCATAAACCAATTTCAGAAAGAAGTGCAGGGTCAAAAGAGCCATAAGGTATATCAAAATCTTTGTTTGGTTAACTTTTAGCTTTGTAGACTTGAATACATTACTTAATTTCTCTTGCTTCAGTTTTTCATCTGTAAAATTGAGATGATGATTATAACAATACCCATTTCATGAGATTATTATGAAGGTTAGATGAGCTAATACATTTAAAGAGTTTGGATTCTCTGAAACACCAATTCAAAAGAACCTATGCTCCCCCAATGTTCATAGCAGCATTATTTACAACAGCCAAGTGCTGGAAACAACCTATGTGCCCATCAGTATATGAGTGAATCCAAAAACTGTGGTACATTTACACAATGGAATACTATGCAGCAGAAAGAAACAATGAACTCTTACCCTTCATGACAGCATTGATGGAACTGGGGAGTATTATGCTAAGTGAAATAAGCCAGGCTGTGAAAGACAAGTACCATATGATCTCACCTATAAGTGGAACCTAATCAACAAAACAAACAAGTGAACAAAATAGAACCAGAGACATGGAAATAAAGAACTGACAGTGACCAGAGGGGAGGGGGGATGAGGATAATGGAGGAAAGGTGAAGGGTCCAGTCAAATAACATGTATAAAGGACCCATGGACAAAGACAATGGGTCTGGGGAGGATTGAATGTGGGAGGTGGGGGGTGGGGAGTGGGTAAGGCAGGGGAGAGTAATGGGCTAAAATGGAGACAACTGTATGTGAACATCAAAAAAAAAAACGTTTAAACATTAAAAAAATAAATGCAGAAAGAATTAAAAAAATAAAAATTAAGAAATGAGGATACATTAAAAGGAAAAAAAAGAGCTTGGATTCTAAGTTTCAGAACAAGAATGTGGCAAGTTATACTCAATGTCAGTATAGAAGTAGTAGTTTCCAGGTTTTGAGCTTATACCCACTATATATCCATATCCTACTTCTACCTAGATTACAACTGGGTCTTTAGGTAGAGGACCCTGGAGAATTTGTCAATATGGTATGGGAGGATATGTTTTTGGATATAAATCAGGAACTAAAGAAAAGATAAAGATTTTATTTTTCTTAGTATTTCCTCCTTTGCTATTCTTTTTTAAAGATTTCATTTATTTATTTTTAGAGAGAGAGGAAGGGAGGAAGAGAGGGAGAGAAACATCAATGTGTGGTTGCTTCTTGAGTGTCCCCCACCAGGAACCTGGCCCACAATCCAGGCATGTGCTCTAGTCTGAGAATCAAACCAGCGACCCCCTGGTTTGCAGCTGGCACTCAATCCACTGAGGCACACCAGCCAGGGATCCCCCTCTGCTATTCTTATTTATCTTATCATTATTTATTTTATGATATGCAGCTTTACTGCAAAAATTCAGTGTTCCCATTTCCTGGCATTGGCAGATCTTGCCAGATGTGGGATAAAGTGATGAAGGTGACAGCAGAATGAGGCAGCAAGGAAGAAAGTATGTATGTGTCCAAAATTCTTCATACAAAACCCTTAGGGTCAGATGTTTTCTGAAATTCATAATTTAGGGTATTTTAAACAAGTAATATGGTAAATATATGGTGTGTTATATAACCCCTGGTAGGTGTTACAAAAACATTAGTATTTTATAGCAAAATGGATAATCACATAAATAAGTGAAAATAAAGATAAGGAATAGTCTCACATCAGTTAAGGTCAAGTCTTGCTAACTAATTAGTTTTGGTGTCAAAGTTATAAAAACTTTTGGGTTTTAGAGACTCCTAAATATTGTAATTACAGTTATATATAGTCCATGGTCAGGTAGTTCAGGGATGACAGCAAGAAAAAGTAGTTGAGACCCACTATAATGAGGCCATGATGAAGGCTCCTTGGTCACAGGTTGGGTGTCAATCTTCACTTTCTTCAGAGATTGCACTTTGGAGGCAGCCTGATGTCTCCAAAGTGCATACCACTTTGAGTGTCAGGTTGTGGATCATCTAAGGCAAAGTTATGCTCACTAAACATGCAGAAAATATGACCTTGAGATAGCAGCACTGAATACACCAAGGCCAAGTGCTGATAATGGATGACATCAGAAAATAAAGGACTGAAGCACAGCAGCTCTGATTTGCTCTCGTAATGTATTGAGTTCATGCTCCACATTTTATCTGGAGAAAGGTTACTATACAATAGGAAAAGAATATGTGTCAGCAATAGCATTGAAATGTACATTGAATTGTATAATTGAAATTTGTTAAGAGAATAGAACTTAAATGTTCTCACCAAAAAAGAAGGAAGGGAAGAAGGAAGGGAAGAAGGAAGGAAGGAAGGAAGGAAGGAAGGAAGGAAGGAAGGAAGGAAGGAAGGAAGGAAGGAAGGAAGGAAAGGAGGGAGGAAGGAAAGGAGGGAGGGAGGGGGGAGGGAGGAAGGGAGGGAAGGAAGGAGGAAGGAACACACATGTGATGATGGATATGTTAATTCAATGGGGGAATCATTTTATTATGTATATGTATATCAAATCATCATATTGCACACTTTAAATATCTTACACTTTCAGTTTGTTATCTTGATTTTTTTCCATTGGTCAGTGTGTCTGTTTTCATGCTGGTGCCATAATATTTCGATTGCTATGGCTTTGTAACATAGTAGTTTGGAATCAGGGAGTGTGATGCTTTGTTGTTTCTCAAAATTGCTTTGGCTATTTGGGGTCTTCTGTGATTCTGTATGAATTTAGGGGTTGCTTTTTTATTTCTGTGAAACAGACCTTATGAATTTTTAAAAATATTTTATTTATTTATTTTTAGAGAGAGGGGAAGGAGGGAGAAAGCAAGAGAAGACTCAATGTATGGTTGCGTCTCATGTGTCCCCAGTTGGGTGCCTGGCCCACAACCCAGGCATATGGCCTGACTAGGAATGGAGCCAGTGACCATTTGGTTTGCAGGCCATCACTCAATCCACTGAGCCGTACCAGCTAAGGCCCATGTGAATTTTTATAGAGATTGCATTGAGTATATAAATCACTTTTTAGATTGATTTTAGAAAGAGAGAGTGAGAAAGGGATAGAAAGAGAAACATTAATTTTTGTTTTTCCACTTATTTTTGCTTTCATTGGTTGATGCTTGTATGTGCCCTGACCAGGGACTGAACCTGCAACCTTGGCATACTGAGAAATGCTCTAACCAACTGAGCAAACCTGTCACGGTTATACATCACTTTAGATGGAATGGGCATGTTAACTATTCTTCCAGTCCATGAACATAGGACAGCTTTCCTTTTATTTGGGTTTTCTTCATTTTCTTTTATCATCATAGTTTTTCTTATAAATGAAATGAGAAGTAAAAGTAAATCTTTCACTTCTTGACTAAATTTGTTTCTAAGTATTGTTTTTGATGCTGTTAGAAATGGTATTTTTTAAAAAAAATATTTTTCAGATAGTTCATTGTTAGTGTAATAGAGACACAGCTGATTTTTGTGTGTGGTTTTGTACTCTGTGACATTATTTGTTTGTGAGTTCTAACAGTTTTTTGATGAATTCCAGGGCCCATGATTAACTGTCCAAGTAGGGGGTTGAAAGACTGCATGCATGAGACTGCCTTTCCTGATACCTTATTTATTGATTATCAGAACATTTATACTATAAGACAATTAAGAGAATGTATGAAACCATTATTCTTTATGATTTATGTATAAAACTCTTCCAGGACAAGATAGTTATTATTAAACTTCAGTAAATTCATACCACAGAAAACCTCTGTTACTCTAGTAGGTGTGGGAGAGCCTTTAGCCACACAGTAGGTGTGCTGTTGTTAAGAATTAAATGAGTTTGTTCATGTAGAAAACTTGGGAAACTGGGATATAGTCTATGTTCAAATAAACATTACCTACTATTAAAATAAATAAATGAATAAATAAACAAATAAATATCTTACAATTTTGACACTAATATGTCAATACAGCTGAAAAACAAAAAGTGGGTTTTAAATTTCATTTGGAGTTTGTTGAATTCTTGGATGTATAATTTACGTATTTCATCAAATTAGGGATGTTTTGATCATTATTTCCTCAAATATCCTTTCTGCCCCTTTCTCCCTCTTTCTCCTTCCAAGGCTCCCAATATGATGTTAGTATACTTGATAGTGTCCTGTAGGTCCAGTAAGAGCTGCCTCAGCCACACTGAAGGCATAAATGTAGTGAACCCCTCTTGGCCTCAGCATATAAACCTCCTAGGAGGAGAATACATGGATGCTTGACACAATGTAGATAAATGTGCAAAAATTATGGAAAGTTGGCTGCGAGTTTCCTTAGAAATACTGTTGGCAAAGTTGATCCTTGAGCATAGACAAAAATATGGAGGCCTACCTCAGTGATCATCTCCTTTCTTATACCCCTATACTCTTCATATGCATAACACATTATCAGTAATTCCCATTTTACACCCAGTGATTATTGTGGAGCAGTGACCTACAGCTATAAATACCCCCATGGAGCTTATGGTACACCCCATTCTATGCAATCTCAATATTTCATAGATTCAAATCACTGTAGTGAATGACATACTAGAGGCCTAACATATACCTACTACTAAATCCTTCCCTACATAAGCTTGCACCAAAGTCTAAAATGTCCATCAAATATCATTTCTGGAGGCTGAGATATTCTGAGGCAGCATGATAAACCAGAGAAAAACTTCAGCCAAGAAGTGGACACATTTAGGTTATAATTTCAGCTTTGCCATTTAGGAACTATGTGACTGAGAAAAAAAAATCACTTAACCTTTCTCAACATGCTTTCTCAACTGTAAAAAGGGGATAATAATTATTATTATAAAAAGCATTTTACAGTGTTGTGAGAATTAAATGGACAAAGTATGTAGTCAAAAGGTGAAGGTGAAATGTAAATCTCACAAACTTAATGTAGGTCAGTGGTGGCATGGAAAGAGCATAGAAGATTGCAGCCAGATAAAACTGGATTTGAGACCTGGCTCTGCATTTACTAGCTATGTGACCTTTTCAACCCACTTACTTATTTTAACTGGTTTCCTCATTTATATAATGGTGATAAGAACACTTATCATAAAGGACTATCATGAAGATTCAATGGGAGAATATAAGTGGAAATAAGTACATATTTATGCATTCTACAAATATTTATTCAACATATAATATGATGAAGATCAGTGTAGTGTGGAGGAATGCTTTAGAAGTGGTGTCAGAAAAGTCCATTGTAGGCACAAAGAACATGATAAAAGAGTTTAGCAAACAAGAGTTTCATCCTTAGCAAATTTTTCCAACCTGCACTATTTCTACCCAAACAACTTGTACAAGTTTTCCTCCTTCAAGAAGCATGGACCTATTTCTCTGGGGTATCAGCTGTCTATTTATCCATTCTTCCCTTTCCCTCAGTCTCTTGGGTTTGCCCCCTGACCCTCCTAAGCATAAAATTCTGAGACACCAAGGACATTGCTGGCCCTTATTCAGTAATAAGCCTCTTTCCATGGCTCCTTCCCTGCATCATCCTGTTAGTTTGTTTGTAAGAATCTTCTTTATTTTAACCATTTTGTGACAACTTCATTCAAATATAATTAACAAACCACTATTACTGATCACAGGATGAGCAGCAGGTTTGCTAAGTCTAGTCATTTAGGAACACTGAATACAGTTCCTGAGTACCTAACTCTGGATTCAGAGACCAAACCATAATTTCACACCAAGTCCTTAACCCTTGCCCCAGATGGAGACCTTAATACTATCCATAAACTGAGCCTCTTTCTGGCCATATTCCAAGGCCTTAATCTTAATTAAATTGAGTTCCTGGGTACACTCATACTTGCTGCCTATGTCTGGTCAAACAGTAAGTACCTATGACTGGTCCCAGACCTTAACTATAGCCACTGATAAGCCCTTAATTCATGATACTGACATCACACCTATGATCAGATGTAGCCCCTAAACCTGTTCCAGGCTGAGACTCAACACTTAGCTAAAGACTGACCTAAATCTGTGATATACTTAATATCCTACATTGACCACAAAATGAATGCTCAGCATAGATACTGACTGAGCTCTAAACCCTGACCACAGACTGAGTCTCTAACTTAGTCAGAGCCTCAGATCTGATCTTGGAAACCAATCCAGCTACAATTTCCATAGACTTAGCACTAACCAGAAAATGATCCTAACACTGGCAACAGACTGACTACTAAACTTATCCTCATATAGAGACAAAAACATGTACAAAGACTGAACACTAAACTTGGCCAAAGACTGTGCCTTAATCCTGGCCAAGAAGTGAAACCAAATCTTCTAGGAATTTGAGGATGTATTCTGACTACAGCATTTGCCCTAATCCTGCTCACATATGGAAGAACCCTGAGCATAGCCACAGGCTGAGACTTAACTTTGTTCAAAGACCAAGTTCTAAACCTGGCCAGGTACTGTGTTCATAAATCTGACCACTGAATAATTAACTGAACCTGCTACACACTGAGCCTCATCACTGGCTATGAATTTGGCCCCTAAATCTTATAATTTCTAAATTGCTTACAAACTGAATCTCTGGCCACATACTGAATTTCTAACTCTCATCACAGACTCAACCCATAAGCCTAAATTCCAACCTGAGCTTTCATCCTAAAAATAAAACCGATCCCCCAATATGGCTAATGACTGATTCTGAATCTGTGAGACATAGTAAACTCTATCTCTTGTTAAGACTGAATCCTTGACCCTAGCCACAGACAGATTCCCAATACCAAAACTGGAACTGTTCACGAAAATTGACCAAAGACTAAACCCAAACCCTGAACATGAATTAAGGATAAAATAAAACAAATAATTTTCATATTATTTGCTTGACACTTAGTGAAAGATTTACCTTTAACCCTGAGAACAGATTCAACTTACCACGGCCAAGATCTGAGCCCTATTCTTGGCTACAAACTGAGTTCTGCCCTTGGATGAAGACTAAATACTTCCCACAATCTGAGACCCAAATATTGAACCATAAACCTGGCTAAAAAATAATTCATAACACTACAGGGCTGAATCAAAACCCTCTTCATATTATTAGACCTAAAAACAGGCTAAGACAGAGTAATAACCTTTGTCATAGGCTGAGTCTTAAACCCATAAACAAAGTTCACTATATTATTGGCCACAGACTGAGTTCTAGCAAACTGAGGTTGAGCAATCAATCTGGCCATAAACCTAGTCCTAAATTGGGGAGGGACATACACATGACACTGGGAACAGTACAGGCCCACAGATTGAACTCAACTACTGATAACAGAATGCTTGCTACACTAGCCAGAATATAAGTCCCAAACTGACAACAGGACATGAACACTCTGAACTCAAACCCTGGCAATAGTCTGACCAAAATCCCTGATTCCAGCCTGAGACTCTGAACTTGAACTCAAGCTAGATCTTATGTGTCATCCATTCTCACACTAACATTATTTGTAGACTAATCTGTAATGTCAACAGACAATCTGAGAAACATGTTTACATTCTTAGCCCTAAAACCTTCTTCATAATAAGCCTTAACCAGGCCATTGGTGAGCCCTAAACTATGGTAGAAGCTTAGTCAGATAAAAAAATTAGTTGCATTTGCCCTGGTTGGCGTAGCTCAGTGGATAGAGCACGGGCTGCGAACCAAAGTGTCGCAGGTTCGATTTCCAGCCAGGGTACATGCCTGGGTTGAAGGCCACGACCCCCCAGCAACCACACATTGATGTTTCTCTCTCTCTCTCTCTCTCTCTCTCTCTCTCTATCTCTCTATCTCTATCTCTATCTCTATCTCCCTCCCTTCCCTCTCTAAAAATAAATAAATAAAATCTTAAAAAATTAGTTGCATTTCTATACATTAACAATGATCTGTCTAAAAATTAAGAAAATATCTCATTTACAATACAGTCAAAATAACATAATATATAGGAATAAACTTAACCAAGGAAGTGAAAGTCATTTACACTGAAAACTATAAAACACTGATGAAAAATTAAAGCAGACACAGATATATGGAAAGACATCCCTTTCTTATGAATTGGAAAACTCATTATTATCAAAATGTACATTTTACCCAAAGTGATCCACAGATCTCATGCAATTCCTACAAAAATCCAATGGCATTTTAAACAGAAATTGAAAAACAATCATAAAATTCATACAAATCTGAATAGACATTTCTCCAAAGATACATACAAATGTTGAACAGGTATCTGAAAAGATGCTCAACATTACTAATCATTAGAGAAATACAAATGACAACCACAGTGTGAAATTACCTCACACCTGTTAGGAGGGAGAGAGACAACAAGGGTTAGTGAGGATATGGAGAAATTGGCACTCTTATACCTTGTTGGAAGGTATGGAGAATGGTGAAGCCACTATGGAAAACAATATAGAAGTTACTCAAAAAATTAATAGTAGAACTACCATGTGATTCAGAAATATCACTTATGGGTTTATATCCAAAGAAAATGAAATCAGTATCTCAGAGAGATACCTTTGACTCCCATGCTTACTGAAGCACTATTCACAATAGCCAAGACATGGAAAAACTTAAATGTTCATCCGAAGATGACTAGATAAAGAAAGTGTGGTATATATCATTTAGCCTTAAAAAAAGAAGGAAATCCTACCAGTTGGGACAACATAGATGAACACAGAAGACATTATGCTAAGTGAAAAAGCCAATAATGGAGGGACAAATATCACACGTTTCCATTCACTTCTATGTATTTAAAATAATCAAATACATAGAAGCAGAGATTAGAATGGTGGTTGCCAAGGGTGGGAGAGAGAAATGGGGAGTTATTGCTCAATGAGCATAAAGTTTCAGTTTTGCAATATAAATAAGTTTTAGAGATCCGCTCTACAAACAGTGCCCAGTGCCTATAGTTAAGAACATGGTACTGTGGACTTTGAAATATGTTAAGAGGATACATCTCATTGTTGAATGTTCCTCCACAAAGGGAAACCCACAAAAAAAAACAAAAAAAAAAAACAAGAAAAGTTTTGGAGGTGATTGAGATGTTTAGTGCCTTGACTGTAGTGATGGTATCATGGGTACATGCATCTATGCAAACATAAAAATATATACATTGGTGGAGGGAAGTGAAGGGGGAATAGGACAACTGTAATAGCATAATCAATAAAATATATTTTTAAAAATATACACATCAAATATGTGGATTTTTAAAAATCAATTATATCTCAAGAGAGCTTTTTAAAAACCGGAAGTGGCATTACCCATAATTTCTGCTCCTTTAATCAGGAAAAAATATTTTCCATAGGTCAAAACATTTCTTTTTGTGCCTCATTGATTAAAAAAGGAACTGAGAAAAGTATTGTTGGGTTTTCAGAGTCTGTATTTTAAGATAAGGGAAAGGTGTGCTTTAAGGGTATTGGGTTAACCAGTCAACAGTATTTGTTATAGCAGGAGCTCTCCAAAATTATTATAATTATTAAAGAACCTACCTAAATATATTTGACAAAATGTGCCAACATTCAATACAGCTACTAATAAATAATAAGCCTCCTTTAAATGTCTAAAAAAGCAAAAATCAATGTATTGTATATAGAACAATACTGGAATTTTTATTGTTGTTCAAATACAGTTGTCTGCATTTTCTCCCCACCACACCCCCCATCATTCCAACCTCCTGCCCTCAATTCTATCCCCCTTTGTCCATGTGTCCTTTATACATGTTCCTTGATAACTCTTCCACTTTTTTTCTCTTATTCCCTCTCCCTTCCCCTCTGGTTACTGTCAGGTTGTTCTTTATTTCAATGTCTCTTGTTATATTTTGCTTGCTTGTTTGTTTTATTGATTAGGTTACACTTATAGGTGAGATTATATGGTATTTGTCTTTCACTGCCTGGCTTATATCACTTAGCATAATGCTCTCTAATTCTATCCATGCTGTTGCAAAGGGTAGGAGACCCTACTTTCTTTCTGCTGCATAGTATTCCATTGTGTAAATGTACCACAGTTTTTTGATCCACTCATTTACTGACGGGCACTTAGGTTGCTTCCAGCATTTGGCTATTATAAATTGTGCTGCTATGAACATTGGGATGCATAGGTTCTTTTGAATTGGCGTTTCAGGATAATTAGGGTATAGTCAAAGGAGTGGAATTGCCTGGTCTTGGCAGTTCTAGTTTTAGTTTTCTGAGAGAATTTCCTACTGTTTTCCACAGTGGCTGCACCTGTCTTCATTACCACCAACAGTATATAGGGGTCCCTTTTCTGCACAACCTTGCTGGCACTTGTTTGTTGATTTGCTTACTATGGCCATTCTGACAGGTATGAGGTGGTATCTCATTGTAGTTTTAATTTGCATTTCTCTGATGGCTAATGATGTTGAGCATCTTTTCATATACCTATGAGCCATTTGTATGTCTTCTTGGAGATGTATCTATTCAGGTCCTTTGCCCATTTTTGAATTTGGTTGTTTGTCTTCCTTGAGTGGGGTCTTGTGAATTCTTTATATATTTTGGAGATCAAACCCTTGTCTGAGGTATCATTGGCAAATATATTTTCCCATACAGCTGGTTCTCTTTTCACTTTGTTGATGTTTTCTTTAGCCGTGCAGAACCTTTTTATTTTGATGAAGTCACATTTGTTTATTCCTTCATGTCCCTTGCTCTAGGGGACACATCAATGAAAATATTGCTGTGTGGAATATCTTAGATTTTCCTGCCTATGTTGTTCTCTAGGATTTTTATGGTGTTGCAACTTACATTTAAGTCTTCTGTCCATCTTGAGTTCATTTTTTTGTATGGTCTAAGTCGGTGGTCAAATTTCACTTTTTTGCATGTAGCTGTCCAGATCTCCCAATACCATTTGTTGAAGAGGCTATTTTTCCTCCATTTTATGCTCCTACCTGCTTTGTCAAATATTAATTGACCATAGAGACTTGGGCTTATTTCTGGTGTCTCTATTCTGTTCCATTTGTCTATGTGTCTGTTCTTATGCCAGTACCAAACTGTTTTGATTACAGTGGCCTTGTAATGTAGTTTGATATCAAACATTGAGCTCTCTCCCAATTTCTTCTTCTTTCTCAAAATTACTGAGGGTATTTGGGGTCATTTAAATTTTTGAAATATTTGTTCTATATCTGTGAAATATATCATTGGTATTAATAGGGATTGCATTAGATACATAAGTTGCTTTGGGTAGTATGGACATTTTGATGATGTTAATTCTTCCAATCCATGACCATACTATATGCTTCCATTTATTTGTATCTTCCTTAATTTCTTTCTTCAATGTTGTGTAGTTTTCTGACTACAGGTCTTTTATCTCCTCGGTTAAGTTTATGCCTAGGTAATGTATTTTTGTTGTTGCTATAGCAAATGAGATTTTCCCCCTAATTTCTGATTCTGGTATTTTGTTGTCAGTGTACAAAAATGTATTTCATTTCTCAATATATTGACTTTGTAGCCTACTGTTTTGCCAAATTCACTTATTAGGTCAAGTAGTTTTTTGGTGGAGTCTATATAGTTTTCTATGCACACTATCATATCATCTGTAAACAGTGACAGTTTTACTTCCTCTTTTCCAATTTGGAAGCCTTTATTTCATTTTCTTGTCTGATTGCTGTGGCTAGGGCTTCCAATATTATGTTGAATAGGAGTGGTAAAGCTGACATCTTTGTTTTATTCCTGGTCTTAGTTGAAAAGCATTTAGTTTACACCCATTGAGTGTGGTGTTGGCTGTAGGTTTCTCATATATGGCCTTTATTAAATTGAGGTATGCTCCCTCTACTCTCACTTTGCTGAGTGTATCATAAATGGGTGCTATAACTTATCAATTTTTTTCCGAATCTACTGATATGATCATGTGATTTTTTTGTCTTTCCTTTTATTTATGAGTATTACATTTATTGATTTGTGAATATTGCACCATTCTTGCATCCCTGGGATAATTTCCACTTGATCATGGTGTATGCCATTTTTAATGTATTCTTGGATGCAGTTTGCCAATATTTTGTTGATGATTTTAGTGTCTATGCTCATCAGTGATATGGCCTGTAGTTTTCTTTCAGTGTTGTATTTTTATCTGTTTTTGGGATTAGGATGATGCTGGCTTCATAAAAAGAGTTTGGGAGTCTTCCCTCTTCTTTGATTCTTTGGAGTAGTATGAGAAGGACAGGGGTTAGATCTTCCTTAAATGTTTCATAAAAATCTCCTGTGAAACTGTCCAGTTCAGGGTTTTTTGAGCTGGGAGATTTTTTATCACTGCTTCAGTTTAAGCAGCTGTTTTCAGTATGTGCAGGCTTTCTGCTTTTTTATCACTGAGTTTTGGAAGATTATATTTTTGTAGAAATATGTCCATTTCACCCAGGTTTTCACATTTCTTGGCATATAGTTGTTCATAGCAACTTCTTACAATCCTTTTATTTCTGTGGTATCAGTTGTAATCTCTCCTATTTCATTTCTGATTTTGTTTATTTGGGTCCTAGCTTTTCCTTGATGAGTCTGGTTAAAGGCTTGTTGATTCTGTTTATCTTTCGAAAGAACCAGCTCCTGGATTTATTAATCGTTTGGATGTTGTTTTAATCCCATGTCATTTAATTCTGCTCTGATCTTGGTTATTTCCTTCCTTCTCCTCATTCTAGGCTGTCTTTGTTGTTGTTCCTCCAGTTCTTGTAGATGTAGGGTTAGGTTGTTTATTTGAAATGTTTCTATCTTTTCTAGGTAGGTCTGTATTGCTATGAACTTCCCTCTCAAGACTGCCTTTACTGTGTCCCATAGGTTTTGGACTGTTGTGCATTTATTTTCATTTGTTTCCAGAAATGTTTTGATTTCTTCCTTGATCTCATTCTTAACCCATTCTTTGTTTAATAGCATGCTATTCAGTCTTTATGAATTCGAATGGTTTTGAATTTTTTCCTTGAGGTTGGTTTTAGTTTCAAGCCCTTGTGGTCTGAGAATATGCTTGATATGATTTTTGTTTTCTTGAATTTCTTGAGGCTTGTTTTGTGTCCTATGATTTGGCATATCTTTGAAACTGTTCCATGTGCATTTGAAAATAATGTGTATTTTGCTTCTTTGGGGTTAAAGATTCTATGTATATCAGTCAAGTCCATTTGATCTAGGGCATTGTTCAATGCCACAATGTCCTTTTTGATATTTTATTTGGGCAATCTATTCATTTTTGACAGTGAGGTATTAAAATCTCCTAGTATAAGTTTGTTGCTGTCTATATCTTTCTTGAAGACCTCCAAGATTTTCCTTATATATTTGGGTGCTCCTATGTTGGGTGCATATATGATTATGATGTTTATGTCTTCCTGATGGATTCTTCCCTTGAGTATTATGAAGTGTCCTTCTGTGCCTCTTTTTATGGTCTTTGATTTAAAGTTTATATTTTTTTTGCTATAAGTATTGCTACCCCAGCTTTTTTTCCTGTGCATTTGCTTGGAATATTTATATTTTATTGATTATGCTATTACAATTGTCCTATTTATTTTCCCCTTTATCCCCCTCCACCCAGTACCCCGATGACCTCCAGCATTTCCCCATCCCCTTAGCTCATGTCCATGGGTCATACATATAAATTCTTTGACTTCTCCTTTGCCTACACTATTGTTGACCTATGCTTGGAATATATTTTTCCAACCCTTCACTTTCAGTCTGTGTAGGTCTTTTGTTCTGACGTGGGTCTCTTGTAGACAGTATATGTGCAGGTCATGTTTTCTTATCCATTCAGTTACCCTATGTGATTTGATTGGAGCACTTAATCCATTTATGTTTAAGGTTATTATTGATAGGTACTTATCCATTGCCATTTCACTCCCATCATACCTGTATTCCTCTCTCTCTCTCTTTTTCTTCCTTTTTTAAGTAGTTATTTTAGCATGTCTTGCAGTACAGGTTTGGTGGAGGTGTATTCTTTAAGCCTTCTTGTGTCTGGGAAACTCCTTATTTGGCTTTCCATTTTAATTGAGAGCCTTTCTGGATAAGGTAGTCTTGGTTGCAGGCCTTTACTTTTCATGACTTGGAATATTTCTTGCCATGCCCTTCAGGATTGTAGTGTTTCTGTTGAGAAGTCAGTTGCTAGCCTTATCAGGGTTCCCTTGTATGTTACTTCCTGTTTCTTCCTTGCTGCCTTTAAGATTCTCTCTTTGTCTTTGAATTTTGCCATTTTAATTATGATGTGCATTGGAGTTGGCCTCTTTAGGTTCCTCTTTTTTTTTTTAAAGATTTTATTTATTTATTTTTAGAGAGGGAAGGGAGGGAGAAAAAGAGAGAGCAACATCAATGTGCGATTGCTGGGGGCCGTGGCCTGCAACCCAGGCATGTGCCCTGACTGGGAATCAAACCTGCGATGCTTTGGTTCACAGCCCACACTCAATCCACTGAGCTACGCCAGCCAGGGCTTCTCTGGGTTCCTCTTGTTTGGGACTTTCATTGTTCCTGGATTTGTGTGACTTCTTCTCTCATCAGATTAGGGAAATATTCCATCATTACTTTTTCCAAGAGATTTTCTATTCATTGCTCCTCTTCTTCTCCTTTTGGTATCCCTATTATATGGATATTATCATGCTTTGTGTTGTCCTGCAGTTCCTTTAACCCATCTTTATTTTTTTTAGTCTTTTTTCCTTTTCTTGCTTTTTCTGGGAGCTATTTTCTACCTTGTCCTCCAGATCACTGATTCAATCCTCTGCTTCATCTAGTCTGCTTTTGATTTCTTCAACTATGTTCTTCAATTTACAGATTGTATTCTTCATTTCATCTTGGCTCATGTTGATAGTTTCTATGTCCTTTCTCATGCTGATATACTTTGTAGTAAATTCCTCATAGATTCCCTGCAGTTTTCCGTAATTCTTACTGACCTCATTGAGCTTCCTTATAACCATTGTTTTGAACTAAATATCTGATAATTTACTTGTCTCTATTTTATTTAGCACCCTTTCTGAAAATTCCTCCTTTCCTTTTGATTGGGAGTTGTTTCTTTGTTTTCCCATTATTTGTGGAGCTCTTCTTGTTTGCTTCTGCTTCTTAAACTGATATGTTTTGACTCCTTGACTTTGTGGTGTGAACTTCTATGGCAGGTGACTGCGGGATTCAGTGGTGCAGTCACCTTGATCTCCTGAACTTGTTGCTCTTAAGATGCCCTTTATGCCATTTATGTTGACTCTCTGTATGTAAGTGGGTTTTGATTGTTATTGGGTCTTTCTTTGGTGGGTCCTTCCCTCCCGCTGTTTGACTGAGGGTCACTCTACCCACCACGTCTTGTATGTTGTTGTGCATAGAAGACACCAGAACAAAGCCACAAAGTCCAGGAAACAAACCCACATCCGTAAAAATAATTCCTCCCTCCCCCTGCAATCGCACTATCAACAGCAAATGAATTAATATTGATAAAAGTGTAAAGAGATTAAGACTATTATAAGGAAAAAGAGAAATAAACCATAGTATAAAATGTAGTGACTTCATGTGTACAAACTTGATGGACAAGAAATGAATGTTAGAAAGCTATGCAGGAAAGATATTATTGCAAATCATGGAGAAGACTACAGTGGATTTAGTCTCTGTAGCCTCTAATATTTACCACTGTCTTTTTTATTTTTGGATCTGTCTCTGATGATGTCAGATGTTGACTCTGTTTGACCTTAGGCAGCCTGCTCCAACTGCCAGGGATCTTCTATCTGTGGCTGTCTCCTTTAATTGTTAATCTAGTCACTCTGCACTCATCAGTCAGGCTTAAGCCCCATAGGGTGGGGCGAGTCCCTCCTAAATCAGGGCTATTGTTTTCCCTCAGGCTGCTGCTGCTCCTTTGCTCAAAGAGAAGTGATCCGCCTGAGCAGAATGACTGCTGCCATATCCCCCTGATGACTCAGTACCGGGATCCCAGCATCTATTCTCTCAGCTCTCTCCCCAAAGCTTCCATCTCCAGTCTCTCCTCAGGCATCTCTAGCCCACTCTGCCCCAGCCTTTGCCAGAGCACAGGGTAAGTGGCTGCAAATAAAAATTTGTGTGTTGGTCCTTTAAACAGCTCTGCATCTCCAGCCATCCATCTCTGGCAGAGAGCAACCCTGCTGCTTTTCACCTCCGGTTGGTATGTGTGTACTTTTGGGGTTCTGGTGCTCTAGGCTGGGGATGCCAGCATAGGGTTTAGACCCCACACTTCTCAGGGGGATCCAACTGGCCAATTTTCCTTCTAGCACTTCTGCCTGCGGGCACCCAGCCAGCCTTCTTGAGTCTTCACCACACTCCTTACCAGACAGGTTGTGCTGAAGCTGCTACTTCTGTCTATCTAAGGTTATAAGGTTTCTCTCTCACTATTGCTCAATTATTTGTTCCAGGTGGTATTTCCACAATTTAGTTGTAATTCCAGATTGGTCCTGGGAGGAGGTTAGTGTGGCTTTCATTCACTCCTTTGCCATCTTGCACTGTCCTGGAGGAATATCTGGATTTTTTAAAACTGTAGTGTTAATGAAAAAATAAAATAAAATTTAATCAGATAGCACCAACACCAGAACTCAGTGAACAGAACACTACACAAAGCCAAAATGGGACCACTGCCAGCAGAATCAACTCTTATACAAGCCAATTAAAAATGCTAACACAGGTCACTGACTGAGCTATGCTCTGGCCATGGAATGAGGTATATCACTGGCTACTATTACTTAGTTCCACAGGCCACTCTTGATATGGGCTACTGACAAATACAGAGTCCTGACATTGACTGAAATCAGAAACCACACCTTGAACTTACTCTAGCCAAAATGCATTACAAATCCTGTTTATATCTATAGTTGAAGTCCTGACCACAATGTGTACTCTAATATTGTCCACACATGAAATGCTAACTTTGGTCTATGACAGAACTCTAGGGCCCATCACAGGTAATGTCTTAACATGGCAACAGACTGAATATTAAATTTAGACACTGAGTGTGCTTTAAGACTGGCTACAGACTGAAGCCTAATGCTGGAACAAGAATAAACTCTAACCACAAACATTAGTTGAAACTTCACACGATGAAAGACTGAACATAAATCCTGTTAAAATTATTAATTAGCCTTTCTCCAGACAACAAAATTAGCATGAACAGTAACTCCTGGAAGAGCCATAATACTGGCCTTTTTGATTCCCAAACCTAGTAATAAAAGTGGCTCCAACAATTACCAAAAACTGAAGTCAACCTTTAAGCTGAGCCTTAACTCTAGCAGTGGTCTAAGGCTGACTGGACCTTAGCACTGGTCTCAGAATGAGGTCTTTTCTTGTAGATGGACTAAATCTTAATACACTTAGCCCTCTGTATCCAAGGTTTTCATATCCATGGATTCAACCAACCGTGGACCAAAAATATTTGAAAAAAATGGCACTGGATTGTGTGGCTCAGTGGATTGGGTGGATGCCTGGGTTGTGGGCTAGGTCCCTGGTCGGGGGCGTGCAGGAGGCGACCTCTCATTGATGTTTCTCCCTCTTTCTCCTTACCTTCTCCTCTCTTAAAAATAAATAAATAAAATCTTTTTAAAATATTTGAAAAAATGTTTCATTTTTGCTGATGTGTACTATGTAGTTTGGCCTATGATGGTTGCATCTATACTGGACATGTACAGACTTTTTAGTCATTACTCCCTAAACAATATAGTATAACAACTATTTACACAGAATTTATATTGTACTAAGTATTATACATAATCTAGAGATGATTTAAAGCATATGAGAGGATATACATAAGTTATATGCAAACACAATGCTATTTTATACAAGGGACTTGAGCTTTCATGGATTTTGGTATCCAAGTGTGAGTCTTGGAACCAATCTCTAGTGGATACTGAGGGAAGACTGCCCCAAATTTTGTATATTGACTTCACAATGAGGCATAATACAGGTCACATTGAACTAATGACAGTCTCAGAGTGAGCTTTCACACTGGTCAGAAATGCCCTCTGATCCTTATCAGAGATTGAACCATGAGTATAACTCGGGCCTAACACTGATATCAAGATGAGCCCTAAACTTGTTTCCATGTTTATCTAAACAGGGATCCATACCAACTTATAAAGATAGCAACAGATTGACTGACTAAGTCTTAACCTAAGCAAAGACTGAAGCCAAACACATTATTCCACATTATAAGCCTGATGACTGGCCTGGACTTAAGCTGTACACTGGCCCTCCATAGAGACTTAACCTTGGCCTAGTAATTGATCTATAAATCTAGCCAGGCAGATTTACTCTGGGCCACTATTTCACAAATTCATATTTTTATACTCAAGTATTTTTCTGGATATATTTTCAAGCATACTTTCTACCAACATTAGGTCAAGAGTCTCATCTTTGTATGTATAAACACACACAAACACACACAGACACATTTTAATAAGCCTTGCAGAAATATTAGCTTCCACAGCTGAGTATTTGAATTATTAATCTTGTTTATTGATAGTTTCTTCCTAATAAAATATTAGCTCCAGAAGGAAGGGATGTTACTTGTTTTTTTCTACTTCTCCAATCCCACATATAGAATTCATACCTGGAATGTTGTAGATAATTAATAAATATTTGTTTAATGAATGAATGAATGAATGAGTGAATGAGTAGTTCCTTGTTACTCTTCTGTCTTCTTATTTGACCTCTCTGTGCTATATTCCAGTAACTCCACTTTGTTTTTTCCTGGTTTACCTATCTAGCTATTCATTCTCAGCTTCCTTTGAAGGTATTTCTTCCTATAACTACAATTTGAATATTGTTATCTTTTAGAATTCCATACTTAACCTTTGTTGTTCTTCTAAAAATACTACTCTGAATACTTTTTAAGTGAAATTTAATCCATTTTTACTTATTTAATTGCTATCTATAAACTGATGTCTCCCAAATGTTTAGTTCCAGCCCACAATTTTCTCCTGAGCTTCAGACCTACATTTCCTTGTAGCCTACCAGGCATCTTCACCCAAATGTTCCACACACTTCTCAATTTTTAAATGTTCAAAACAGAATTCCTCTTATCCCTTATAAAACCTGCAATGTTTTTTGGATCCCCTATCTGAATGAATGGTACTACCACTCAGTCTTCCAAATCAGAATTTGGGAATCACAATAGACTCTTTCCTTTCCCTTACTATACATATCCAAAGTATCAACAAATCCATGTGATCCTACCATTTCCTTGCTTAAAATCCTTTGATGGTTCTTTGCTGCTTTCAGGTTAAATTTCTAGCGCATTGGCATGGTCCCTATTCATATCTGATCAAGTTCCTGCAATATGTAACTTTTTTTTTGTCCCTTACACCCTATTATGCCTTTATTTCCCTGTATGGAATATGGTTGACTGCTCCTGCCCCAAATCTGATAACTATCTTACCCATTTTTCAAGTCTCATCATTCAAGCATGGGTTCCTCAATAGGTAGAATGAATTTTTCTTTCTCTATAATCCTATAGAAGCTTATATAGATCTTTTTAGAGCACTTTTCACATTGCATATTCTATCTCCCCACTTATATTGCAAGGTACTTGAGGGAAAGTGTTGTTTTCCAATTCTATGGCAATAGTCTCTAGCCCAGTGCCTTGCACAAAGCAGTTTGTTGAATAAAGTACTGAGTCTCTAAAGTCCTTTTCTTCCTTAACTTCTCTTTGCAAAATTTTAGGCAACTACCTTAGGAAAATGCAATTTCTTTTTTCTTTCCCTTCATTCCATGTGTTAATCAAACAGTTGTCCTTACCAGTAGAAGTGTAGCAACACAATAATGATCCATTCAGCTGTAAGGACTCATCTCTAGCAAAGAAAAGTCAAAAGTTAGAAGTGAAATTAACCCTAATAAATAACCATTTTACTCAACCTTCACATTTTTAAAAAGTGTTTAGGTATCCCATTTATATCTTTATCTACCTTTTTAACATAATTTAACCAAAAAGAACAATAGTTACTTAAAGAAGTAGTTTATTATTATTCAAATTGTATTGTCTATTTGTTCTAAATTGTTGCATTACAGCAATATATGTGGCCACCGTTATTCATGGAAACAAGATGACTTCATTATGGGTTAAGTAGGCATGGGTTAAGTACGGTAGGTACAAGTTAATGAGTGCCCACCTTCTTTTAGGCTGGCTTAAATCACATTTCCATGCTTGTTATGTATGACACCATTTCAAAGGAAAAATATGACTCCCAATTACAAAAATATACATTTTTCAGACCCTTTTAAGTGATTCTAATGAAGATGGTTCATACAGAACAGATTTTGACAGTTTTAAAAGACCAGTTAAAATCATAAGCTTATCAGAGCATAATGTCACTCAATCAAAACTTAATGAGAATTTCAAATCACGATATGAAGTGTTTCCCCCAAAATCCTAATAGCTTAACCAACAGCAAAATAAATCTAGAACCTTCATCTGCCCCCACAAACACAACCCCATAACTCAAGAAGGGAGATGCTGTTAGCCAGTGCACTTCAAACTACAACACCCAGCATACCCTTCTCTGTCTGAACTTCCAGCGACAACTACCGGTGAGTGGGAAAGGTGGGAATAGCAAGTACTGTAGAAACTAGTATCTCAACTTCATCTCCCACAATCCTCTGTCTTCACCTAATTCTCTCCACCAATGCCTACACTGGATTCTCCACAGATGGAAGAGCCTCCAGTGACCTTAAACTACATTTCCCATGAGAACAAGGACTTGGCCTCGGCTTTTCTGGTGGCCACTAACCAATAGGAGACACCACAGTAGGTGTGAGTCCAGCCTTGGGCTTGCGCGGGCCCCAGACGGCTAGCGGGAGGCGGGGAGGTCAGAAGACTGTACGGTGGCGCGTGGCCCGGAGAGAGCACATCTCGCCCAGGCTGCCGCACTGGCCCTATTTTCCGCGGCTGTATAAGGAGTAGCGCTTCAGCAGCCAGGGAGCTGGAGGTCAGACAGGCAGAAAGCCTGAGTAGCTGTGGCTTGGGACTGTGGGACCCAGGGAGCCTAGGGAGGACGGTGCTTCCGGGACTGGTGCCCTCAGCGCTTAACTCCGCCCAGCTCCGCCTCTGCGGGGGAGGGGGCGTAGGAGCTGCGAGGCGGGTGGGCTTTTAAGCTCTACACCGGATTCCTTTAGCGGTGGGAGCGCGCTCTTTCTCCATCTTTTTTTTTTTCAAACCTGCCGGTTATCGTTTTCGTCCACATACCCTAACTCCCGCCTTGTGCCTCCTCTGAGGTCTGAAGTTAGGGTTCTCAACCAGGGCCTTCCTTAAGTGACGCCTGGACTTTCCTTAATGTTTGGAGGAGTTGGGTGATCTCTTTCCTGTTCCCTCAATTGACTTGACAGGTTTGGGCACACACCCCTCCCGACATACACATTTCCAATTTTCTCTGGAGGTTGAGGAATTCCTTGCCACCGCCCAGGGCCTGACTTTTGTCCGATTTCCACTTTCTGTCTCCTTGATTGTGAGAAACACCATAGCCATCTCTCTTTCTTACTGATTTTTTATTGTATTTTTTCCATCACCATTTATCCCCCGTATACCCTCTTCCACCACCTGGCCCCTCGCAATCATTACCGCACAGTTGTACGTGTCTATGTGTCCTTTTTATTTTATACTCCATTTCTCCGCCCTCTAAACCCCTCATAGCTGTCAGCCTGCTCTCTATCAATGAGTCTGCCTCTATTTCACTTGTTAGTTCAGTTGGTTCATTGGATTCCACATATGAGTGAGATCATATGGTATTTGTCGTCGACTGGCTTATTTCACTTAACATAATGTGCTCCAGGTCCATCCATACTGTTGCAAAGTGTAATTTTTTTTTATGGCCAGATAGTGTACCGTTGTGTAATTCTCTCATAGTTGTTTCATCCACTCATCTATTGTTGGGTACTTGGGCTGCGTCTGTATTTTGGCGATGGTAAATAATGCTGCAGTGAACATAGAGATGCATGTATTATTTTGGACTAGTGTTTTGGGTTCTGTCGGACATATTCCCAGCAGTGGAATTACTGGGTCAAAAGGTAGATCCATTTTTAGTTTTTTGAGGAAATTCCATACTATTTTCCACAGTGGCTGCACCAATCTTCATTCCCACCAACAGTGCATGAGGGTTCCCTTTTCTCCACATCTTCACCAGCACTTGTTTGTTGATTTATTGATGATAGTCATTCTGACAGGTGTGAGGTGATATTTCATTGTGGTTTTAATTTGCATCTCTGATGATTAGTCATGTTGAGCATCTTTTCATATGTCTATTGGCATTCTGTATGTCTTCTTTGGAGATGTGTCTATTCAGGTCCTTTGCCCATTTTTAAATTGGGTTATTTGTTTTTTTGGTGTTGAGTTTTACAAATTTTTTATAAATGCTAGATATTAGCCACCTCATCAGATGTATTGGCAAATATGTTCTCCCATTCTGTGGGTTGTCTTTTTCTTTTGTCGATGGTTTCCTTTGCTGTGTGAAAACTTTTTTGGCCCCATCCAGCCACCCACCCTTTTCCTAACCAGGTCTTTGGAGTGAAAACAGTGTCCCTTCAATTTTCAGACGGGATAGGGAACAGAAGAGGGAAGGAATCTTGCTTTTGAGATGTGTGGTTAAGATTCAGTTCAATGTTCTGATGAGAGCAAAGGGCAAGCTAGACCTATTTTTGAAACATAGCACATTAGGGGTTTCCAGCAAGGACAGATAGCACTAATATAGACAAACATTTATGTGGCACAACAACTACAAAATAAAATAGGCTGTGCAAAATACTCAAAACACTTTATTAATGATTTTGTTGTTATAAATAGATGCAAAAGTGCTGAGGGGTTAGTGGTAGGGGATACTGATGGAGTAGGTACCTGTGGAGGGTCAAGCCAAACCCTGGAAGTGTTGAAGGCTTGAAACTTTAATCTGACTTCAGATCAATCCTGGTGGGATTTGTGAAGAAGGTGAATTTTAACTTAGGCTTCAGAAGATATTTGAAGTGGGCAAAGCAGAAGGAGAAAATTATTCCTGATATTGGGATTGGAATTTGAAAAGGGTAGATAGAAGAGGGAGCACTTGAGTGACAAGTGGGCTTGCCTGAATGGAATAAAAGGTGTCAGCAGGTTTTAAGTGCACACTTCAACAAAACATCATCTGCACACTGCATTGTATGCACATCACCCAAAGCAGTCTCTTCCCGAAGGTTTTGTGAACCAATGTCAGCCCAATAAAATCAATTTTAAAAAAGAAATGGTGTCAGCAGTCATATATTAGGAAAAATGGCATTAAAAAGCTTGGAATCATAATAATGGGATCCTCTGAAGCGCCCACATGATTTGGATATTATTCTGTATCAAATAAAATGAAAGACAAAAAATTAAGATTGGGTGATTTTTGTTTTTTTCATCCTAGGGGAACCTGATTTGAGATCAATTCTTGGAGAACCCAAAGAAGTGTGGTGGCAAGTTCCAAGTGTGAGTTTAAATACCAGAAGAACTTTGTCATATATACTGTTTTTGTCTGTGACTCTTTCTACTTACACTCTATAGTTGTCAGTTTTAAAGCCTGGTAACAAATTTATTTTCTGAAGAAATTCATTTGCTGTTCCGTGTGTCGTATTACCTGAATTGTAGTTATTTCAAGTATGAGAATACTGTTAATTTATTGAGCCCATATAATGTTCCAAGCACTATCATAAGCATTTTGTTGCATTATCTGAGCAGTCTTATGAAGTAGATACTGTTCTTTCCATTTTTTAGAAGAGGAAACTAAAATGCCAAGAAGTTAAACAACCTACCTAAAGTCATATAGATTGTAACGAGTGGAGTTGGGGTGTACAGATTTTTGACCACAGAGCCCAGGCTCTGTCTACCATGGTTTGATGGTCCTACCATTAACATTTATCGTTGACTTTCCATTTGTGGTAAGGAGAGATTTTTGTGAGATAAAATTGATCATCCTGGCAAAAAACCAAATGATTCACTCTTAGTTTCGATGTCAATGTATGTCTGCTATAAAGTAGCTGCCAAAAACAAATTAGCTTAACTGCTATTGCAGCTGTAGCTAAAGTGTGTCTGCCAAAAGTATAGTCAGTATGGCTATTTCTGAATTAGATGATTCTGTTTGTAAAACATGTCCTACCTCTAAGCTCTTTGGACCTGGACAGCACTTTGGGTTTTATTTTAGTTCAGCTTTTATTTTAAGCGACCTGTGTCACTAGGTCTCTTTTATGACCCTTGCCCAAATGAAGTATTGGTGTGAGCTCTCCATGGTTCTAGTTAGGGACTGAGATAGAGGCCCATAATTTTGAGATAATGTAGTGTGCAGTATAACAGAGAGAGGTACAAAGTGCTGTGGAAGGACAATGGAAGGAGTGATTAACTAAAAGGGAGAGTCAGGGAGAAGGCTTCTGTGAGGAGGTGACATGATGAGTTTTGAAGGATAATGAATTTTCCAGGCAGAGAAGAGTAGAGGGGAGGCAATTCAGATAGAAGGAGAAGTTTTTAAGAGACATGTTATATAAGAGCAATGTATAGCCATTCATTATTGAGGAATTTAGCATGACTGGGGTAGTTTCTTCCCAAACTGCAGATAGTTTGGGAAAAGGACGGTATAATGGTAGAAGAGTCTGGAAAGACAGGTTGAGGCTGATTTATGAAGAACCCCGAATGCATGGCTAAGTGTGGATGTCCTCCAACAGGCCATTGGCTCTCAAAATGTAGATTATCTGCCATCAATGGCTATGTTATACTCCCAAAAGTGTTTTTCATTTTACGTATTATATGTTCTAATGTGTCTTATAAAGGGTAAAACTGCATTACATCATCAAATCTAAGGTTACTTAGGATATGGCTGAGTAAAAATAAAAATTGAATCAATTTTAAGTTGGTTTAAAGACACTTGTTAACTGTATGTGCTATGTGAATGTAGGAAAATCACCAAGTGATACTTAAATGACAAAAATTTAGGAACTACTGCTATAGGCAATTTTAAAAAGCATTGAAATGTTTTAGAAGAGCACCATGATCAGGTTTTCACTTTAGGATACACTGGAGGGGCACATGACCAGTTAGGAGACTGGTGCTCTATTCCACAGAGAGATGATAACGAGCTGAGGCCACAACCTAGAGGGGGGAACAGATTTTACAGCCATTTAGCAGGCAGAGTTAGTAGGATTTGGTAGATATGAATATTATTATTCTATCAGTGTCATGAAAATGATTTTAAAGTTTTAAAGGCCATTTGTTTGTTGTCCTTTATATTCTAAGATGAACATATTATTGCCCACACAAGCTGTGTACATATACATATTTATTAAGTTAACAGTGGAGACTGTTGTCATAGATGGATTTGGATTGTATGCAGGTATCTTCACTGTCTTGTTGAGTGCCCTTGAGAGCAGTAGCAAAAATACTCAAGATGCTGATAAAGAATGTGAGTATGATCTGTTCCCCTTAGCTATCTGGGAACTCCTCCTCCTTCAAGACTCAATGAAGCTTTTCCTTCAACCACCACTTCCCTCCACCCCACACACATGCATGCATACATGAAGGAAAGTTAGGCTTCTGGCTTCAAAAGGACCCTGCACTTACCTCTGTCCTACTCTGTACCAAACTGTAGTATGTCAGTCTGTGGATGCTTGTGACCCCTCTAGACTGTGAGCTTCTTGAGAGCAGGAATCAGCTCATTCATATCCTTACCTATAGCATCTAGAACAACACTTGACACATGGTAGACACCTAATAAATTATTACTGGATGAAAATGGTCCAACATATTCACATGAATATATGAATATGAATAACTTTGGACCTTGTAGTGGTGAGTGTACAAAAAGAGTAGCTGTTTGCTACATTTGCTACTTTCGCTGAGTAAAGCAGTAAGTTAAAGTGACATGAATGAATAACATCACTAGAGGTTTTTTGTTTTTTCTTCATTTTCACCCATTCTCCTGTAGTTACCTTACCTTTTTCTTTCTCATCGATTATCCACCCAGTCACCTATTCCTCAGGCCTGCCCATTGCCCTGCGCCTCTTGACAGAGTTCACATTGTTCCTGCTCTAATACTCTGCCAAGGATCCATCCCTCCTCTTCACCCACTAAGTCCAGTTGACTCTGTCCTTGAAATCACTCTAAACTATCTCCTCCTACTCATAGACACTGCCAGTGAAACTGTAATTTTTTAGATTTATTTACTTATTTATTTTTAGAGAGAAGGGAAGGGGGGATAAAAAGAGGGTGAGAAACATCAATATGTGGTTGCCTCTCACATGCCCCCTGTTGGGGACCTGGCCCACAACCCAGACATGTGCCCTGACTGGGAATTGAACCAGCGACCCTTTGGTTCTCAGACCAGAACTCAATACACTCAGCCACACCAGCCAGGGCTGAAACTGTCTCTTCTAGAGAGCAATTTGTCAATATGTGTCAAAAAATTAAAATTTAACACAGCTTTCAACCTACCATTTTTGTGTTCTATTGAGGGAATAGATGTGATTTTTCAAAAATTTAGCTCTTGGGATATTTTTAAAATGTCAAAAACAAAAAAATGTTTATAATAATGAAAACATAAAAGAAAAAATTTACATTTTGGATGTGCAATTGTAGAGGTTTGAATTAAATCAATTACAGTGCATCTATAAAATGAATGACTACGTAACCATGTAAGTTGATGTGACCAAAAAATATTTAATGATGTGGAAAGTTGTTTATATTATACTAAGAGAAAATTCAGCTTATAAAGTTGTCAGATCCCTGTTGAAATACACAGACATATCACACATGCACACATCTGTGCATGCATAAATAGGACAAATCCTGTAATGTGAAACACAAAAGAATTAATAGAGATTGCTGTAAGTCTTAAGATTATATGAGTTCTATTTTTAACCTTTTGCATGTTTTTATTTTCTAATCTTCTATAATCATACATTGGTTAATTTTTTTCAGTTAGTTTAAGAATGTTTTCCCCATGTCCACAGTTTAATTACCATTGCCTTAGTTTGGGGTACACTAAACTCTGCCCTCCCCCACACATATTACTTATAGTCTGGGTTACTACTGCCTCTAGCCTGCTGCCCTTGCAATGCATTTTCTACCATTGCTGACAGAATACTTTTTCTACATTGCAAATCTGAAGCTATCTGGCTCTGTATAAAGTAATTCAAAGGCTGCCCATTGTCAAGAAAAAAAATCCAAACTTCTTAGACTGGATTATGAAACCTTTGAAAATCAGCCCTCTGCTTTTGTCTCCAACATCACTTCTTCCTTCTACAATTTACTTTTTCTTGGAGTCTTAGGTTGCTGCCTAGCACATAATAACTGTTTAGTTAATGTTAGCCAAATGTGGACTGGATTGTATATGTTAACTATTATATGCCAGGCAACCCACTAGTATTTCCTTTCATCCTCAGAGTAAAAATATTAAATGCATAAAAGTTATCTTTATTTTACAGATGAGGAAAATTAATTAAATAAAAGTGGGAAGAAAAAAGTAATAAAGAACATTTTTTAAGAGAAAAAAATCCAAACTGTCTTCCATAACACAGCTCTTCTCATTTTCCTGCAGCCCCTGCCAGTCTTTGTTAGTGTGCAGGGAAAGAGACTTTGTTCTTTTCCCTTGGGCAAGTTATATGTGACCACAGGGTAACAAGCACAGTTCAAACTGACACGATCTCACCATGTCACCATTCACATTGTGCTAATGTACAGAAATTTTCCTTTGTGTACGTAACTCTTCATGCAGGAGAGACAGAATAGCTCCAATTGTTCTGTTTTTGTTTCTATTTTGAAATTCTATGTCTTTTGGGATGGTGATATCAACAGAGAGCTACAGAAATGTATGATGGAACTGAATGTACAAGAAACAATGTGTCTCATGGGAGCCAATGTGATTGGTTAATTTATTTTTTTAAATGTCATGTAGATGTATTTTCCAGCAATCTGTCCCCAGGGAAGGACTAGGTTGAATTCAACTGTTAATCCTATTTACAGACTGCAGCCGACGCATGCACTATATTCTTCCATTGTTAAGTAATCTTAGACATTTGTAGTGGATTACCATAATGACATAAATTGGGTGAGTATGGGGTATCTGATTTTCTCTACAAAAATGTGTGAGTTTTCATATTGTCATTATAAATAATACCCATTGTGCAAAAAAAAAAAATGCATGCTCTTTAAAGGCAGAAGTCCTAAGCATGAAACATCCGAATAAAATTATATTACCTTGTAAGGAATGGTCACTGTTAAATACTCCAGGAAGAATAATTTGTATTTGTCATACTCCATGGTCAAATATATCACACGCACATAGAAATTACAGAGAGTTTTAATTCATTTGATAAATTATTGTGGACTTCCACGTGCAAAGCACTCTGATAGTGATAGGCACTGTACTAGATACTTACAAATACCCCTTTTAATGCCAGAGAGGGAGAGAGAGAGAGCGCAAGTGCATATGACTCTAGTGTATACATAAGAATGATTGCAAAAGAAATAAATGATTAAAAAAAGAGAAGATTTTTAACAAGCAGACCCATTCTATCAATGAAAATTTACTCAGGTGAAAATTGGGATATGTGCCAGTAGGGATTTATTCTTTTCTTTTTTCCTGTCTCTTTTCTCTGTGCAATATATAGGAAAAAATGAGCTACCAGATAGCAGATAAACAAATGATCTACTTCTCTGTTTACAAACAGTTTGAGAGATGGAACAGTGACTTTCAGTGTGTCCAGCCCTGTACAAGCCTGCTGGCGACAGGGCTGTGAGAGTTATGACTATGTCAGCTTTTCCAGGGTTTCTGTCTCTGCTGCAGAGATTTGGCAGACATCTCAGACAAATTTTATGTCTCTTAAATCTTCCTCAAGCTAGGCTTGGCTCTTAGATTTATATGTACAAAAAGTGAAGTGTTTACCAGTTTGACATTTTTGAAGATCAAAACAGACTCAGTTGTTTTTTTTTTTTAATTCAGCATACACCTCAGTTTAGTCTACGAATAAATCTAATTGCTTTTGCTATTTGTTAAAACAGCCAAAATGCTTACTTTCCAGAACTGACTGATCATATATGTAAAGATTTATATTCCAGGCTTCAGTGTCGCTTCCTTTATTTCTTACCTACAAACTGTAAAGTTTTGCTAAAGTCTTCATTTTCCTTTTTTGCCTTCACTGACACATAGGTTAAAACAATGTAGGATTTCGAGGCATGGTGAAATATATTGGCAATATAGGAGGGAAAAATATTCTTTTTATGAGCTCACCATGCCCCCCCCTTTGGCTCTCAGGTTTTTCAGCAGTCCCTTACCCACAAAATGTTCTTCCCTGGCATAGTAATGTAAGGTGAAAATAAGAACTGAAGAACTTTCAGTGACTACCCATTAACAAGGCTGGTCCAAAAGTGTCTATTTGTAGGCACAGCACAAATGAAAGTTTGGCTATGATTCAGAATAGTGTTTCAAACAACACTATTATATAAACAACATTGCCTCGATGGTGAACTGTGAAAAACAATGATGGGGAAATCCCTGCTAAGGGCCCTTCTCTTCTGCCCCAGCTGCTCTTCTTTTAAGCCAGCAACTGCCAGTAAGAGCTTCCTGGGGTCAAGACTATCCTACAGTAAGGCCCCATAATATGTCCTTATGCCATTTCTTCTTCAGTCAAGTCCTTGAACACACTTCACTAGGATTACTTTGGTCACATAATATTGTAATTTTCACCTTTCAATAGATGCTGAGTTAGAATTCAAGGAGCACTTGATATTCAAGCTCATTTATTCAGTAATCATTTGAGCACATATACAGGACCAGACCTTATGCTAAGCACTGAGAATACAGGGATGAATTAGAAGTAGTCCCTAGCTGTCCTTAAGGAGCTTACAATCAAGCGGGGGAGATAGACACCCACACCAATAATTATATACAATTGGAAATGTGCTCAGAGAAAAAGATATGTATAAGGTGCTCTGGGAATGTGATGGAGGGAATTATTGCTAGGGATGGGCAACTTACAGACTGGAGACTGAGTATGCTGAATCAGAAAAGTGTGAGTGGGCATTGTCTAGAATGTAGGTGGACAAAGAAGTGATGGGCAATGATTCCAGGCAGAGGGATAACCAACATATGAGAGTCAGTCACGAGTAAAAATGGGTAGTTCAGAAAAAGCAAGATATTGTGTGTGAACCACTGGGTATGTGGGAGAGGGACAGAATAAGAATCTGGAATGGTATCCTGGGGCCAGTTGGTGAAAGAAGTCTGCTTGTTAAGTAGCTTGGCCTTAATTGTATAGGCAAAGGTGAACCAACACAGGGCTTTAAATGGAAGAGTAACAGGATTGTATTGGAGGATGGGCTTTATTGAGAGAAAACTAGAGAAAGAAAAAGTCCACCTTTTAACTTGGCAGCCTTTTAGAGATCTTATGCTATTCAGCAATGCCATTCTCTGCTTGGTTTTCTTTCAGTACACAAAGATCACTTTGAACAATTTTTTCCTTTTACACTTGGGGCGTACCTTCCTGCACTCCTTACATGTTACCTTGCTGAATATTCATTCTTTCCAGCTCAAATCAGTGATCCCAGTAGAAAGTGTGGCTTGATTATCATGAAGGAACTCAGAGTTTCAAAGCATAGCAGCATAGTTTTAAAAACTATATGATGCTTATTGCTTACTGAGTCAGCAGGGCGGAGGCAAGTGCTGGTCAACTCCCCTTGTGGGCTAGGGTTGGCGGGGGGAAGTGGTGGGGAGAGGAAAGGACAGAGGCAAAAGAGATGGCAGGAAGTGGCTGTTTAAAAAATGCAGAGAATCCAGAATGTTGGCAATCCCTAAAGGCCATATCCAGATATGAGAAGTAAATATATGAGGCAGAAATAAATGAGTATAAAACAAATGCATATTGAGGGTACCTGCACCCCAACAAATTATACTATCTGGCCAGTTTTAGAACATGCTTTTTAAAAATATCTAACTCAGATATCACAAATGGCTTCCCATTATCCATAAGATAAAGTCAAAACTCTGTAGCCTGGCATTTGTACTTTCTTCAGTCTGACTCCAACCTACTCCAATTTTCATAGTTCTCTCTTACAGAACTTCTCTGCTCTAGCCAGTTATTCTTTAAGATACTATTCTGGCATTGCCTCACCTACTCTGTAAGACCTCCTGGGGCAGGGACTATGTTTTATTTACCTCTTTAAATCCCCCACAGTGCCTGGCAAAGTATCTTGCATATTGTAGACACCTAAGGTGTACCTATTGGTTGATTATCGTTCCCCCATCTTTCAATTCCTCTACTACTATTTGGCCTAATACCCTCTCTACTAAAAATAGCAGCACTAGATGAAAAGGGTCATTGTTTAACAAACTATCTTTTAACTATTTATTTTGAAATAATTTTAAATATACAAAAATTACAAGAATCATATAAGGAATCTCATATACCATTCACTCAAAATTACCCATTTTTAACATTAATCCCCATATAACATTATTCTCTATACAAATGATTACTTTGTTCTGAAATATTTGAAGTTGAAAAAGCTGTACTCCTTACCCCTCTCATTTCTTCTTCAACGTTTTATGATGAAAAAATTTTAAATATAAAATTCAAAGAATTGTACAGTCAACACCTATATACCTACTACTTAGATTCTATAATTAACACATTTTATTTGCTTTATCATATATCCATCTGTGTATTCATCTATTATACATTTCAAATTATATTGCAGATAACTGTACATTTGTAAATTCTCTAGTATGCATATTATTAACTAGATGAATAAACTACTTCATTCTCTGAAATCAACCAAATCATCCAATTATACCTACATTTACTGTGTTGCCAAAACACTAGTTTACCTGTGTATCTTAGAACTGTTTAGCCATGGAACACATTTCTCTTTGATTAACTTTTGGATGCCCCTGCACTTTACCTAGTGCAGTGCCAGACACACATTCCATAAATACCACTTGATGTTGATTAGTAGAAACAGAGCTAGAAGCAGGGGAAGAATCTGAAACTAGAACAACCTGAGGAAAAAGGGGAGTATATGAGAAGAGGGCCACAAGGGGATGGGAGAAAGAGAAGTTTGAAGAATTGGAGAAACATGGGTGCCTTAGCCTACCTGGTACTTCCAGCAGTACTTCTAGCTGCTGCCTTGCAACCCTCTCTTGAGAAGGATAGGTTCCAGTAAATTAGGAACAATTGCTGCTCAGCAGAGCACATGCATGATAAGTACCCTTGCTACTACTTATGCACTACCAATTAGCATATTTATACTACTCATGAATATGCTAATTTACTACAAGGTAGGGCTTAGTTTTAGAGGGTATGGTTGGGCCACTGAAACTTCTTTCAAACTAAATCTGTGCTACAGACAAAGGAGCACTTCGATAAGTCCTACTAGTTTTCTTTTTCTTTATAACATTTTATTTCTTATTCTGTTACTTATGGATACAAGGGTAGCTCTAATATGCATTTATTGAATAATTGTTTTGTGCCAAGCACTGCACTAGCTGCTGTCACATCATTAACACTTTTCAATAACTGAATGTGGTAGGTACCACTTCTTGCCCTATTTGGCAGATAAGAAAACTTCAGACAGCATGCTTAAGTACTTTGTTCATAAGCCAGCATTCAAGAAACTCAGGTGCAATCTCTAGATTGAGCAAAAAAGAAAAAGGACTCATGGATGTGGACAACAGTGTGGTGATTGCAGCGGGGAAGGAGGGTGGGTGGAGGTGGAAGAGGGTATGGGGGATAAATGGTGATGGGAAAAAATACAATTAAAAAATAAATAGAGAAAAGAAAGAGAAAGAAACTCCGGTTTGTCTGGCTCCAGAGCCCAGTGTTCTTAATTACTGCTTTAGGAAAGAATTCAGTCATTCAAACTTTAATCATTAGAATATTGGTATAGTAATGGTTTCACATTACTTGAGTTCATTCCCAATTTCATCACTTACCAGTTGAATGATTGTAAGTCAGTCATTTAAATAAATAAATCTCGGTTTCTTCAACTATAAAATGAGGATAATAATACCTACCATGTAACTGTATTATAAAAACTAACTTAAAAATAATGTAAAGTATCATGCCATGTCTGACATGAAATAGGTGCTCAGCATATTTTACATCACTTTCTTTTCTTCCTTTTTCATTTTTGGGACCAGACCACTCACCTGTAGCTTTCATTTGAGGAAAAGCAAACAGTTCCTGAAACTTTTTTTTTGAGGAAATACATTCTGAAAAAGAATATTAGGCTGATGCTTCCCAAGTATGAGCAAGGACAGTTGCCCAATTGTTATGTGAAGTTTATTTCAAAATAAACTGGAAACATCAACCCTTAGGAGAGTTGGGGTGGTCCAACTCCCTGCTTCCTTAAGATTAGGGCCAAATTGTGACATCATCTATTTTGTCAGTAGACTAAATTTCACAATTGGCATAGACTGTTAGACCTGGGATATTGGTAACTCTAGCCATTTCAAGGCAAGCAAAATGAAACCAAAAGAGTATAAGTTACTTGTCCAAGGTCAAACAGTGAAAAAATCAGGAGAATCCAGTTCCCCTAACTCTTTATCCAGTGTTCACTTTGTGGTTCCTTTGTGGGCTCTAAGGCAGGTGAAACCAAGTCTCGATGTGTTCTCTTTGCAGGACCTTGAATTGATTGGAGTTGTGGGGTTTGGTACAAGTTTGATTGATTGAGAAAATATGAAGGGTTCTTTTTCTGGTTCAAATTTATTCACTAGTGCTGCTTTCAAACTGTTAACATTTCTATTTTGTTTGGGGTTTAGCAAATTAGTGTTGTTTCTCCCTGTTTAGATTCACAGTTTGGTTCAACTCTTTGGTTCTTTGCAATCTTCCACTGGGATTTTTGTTTTTGGCAAACTTACTCAGAATCCAAGGTGGTTAATAACAAGAATTCGTTTGAAAAGATCAGTCAGGCTTAGTGACGGCTGCTGAAAAGGAGCTTAGGTGGTTAGGGAACCATTAGTGCCTACATTCTGGAGTTTGAAATCAGGATAATGGAAACATTGCAGTGGTTTTTCGTATACATAAGTTTGTGTGTTTGTTTTTCTCAGGATTCTCTGATTCTCTTTCGTCTCTGTTCTTGCTATTCTGGGTTGAAACTGCTACCTCCCACCTTATTGCTTTTTATGACATTCTATCAGTCATATTCTTGATATGATTCTCATCTTTTGACTGTGGGAAAATAAGGTAATAAAATTGCCTTCCCTGTTTCTCTCCCTTTACTTTGAATGGTCCTTCTGAGGAACTTGGGGAATAGGAATTTCAAGCTTAAATGTGTGAAGGATTTCAGTTGCAATGCCCAAAGACAGAACAGCCTGATTCTGAAATACAACCTTCGTTCCTTTCTATCCACTGTGGTTTTTTAAAAATCAGGTAAGTCTCCTATGCTGAACCTGAAATTGGGCTGACAGCTTTATTGGTGGCCAGCCATACCACAGGTAAGGCTGTGGTGGAGGGTTGAGGTGATAAAGCCCCTGGATAACTGTATCTCACCTGTCTGTCTTTTCACCCACATGCCAAAGGAAAGGGAAGTTCTACTGCTAGAGCTGTCAGTGATTTTTCAAGCTCTTAACTGTTTACCTAAGCAGTTGGAAGGGTAGGATTGCAACTGTGGGGGTAAAAGGGCCATTCCCAGTAAGTCAAAAGGCAAGCACTTTCTAAGAGATGAGGTTTGGATAATTCCAGCAAGTGCATTTGTTTCGGCTTAGAAAGAAAAAAAATTCTCACGTTAGATTCATTTTTTTCTCCTCCCTTCCCCTCTCCTCCCTCATTTCTCTTCTCCCTTCCCCATATTCTCCTCCCCTTCCCTATTTCAATGGCTCACTTGCTCTTAGCTACTAATTACCTAATTCTTTGTCACTTATAACATTCATTCCCCCCATTAATTTAATGCAGATTTTGGATGTAGAGTTTACTGGCATTTTTAGTACTGTCAGTGATAGTCAAAGGGGCAATTAGGAAAGTTTTCTTTCTTCTCACAGGAAGTGGGCTGGGCATTTGTTTGAAGACACAGATGGCATTGGAAGGGGCCAAGGGGAGTTGACACCTGATATTTCTACTCTAACTCTCACCTTTCTTTTGGCTGCTTTAGATTTGGCCCATGTGGACAGGCACACACTTGGGTGACCACCATACAGATGGAAATCAGGACATGTGGGATTTGGCTGAACCAAAGGTCCCCAAACATTGCCTGGGTCATTTAGTGCCCCAGGTGTGGCCACCCCAGGACTTGATGTGCTAAAATTGTGTCCCAGCTTAAGCCAGCTGGTCACTGTATATATAGTATCAGGGAGGCAGCTTAGAGACTCATGAAACATGACTTTGGATTTTTACTTTGTGGATTTACATTTAGTTAATCAGTCTGAATTCTTCCTCTCACACTGGGTGGTGAGGACTTACCAGGTTAATAGAAATATATTTTTGGATTAATAAAAATATTTAACAAAAGGAGGTGCACATTGTCCAGTAGCTTGCATTTTAGATGGAACTTAATACTAGGCCATATAAAGAAAAATGGACTGACTTTTCAGAAAGAAAAGAAGGAATTAAAACAGGGATCCCCAACCCTCAAGGCAGACTGTGCCAGTCAGGGGTCTGTTACGAACCTCCCAGGAGGGAAGCCAAGTTCCTCCTCCTGTCTCCACCCCATGCCCACCCACTGCCCCCTCACGAGGTCCATAGCAGTCGGTGCACATCAGTCGGTGAGCTGCATCGAATTAAAAAAAAACATAAAAACCGTTTCATGGAAAAACTGGTCCCTGGTACCAAAAAGGTTGTGGACCAATGATTTAAAGAATTTCAGCCTGTTTAATAAACTTTTAATGTATTATATGTCAGATTTTTAATTTATCTTTCAAAAAAATTCCTGTGTGGAATTTTAAGAATAAGCAGTGGAATTTTAAAACTGGAAAAATTGGAGAATGCTTTTTTTAATTTTTTTTTATTTTTTTAAATTTTAATCATTGTTCAAGTACAGTTTTCTCCCCCCTACTCCCATTCCAGCCCACCCACCCAACCCTCCCCTCTTCCCCCCATAGAATGTTTTATGAAATTATATATATTTTTCTTTTCCTTCTTATAGAGGTGGCTCAATTCAACCACTTAGGCAAGATTTGTTTCAGGGTATAATATTAATAATCCCATGTAATTTTATAGCTCTTTACAATTTACAAAAAGGTTTTCATTTCTGTGATCTCATTAGCTCTTCATAGCAATCCCATGAAGCCATAGGAATAGGTACTATTATGTCCAATTTAGAAATAAGGAACTTAGGCTCAGAGAAGTTAAGTGACTTGTCCAGGATAACACAGCTAGAGGGTGATAGAACTGGGACCTGAATCCATGTTTCCTAATATCCAGCCCAGATGCTCCTTCAGTTGTGTTGTGTTTCCTTTCTATCTCCTTTTTGTTCATACTCGTGATTAATTTTGAAATTGGTTTAGAAGAATGGGCTTCAGTATAGTGAATGTGTAAAATTGAAGCACTTACAGGTAAAGTGCTTAAGGTCACCTATGGAGAGTCCTGCACATAGCTCTTAGCTTTCCTCCTTGACTTTAACTGAACTATTTTAGGTATCGATTGTTTTTCAGTGTTAAATACATGCACAAAAGTTCTGTGATGCACTGATTATAGGTGTGAAAGCTGCATCTGGGGAATTGGACTATAGATGAAAAGTTGACTTAAAATAATTAGCCTCTTGCCTTCTTGTTAAGAGATGTCATGTTCAATAGAATTTAATTTCTTTATACTTCCTTTGCCTCCAGCCCTTTAAATGCAATTCTTTAGGGAAAATTAGCAAATATTCATTTTGAATGTTGATTTCTCAGGAACAAGGGTAGCTGGAGGAAAGAGAAAGAAGAGCAGTGACCTTCCATGGTCTATAAGAGTGGACAAGCATTTTTTTTTTTTGTTTGGTGCTGCAAGCTAAGATTTCTTCTAAGGCATGCAAATTGTAAAGTTCTGATTTGTCCACTGCATGCTGTTTCTTTAGGCACTGATGTATGAAATCCTGAACGAATTCTCCGATGAACATACCGCTAATTGCTTCTCCACCTGCTCTCCAACCTCTTCCACCCCACCCCCTTCACTCCCAATTCAGCCTATAAGTGTCCGTCATTGGAGATGGATGGTGACACATGCAGTAATAGCAATTCATAAAAGCTGGTTCCAGCCCTTGTCTTCAAGGCTCCTGGATTTTCCACTGCCTGCTTTTGTGTAAGTGAAGTGGATGAAAGTGCTACTGGCATCAGAATCCACCTCCCTATGCTCCGTTGCTAGAGCTCAGTTGCTCGGCTGGAGCTCAGCTAAACAGAAGCATTGGATCTGAGCTGAATTGTAGCTGTTTTTTTTTTTTTTTCCCTGAATGCAGGGGGCGGGGGTGTGAGTTTGGATTTGTGTAGTGAGGATTTGGGGTGCTTTGGCTTTTCCTTTTTTGGAGAGAAGAGGGTAAGGGGAGAATAACTCACGGGGGAATACAACGTGAAACAGTTCTCTCAAGAGTATCACGATGTTCCTGGTACAATATACAGGTATGGTATGTTTTATTATATCTCATTTCCCTTTTGTTTCAAAGTGCATTCTCCTTTTATTTTGCCTCCAGTTCAACTATACTGAAGGACAAATAAGGTTATAATGAGCTAAACAGAATATCTGCATAATACATGTCTGCCTCTAGCTATAATGTTTTAGCAGACTGCTATGTAAAATCTGGGTTTTCCGTTAAATTGATAGTCCTGATCCCTTAATTGTGCACGCTTCTCTGCTGTATTCTTGTATTGAATTTCACAAGTCTTATATCTGCAACTGGTAGTATGTGATAGAGCCTAGAGTGTTTGTACAGAAGACACAGTGCTTTCTTTAGAAGCAAAAAAGCAATTTTTAAACACTTCATATATCGTGTTTCTCTTGAGTTTATTAACTCCTGAATTTCTTAATTGGCTGTCTAGATTTGTTAAGAGTAAGGAAACCTCAAATAGGAAGCATTCCAGAACACGTTTGTTTGGTAAATTTATTTTTATTTCATTATTTAACTCAGGTAGATGAACATTAAATATTATTGTTATTTGTTTGTTCTCATGGTGGGGAAAAAAGTGCTGGGAACAGAAAGCTAAAAAATGCCAGCTCCAAACCATGTGTATTGTAAAATATCATTGGACCATAAGTGTTCCAGTATTTTCTTAAGTTTTCAGAAACACACTGGTCCATAAATAAAGAAGTTGAAGACTGATCAGGCTTTGGTAAATGTTGTTTGAAAGGCTTCTTATACATATAGCAGTTAGATGGAAAGAATCCTTCTAAATGGAAAAACCTTGAGAAAGTTTCACTTTCTTGCTGAACAGAAGAGAAGCTTAGTTCCTACAACCACATGTTTTAATAACTTTGAATATCATTTATTGTCAAGGACTTGCACATCCATTCTTCTTTTTTGTCCTTAAAATATTGTGCCCCTGTGCTTAAGAGCAAAAAGATCATGTTCTGTTTTGATGCGTGGTTTGACAGTTAATTTCGCTCCTCATTAATTGGACAGCATGCAGATGATGTGGAGAAGTGAGTGAGTGACAGTATTTCAAGGTTACGCTGAAGAGCATACAGTGAACCTTAGTGCCTGGACCAACAGCTGCTGAATTGAATTGTCTGCAATTAAAGCAACAGCAGGTTTGTGTAGTCTCCCTGCAGCCCATTTATTTGAATTTATAGCTTCAGTTTCTTCCTTGGGTCATGGATGGTTTGTTTCACTGTGCTGAAGAGTTGTGCTTGTTGGATATTTTCTCCATACTCCAGTGCATGCTTGACTCTAGAAAAGCTGTCTCTGTACATTTTTAGTGTGAGAAGTTTTTGAGGTTTCTATGTTTGTATAAAAATTAGAGAATGTCCCTTTTTCTTCACTACAAAAGTGAATAGATACATTTTTATTGAAAATACTGCTTTGTTCAATAAATAGAGGTTTCTCATGGATCTGTGTTACTGATGTAAATTTCTGGCAGTGAAAAATGTTGGAATTTATTATGTTACTGGAATTACTATATCTGGGAAGAACTTCTCTATGCTAATAAAAGTGTTTATGTTTTTAAAATAGTGACATTTCTCTCCTTGCCATGTCTCAATTCCAGAGCAACCTAATGAATAATGTCAAATCCAACTACATGATTTTTATGACTGAATTTTATTTGTATGCTAATAGTGAATACTTGTTTAATTTCTTCATGGATTTACTCTATTAAAAGTAACAATTGCAGTATAGTTGTTGGTTATTGACTCATACATGGTGGATGTAGTATAAAACATTTACACTGTGATTCAATATATGTTTGATCGTTTTATCTTCATAACAACCTATGTGATGTAGGTCAGTGGTGTTATGATCTCCATTTCATAGATAAGAACACTGAGAGTTTGAGGATAAGTAACTAGCCTGAGATCTCACATCTAACATGTGGCAGAGGCTGAACTCCTAAGTTAGATGATCTGAGCCAACAATCTGAGCTTTTTTTCCCCCTTATACCAGGCTGACTCTCAGTTGATAGACCCAGGGTAAATTTGACTTAAGTTACTAGTCAAGAAGACTAAATTCAGTCATTTACTATGAAATGTGTTCTTTTATAGAACTCTAGAGATTTTTTCCAGATATTTTAACCCAATATTTATTTTAGTATGTGAGTGCTTTCCAGATTAATTTTAGAGATATATAAAGAAACATTAGTATTTTGATTAATTTAGTATTCAATATAAATGAATGGAGAGCCTTATGAAGATATTGGGAACTAAAATATCCAATTAAAAAGGTTAATTAGAGTATTTTCTTTGAAAACAAGGTAGTTTGTTTTTTAATATTTTGCACAAAAGCATATGCTGTTTTTATAAAAGTATGGGCATTTTAATATATGCTGGCCATAAATGTGAAGTGGCATATCTTTTACATTTTTATTTTTATTGAATGTATTAGGGTGACACAGGTTAATAAAATTATATAGGCTTCAGTATTTTATTATTCAGATCAACATAAAAGTATACAGCTAACTCAGTTTCACACCTTTCTTCTCCCTCCCTCCCCTCTTTTTTCTTTCTTTTTTCCTTCCTTCCTCCCTCCTTATCTCCCTCCCTCCCTCCCTTCTTGTAGACCAGCTTTGCTATCTTTGTAAATTCCAAAATAGTTTCTCAATTATAATGGTTTCTCATTAGGTTAAATAGGGAAAAAAAATTCAGCCCCACTGAAGAAGCAAATACTATTTAAAACTGCATTATCACTTCAGCAGATGTACCCAGATAATTGCATAGCTCATACTAGTTCTCTAGTAAAACATCTTTTAAAACCTCTTCAGGTACCATTCTTAAAGCAGTCATTCTTAGATCTGAATTTCTTAGAGACTATCCCCATGTACTGGGGAGATGACTAGTTGCTCACACCATAGACAACTCTTCAGTTTTTGACAATGAATATTTGAGAGTATTGCCAAGCAAATGAGCCAGAGTTGGGCCAAGTATTGTTGTGACCTGTTTATGAGACTTTTAGAAAGCTGGTAATGGGTATATTGTCTCAGATTCCATGTAATTAGAATTTATCCTTATCTAAAAATATCTCTATACTTTAATATATCTTGAAACTATTCTTATATTATTACCTTCTAGCAAAAAAGAAAGGAGGATGATATAAAGCCCTCTTGTCATTCTTTAAATGTAAATGGAAATTGACACTTGATAAAATATAGGGGAGAACTTTGGGGAATGGGTCAGCATTAGAGCAGGGAGAACTGGGAGAATTAGGGGCATGTGTTTGGAAGCTGCACATTAAACTTAATTTCAGGTGGCAAATTTCCTGTGCATTTGGAAGCTCTGACTAACACCCCTCATTCTATTCCTCTTTCTGGGAACAAACACTCTAAATATAAATGAAACAATAGCTTATGGGGGCTTTTAAAGAAATTGGCATTTTCTCATTGGTAAAAGAAAAAGGCACTGCGAAATCATTTTTCTTCCTGTGTTCTTTGAGGCCAAGATAAATTAGAGGAAGTAGAGTTCTGCTTGTTCAGGGCAGCTGAAGTTGATTGTCTGATGATTTTTTTTCTTTAGTACACCTATGAGTGTGTTTCAGGAGAGTGAAAGGCGGGTCTTAGAGAGGTGGGTATAAGGGCTAGTATACACCAACCAGAGGTGTGTTGGAGTTGCCTTACTCTAGATTATTGAAAGGGATCACTAAGAATATTTACAAATTTAAAAAATTCTCAATCTGTCTTTTTTCCTAAAAAAACTTAAGATACTCAGTATGAGAATAGTTAAGGCATGCTGTCTATGCAGTACAACATAGTGAAGATGCCCCATGGGTTGCTACGCTATACTAACTGCCACCCCTTATATAGCACTGATGTCTTCAAGGGTATTGGACATAGCATGATCAAATGTGTGTCCCTACCCATACATACACATGATAGTACTAGCTAACATTTATTGAGTGCTTACTGTGTACCAGGCCATGTTATAAATACCTTATATGTATGGACTCATCAAGCTCCACAGCACCCCTTGGAGGTAGGTGGTATTTCCATTTTAAGGGCAAAAAAACTGTGACACAGGGTTTAAGTCTACCAAGTCACACAATTACTAAGTAGCAGAATCAGAACTTAATTGTAGGAAGTTTGTCTCTAGAACCTATGTCCTTAACCACTTTGTAATATGTTGTATATCTTTAAGGGCATGTCACTGAAGAAGCTGTTTGCACACTCATGTACCTCCTGATGCAGATATTCCATTGTCCATGCCTTGAGAAGACATAGGCAGTGCAGAGTTCTTGGCTCACCAGACTGAAAATTCTGGGCCATCCATTCTGGGTGCCTGGGACAAGACCATGAATGGCTCAAAATGTCATTTTGAAAAAAAATTTTTCAGAGGGTGTTTGAGGAGAGTAGTGATATGTTAAGATCTGCATTTAGAAAGAACGCTCTTAACAGCTAGGCATAAAATAGAGTGGAGAGAGTAGATACAGGGAAGATGTGCTATGATTTGGTCACTTGAATATATAAAAGAAAAACTGCACTCTAGTTGGCAATGTTTGTTCTTGCCAAAAGCTAAGAGTTGAGAGAGAAGCAATTGAATATGAAAGATATTTTTTAAGGCTGACAATCTGAAGAAAAAGCATGAGTAGTGGCACTGTTTAGATGCTGCTGGAGATGCAGTGATCCGCCATGTCTCTAGCAGTAGAGAGTACCAGTAATGAGGGTGAGAAAGAAAGTAAAATTTTCAAGCAGTCTGGTAACTTTGAACTGGTCTAGAGTGGCTGCTGAATAGATTTTACAGAATGGTGTGTAGTGGGAGATGTGTCACCAGATACACCCCAAATTGTCAAGCTCTTGCACTTTTTTTCATGCTGCTCTCTACGTTTTAATTGCCATTTTCCACATTTCCAACAAACCTAGAGCTATTCAACACTTAAGGCCCAGCTCAGATGACACCTGCTACTTTATTATAATATTTATTTTTCACCTGTCTTCCCCCACTAGACTGAGTTCATTTAAATGACAAACTTTATTTTACTAGTGTTTTAACACTTAGCCTAGTTTCTTTTACATACTCAGCACTTACATGCAACAGTCAGGTCTTCAAAAACTGTATCATCAAAGAATTTTTCTCCTCTCTTATGCTAGTTCAAAATTCAAAGCTGTTCCCAGAGCCTGAGCATCCCAGAAACTGACTAGCTAGCTAGCTTCTGCACTGCATAGATATTCTGAGATATTCTGTTCAAAGATTTGTTTTGTTTCTAGTGTAACTGTCTTCTTGCTTTTTTTCCCATATTCATCCTTGGTTAGATTACTATACCTTGAAAGCCCATTCTTTTGCCTTTGTGGAACACTTTGCAATTTTGTAGAGAAACAAGAGCTTTCCTATAGACATATGCTAATACTTATCCATACAATAAAGTGAATCAGAATGTGTAAATTGATAATTGGAATTTTTTAATTTTTAAAATTTACTTCTTTTTAGTGAGAGGGGAAGGGAGGGAGAAAGAAAGGGAGAGAAACATCAATGTGTGGTTGCTGTTCATGTGCTGCCTACTGGGCACCTGGCCTGCAACCCAGGCATGTGCCCTGACTGGGAATCAAACCAGCAACCCTTTGGTTCACAGGCCAGAGCTCAGTCCACTGAGCCACCCCAGCCACAGCTGATCATTAGAATTTTTTGATGCATAATCACAGTGTTTCTCAAAATGTGGTTCAGGGACTACCCGTGTCAACATGACCTAGGAAATATGTTTAAAATGCAGATTCCTGGATCCCCATCCCAGACCTACTGAATCACTCTCTACGTTATCTGCATTTAGCAAACTCCCCAGATGATTATTATTCTGTACAACTGACCTTTGAAAATCATGGTCCAAAGTTAAAATTAAAATGTTTAATCTTTGTCTGTATTATCTATGGCTATGAATAATTACATTGTGGAAAAACTAGTATTAAAAAGATTTGATTTTTTATATGAAACTTAAAGCCTTGGTCTCATGCTATAAAAATAGAACTTTCTGTGATGATGAGATATTCTATGTCTTCATTGTCCAACATAGTACCACTAGCCACTTGTTGCTCTTGAGCACTGAAGTGTGGCTACTGCAGCTGAGGAACTGAATTTTAAATTTTAATTAAGTTTAATTAAATTGAGATTAAAGTCATTACATGTGGTTATTGGATGTGGTATTGGAAGTGCAGGTCCAGAAAACCTGGCTGTCCAGAGGAATGATTATCTTAGGGGTCTACAAGGCCACAGTGATCATTGTATCAATAGGAAATAAAACAAGAACCTTGTTTACTTTGACATATAGAACATTGCATTCCTTATTTTGAATAATTCAAATTTTAAAAATGGCCTAAAGTGAGTTATTCTCAGAAGTATTTTAACAAGTAGTGATCTCAATTAAATTTAAATGAGGCCTATGCTCTACATTTCTCATTGGTACTGTTTTTCCAATCATATTTGCTTGCTATTGAGAGTGGACTGTTAAGCCTTGATTTCTGATCTAGGGATAAGAAAGTTGAGTTAATCAGAAGAAAGAGCTCCTAGCTCCCATGTTTAGTTCATAGACATTTTTATACATTTTAGCTCTCATAGACCCTTTCACCATTCTCTTTTGGATTGATCAGTAACTTAACCACTCATTACTCACTACTTTTCAGCTTTTATTTCTTTCTCTGACAATCTTCCTTGAATTAGTAATGTACCCCTTTGTGGATGATTTTGTTATTTAAAATAGCAGTAATGCTGCCCTGACTGGTGTGGCTCAGTGGATTGAGTGCTGACCTGCAAACCAAAGGGTCACTGGTTTGATTCCCAGTCAGGGCACATGCCTGGGTTGTGGGCCAGGTCCCAGTAGGGGGTGCACAAGAGGCAACCATGCATTGATGTTTCTTTCCCTCTCTTTCTCCCTCCCTTCCCCTGTCTATAAATAAATAGATAAATAAATACATAAATAAATAAATAGCATTCATGCTTTGAAAGAATTTGAATCAGAAATAGATTATAGTCTTTACATAAAGTAAAGAGACATAAATCTAGGCACTGTTTTATTATTGTGTGGAGTTCATCATGTGTATTAGTTGTAATTGGTGGCTTTCTATAAAGAACCCAGCCCTGGCTGGTGTGGCTCAGTGGATTAAGTGCCAGCATGTGAACCAAAGAGTTGCTGGTTCAATTTCCAGTCAGGGCACATGCCTGGGTTATGGGTCAGCTCCCCAGTAGGGGCACTCGAGAGGCAACCACACATTGATGTTTCTCTCCTTTCTTCCTTCCCTCCCCCTCTCTAAAAATAAATAAAAGCATAAAAAAAGAACCCAGTGTTAAATTCTATAGTATTGGAAAAAAGACATAGGTAGAATAAGATACTTGATTATTGTTATTTGTAGAAACTATGTGATAAATAATTATGCCTGTTTGACATGCCCTCTATTGGCCTAGATCTCAGTTGTTTGTACTCTTTTCAGTTGCTAAAAAATTTAGCATTTCCTGACATTCTCTTTTATCCCTTCACATTCTCCCTTCACTTTCTTTGGCTCTGCTTTCTGTTTTCAATGGACAGCAAACCACCTCCCTCTTTTTATGTACCACTCAAACTCACTCCTATAATCTATTGTTGTATCCAACCTCACTGAACTGCCTAGAAGAGTTCAAAACTGGTGTTTTAAAGTGCCACTCAGGGCCACCCTGGAGCACTCTGCAAATAGGTTCTTTTGTTTTGAGGACTAAAGAGGGAGTACCACAGCTACAGTTTCAAGAAATGTGTAAAGATCATTTGGGTCTAAATGAAATTTTAAACTCCTTGCCTCCCCTTCCTCCAAATTACATCTATAGTTTTCAGTGACATTTTTACTTTGTTTAAAAAGCTAGACATTTCAAATTTCAATAAAAAAGCTCATTCTAATAGGGACCTTTTATAATTTAAGCCGTGGTAGAGAAGAAGTAAAATATGTTTTCAGATTATGCTAGAATCTTTATATAAGATATTTCATTTAATTCTCATTAACACTCTCAAAAAATGTTGGTTGCCCTCCTTACTCAAGGCTGTATATACCACTAACTTGTTTAGACTCCAATCTCCTCTCTTCCTCACACACACACACACACTCTCACTCTCTCCCCTCTTGCTCTCTCTTCCCCTCCCTCATCTATCTCTGTACTCTCATTTTTTGAGAGAAGAGACACAATTTATTGAGAGCTTACACCCCAGGACAGCCTCCTTCTCTCCTTTCTGGCGTGGGCAGGAGTGGGAGGTCACATGAGGGAATTTCACTCTTTGTCTTCCTTCTCAAATAGGTAGACTGGAAAGTAGGTGGACTGTCCTCCTGTGTCCTGGTACTTCAGGGTTGGGTTCCACACTGTGAGAGAAAGGGGAGGGTTTCATATCACTAGGATGTTCCTTCACGAAAATCCCAGATTGGTAAATCAGTGTAAAGTGGGAAAATGTAAAGTAAATGGTCCCTGTGTTAACTGTCTTCTGAGTAGGAATTAGGACATGTCCAATTAAAGCTTCTTGTTAAGAGATTATAAAGAAAGCCTTCTTTAAATTCTTTACACACTGTACTCATTGCTACTCCCATACCATACCCTAGATGGCTAACTCTTCCTGCTAAATGTGGTTGGCATTTTCCTAAACACTGCCCTTCAATTTAGAGGTGGGGGGAACTGCACAGAAGTACAACTCTAATATGCTCTCCTGAATCAAGGAAATTTGCTCAGCTTATTCAGTGGAAGTTGTACAATCTGCATCCACCTGAATTTGTGATAAGGAGCATAAATCTATGTTAATAAAATGACAGTAATCTGCAAGTAAGTCAGACTATTCTGAAGAAGTTTTTTTGAGTGACATATTTTTCTTAGTTATAAATATCACACAAATAGGTCAACATCAAAAGTATATTTGATTCATGCTTTTAAAAGTCTATAGATGATAGGAGATAGTAAACTATATTAAGAGTATGCAATATGATAAGGCATTTAAAAAGTCAGTATTCTTTTGAGCAACTGACATGGATATGGACAAATAACTTCTTAGAAAAAAATAGTAGAATCCCTTTTTAATTGGTAATAAGACTATGCTCAAGTTTGCATTCTCTGGAATTGAGATGCTTGAAATGGAAAAGAGCAGTTGAAATGCTTAAGGGATCTAGGGAGAGTGGTTTATGAGGGTGGGATACAAAGTAAATACAATAAATACAGCTTGAGTAGTTCTGAATATTTGCACTGGTGGCTATTTTGAGTGGTGTGAGCAATAAAGAGTACAATCTGGCAGAAAAAGGGATAAGCACAGGCAGAAATATGACTGTTGGATAAATGAGCCCAGGATCCCAGTAGTATCTTTCTCCCTCCCAAGTAGCATTCCCTACTCATGGACCTTGTGAGGCTTTTAACAAGAAAGGAAAGAATGGGCTGAGAAGAAATGGTTTGAAAGAATTGAAGTGACAAGGGCATAATTACATATCAAATATTTACAGCTATTTAAAATAAAAATAACTCCCTCCATCAAACACTCCAGAACATTTCCTTTGCTGGCCTCATATCAAGACCAGATAAAGCACAAGCTGTGGAGAAGAACCTCACTGTAATATGGAATTTGATCTAAGGCAATGCCCTTCTTGAAACTTCTCCATGGGGATTTATTACTGGAAGTAACAGAAAGCCATGTTAGAACATTAGTACACAGTTCCAAGGCATGAACCCTGAGGTTGAGATTTATAGTAGGCTCTGGTGTACTAGCTGGACAATTAGTATAATTTCATTGCAGATGTTTTCTATTTGAGATTTTTGATACAGGGTATTTGTATATGCCTAAGGTGGCAGTGAGCCAGGGTAAGTCAGTCAGCACTATTTAGCTGGCACCTACTATATGTGTTGCCTTGCACTTGACCAGTTCAATGAGGGAGGTAATTGATTCAAAGCTGTTTAGCCACTTCTGATCCCATGTCACCATTGGTAAACTGTCCCTCCCAAGATATTAAACTGCCCCTTGCTTTTGTGAAACAACTGATGGATAAGCAGCTTTTCTCTTTGTATATGAACTTCTCTTTTTCAGCATAGAATCATTCTCAGTAGTTCTAAAATGTAAAGTGGTATAGAGGACTGCTACCCCATGATGTTTTAAATCTAGAGAATAATGGACCACCTGACAAATTATTCTACTTTATGATCCCAAGTTAAAGTTATTGTCAGAGAGAAAAGCATTGCAGAATGGAGTGCCAGTTTCTTATGGCATTTGTGGACTTAGGCCAAAATATTTGAAACCTTCAGCTAAAAGGTTCATTCTGAAGCATTGGAAGCAACTTGTAAAAATCAGCAGCCTGCATATTCCATATCTATGAAAGGACAGAGGAGGGTGGAAAAAGAGACAAGACAAAGTCCAGAATGATTTATATTAATTAACTTAATTATTATCAGTATTAAGTACAACATAGGATTCTGTTCTTAATAATATTTATGAAGTACTACCTTTAAAGCTATAGACTACAAATAAAGAGTAATCAAAAAGATAAGCCCATTGCTAGATTATTGAGCCAAAGATAGCATATAAATGTTAGAAATGGCCTAAAGCACAGCATCAACTTTTATTTTTTCATTGGAAATCACTACTGGGATTTGTGAATCTAGTGGGAATATGTAAGTATTTATTTATTCCTGGCTGGTGAGTGAGAAAATGGTTTATAATGAAAGTTTGTAATATATATGCATTTTAATAGAATATTATGGTTATAAAAAACCTTGAAGTATATCTAGTTACATCTCCCCCCTCTGCCACATACATATACAATCCGTTATATAAAACCATCTACTCCATCCTCACGTGGTCATCCATCTCATGCTTGAATATTTTCAATAATTTTTTACTTTTCACTGTGGGGTAGACATTTGATCTTTGAATAGTTCCAGCTATTAAATGTTTGGATAAATAAGCCCAAATCTCTCTCCATTCAGTCTCCACCCATTGCTCCTACCCTTACACATAGTACCATTTACATAAACTATAACATGAATTGAGCCCTCTGGAGTTACATTGAGTGGTGATTCTGATTCTGTTTACCCCTTGGGGCTTACACCAAACAACCTCGTCCCATTTCTACATCATAACCCCTCAAATGTTAGAAAACAATCATCATGTGCTTCCCTAGAGACCAATTTTTTTGTTAACAGCTTTATAGGAGTATGATTTACATACCATACAATTTAACAATTTTAAGTATTTAATGATCTTTATATTCGGTGTTATATAATCATCATCAAAAATCCAATTTTATAACATTTTCGTTACCCCCAAAATAAATACACCCTGATCCCTTTAGACATTATCTCCTAATCTCTCCACTCTCCCTAGAGCTAGACAACCATTAATCAACTGTCTCTATAGATTTGCCTGTTCTGGATGTTTTATATGAATGGGATCATGAAAGATAGATACATCCTTTTGCACTTGTCCTCTTTCACTTAGCATAATGTTTTCAAGGTTCACGTATGTTATAGCATGTATCAGTATTTCATTCCTATTTATGACTGTATACTTTGTCATTGTATTGCTATGCCACATTTTGTTTACCTATTCATGAGAACATTTGGGTTGTTTCCATTCTTTGGCTATTGTCAGTAATGCTGCTATAAGCATTCATGTACAAGTTTTTGTATGAGCATATGCGTTCATTACTCTTGGGTATATTAGGAGTATATATATTTGGGTCATATGGTAACTCTATGTATAACTTTTTGAAGAGCCTCAAAATTGTTTCCCAAGTGGTCACACAATTTTACAATTCCATCAGCACTTAGTAATGTTTACAATTTCTCCATAAGCTTGTCAACATTTATTGTCTCTTTTTAAAAGCTATTCTAATAGGTGTGAAATGTTGTCTCATGGTTTTGCAAATATTTTATACCACTTTCATGATAGTATCATTTGCAGTACATACATTTTCTAATTTAAACTAAGCCAATTTATTTTTTCTTTTGCCACTTACATCACATATGAAGAAACCATTGCCTGACACAAAGACTTACTCCTATGTTTTTCTCTAAGACTTTTAAGTTTTCAGCCTTTATATATAGCTCTGTAATCCATTTTTAGTTCATTGTTGTGTATGATGTGAGATCGGGATTTAACTTTATTCTTTTGCATATGGATATCCAGTTATCCCAGCACCATTTGTTGAAAAGATTGTTCTTTCTCCATTTCTTGATTCTGGCACCTTTGTCAATAAGCAACTGATAACAAATATAAGAGTTGATTTTAGGATACTCAATTCTGTTCCATTGCTCTATATACCTGCCCTTTATGCCAGTACCACCTTGTCTTGATTACCGTAGCTTTGTAGTAATTTTTGAAGTTGGAAAGTGGGAGTTTTCCCACTTTGTTCTCTTTCAAGATTGTTTTGGTTATTCTGGGCCACTTATATTTCCATATGAATTTTAGAATCAGTGTGTCACTTTCTTTAAAAAAAAAACAGCTTGGGTTTTGAAAGCAACTGCATTGACTATAGAGTTACTGATTTTTAAAAGGCACAAACCTCACTTAGAATGGGGCCCCCTTCAGGGGTGGCTCCATATCCAATATCCACATACCCTTTTTCACCAGTATTACCGCTTCAGAATTGAAGCCTATGTATTTTTTACAAGTACCTTTCTATTTCTGAAGTAGCAGAATCCCTATGATGCGAATATGTAATATAAGACAACCAAAGTAAAGTGCCCAGTTTATTGACCAACACACCTCTTACATTTGATGAGGATTATTCTTATTTACATGGAGAAGCCAAGAAACAAAGTTGAAGGAAAAAATTACCTAAGTCACAGATGGTTTCCTTTCATTCAGTCCCATCCTGGGTGTGTGTGTGGGGGGGGGGTGGTTTCTGTGTGTGCTAAGGAGCTGTGTATGTGAGCCTCTGCACATGTTTCTGTTTTAATCCTGTGCACAGATGTGTGCATGTCCGTGTATGCATGCAAGTATGCATGTGTGTGTTGTTTCTGTGTTTTCTGTTTTGTTTTTGCTTCTGAATCCTATAAATGATGCCTTTTGGTAATGGAATAGTGTTACAAATATGCTTTGTGGCATTCCAACCTTTTAGCTGAGCTTATTCAGATTTCAGAGTTATGCATGAATCTGGCCAACCCACCTGAACAAGATGTTTAAAATGTGTATTTTATTTCTCTGCTTTCCTTCTTTTACTTCATTCTCTTGCTTGACTTGACATTAGTTTCTGCATTTGCTTCTTGGTTCTTAAGGTGTAGATCCAGATAGTCTTCATAGTTTGACCTACCTGTGTGCACTGCTCTAATTGCCTGTGCTGCCAACCTTGCAATGCTGGTTTATTGGCCTTTGTCCTTTCTTGCCTCGTTTTACTACCAAAGAGTCATTCTATAGAGGCTTTTTAATTCCCTTATACCCCATGACTCAGATGCTGCAAAAAGTGCCAGGTTATCTGTTTCCTAGTTTCAGATGGAACAGTGTTTACCATTCTAGACCATGATACCCACTTCTTATGGAGAAGAGAACCCAATCCTTAAGACTAAAGTGAATTCAATCAGGATTTTAACTAGAAAGCTGGTTGTGTATATTTCCTCTAGCTTTTTATTTTATTTTTTTAGCTTTTTTTTAAAGGGATTCTTTTTTTTAAGGTTTTATTTATTATTTTTAGAGAGGGAAGGGAGGGAGAAAGAGAGAGAGAGAGAAACATCAATGTGCGGTTGCTGGGGGCTGTGGCCTGCAACCTAGGCATGTGCCCTGACTGGGAATCGAACCTGTGACACTTTGGTTCGCAGCCCGTGCTCAATCCACTGAGCTACGCCAGCCAGGCTTTTTTTAGCTTTTTAAAAGAAATTCTCCCTGCCTTCCTTCCTTCTTTTCCTTCCTTCATTTCTCCCATTAGTATGATGATCTGGCATACAGAAATACATTGGGATTAAAGGTAGGTAAATTGGTAAGGATTAAGTCTAGGCTGATATTGAAATCAAGTAGAGAGGGGATATGCCACCCAGGGGAAATATAAAAATATCAGAGGTTGGGGAGACATAGTTTGAAAAAGATTTCTTAGAGATTCCTATATGATCTTCAGTAGGTATTATATCAGTCTGGATGAGAATCACTGAAATAAATAAGCATGACAGCTATGTCATCCATGAGCATTTTATTTTTATCAACCTAAAATGACTCCTTATATTTTAATAAATGCTTTGCCTTACCAAAAAAAAAAAAAAACTAATGTTGAAGAAAATAGAAACTTATTTAGAACAATTTTACAGTGACTTCCAATAGCTGAAATTTGTTATTTATAGGAGCCTAATGAGGTAAAGAAGTTCTTGTAGATATGGAGAAAAGATATACTATCCACAGTGATCCTGCATAGTTTAAGCACTAGCAGATTGTTAGAAAAGGAAGGTACTCTATGAAATGGACAAAGAGAAGAAAAGTGCTTGGGGCAGGGGGTAGGGAGCAAGGTTTCTCCTAGTTTCAAAATACTCTTTCCACATAATTGTACTTATTCAAGATTCTGTATTGGTTCATGATATACTCCTTTAAGATACTGATATATCATGTAAAGGTTAAACTTCAATCATATTTTAGCATCAGTTACTTTAATCAAATATTCAGATAAATTCCTATCTGAAGTGTCTGTTCCCCAGTAGCTTATAAAAGAAGGTATAAGGATGGTGTGTGCATTACTTTATCCCCTCCTTTACTGATTGATGGTATATGGGGAGGGACTTTCAAAACACTTCTGTAGTAAAGAACTTAAGTGTTGGGACAGGATTAAGGTGCATGATATAGATTATTTTGATTCTTAGTTTGTCCTCCTCCTTTACTTTTCTAAATCCTATCCAGTTTACCCCAAACTCAAATTCCACACATCACATAAAGCACCCCATCTTCTGCCAGCCTACATTGATTTTCCCCTTCTGTGAACTGCAATAATGTGTACTCTACCATCCAATTCAATGTTTGATTGGGTATTGTGTCTCCCCTTATTCTTTAGTGAATTTATATGTGCTAAACTTTTTCCCCTTACACAAAACTGGTGATGTATGTGTACTGTAAATGACTGTTGGAAGGAAATGATTGTAAGTTCTGGAAGGAAAGGACAATGCCTTTCTTATTCCTTACTTTATTATTCTTCATGGCACACAGGACAGTATATTTGAATCTAGGGAAAATCAACTATGACTACTGTTATAATGGAGATTGTATTCTATACTGTTATCTACCTTAAAACATACAACATTTGCAAGTAGATGTTATGATGGATACACTTCCAGAAGTGGCTTTAGTCGCTCTGCCTATGCTTTGCTCACGACACTGGCAATTCCTGATTGCAAAGGCCTTGATTCTGGCTTCTTCTAAAAAATGAATAGTGAGAGCACTTAGGAATGCCATTCAGTAGCTTCATGAAATAGGACAGGAGCATCAATGAAAATATAGTAGCTCTCATTTCCAAGATTTTCAAAGTGCTAACCAGTCTTATTGTGGTATTCATTTCATAATATGTACATATTTCAAATTGCCACATTATACAGTGTAAACTTGTACAACATTGTATGTAAATTTTATCTCAATAAAACTGGGGAAAAAAGATCTATACCTGATAATCATAGTTTTTTCTTTGTTAAAGTTTTGTCTGTAGAACATAGAGGAAAAAATAGCTATTGAGACAAAACCATTTATTGTTTTGTTTTTGTTTTTTGTTTTTTTTTTTGGACATAGACTCAAGAGGGCAAAAAGATTGCCCTTCTAAAAGGGTAAAATGGTTTTTAATTCTTCTTAGCAGTTGCTGGAACAGTGAAAGATAGTAGCTATTGGCAGAGTGTGTGTTAAAGGGATTAATATATTTAATAATTTCCCTCTGTATTTCCTTACCTTTGTACTTCTTGCTTGTAACATCAGGTAGAATACAATGCTGACAATTGCTTCTGTTTCCCCCATTTGAAGCTTAAATTTATGAATGCTGTATAATAAAATGGTGATTTTTATTCTGTCCCAGTGGTAAAAAGGGATTTGCTGATGTGTAAAATGAGACAAAGATAAATAACAAACAGATGTTCTCACAAAATGTTCATTAAATTCCTGCCTGGTGGAAGATGCTAGATTATATGTGTTCAAACTCTGAATGCGTTAGAGAATAAGAAGCTTTTATACCTTAATGCTCAATTTAGAAAAGACTATATACCCTTCTCTGTAAAAATCATAGTAATCAGTGATTTACATTCTCTTCCTCATTTCAGAGTGGCTTTCCATGACTGTTTTTAAACTTTTCTTATTGATTTTGACAGGTCCAATTATCTAAAAATATATCACCTTTTTGAGGGATTATGAAGTGAGTATAAGACTCCTGGATTGTAAGGCCCCAGATAGGAGTTGTCCAATATGTAGAAGTTACAACTTTTGCTTAAATCACATAAAGGACTATCTGTCATGAGGGGTTTGATAAGGATTATAGGAGTAGGAGGTTGGGAAGGGGGAGCAGGAACAAAACTGCCCTCACTTTGTTCCTCCCACTCTTCCATAAAAAGTAGAAATTAACAGTGTTTTACTTATAGCAAGAACTATCTGCTACTGGTAAGCCACGGTTCTACTGTGCTAAGTGCTAGGCAGATGTTTATTTCTGGTAATTTGTATTGTGTAGTTTTTATTTCAAAGGTAGGAAGGAATACCTAGCTTTACTTTTGGAATGGATTAACCAGAGAAGGTAGCTCAAACACCTGATATTTGATCTAAATCTTGAAAGATGCTAGAAGTTTGTTAGAAAACAGAAGCCATTACAGTAAGTGTGAATACAGATGCAAAGACACAGAATCCTGAAACAATATGCGATTTTAGATGAACTCCAAATGGTTTAACTTACTTTTGTGCTTCAGTTTCCTCATCTGTAAAGTAGGCTCAATGACAGTACGTATCTTAATGGTTGTGAGGCCTAATGAGATAATATATGTAATTTGGAATAGTGCTTGGCATATAGGAAAGGATTTATAAGTCTTAGTTCTATAGCTAAGAATAGAAAAGAGCAGAAAAGCTAAATTGAAGTAACATGTGGTGGCTGGCAAATTATAGACTGACATTGTGCTAAGGAATGTATACTTTTTTTCTTATAGCCAATTGAGAACTATTATGGAATTTTAATCTAGGGTATCAAATAAGTGACCAGATTTTCATTTTAGATCACTTTCTCTGCCTTCTGCATGGGGCCAGGAGGGGAAGTATTTGTGGAAATTTGAGACAGAGGGATCAGTTATAAGGCTATTGTAATAGTCTGTATAGGAGATGATGGGGTACTCACTTTGGCAGTGCTAAATATACTAAAATTGGAGTGATACAGAGAAAATTAGCATGACTTCTGCACAATGATGATATGCAAATTCGTGAAGCGTTCCATATTTTTTCAATGCAATCCCTATTAAAATACCAATAACATATTTCACAGATATAGAACAAACATTTCAAAAATTTATACAGAACCATATATGATCCTGAATAGCTGTGCCAATTTTGAGAAAGAAGAACAAAGTAGGAGGGATAACCACACCTGATGTCAAACTATATTACAAGACCACTGTAATCAAAACAGTCTGCTACTGGCATAAGAACAGACACATAGATCAATGGAACAGATTAGAGAGCTTGGAAATAAACTCAAGTCTCTATGGACAATAAATATTTGACGAAGGGGGCAGAAGCATAAAATGAAGTGAAAATAGCCTGTTCAACAAATGGTATTGGGAGATCCGGACAGCTACATGCAAAAAATGAAACTCTACCAACAAGTTAACACAATACACAAAAATAAACTGAAGATGGATAAAAAACTTAAGTATAAGTTGTGATGCCATAAAATTCCTAGAGGAGAACATAGGCAGGGAAGTCTCAAATATTCTATGCAGCAGTATTTTCACCTATATGTCCCCTAGAGCAAAGGACATAAAGCAAAGAATAAACAAATGGGACTTTATAAAAATAAAAGGCTTCCACACAGCTAAAGAAAACATAAGCAAAATAAAAAGGGAACCAACCATATGGGAAAATATATATGCCAGTGATAACTCAGACAAGGGTTTGATCTCCAAAATATGTAAAGAACTCACATGACTCCACACCAGGAAGACAAACAATCCAATTAAAAAATGGGCAAAGGACATGACTAGCCACTTCTCCAAGGAGGGCATACAGAGGGCCCAGAGGCATATGAAAGGATGCTGTGCATCACTAACTGTCAGAGAGATGCAAATTAAAAGCACAATGAGATACCCCTCCACATTGGTCAGAATGGCCATCATAAACAAATCAACAAGTAACAAGTACTAGAGAGGTTGTGGAGAAAAGGGAACCCTAGTGCACTGTTGGTGGGAATGCAGACTGGTACACCCACTGTGAAAAACAGTATGGAATTTCCTAAAAAAATTAAAAATGGAATTGTCTTTTGACCCAGCAATTCCACTGCTGGGATTACATCCTAAGAATCCTGAAACACCAATTCAAAAGAACTTATGCATCCCAATGTTCAACGTGGCCCAATTTACAATATCCAAATGTTGGAAGCTACCTAAGTGCCCATCAGTAAATGAGTGGATCAAAAAACTATAGTACATTTACAGGATGGAATACTTTGCAGCTGAAAGAAAGAAGGAGCTCCCACCCTTCATGACAGCATAGATGGAACTGGAGAGCTTTATATTAAGTAAAATAAGCCAAGTGAAAGATAAATACCATATGATCTCACCTATAAATAAAACTTAGTCAACAAGACAAAGAAGCAAACAAAATATAAACAGAGACTTTGAGATAAAGAATAAATTGACAGTATCCAGAGGGGAGGTGGGGGGATAACAGGGGTGGGGATGGAGAAGGGTCATCAAGGAACATATATAAAGGACACATGGAGAAAGCCAAAGGGGGGTAGGATCGAAGGTGGGGGGGTGGGGGGATAATGGAGACAACTGTACTTAAACAACAATAAATTTTTTTAGAAAGATGAAAAGAGATGGTGGGGATCTAAATTAGAAAAATGGCAGTGGAAATGGAGAAAGACAGGTACAAAATGAAGAGATAATTCAGAGTTAACAAGTATCACAGACTGGCAACTAACAAATATGATTTGTTTGTTCCACACACTGTTTGAATATGAATATGTCTTAGATGGAACATGCATTCTCTAGTTTGACTTAGGCTTCACCACTCCATATTGATGTTGTCATAGTACTACAAATTAGTGTTACTTGGCTGGCCCTTTACTCGTAAGGGAATTAAGAATGACCACTAGATTTTAGTTGGTGTGACTAGAAGAACAAAGGTGCTAACAGCCTAGATCAAGAATTCAGGAGTATATATGAATTTGCAAAAAAAAAAAAAGGTGAATTATGTTTTCAGTATATAAAGTTGGAGGTATTTACAGGATATTAATCAGAAATATAGATCAGTTTGTCAGGATACAACTCTGCATTAGAGATATAGGTTTGAGGAAATCATTAGTACATAGGTGATAGCTGAAACCATTAAGTAAATGGTAGAGAGTATATTTAGAATGCTGAAAGAAGAGGACTGAGCTCAACAAGAAACCAGTGGAGTGACCAGAGGTAATGCTAAAGTAGGAAAGAGTTTCAGACATAGTGTCAATCTCAAAGAGTAGAACCAAGTTTAGAACCTCTTTGAGTACTTTCCAGCATGTTGTTCATGGACCACTTGGGCTCCCCAAGACTCTCTCAGGGAGTCTGAGAAATCAAAACTATAGTCACGGACTTCTGGTCAAGTGGAGTCATACGTAAACATGGCTCACCTCTTTGCACAACCACAGCAAAAATTACAACTAAACTACAAAACAACTATCACCCAGAATTGTCAGAAAATCAAGCTATATGAAAGTCTGACAATGAAGGAATTAAAGAAGTCACATTCATTAAGATGGGTATGAGGGGCAGAGATGCAGAGATGTGTGGAGACGCAGAATGGGCAGGCCCATACCCATGTGCGGTGGATAAAAATTGGGGTGGATACCTTGTGAGCAAGGGATTCCAGCCCTACACCAGACCACCCAGCCCAGGGTTCCAGTGCCAAGAAGATAAGTCCCCATAACTTACGGCTATAAAAATCAGTGGGAGTTGCGATGGCAGAAGAAACTGTGGGATTCTCAAGGGTCTCCTCATAAAAGGCCCAAAACAGACTTAGGACATATGCAGACTCACTCCCTCTGGGCACCAGCACTGGGGCAGCAGCAGGAAGGGCTCCAGTGGCATACAGGGAGAAACTGAAGTGTCTGGCATCAGGGCAAGTGTGAGGGAGTAGCTTCCTCTTGGACAAAACTCCAGGGGCCAGACAGCAGTATTGTCCTTTTTCTTAGCCCTCCTCCACACAAAGCAACAGAGCGGGAACACCATATTGGAGATTCCGTCAACCTGGTTCACAGGAGTTGCACTACCCTGGCAATTACTTAAGTCTCCACCCAATCCAACTTATTGGTGCTCTTTTCTACAATAGGTCATGCTACTAAGACATGGCATTAAAGCAGCACTACCTACTACACAGAAACAAACACAGGGAGGCTGCCAAAATGAGGAAACAAATAAATATGGCCCAAATGAAAGAACAAAACAAAACTCCAGAAAAAGAACTAAACAAAATGGAGATGAGCAATCTATCAGGTGCAAAGTTCAAAACACTGGTTATTAGGATGCTCAAGAAACTCATTGGGTACTTCAACAGCATAAAATGACCCAGGCAGAAATGAAGGTTACGCTAAGTGAAATAAGAAAAATTTACAGAGAATCAACAGTGGAGTGGAGGAAGCCAGGAATCAAATCAATGATCTGGAACATAAGGAAGAAAAAAAAAAAAACATTCTATCAGAACAGCAAGAAGAGAAGATAAATTTTAAAAAATGAGGATAGGCTAAGGAGCCTCTGAGACAACTTCAGATGTACCAACATTCAAGTCATAGGGGTGCTAGAAGGGGGAGAGAAAGATCAAGAAATTGAAAACTTATTTGAAAAAGTAATGAAAGAAAACTTTCCTAATTTGGTGAAGGAAATAGACATACATGTCCAGGAAGCTCAGAGAGTCCCAAATGAGATGGACACAAAGAGGACCACAGTGAGACACATCATGATTAAAATGCCAAAGGTTAAAGATAAATAGAAAATCTTAAAAGCAGCAAGAGAAAAGCAGAGAGTTACCTACAAAGGAGTTCCCATAAGAATGTCAGCTTTTTTCTTAAAACACATTTTGCAGGCAAGAAGAAACTGGCAAGAATTATTCCAAGTCATGAAAAGCAAGGAGCCACAACCAAGATCACTCTATCCAGCAAAGCTACCTTCTGGAATGGAAGGGCAGATAAAGTGCTTCCCAGATAAGGTCAAGTTAAAGGAGTTCATCATCAACAAGCCCTTCTTATATGAAATGTTAAAGGAACTTGTTTAAGAAAAAGGAGATTAAAACTATGAACATTAAAATGGCAATAAATTCACAATTATCAATAATTAAATCTAAAAATACAGTAAGCAAACAAGGAGAACAGAAACAGAATCATAGATATGGAGATCATTTGGAGGGTTATCAGTTGGGAGGGGGAAGGGGAGGTAGTGGGAAAAGGTGGAGGGGTTAAGAAATACAAATATGTAGGCACAGAATAGACAGGAGGATATTAAGAACAGTATAGGAAATGGAGAAGCCAAATACTTATATGCACAACCCATGGACATGAACTAAGGAGGGGGGATAGATTACTGGAGGGAATGGGGGGTACTGGGTGGAGGGGAGCAAAGGAGGGAATTTGGGACAACTGTAATAGCATAATCAGTAGAAATAGATTCAAAAAAGGGGAAAAAACAATGTTCACAATATTGTAAGGTATTATTTGGTTTTCCTGTGTTGACATTTTCACTGATAGTGCAAGAGAATGGTGGGTAAAAGTGCTGGTGTCTTGGCACAAATCAAGGGAATCACACCAAACTGTACTAGTTAGTAATTGTATTCTTTACCACCACACTCACAGTTAAAATAGAAAGCTATTTTCACTTAATAATATCTTTGTAAACCAGTAACTATTATTAATTTTACCAAATATTTACCCTTGTGTACATATTTTAACAGCTTTATTGATGTATAGTTGATATACAAAGAACTGCACATATTTAATGTACACAATTTGATGAGTACATCATCTATTTTTAGACATATGGACATCAGTACTACATTTTTTGAAAAGATTGTATTTACCTATGTTTTAGAGAGAGGGGAAGCGGGGGGACAAGAGAGGGAGAGAAGCACCAATATGTAAGAGAAATATTGATTAGTTTCTTCTCTCACACCCCCAACTGGGGACCCAACCTGCAACCCAGGCATGTGCCCTAACTGGGAATCGAAGCAGCAACCCTTTGGTTCATAGGCTGGCACTCAATCCACTGAGCCATACCGGCCAGGGCAAGTACATATCTTTTTAAATAATACACGTATCAAATGGAAAGTATGCATAAAGTACTTCTGTTACATACTGAAGTATGATAGTGTCTTGAGGTAATGTACTTGTGTGATTGAGTTATAGACTGAACTAATGGCTTATACATAGAATTCCAATTTTATTGAAAAAAACACCCAAGAAACTATGTTTATTCAGACTTGCTTATTTGGCAGCCATTTTGTCAATAATAAAGTTAATCATTTTAAGGAAAATAATTGACAGTATTTGTTTTCAATGATGATATTTAAGATTTAAAATGAAAATTAGAATTTTGGAAACCTGTATCTGTCACCATAAGCTTTTGAGCTTCCTGATACTTATAGTCTTTTCTAATGAGATCAGCAGTGATATTAACTAATGCGATTTTTTAAAACATTGTATGATTAAATGTGTCTCCATTTGGAAGATATGCATAACTCAGTGGAACAGTATTTGTTAAATAATCAGTGTTGTAAAATCATGCCTGGATAAAAAATCCATTTAAAGTATAAGACTGACCAGTGTATTTTAACATAACAAAGTCTAAAAAGTTCTTTAATGTGGATTCAAAGTCCTCATTCCATTTACCTTAAAGAAACTACCCCTATAAAATTTTGTTGCAGTGTTGAAGAATACCCACAGTTATCTGAAAAAGCTGTTTAAATACTCCTGCATTTTTAGTTACAAGTTTACATGAGGCCAGATTTTCTTCATATACATTAACCAAAAAAACGTATCACAACTGATTGAATGCAGAGTAAACATAAGAATCCAGCTGTCTTCTAGGAAATTCTCTAAAAAGGATTTGCAAATTTGTAAAGTAAAGCCATTAGTCTCGCTGTTTTTATTTTGTTTTGGAAAATATAGTTATTTTATAAACATTTATATTAACATGTATTAGATTTATTGTTGTCATATTTAAATGAATTAAACACTTTAAATGTCACAGATATTTCTCTTTTTTTAAAGATTTTATTTATTTATTTTCAGAGAGGGAAGGGAGGGAGATAGAGAGAGAAAGGGAGAAACATCAATGTGCGGTTGCTGGGGGTCATGGCCTACAACCCAGGCATGTGCCCTGACTGGGAATCGAACCTGCGACACTTTTTTTCGCAGCCCGAGCTCAATCCACTGAGCTATGCCAGCCAGGGCATAATTTCTAATATAAGATATTGATAGATATAACTGAAAAAATCAAAGAATCATTGAGATCCTTAATATTTTTAAAAATTTAAAGGAGTTTTAAACTAAAAATTTTGGAACTGCTATTGTGGGCTTTTGAAGAAAAGTGGTGCAGAGAACAAATGAGGACATTTTTTGTCTTACTGTTAAGTAGCCCAAACCCCTCCAAGGGAAACTGAGATAATGAAAAACATAACATTAAAACATATGAATAAGTCCCAAAGCAAATGACATGGACAGTAGCACTAAACCATAAATAGAAGAGTGTGAACTAAAGTGAAAGGGATTTGTTGAAATGAGAGACTTAAGCATAGCTATGATTTTGTAGAACAAAAGTGGGGAAGACTCTTCCTAAGCTTGATGACCACCATGAGCAGTCCTAGTGACCAAGATAAGCAAAATATGCTCTAGGAACAGTAAGGCAACCATCCTAACTGGAGTAAATAATTTGCATTGGTGAATAGCAAGAAATTAGTTGAATGAATATACTAAAGCCAGATTATGAAGAGCTTTAAATGTCAGGATGAGGAATTTTGATTTTATGGGCAATGGGAAAGTATTAACATTTGTGATTACAGATGATGACGTGATTAAAGTGATAATTTTATGAAAGTTAATGTAGAGGTAGTGTAAAGGAGAGATTGAAAATAGAAATACTAGAAATCAATTAGGACTATATTATGGTAATGCATGCATGAAGTGATGAGAACCTAGTCATGGGAATGGAAAGTAAATAGTGGATGTAAGAGATATTGTATGGTAAAATGAACAGGACTTGGCTGATTATAATAAGGGGATTAATTTTAAGACTGGGTGACTAAAAGAACAGTGCTATCATTGATGAAATTAAAAGAGCATAAGAAGACCCATTTTAAGTAGTTGATGTTTATTATGTTACTAACTTACTTGTTGAAGATGTGGGATTATCCTAATAGAAATATGTATGCATAGGGAGTCACTGAATAGGAAGCTGGATGAGAGGTATAAACTTGAGAGGCTGCATTAGTGAGATGATCACTGAGCTTAAGATAATGAATGTTTTTTGAGGACCAAATTATATAAACCAGGAGCCCAGGAACGAAACCTTATGATCTAAATCTATTAGGTTTTGATAGGAGGAACAAGTGAAGAAGACTGAAGAAACAATTGAATACTATTAGGGGAACTGAATGATATTACATGGCAGAAGCCAAGAGAGGACAGTTTCAAGGAGGAGATGGAAATCAACCATGTCAGATTCCACAGAGAAGAAAAGATTTGATATATAATGTAAGCTTTGTGAAAGCAGGGATCTTTGTATTGTATGTTTTACTCAATGCTTCCTAAGCATCTAGAATTGTACTTGGCACATAGTAGGTGATCAATACATAAATGAAGATTACTTAGATAGTGCTGGTAAAAACCTTTCCCTGGCTAATGGTTCAGTTGGTTGGAGCATCGTCCCATACACTAAAAGATTGTGGGTTTGATTTGCAGTCCGGGAACATACCTAGTTTGCAGGTTCCATCCTGAGTCAGGGTGTGTACAGGAGGCAACCAATCAATATTTCTCTCTAATGTCTCTCTCTCTCTGTCTCTCTCACTCTCTCCCCCTCCCTTTCTCTCTAAAATCAATAAACAAAAGATATCCTCAGGTGAGGATTTTAAAAAAGTTCCACAAACCTTATAAATATAAGCACACTGAAGGAAAATAATTAATGATCTGCATCTTAAGATACAACCATCTGTAGATATATTGATCCTCTCTAAATGCTTCTCAGACACTGTTATTTGAAACCAGCACAGTGTTGTTGAAATGCACACTAAAAACAGAGGTGGATTGTTTAGTCTTGCTGACTTGCGTGTGAGGCAGCCAGAGGAAGGTAGATGATGCATGTGTATTTGCATAACTCTGTAGACCAAAACACAACTTGTAGCATTACTTCTAGTCCTATTAGGATATGCTATTAATCTATATAGGGTATATTCTTTTTCTGGTGGTGTCTGGTACAATAATTTTGCATCAAAATGAATAACTATTTTGGAATTTAAAGTCATATTCATAGCCATTAAAAGTTTATTTCATTTATATTTATTTTGGTATTGGTTCATAAATTTTAGTTGCAAGTTTTTTTTGAAGACCAGTGCATTGGTTAGATTGAAAAGGTTATGTCCATTTTGGTGGTTGAGGTAGTTTGTTTGTTTCAGTTTTGGCATAAGTTTCCATAAAGGAGGAATATAGGTGATTTTGCTGGAGAACACAAGTTATTTGATATTCATGGATTTCCTCATAAAGGAATTATATAGCAGTGACTGTAGAACTTGGATATTTGTATTAGTTATAAACTTCTGTATACCCAAATTATACCCAAACTTAGCATGTTAATCAGGAAACATTATCTCACAGTTTCTGTGGGTCAGGAATCTAGACATAGTTTAGCTGGATGCCTCTTTCTGGCTCAAGATTTCTCACAAGGCTGCAGTCAAGCTGTTGGATGAGACTGTGGTCCCATTTGAAGGTTTGACTGGATGGGAGAGTCTGCTTTCAAGTTCATTTGTGTGGTTATTGGCTTACCTCAGTCCTTACCTACATAGACCTCTCCACAGGACTGCCCATGACATGGCAGATGGGTACCCCAGAGAGCGAGCCAAGAGACTGAGAAAGAATGCTTAAGACAGAAGCCAGAGTCATGTTATAATCTAATCTCAGAAGTGGCATCTCATCACTTCAGCATATTATAATTGTGAGAAGTTAGTATATCCAGACCAAATTCAGGGGGTCGGAGATTGCAAATGGTTTGTGGATACCAGGAGGCAGGGACTATTGGGAACCATCTTTGAAGCTTCCTATCACAGATTTGTTGATACCAGTTGTACCTTCAAAAGACACAATTGAAATTATAGAGAGAGGGGAGATACAAAGCTAAAGTCAACTTTTTATTGATGAAACTAGGAAATATACTATCCCTTAAAGTATGAAAATTTATATCTTCTGTAAGTATTTTAGAAGAACATCAAAAGCTTAAATACATATACCCTGTATATTAAATCCTATAATTATATATATGCATATATGATTTTAAAGACATTGTGTTTACTGAACAGTACAAGAAAAAACTGAGAAGCCAAGTGAGAAAGAAAGTTAACATAAAAAAATTACTTGTGATTCCTACAATTATATAACCACCCAGAAAGACACCAGAAAATGTCTGACATTAACAGTAACTCCATTTTAATTTTAGTGCTGTTATTCAATTAGTGTAAGTTAATATGAAATAAGATATAAACTACATTTAAATGTTGCCCCATATATTGTTTTTAGTGTATATTTCAAGGCAGAGATAGAAAAAGTATACTAAACCAGTGAAAAATGATGTTCTAAAAACAGATAGTATAGATTTCCTCATAGTTCATATGTCAGAACTATACATCTTTTCCTCTTACATTTTCTTTACTTCTATTAAATTTTACTTTAATAACTAAAATTATAAAAACACATTTTTTATGATAAAATGGTAAGTTAGCAGGAAGCAGAACAATACTGCCTTGCAGCAGATCTTTAAATTCAATTTTTACCTAAATTAATTTAATTCATTTAATTTAAGGTCTGAGTTGTCCTATCAGAATCCAGAAATTATAGGTATTAGTTTAGATTCATAAACCACATCCCACTTACTCCAAATAAAAGTATAAGCCTCTCATTGTCTATAGAGTCAAAGGAATAAGGTAAGAGAGAAAAGTGCTTTATTAATCATAACAAAATCAGATGCCTATTTGAAACTGAGGAAGAAGAAAATATGTATAACATTTAAAAGAGGTATGTTTCTGTGCATCCATTTTAAAAGGACTACATTTCTGAAGTAGTCTTTTCATATTTGGAAAGACAACAGGCATATTAACTCTTAGAAAGGAAAACAATAAGCAAAAGAGGAGGAGTTTTGATTATATGATTTCTACAGTTACTCCTAACTTTAACATTCTATAAGTTCATGTTCTGGTTATATATTTCAGGTAGAAGTCTTGGTTATTTGTGTTAAGGAGAATGAGATAACATGTATAATTAGAATCTATAGATTAGAATCTATAGATTATCCCTAAACCTCATTTTAGCCTTAACTATTGGAGTCAATACCAATTTTGTGTGTATGCGTGCATGCATGTGTGTGTGTTCAAGGCATCTGGGCTTGGAGGTTACAGAAGTGGGGCAGTGCTTGTACCTTGCAATAGGATGCTTGGTCTTTCTTGGTACTACTAGGAAATAATTGCTTTACAGACAAACTACCTTTGTATTCTCTGCAGTCCATGAATCCATTAGAATAAGAGGAAAGTGGTGATTAGCCCTTCTTAGGCTCCTTGGAAATTCTCTTCAAATAGTCTCTTTTCCCCTTAAATTTTCCATTATCAGGTTTAACTAGGGTGGTTGTTCCATATTTTCTCATCACCCTTAGGTTTTCTTTCATACACATTCATTTATTTATCAAATATTATTGAGGGCCTACTATGTGCCAGGCACAGTTCTAGATGTTAGAAAACATCTGAGTTAGAAAACAAAAACAAAATCTATGTCCTATTGCTTAGATTCTAGAAGGAAAAGATAGGCAAATGTCTCCCCCCCTCTCTTTCTCTCTCTCTCTCTCACACACACACATACACACAGACTAATACGTGTGTGTATGCATATATATATTCAGCGGTGTGAAACAAATAGAGCAGTATTTTGAGAGTTTTGGTGAGATGCAGGTTACAATTTAAATAGATGTTCAGGGTAACCTCTTTGACAAAGGGGCATTGAAAGGATTATTTGAAAGGGAGTGGCTATCTGACAGAAAGACATTCAGGTAGAGGAAACAACCAACACAAAGGCCTTCAGTCAAGAGTGTCTGGGTTGTTCAAGGGACTAGTGTTCAAGGAACTAGTGTGGCTAGAACAGAATGAGCAAGGGGAATGATAGGAGGTTGATTTAGAAGTGTGTAACTAGAGGACAGTATAGATATTATAGGGCCTTGAGACCATTGAAAGGACACTGGGTTTATTCTGAGTAGAATTAGAAAAGTTTGGAGGATTTTGAGCACAAGAGTGACATGATGCGACATTCAAAAGTATCTATCTTGAGAAGAATTTATAGGGGTATGTGCAGGGAGAACAGATAGGAAGATGTGGCAATAATTCAAACAAGAGATGATGGTGGCAGGAGGCAGGGTGGAAACTTTGTTAGATGGTGAGAATTGGATAGATTGAGGATATATTATGAGGGTTCAATAAATGGGATGTGCTGATAGACTGGATATGAGGTATGCAAGGGAGAAGTCAAGGATGAATTCAGAGTTGGTTGGCCTGAGGAAGGAGGTAACAGAAATGGAAACGACTATAGGCAGAGTAAGCCTGACATGGAGGAGTTCAGTTTTGGTCATGTTAGTTTGAGATATTTGTTAGATATCTAAGTGGAAATGTGAAGCAGGTAAGTAAGTATATGATTCAGGAGTGGAAAGATCTGGATAAGAACTGTACATTTGTTTTGCACATACACAGCATTTAAAGCCAAGGAAGTGAAGATAGAGAAGAGATCTGAGGACTGAGCCCTGGGTTAGTCCACTGTTAAAAAATTGGGGAGAAGAGCTCCAAAGAGCACTGAGAAGGAATGGCCAGTGAGAGGCAGGAGGAAGATCAAGAGAGAATGGCATCTTGAAAGTCAAATTAAGTTAATTGACCATTGACCATAATATGTTCTATCCTCTCTATTGCTACTGCCCTCCCTAGTTCAAAATCACACCATTGCTTATCTAAACTACAACATTCTCTTAATTGGTTCTTTTTGTCTCCTTTCTTGTCCCTTCTGGTGCATCCCTCACACTGCCAGACTTTTCTATTTATAACACAAATTGGATCCTGTCATTCCCTTGCTTAAAACACATTTAATCTATTTGTAGTTTATGCTGCTTCTTTCCTCCATGCCTCTGCCTTTGCTTATGCAGTCTGTTGGGTCTGAAATGCCATTTCTATATTTCTCATCATCTAGCTAATGTGTACTCATCCTTCAAGACTTATTTCAGATACTCTCTCATTCAGAAAACCTTTCATGGTCTGTCCTGTGCTTGAGTTATGCCTTGTACATATTTTTATTGTTGCCCTAGCCATACTATTTTATAATTATCTGTTCATTTACCTGTTTCTCCCATTTAGACTATTATTTCTTGGAAGGCAGGGGTGCTATTTTATCCACCTTTAAGTGGTCATCACAGGGTCTGACACAGACTAGGCACTTAATAAATGCTTAATGAATGGATAAATGAATGAATGAGTGCTCACTTTTTCTCCTTTCTCTGGATATGTCAGTTTTAGTTTAGAGTGTTATAAATTTTTCTCTACAACTTTGAATTGTTTCCAATTTTTCAGTTTGAATTTCTAATATAACTAGGTATGGAACAGAATAACTGATTTGCATCTCAGATGCAGAACCAGCATGCTGAATAACAATATGCTATGGGTTTGATAGCATTAGGATATCATCTCCCCAGTGCAATCAATGTACATCTGTGTTACTGTAATACAGCCAATCACCACACTGTTGTCCATGTCCATGAGTCCTTTTTGCTCAATCCCTTCACCCCCTAACCTCCCACAACTAGCTGTCATCCTACACACTCAGTCATTTTGAATGTGACATCCACATAGTACACATGCTTAGCCAATGGCGTCTACTGCCCTCACTGACTGGTACAGTGACATCATCACTGTTCTTGCATGTGCATTCCACTCCACTCTTCTTGGCTGCCAGGTTACCTTGGTGTCACACAAACCATTCTCGTTCTATTAACAATGGCTGGACTTTATCCAGACAGACCTTGTATATTGCACTCCAAGCACTGATTTAGCTTCTCCCACAAATTTTGATATGATCTGTTTTCATATTGTTTCAGTTCAAATACTTTTTTGATGGGGTTGTTTTATACTTTCTTTTTTTATTGTTGTTCAGTTATAGTTGTCCCCATTTTTTCCCTTTTGCTGTCCCCCGCCCTGTCCAACTGCTGCTCCCCAAAACAACCCCCACCCTATTGTTCTTGACCATGGGTCCTTTATACATGTTCCTTGACTTGATCCTTTCTCTTCTTTACCCCATTATTTCCCTATCCCCTCCCCTCTGGTCACTGTCAGTTTATTATTTATGCTTTCTTCTTTGGCACATGGATTACTTATACTTTCCAGGTGTCTTTCTGTTATTGATGCCTAACTTAATTCTACTGTGTCAAAGAGCATGCACTATATGATTGAAGTAGTTTTAAATTTTATTGAGATTTGTTTTAGGGACTTGAATATAATCTATCATGGAGAATGTTCCAGGAACTGTGACCTTAGGTCCCATTGAAACTAAGACCTATAGAACAGTAGAGCCTAAGGTCATGGGGACAGAAAGCAAAACATTTGCTAATGTATTATTAAGAATAATAGTGAGCCAAATCACTCCCATTTTTATCTGTAAAATTACTCCTGGATCCATAAATCCAGAGTGTTAGAAAAAAACACCATATCCTGGACATTGATTTAGAGCATATACTATATCCTGGAAGGTATCACCACCTAGTTAGTGCTATGTAGCTCAGTCTTCTAAAAGCCATCCTGAAACAGCAATTCAAAAGAATATATGAACCCCTATGTTCATAACTCAGTTATTTACAATAGCCAAGATCTGGAAACAGCTTAAATGGCCATCAGTACATGAGTTGATTAAAAACTTGTGGTACATTTGCACAATGGAATATTAGGCAAGTGTAAAAATGAAGGAAATCTTACCTTTTGCAACAGCATGGATGGACCTGGAGACTTTTATGCTGAGCGAAATAAGCCAGTCAGTGAAAGACAAACACCATATGATCTCACTTATATGTGGAATCTAACAAACAAAATTAACTAATGAACAAAATGGAAACAGGCATGGATATATGGAACAGACTGACAGCTGTCAGAGGGGTGGGGTAAGGGGAGGTATAGATGAAAGAAAATGAAGGTATTAGCTAAAGAACATCTATGAATGACCCATGGACATGGACTACGGTGTGCGCATTGCCTGAGAGAGTGGGGGGACTGGGTGGAGGTGGGCAAAGCGGTGAAGCAGAGGAACACCTGTAATAGCATAAACAATAAAATATAATTTAAATAAATAAAGGCTATTCCACCATTGTAGCAAGCCTGCAGCATGCCATGTGATTGGGAACATGGTAAAACTAGTGAATCCCATGAGTATGGGATTATTACCACTCTTCATTTGCTGTGAATGAGTTCTTTGATTAAAAAGCATTCTATATTGGGTACTATGGAGATGGATTGGCATTCCACCTGTTTTTATGAAACTGACAAACTACTTTCCAGAGTGGCTGTGCCATTTTAGTACCCAACTGCATTCTTGGCAATGTCACTATGTTTTATTTTAACTGCTTTGATAGGTGTGAGTGTTATCTCATTGTGATCTTGATTTGCATTTCCCAAAGGGGTAGTCGTGTTGAATATCTTTTCATGTGCTTATTTGCCATTCATATATCTTCCCTGGTAAAATATCTCTTTATGTTCTTTGACTTTTTTCTAATTGGATTTTTGTATTTTTATTGTTGAGCTTTAAGAGTTCTTTATATATTCTATGTACATGAGTACTTTGTCAGATATGTGCTTTGAAAATATTTTTGTGTCAATGTTTAACTTGTTTTTTAATCTGCTTAATAGTCTTTCATAGTGCAAAAGTTTAAAATTTTGATGAAATATAATTTATGATATTTTTATAGGTTGTGCTTTTGATGTGGTGTCTAAGACATTTTTGCCATGCCCAAAGATTGTCCCCTATGTTTTCTTCTAAAAGTTTTACAGTTGTACATTTAATATTTAAAGTCCACAATCCAACTTGAATTAATTTTTGCTTAGCATGTGAGGTTTACCACAAAGTTTGTTTTTTTACCTTTGTATATTTAATTGCTCTACCACTGTTTGTTGATTACTGTAGCTATATAAATCTTGACATTGGATAGAGCAATTCTTCTTATGTTATTCTTCTTTTTCAAAATTGTTTTTGCTATTGAGTTATTTATATGGATTTGTCTACTCATATAAATTTTAGGATGTTTGTCTATATCTAGAAAAACATCTTGCTGAGATTTTGATAGGCACTGCATCCAACCAAATGTCACTTTGAAGGAGAATAGATATGTTTACTATATTGAGTCTTCTAATCGATGAGCACAGTTGATGTCTCCATGTATTGATATTTTCTTTGATTTATTTCATAATACTTATAGTTTTTAGCCTACAAGTAATATATGTGTTTTTTAAAAAGATTTATACCTAAGTATGTATTTTTAAACAATTATAAATGATATATTTTTAATTTTTCTCTTTACATGTGCATTGCTAGTATATGGAAATACACTTGATTTTTTGAATGTTGTTGTTATATCGTCTCACCTTGCTGAATTCCAAAATGGTTCCAGAGGATTTTGTACCATAAACCATCATGTTATCTGCAAATAGAGACAGCTTTTTTTCTTCTTTTCAAATATGTATGCCTTTATTTACTTAAAAAATTTTTTATTGTTATTATAGTACAGTTGTCCCAATTTTCCCCCTTTGCCCTCCTGCCCCCAAGTCCACCCCTGCTCCCACAGTCAGTCCCCACACTGTTGCCTATGTCCATGGGTCATTCATACATGTTCTTGGACTAGTCCCTTTGCATTTTTACTGGCTAGAACTTCCAGTACTGTATCAAATAAGAGTAGTGGCAGAATATACGTTTGCCTTGTTCCAAATAGTAGGAAAAACATTTATAGTCATTCACCTTTCAGTAGGATGTTAGCTGTAGGTTTTGGAAATATTCTTTACTAAGTTAAGGAAGATTCCCTCTACTCCTATTTTCTGAGCCTTTTTTTAAATCATTAATTGCTGTTGAATTTTCCAAGTGCTTTTTCTGCATCAAATAATATGGTTATATGAGTTTTTTCTTCTCTAGCCTATTAACATGATGAATTCTATTAACTGATTTTTTAAAACTATTGAACGAGCCTTGCATTCCTGGAATAGCCCCCACATAGACATGATGCATAATTCTGCTTATATATCTTCTATCATTATAATTGTTTTTCCATTATAGGTAACAAACAGTGTTCTTCCTCACCACTTTCAAAAAACTGTTTTTCTCTTTTGTTTTTAGTAGTTTAATTGTGATGAATATTCACATGGATTTTTGTTTGTTTGTTTTTCCTATTTGTGGTCAGCTAAGTTTCTTTGTTTGGTAGGTTTGTGTATTTGGCCATGTTTCTGAAAATTTCACCCATTATTTCTTTGACTGTCCACTCTACTTTCCCCCTTCTTTTGGGAATTCAGTCACACAAATGTTAGATATTTTGTTATTGTTCCACAGGTCCCTGAGGGTCTGTTTATATTTTTCAGTCTATCATCTCTTTATTGCTGATAGCTAGAATAATAGATAATTTTTATTATTCTATCTTCACATCCATTGATTCTTTCCTCTGTTATCTCCATTCTACTGTTGAGCCTACCCAGTGACTTTTTATTTTGTTTGCCATATTTTTAGTTGTAAATTTCTATTTGGTTCTTGTTTATATGTTGTATTTCTTTGCTGAACCTTTCTATTTTTTAAATTTGTTTTAAGCATGTTTATAATTGCTTCTTCAATAATTTTTATGATAACTGATTTTAAATGCTTGTCACATAATTCCAGTATTGAGTCATCTTGGAGTTGGTGTCTGTTTTTTAAGTTGAGGCTGTTTTGGGGGGTTCTTCATATGACAAGTAATCTTTTTTTGAACTCTTGACATTTTGGGTATTATGTTATGAGGACTCTGTATCTTATTTAAATCTCTCATTTTAGTAGGTTTACTGTGACATCATGCTGGCAGGGGAAGTGGTCACTACTTCATTACTACCATGTGGAAGTAGGAGACCAGGTTCTCTACTCAACTTCCAATGACATTCTTGGGAAGTAGATGGGTACCTCATTACTACTGCTGGTTGGTGTAGAAGTTGAAGTTCCCACTAGGCCTTTGGTGGTATCACCCTAGTTGATAGGGGAAGGGTTCTGCTCACCACATGGCCTCTATTGATATTGCTGGTTGGGAACGACAGATCCATTTAGCCTTTTCTGATATACCAACCCAGTAGGCATGTTGGATCACTTCATTAGAGTCTGGAGAAGGTGGAAGTATAGCTTTCCCACTTAGCCTTTGCTCACAGGGGTGAGAGTAAGATCCAAGTTTTTCCTATATTGTTTACCTGGAGTAGGGTAGTTATTGTCTAAAACTTTTCTGAGTTGTTGTTTGTCCCTTTTTTGGTCTTTTGGCTAGAGAGAACAGGCTTCCTTGAAACTATTTTTGTCTGTGCCCATTGGCATCTCTGGGTTGTTGACTTTTCCAATAAGTCATCTGGGATATACGAAGTAAAAGATCCAGATAATTTTGTCATTCCTTGGGTTCTGAAGTTCCTATCCAGTCTGACTTCTTTTCTCTACCTTTCAGAGACTTCTTATGTTTGTTTAGTTATGATTCCTAGGTTTTCGGTTGTATTTAGTGGGAGAAATAGGGAGAAGTACGTCTCTTTAACTTGTCCTAGAACCAGAAAGTCAGATATACTTTTTATTATTCTAACTTATCATTTGCAAGTATGTATTGGCTTATAGACTTCCATGAATAATATTCCTAATGGTCATTGAAATGATATATTTCAATCATGTGCTCTCTCAGGCTTCTTTTATCCCTTGAATCATTTAGTTGACTTTCAGTGGATGAACTTTAGCTTCATTATGTCTTCTTTGAATAACTTGATGGTATTTTCCAAATTTCTCATCTCTATATCTGTTCTTATTTCCAACTCTGAACACTGTAAATTTAGTCACCTTCTGGATTTTTTTTGGAGGGGGGAATAAAAAGAAACACTGAAACTAGTACTTCATTCAAAGTTGTGCTCCAACGTCACTGCTTCATAGTGGCCTTTCATAACCACTTTATGTATACTTACTCTGCTTTATTTTATTTATATTATTTATATTTTATATTTATGTATTTGTTCATTTGTCCCTCTCCCCCAAATATAAAAGCTTTATAAGGGCAGGGGCTGTGTTTTGTTCACGGTTGTATCTCTAGTGCTTAGAGAAGTCCCTGGCATATAGTGGGCTGCAATAAATGTTTTAACTGATTGATTTATGAATGAATACTTCAGTAAGGATTTCGGTGAAAGAGAGAGGAGAGAATAGAAAATTCTGGCCAATTAGTCAAAAGAATTTTAGCTAACTTGTATGGTACTAGATAGTAACCTCCCAATTAGTCATATACCAATCAAACTTAAATCAAAATGTGTGAAGGGAAGAAAATATTTTTCTTGTTTTTTTCCCTTCTCATTTATGTCACATTTCTTGTCCTATGGAAATAGTTTAGCATAGGTTCAAAGTATTTCTAAAGATGATAGATATACCCCTCTGATGGAAAATGACAATTGCAAAAGTTGAAGACTCCTGAGCAGAAATTTCTGCATTTTGCCCAGATGATGGAAGGAAGTGACAGTTTGGCCAGCTGCCTTGGGTGCATTGAAACTCACATATTCCGTGGTGTAACTGGATTCATTCCAAATGCAGGTGTTCCAAATAAAGCTCAAGACCTTGAACTGTATCTAGTTTTTACAGAGGAATAGTTAAAACAAATAGAAGAAAGCCGTGATGTTATCTATTCTCTGCAGTCAGAACCCTGCCATATTTCTCTCCTCAACATGACTTCCATTGCAGCTACCTGTGGAGTCCCACATAGACTGGGATCTTTTCACTTATTACAGCAGAGGAAGGGATACAAACTTTTCCATCAGATTTCATTGTACATTGAAGGGAGACTAGAAAGGGGTGATGTTTTTCTCACTTCCTCTATTAGTTTGATATCTCCCTAAGCAAGTCAGCTATCAGCTGTCATAGATTGAAAAAAAAACTATTTTAAACCCTCACAGGATGTTTATAAATATATGTATATCCATAAAGTATATCAGAATAGGATTTGTATACCATAATAAAATATTAGTGCTATGGTAAAACAAAAACGGAGTTTAAATCCACCTTAATGTCTTCTAGGGAAACAGAACCCAGGTTTGAGAATATTAGTTATATACAACACTTTCCTGGATAACTGATATCACCTGAGCTATAAAACTACAGAACCACCTGGTCCTTTCCAGAAAGATATCCTCCAGAAATTACATTGTTCCTTAAACAGGCAAAGCTTTTAAACAAATGAACTGTCTCCAACAAGCTTTCTATCAAATTCTCTGCCATTGGTGCAGTTGTCTTAATTTTACTTAAGTGCCTGCTGGCTGACTTTGAGTCTAAAAAGACAAAGCATATCTTACATGACAGAATTTAAGCTTGGGAGGAAAAAGAGAAACAGCTTATTTCTTGTTGACCTCCCTGGCTTCTTCTTAGTACTAATGGAGAAAAGAAGGGGGAGAGAGAAAAAGACCCTCATTACTAAGTTGATTTACCAACTTTAGAGACTGACTTACCTGCAACATATGAATGACCTGTATATAAACAGGTTCATTGAAAGAATGATTTCTTGTCAAAGCAAAAGTTCGCCTAATGATTTGCTCCAACAAAATTACATTTCAAATCATTAGGTAGAGGTTGCCTTTATTTGCTTTGCTGACTTAAGTTGTGGCCAACATAATGGGGTGTACTTTTTTTGCTTTCTTTTTCTAATAAAATATCACCATTGATGAGTGATTATAGGCAGGATATAGTAGAGTGAATAATGAAGTTAGGTTGCTTTTCTTGTAACACTGTGCTTATAACAAAACATTCTCTGAAATATGAAGAGTACTTTTAACTCAATACCGTTTGGCTGAATTTCACTGAAATTCATCCATCTACCTATCCATTCATACATTCATTCACTTATTCAGTATTTATTAAGCACCTGCTACCCCAGGAACTGATTATATAGCCACAAAAAAAAATAGAAAAATGAATCTTCTATTCCAATGAGCCCTTGTGGTGTCCCAGTCCTTAAAACCATTTTTATTCTGAAGTGCATCCTTATTTTATTTACTTTGTTTTCCTCCACAAGATGGTGAGCTCTTCTAGGGTAGAAATCTTATCTTGTGTTTTTTTTTTTATGATGTTCTACATTCAACAAATACTTGCTGAACGAGACTGAGTAAAGATTTTTGAAGACATAGGTGATGAAAATTTCAGTTAGCCATAGAATGTTAGGTCTAGAAGGGACCATAGATTTTCAACATGTGTCTCTTTAGGGCTGTTTCCAGGGGGTGGGGAGAGCCCTGCAGAGGAATTGTAGGACTGTTATGACCTTCATTGTGCTTCAAGCTTAAGATTTGTACTTTCAACCCTTTTATTTATAGCTCATTCCATCTATTTGAAGAAAGGGTTGACTATTGAAAAATAAAAACACCTGAAAACTACTGACTGGTTCAACACCTCCATCTTACAGATCTTTTGGATAAGCGTAAGAAGGTTACATGGTATGTTCAAAGTCACAGATATAGTTATTAATACTCTTAGAACTAAAACTTAAAACCTTCTAATTTGCAGTATGAAATTCTTTCTATGACCTACTACTATTTACTAGTTCACAACTGTTATATGTCCAGCACAATGCTTGACACATAGGTGATATAACTGAAAGAATATTAAAATATACCCTGACAGCACTTCATCTCTCCTTGGACACAGCCTAATATCTCTGCACTTAGCTAAGTGGCTGTCACATAGTAAATGCCTAATGGTGGTGGTTATACTGGTGGTAGTTAGCCATGATTGATTGTTTCATCTTTCCAGATTAATGCATTCTAATCCTTTTAGTCTATTCTCATAGCCACCCACCCCATTCCTACCCCTCCACCATCCCTTTAAACAGTTTTCCTGATCTTGTTCTTTGACTGCAGCCCTTGAGGTGGACTGGTTGTGGAAACTGGTTGTAACCATAGCTACCACTTAAACACTTTTAGTTTACATGTTTAATTACACAACAGTTAACAATTATCTAATGTCAAAATTAAGAAAATAAATATGTGACTGTGAAACACAAGTTGGACGAAAAATGCTTTTGAGAGTTAGGTTGGTTTTTGTTTGTTTGTTTGATTGTTTTAAAACTTAAGTACTGTTGTACCATCATTTTGCTGTACCCGTCTTACTGCATCTCTACAGATGCAAGTTTTAATTAATTAATGCTTTTAACTCTTGCTGTGGTAGCTCCCCTAGTTTTATGGTTTTAGTTGATTCCCTCCTACTTTGATTCCACTGCCACCTGATCACTCTGTTTTTCAGTCTGCTTTCATCAGTGTGGATTACTGATATTACAAGGATTTTGAGCTTTCCTTAGGGGAAGGTTACTTAGGATGGCAGGTTTTTACATTTTGCAGACAGATCCTCTACAACCAGTTTGGCCCGAATGTTTCCACTCTGACACAGATACGAAAACTGCTTTAGGGAGAGTATGCTGTGACTGGCCACTGCTGCTACTTCTATTGCCAGTACAATGGGAGAGAGTAGATTTTGTTGCCAGACAGAATTGGGTTTTGTTTGTTATTCCAGTTTATTTTTACTCTTAGGTACTGTTTTTTCTTTTCTTTTCTTTTCTTTTCTTTTCTTTTCTTTTCTTTTCTTTTCTTTTCTTCTTTCTTTCTTTCTCTTGTTCTCTCTTTCTTTCTTCCTATGTATTTATTTATTATTTATAATGGAATATATTGAAGGTGACATTGGTTCACAAAGCCATACAGGTTTAAAGTATACAACTCAACAAAACATCACCTGCAGACTGCATAATGCACCCATCTCCCCAAGCAAAGTCTCTTTCCATCCTGATTTATCCCCCCTTCACTCACCTCCACCTACCTTCACCCTCCTTTCCTTCTCACTATCACCATACTGGTACCTCTTTCTTATTAGCACCCTAATAAGAGAAAAGCATTATAATAAAAGTTTAGAATTCAAAAGCAGAACTCCAGTCTCCATTTGGTAAAAAAATAAATAAGTAAAACTCCACTTAAAAAGTTTATGCTAGATTTTCAATATGTAATTTAAGGCTACCTTCCAAGTTTTCTTTGCTCTCCACTTTTTTTTTTTTTTGTGCCTTGCAGTTGGCTTTGTTATAGTGAATAGAAAGTACATCCTATCTTTGCCCATGATTTTTAAATGGATAGATTTTCATAGAGCAGTGTATCTATCGTGGTATAGATTTCGATATTATGTATTGAGAGTTTATAATTCAGTCTTTTCAGGTGTTCATTTTATTTGATCACATTGATAAATAGAAGATCTATAAGATCTTCAACTCTATTTAATTGTAATTGTGCAGTTATCTTTTTTTAAATTCCAGAGGTTTGGAGAAACCTGAATCAGTTTCATCATTTCCGGATAGAGGGCAATCACGTTATTTTTAGAAGAAATTTGAAACTGGGGTTATTAGATGACTTGACGGTATGAAACTATGACTGAGAAACTTGTGTAGTTTATCGAAATAAAGCTGAATTTCTACCCTACAATCATGCTGGAATAAGATTTACTTAGAGTGGCTTTTATCTTTAACACAAGAGAATACTTGAACATTATATAATGTAAAACAATGTGTTTATCATAGCAGTCAACAAACATTTATTGTCTATGAACCTTCATCTTAGGATTTAAGGTATTAGTTTCACAACAGCTAATTTAAATGTCTTCTATTACTAATTCAAGTTTTTATATGGTTGATGTAAATAGATTATTCTTTAAGATGTATGTCTGGGTTAGGCAGAAGAATAGGCAGTTGTCTGGATTTTAGTCCTGATTTTTCTATGTATCCTTTGTCTTCTGGACTTTATTTGTTAGAGGTTACCTAGTAAATACCACTCTGCTAATGCATCAGCTTGACTACTTTTTATAATTTGACTCAAGGAAACATCTATCAAAATGCAAAAGAATAATATATGTTTACAAACTTGAGACATTTTTTAAACACTATTCAGACAGAAGCCACCAGCCACACACACAACCAGAAATTATGCCTATATATTATACATAGACAACCAAGGAAAGACTCAGGAGTTCCTCTAAAAGAATACTATTAATATTTTTTATTCATAGATCTTAACTATGTCAGACCATTACTTAGATGTAGTGTAAAAAACACATTATCCTCCATTAAACTAGATCTCAATGCAAACCTCACTGTGAGTTCTCCACAGAGATTCATCTTCAACCCAAAAGTGAAAACTCACTTCTTTCTAAATATAGACAATATAATTCACCCTGTTCAGAAGATTTTTAGGGACCTTCTTACCTCTCATTTATTACATGTTCCTGAATTTGGTCTCAGGTCTTTAAAATGTTTCAAGACTGTTTTCAAATTCACTTTTGTCTTGAAACTCTATTTCCTCAATGGGGACAGTGGCTTGTTGTATATAGTCCCAGCCTCCTGGTTTTGAATTATGAATTTCTTTCTTCTGCCTGCCTCCCACAGGACAAAGTTTAGGCATTCTAAACTTTAAGGATATGCAGTTTAACAATATTCAGATTTACAAAAAAAAAATCAAAAGCAAGTCTATATTAAATTTGGTAGTACAGGGATACCCCATTTTATTTTTTTAAGTGTGTTTTGGAAGGGAAGGGGTGGGGAAGGATGAAGAAGGTAAATATTGTCAAATATATGATGACAGAAGGAGACTAGACTATGGGCGTTGAGTACACTATGCAATACACAGATGATACATAATTGTGCACTTGAAACTTATGTAAAGTTATTAACCAGTGTCACTTCAATAAGTTTAATTTTAAAAAGATTAAGCAAAAACACAAAATCATGGACACAGACAATAGTATGGTGATTACCAGAGGGAAGTAGGGTGAGGGGAGGTAGAAGAGGGTAAAGGGGGAGAAATGGTGATGGAAGAAGACTTGACTTGGGTTGTTGAACACCTATACATTATACAGATGATGTATTACAGAACTGTACATCTGAAACTTATATAATTTTATTAACCAATGCCACCTCAATCAAAGAAAACAAATGTGTTTCTAAGAAACTGAATATATAAATTCCACATTTAAAAAAACAAATATTACTTGAATATGCTATGCTAGCTTGATATTTAAAAATATTGTTATGTAGAACACAAAAATATTGCTCCTGTAATACAAATAACCACTCCTAACCTCTCTGATTTATAGATTGGATATGGGTGGGAATAATGGGTTTTCTTAAAATACGGTACATCTATACACTGTGCCCTCATGTAGAGTTTATCAAGGAATAACCCCTTTGTTAAAGCCTGATTTCTCAACCTGATCTCCCATAGTCTCCTGTGGTTTCTTTCTACTTCATTATCTCAGTGACTCAGGTAGGCTTCCCTGCCCCCTGATATCTCCTTAGCTATCATATATGCACATATCAAAATAATTATATATTTATATGTGAGATATAGCAATGATTTGGATAGAATCCCTATAAACATATGTATTTACTTATTTAATCTAAGTTCCATGATCTCTAAGACCAGCAGACACAGTTATATTGCTAGGGTTTTCTGTTTTTTTTTTCTTTATATTGCTATTTATTTTAAATATTCTTATTTTGCTTCTTAACCTTTTACATGACATACTAACTCTATTCACTACTGAAGTGTAACCACTTCTGAAGTGAAATGGCATCAATCTAACAGTATTGAAAATGTTCTTGGTTTTATTTAGAATGGAAAGTGGGCATGCTTCTTTCTTTTTTGCTCTGAAAGAGTTTAACCCATCTCCAATGTTAACAAGGGTAATGGTTCTTTTGATTTGTTTTTAAAAGGGTATGCATTAGTAATCTCATTTTAGCCTTTCATTTTCCTCTGTACTACTCTGCCCTTTGGCTTCTTTTGCCACTTTATGGGGAAGGATGCACCTGAGGTTTTATTTGCTTCTATCTTGTCATGATATGTATACTAGTTTATAGAGAAATACATAAGCTGCCTGCTGTGTATTTAAATTCTCCATTTCCTTGCTGCATTTGTGTATAGCAACTGAAAGACATACAGATTCTTGCAAGGCCTTTTTTGTCAGTGAAAGTTTTTGGACTCATACATTACCAAGCATACATATAATTAAATATGAGTTTAATATCTGGAAGCAAAAATGGTAGTACATCACCTTTGTCTACAGAGGAGAAAAGGGGTCACTGTTTATGAGAACTAAATGGAAGTGTATCCTTCCTTATCAATCAAAGAAATTAAGAGATGAGAATTGGTCTTTTACGCCATCTGGTTCCTGCCCCAGGGACCAGTAGAGGATTGGTGTTTGCATTATTATATTCTCAGTGCTGGTTATTTTTGTTACATATTCCCATAGCTTTACAGTAACTTCAAATGCTTCTGTAACCATAGTTTCTTGACTTCTCTTGACCAGAAAAATTCAGGTTCTATCTCATTCCAAAGGAGATGTTTCCTTTTCAATTTTGAAAAACCTTATTCCATCAAACTATGCCAAGTTACTGGGATTCAGCCTTTTTAAGATAACTTATGTCTACATGGTTCTCTCTTTTTCCTTACCATTTTTTATTTATTTTTCCAATTCTAAGTGCTCTTAAACAATTTTAGGAATTTTATTACCATATAGTAACTTAACATCTTAAGAGTAGACTGCTGAGACCAGCTATCATTCCTTACAAAGATAAAAATGGGAAGTGAAGGATGTATAGGAATTACCTCAATATATTTCCTTTTCCTCTCCTTCTTCCCCCCCTCCATTTCTCTACACACATATGTGTGCATGCATGTGTGCGCACATACACATTGGCCTTATGTCAAACAAGGCAATTACAGTGCCCTTTTGATGGGGGTAGCTCATGTAAGGAAGGGGGTGGAGGACCTGGAGTGGGGTTTTGAGCATGAGAATCAGATATGTTAAGGAAGCACTGAATTAGAGAATTTCCAAGTCTTAAGGAAACATTTCCTTAGTTATACAAGTGAGGAAAGTAAGGCCCAAGGAGTTAATGCCTAAATCAGCTAACTTCTCTGGAGCCTGCCGTTTTGTCTCCTATACCAAAATAAATGCAAATATTATGGGGATTAAGAGTACAAAGTAAAACTCCTGGGTTTGCCATCTCCCTATTTATTCATCCAGTTACTCAACATGTGTTTATTGACCAATATGATATGCCAGTTTCTGTATTAGATAGTTGGGATGTGTTATGGTCCCTGATTTCAAGAAGCTTATAGATTATTCACCAAACTCTGGTGGAAAATAGAGAAGTAAAGAAGTAGGTGATAATTACACAGAATGATATATTTCCATAGTACATGTAGGAGGCTAGCAGGGCATATAAGAGGTGCCCCCTAACCCAGCTTTAGGTGGCTAGGGATATCTTCCTGGCAGAGGTTACCTGGGCCGAGGTGGGGCAGAATGTTCCAGGGTGGTGTTAAAGTATATGCAAATCCCTGAGGCAATAATTGAAAATAGTTCATTATGGCTAGGGAATATAGCATAGTTAAGGGTGAGATTGGTTGAGGGGATGTAGTGTTTAGATTGTAGAAATAAGCAGGAGCAGGTCATAAAAGACCTTATATTTTTAAAGATTTTATTTATTTATTTTTAGAGAGAGGGGAATGGAAGGAGAAAGAGAGGGAGAGAAACATCAGTGTGTGGTTGCCTCTCACATGCCCTCTACTGGGGACCTGGCCTGCAACCCAGGCATGTGCCCTGACTGGGAATTGAGCCAGTGAACCTTTGTTTCCCAGGCCTGCACTCAGTCCGCTGAGCTACACCAGCCAGAGCATAAAGAACCTTATTTACCGTGTCAAGAAATTTGTAGTTCTGTCGCACAAAAGCAATAAAAAATCATTGAAGAATTGTTAAGTCAAGGTGTGACATGATCATATTTTCCTTTCAGAAGAATCACTTACTCTATCTGTAACTGAAGAGTTGATTGGAAACAGAAAGACATGTGAGGAGGCTGTTTATTAATCTACCTGGACTGAGATAATGGCTGAAATGAAGCGAAGGGTTCACATTTAAGATAGAAAGTAGAGTTGATAGGTCTTGGTTACTGGATGTGGAGAATGGGAGAGAAGGAAAAATATGGATAACTCCCACTCATTTGGATTGAGCAGCTAGGTGGGTTGTGTGTCATTTACTGACATGGAGAACATGGGAGAAAGAGCAGGGTTATTAAGTCAGGATAATGGGTTAAGTTTGAGGTGACTCTTGGGATGCCAAGACTGAGAACAATTTGGATTGAAGATGTAGATATCAAAGTTATTAGCATATATAAAGATTTTATTTGAAATCACTGATCACCCAGAGCCAATCTAAAGATGTTGCCCTTAAACTTTATTTTGTGTTAGACTCCTTTAAGTATCTGACTACTCTCTTTCTACCTGTAAAATATACATATGCAATTCTTCATGCAATTTTAGAAGGTTAATAGACCACTTGAAGCACATTTGTGACCCCTTATGATTTTTAGATTGAGAACTCCTGTTGTGGAATACAAAAAAAAAAAGGCATAAAAGTGAAACACTACCATTTAAGAAATAGGTATAGGAAGAGAAGTTCATGAAGGAAACTGAGAAGGAGAAACCAGATAGTTAGGGGTGTCACAGAAGACAGGGAAAGAATCTCATAAGAGCTTTGAATAATCATCAGAGTTAAGTGCTGTAGAGAGAAAGAGTAAGATAAGGACTGACAACTGATCACTGACTTTAGCAAAGTGTCAGTGACCTGTGCAAGGGCTATTTCATTCAAATGCTTTGAATAGAACCCTGAATGCAATGGTTAAGAAGTGGAAACAGCAAGTACTGGCAACATGTTTCCAAGAGCATGGAATATGGGAGGAGGAAGCTTGTCTTTTGTTCATTTAAGACCTGATTGAAGATGTTGAGTGTCTTTCAGTATTTTCTTTAAATTTGTTATGCCATTTTCTTATTTATTACCATTAAGAAAAGAATAAACCAAATCAATCAGGTCCATAAGAAATGGAGTTTCCTATATTTCCAGTGCTTCTGTCTGATATTAGGTATAAATTGTGGTTTTAAATCCCTACAGTTTGATAGCTCCTTCCTAGCTTTGCTTTCATTGTCTATCTACCCAGAATCCATGATGCCTCAGGCAGCACTAAATTAACACTATACTATAGCTGTATTCAGATCAGCCTACCTAGGGATAAGAGAGGCACTAAGGCTGGTTTTAGACCCTTGATTGAGGAGCCAGCTTTGTACCCAGCTTAGTAATTATAGTGGCTTTATGTCTGCATGTGTGAACCTTAGTTAAGCTTTGTCATAGGTTTTCCAAAACAGCTGGGGCTTTTGGTCTATGAAGACATTAATTTGCATCTCCAGGGGCTATGCATAAATCAAACTGAAAATAAGGGAGGAGGAGCGAATTTCTTTGTGTGCATCACAGTTCCCTATAAACTGTTTTACTGAGGAAAAGGAGAGTCCTATGGCAATTACTGAATTAAGGATGCACTATTATTTTCTACTTGATAAATTCTTGCTTAGTGTGTTTATGCTAAGAAAGACAGTAAACTCTGTTTCTCTTGAGAAGGACCTGCTTTGTTGACATTCAACAGAATTGTAGACTCACAGATGGCCCATAGACATATAAAAAAATGCTCAACATCACTAGCCATCAGAGAGATGCAAATTAAAACCACAATGAGATATCATTTCACACCCATCAGAATGGCCATCATTAATAAATCAATAAACAAGTGCTGGTGAGGATGTGGAAAAAAGGGAACCCTAGTGCACTGTTGGTGGGAATGCAGACTGGTGGAGCCACTGTGGAAGACAGTATGGAACTGCCTTATGACCCAGTGATTCCACTGCTGGGAATGTACTGTAAGAACCTTGAAACACCAATTTCAAAAGAATCTCTTATTGCCCAATGTTCATAGCAGCATGATTTACAATAGCCAAGTGCTGGAAGCAACCTAGATGCCCATCAGTAAATGAGTGGATCAAAAAACTGTGGTACATTTACAGAGTAGAATTCTACACAGCAGAAAAGAGGAAGTCCTACCCTTCATGACAGTATGGATGGAACTGGAGACTATTATGCTAAGTGAAATAAGCCATTAAGCAAAGGAGAAATACCGTATGACCTCACTTATAACTGAAATCTAAGGAACAAAATAAATTAACAAGAAAAATAGAACCAGAGACAAAGAAACATGGAATGGACTGATAGCTATAGGAGGGGAGGAGGGGAGTGGTGGAAGGAAGGGGAAGGGACTACTCAACAGGTATGACTGACCCATGGACATGGACAACAGAGAGGGAATTGACTGTAGGCTAATAGAGGGGGTGGACTTGGTGGGGGGGGAGGGAAAAATTGGGAGAACTGTAATAGAATAAACAATAAAAAGTATAATAAAAAGATCTGTAGACTCAGTTTTCAGTTTCTGTTGTTTCAAAAGGAGGCTGAATGTTGGTCGTGATGGTTATTAATTTAAACTTTGGTCCTCTTTTCTTACCATCTGCTGTGTAGTAACCTCTTAGTCACAGTTAAGGATAATAGCAAGGATCCCACCTGGGAAAAGCAGAATGATGTCTTAGGCTTTTGGAAATTCTGCTATTTCTTCACCTCCAGCCACTAAGGTTATTAGGAGACTGTCATCATGGAAGCATGTTGTTGTATTGGAGAGAATTAATGATTAAAAGTGAGCCTGGACCTAAATTCTTCTGACCTTTAGAAATATCAGCATAAATGATGCTGTTGTGAGCCAAGGTTTCCCACCTGTCCCTCTATTTTGGATTTGTGTTTCAGCCACCACATGAATCTAACAGAAGAATGCCAACATTTAGAAAATGGAGGTTCTTCAAGCTTTTCTTGTTTTCCTATGTGCTGCCTTTTTAGTCCAATGAAGAAATAGATGATAGCAAATAGAATATACTCTGCAAAATGCTATAGGAACTCCTACCCCACCAGATTGTGTGTGTGTGATTTACTAAACATTCCTAAACATTTAGGATCATGCTCATAGAGGGAAAGAATCGTGTTCTTTAAAACAGTACTGTGTTGCCACTGTCAGAGTTCAAATACCAGAATTCATAGCCATGACTCAATATGGTGTTTCCTGAGTTAGAAGCCAAAGGGAAAAAACACAAGTTATATCAGTGTTTTATGGGACATAAACCAGTGATAATGGTTCTTGAGATTTTTGTTTATGTGGGCTCTCTTGTTGTACTTGAGCCATGATTATTGATGGCTCACTCATTGTCGGGTTCTCTGGTTGCCTGACTGAGTCACAAACCCCACCATGTCTTATATGCTATTGTGCAAGTGCTGGTAGAACAAAGCAATATTACCCAGAAAACCAAACTCACACCAGCAAGAATACCCCCACCATCAGCAATATCAACAGCAAATGACTAAAGATTAATAAAGTTAGAAAGAGATTAACAATATTATAACGTAGGAAAAAGTAATATGAGATGACTAAAGGAGAGAAAAATTATTTTGAGAGAGAAGAGGGAGGAGAAATAATAAGATTAGGGGGTGTAAACAAGACAAAGAAAGGGAGAAAATAAAACCCAGGCACGTGGCACCTACTCCCAAGGCTGTAGGACTTGAGTGCCTAATGCTCCTGTTGCAAAGCCCTGATTCTTATGACTTTTGTGGGGTAATGTATAGGTTTTATACAAACAGAGTAAGAGCTGTTTAAAAAAAAAAACACCTTCTGCCCTTTTATTATTTTCACACTCATTATCAGAGGGGAGGTGGGAGGGGATAATAGGGGGAAAAGGGGGAAGGGGAAGGGTTTTCAGGAATATGTATAAAGGACACATGGACAAAATCAAAGGTGGGTAGGATCAAGGGTGGAGAGTAAGAGCTTTAATAGACAGTTTTGTTAAAGGGTTATATATAAAAAAAGAGTATAGCCTATCCAAAAGATCAGCCTGCACATGGAAACCTCTTATAAACCAATAATTTTATATGCAGTACGGGCCAATAGCATTGCTTTACAGTACTTTTGACTACTACCTTAACAGTTAAATTAATAAGAAAATTTTAAAAACATGCTTATTTTATGATTGCTGATGCTAAATTGTGGGTGATATGTGTTCTCAGGCATTCTCACAGCATACTACTGAGTTGAGCTGTATATGTGCAAGGTCAGGTTCTAACCATTTCCTATGGTTAATATATTATAAACAGTTTTGCTCAACACACCTCTTTCTGTTGTACTTCATTTGTAGATGTTGAACTTTTCCCTTCAGTTTGGATATATATTAATAATATTTGTAAAACACAATTTAATTAACTTTTAAAATTATATAACCGAGGTTGGGAGAAGTGTTCAAATGTCTTAGTTCTCTATTAAAATTACAAATTTTTTTTAAAAGTCACATTTTCCCTGGGCTGTTCCTCAGCAATATAACTGATTTAAAAAGGTAATTGTGGTATGGGAAAATATGATTCTTTAATAGTCATAAGGCTACAGAATAAAACTACACATTATTGGACCTCGAGGTGATATGAAAATTTAATGCAACCCTCTTATTTTACAGATGACAAATGATTTCTCCAGGATCATACGCTAATTAGTGGCATAGATAGGGCTCTATCTCAAATTTCACAACTCTTAGTGATCTTAGTATTCTATACAACCTCCAGAAAATGGGGAAGCTGGACTCTCCCTTTATACTTTCAAAGCATGCATTCTACCTCTCTACATGCCTGAAGATACTTAATCAGTACCAACCAACAAGTTTAAAATTATCTTTTAAATTCAATAGTTTTCTTTGGAAAACAACCACATAAAATGGATTGGAAGAGACACTTTGGCAGTAATGCCCCTCAATATCTATGACAGTAATTAGATTCTCTGCATTATGTATGCATTGCAACCTGCTAAGAAAGCAGATTCCTGGGAAAGAGCTACTAGAGAGTACCAGTACAACTGCTGTGATTCAATAAGTAACTTGAGGTTTTGATGGAATCGATCACTCATTAGCCTGTGGGCCAGGAAAAAGGAAATCAATGAACAAGAAGAATCATGGTGAAAAGAGAATACACCTAATTCCTGTCTTACCCACAAATGACTTCAGCTGAGCTGTATCTTTCCAAGATTAAGAATCTTAATGTTTCATTTGCAGTCAAGATAGAGGTATAGGTAGACATGTTTCGCCTTCTTGTGCAACCACAAGGAGAATCACAACTAACGTCAAAACTAAAAACACCTGGAACCACCAGAATATTGAACCAATGGAAGTCCAACAACCAAGGATTTAAAGAAGCCATATTCATCCAGATGGGTAGCAGGGGTGGAGCTGGGGAGCTGGGGTAGAGAGGACATGGTGTGGCACAGAGAAGCGGAGGTATCAGCAGCGGAACAGGCAGTCCCACATTTATGCATGGTGGCTAAAAATTGGGAACGATACCTTGAGAGTGAGCAACCTCAGCCCCAGACCAGACCACACAGTCCAGGGTTCCAGTGCTGAGAAGAGAAAGCCTCATAAATTCTGACTGTAAAAACCAGTCAGAGGTTGGGGTGGCAGAAGAAACTGCTGGCTACTCAAGAGAGTCCATTTAAAGGGCCTGCATGGACTTAGAATGTATTCAAACCCATCTACTCTGGGAACTAGCACCAGGGAAGCTGCTATAAGGGCACCAGTCACATACTGGAAGTGGGTAAAGTGACTGGAAACAGCATGTGTGCCAGGGAAGCCTCCAAAACCCAGGTGGTTGCATTATCCCCTTTCTGACCCTTCCCCCATACACAGCGCCACAAAGCAGTGAGGTAGGTTGCCCTGCCCTAGTGAATATCTAATCATCTGCCCCATACAACTTTTTTTCCTTTTTTTTTCATTTTACTTTCATTGTTGTTGCAATATAATTTTCTTTTACTTCCATCTGTCCCATACAACTTAACAGGTACACTAAGACAGGGAGTCAAAGCAGCTCTACATAATATACAGAAACAAACACACGTAGGCCATCAAATTGATGAGAGAGAAATATGGCCCAAATGAAAGAACAGAACAAAACCCCCCCAAAAGAACTAAACAAAATGGAGATAGCCAACCTATCAGATGCAGAGTTCAAAACCCTGGTGACTGGAATGCTCAGAGAACTGACTGAGTACAACAAAAGCATAAGAGAAGAAATGAAGGCTACACTAAGTGAAATAAAGAAAATTCACAGGGAACCAACAGTGACAAGAAGGAAGGCAAGATTCAAATCAACATTTTGGAATATGAGGAAGAAATACATATTTAACCAGAACAGAATGAAGAAACAAGAATTTAAAAAAACAAGGAGAGTATAAGAAGACTCGGGGACATCTCCAAAAGTACCAACATCCAAATCATAGGGATGCCAGAAGGAGAAGAGGAGAATGAGAAATCGAAAACTTATTTGAAAAAATAATGAGCGGCAAGATGGAGGAATAGGTGGATGCACCATACCTCCTCGCACAACCAAGATTAGAACATCAATAATTTACAGATAGAATAACATCCAGAATGGACAGAGGATTTATCTGAATGGAAGTCGGACAGCCAAGAAGTTGAAGTAGACCCGTACATTCAGACTGGTAGGAGAAGACGAGCTGGGCGGGCGCAGGGCTGGCACGGGTTGGCAGCTCACAGAGGTCGGGGAAAATTTGGCGCGAAATTGGCGCAACAGCCATCCAGGGTGCAAGAACGCAGCAGTGATCCCTGAGTACGCAAGCTGCGGCTGGCGGACCCAGTGAGGCAGCGATTGTGGACCAGGGCAGAGCTTGCAGCCCAGGATCCCAGAGAAGGGTCTGAGCCCAGGAGAACGGAACTACCGCCGTTGTTCCCTCCTGTCCCCGCTCCCGCCCCTGCCCCCACATATAACATCAAAATCTAGCGACTGGGGTGCCCAGCCCTGGTGAACACCTAAGGCTCCGCCCCCCCACCGTAACAAGAGTGACCAGACCCGGGGGGGGGGAAGGAGAGACAGGGAAAGATATGTTTCCAACAGAACAGATCAGTCCCCCAGGACTCATCCTTTTGAGCGACCAAGAAATAGCTAATCTATCAGATGCGCAGTTCAAAACACTGGTGATCAGAAAGCTCACGGAATTGGTTGATTTTGGGCACAAATTAGATGAAAGGATGCAGGTTACCATAGAAGAGCTGCAGGAAGATACACAGAGGAGAGCCAATAGTGAAAGGAAGGAATCTGAGTCTCAAAACAATACAGTGGACCAAAAGGGAAGATAGAATCAACCAAGCAGAAAAGCATGATGAAATAAGAATTCAAAAAAAACAAACAAACAAACAAACAAAAAAAACGAGGAAAAGCTTAAGAGCATCCAGGACACCTTTAAACGTTCCAACATCCGAATTATAGGGGTACCAGAATGGGAAGGGGAAAAGCAACAAATTGAGCAAGTATTTGAACAAATAATAAAGGAGAACTTCCCCAATCTGGCAAAGGGAACAGTCTTCCAAAAAATCCAAGAAGCTCAGAGAGCCCCAAAGTAGTTGGACCCAAGAAGAAACACACCAAGGCACATCATAATTACATTAGCCAAGGTAAAAACAAAGGAGAGAATCCTAGAAGCAGCAAGAGATAAGGGGACAGTCACCTACAAAGGAGTTCCCATCAGACTGTCAGCTGATTTCTCCAAAGAGACCTTACAGGCAAGAAGGGGCTGGAAAGAAATATTCCAAGTCATGAAAGACAAGGACCTACATCCCAGATTGCTCTATCCAGCAAAGCTCTCATTTAGAATGGAAGGGCAGATAAAGTGCTTCTCAGATAAGGTCAAGTTAAAGGAGTTCATCATCACCAAGCCCTTATTTTATGAAATGCTAAAGGGACTTATCTAAGAAAAGAAGATAAAGAAAAGACATGTATAGTAAAAGGACAGCAAACTCACAATTATGAACAACCACACCTAAAGCAAAACCAAAAGAAACTAAGTAAACAACTAGAACAGGAACAGAACCACAGAAATGGAGGGCACATGGAGGGTTAGCAGCAGGGGAGTGGGAGGAGGAGAGAGGGGGAAAAGGTATAGAGAATAAGTAGCATAGAATGTAGGTTGAAAATAGATAGGGGGAGGGCAAGAATAGTATGGGAAATGTAGAAGCTAAAGAACTCATAAATATGACACATGGACATGAACTAAAGGGGGGGAACGTGGGTGGGAGGGGGGTACAGGGTGGAGGGGAGAGAAGGGGGGAAATGGGACAACTGTAATAGCATAATCAATAAAATATATTTAAATAATAATGAAAGAAAACTTCCCTAATTTGATGAAGGAAATAGACATCTAAGTCCAGGAAGCACAGAGAGTCCCAAAGAAGTTGGACCCAAAGAGGACCACAGCAAAACACATCATAATTAAATGTCAAAGATTAAAGATAAAGAGACAATCTTGAAAGCAGCAAAAGAAAGGCAGAGAGTTACCTATAAAGGAGTGCCCATAACATGTCAGCTGATTTCTCAAAAGAAACTTTGTAGGCTAGAAGGGACTGGCAAGAAGTACTCAAGGTGATGAAAAGCAAGGACTTGCAGCCAAGATAACTATCCAGCAAAGCTATCATTTCAAATGAGAGGGCAGATAAAATGCTCCCAGAAAAGGTAAAGCTAAAGGAATTCATCATCACCAAGCCATCATTACATGAAATGTTAAAGGGACTTATTTAAGAAAAAGCAGAAGATCAACACTATGAACATTACAATGACAACAAACTCATTACTATCAACAACTGAATCTAAAAAACAAAAACAATGTAAGCAAACAACTACAACATGAGTAGAATCATAGATATGGAGATAATTTGGAGGGTTGTCAGCTGGAAGGGGGAAAGGGGAGAATGAGCGAAAGGTGCAGGGCATAAGCAGCATAATTGGTAGGTACAAAATAGACAGCAGAAGGTTAAGAACAGTATAGGAAATGGAGAAGCCAAAGGACTTATATGCATGGACATAAACTAAGTGGGGAGATTGCTGGAGGGAAGGGGAATACCAAGTAGAGGGAGGCAAAGGGGGAAAATTGGGACAATTGTAATAGCATAATCAATAAAATATATTTTAAAAAAGAATATTAAGGTTGAAGTCCCACTGTACTCTGTGTGGCATACTTGGGTCTCACCTTTGGAATAATACTTCCATCCCAGGTGCTACATCTTAAGAAAGACACTTGACAAACTAGAGTAAAACAAAGATGGTGAGGGATTAGAAAACCCTGTCATCTAAAGAAAAGTTAGAAATGGAGTTTTCAGTCCCTGGGAAAGAGACAACTTATGCATGGTGAAGGGGATGGGAACTGATGTATTTTAAAGTACCTACACTATGCCAGATACTTTGCATATATTATTTCATTCCATCATCATACTACTCTACGCAGGAGGTATTACTTTTCTGGGAGGTATCTGGTTTGAAGCTGTCAGATAACTTGCCTATTGCAGAGTTATTAAAGAGAAGAGATTGATACACAGCTTTAAATCTCTTGCTTTAAATGATTCTGCAAGTATTTGAGGAGCTGACATAAAGAAGAGGATTGAGGATTGGTGTGTCCATCATAGCAATCATTGTGAAAGTAGCAGTAGCATTAGCAATAAAAATAATAGCTGACATTTATTGAGCACCTGTTTTGTGTCAGAAATTGTACTAAGCACTTGACTTATAATAACATGTGTTCTCTTAAATGATGTTATGATATAGGTACTATTATTTCCATTTTATATCTAAGGAAACTGAAGCACAGATTAAGTAATGCATCCAACATCATATAAGTGAAGGAGTCTGGATGTGAACCCAGGTAGCCATAGGAAGGCAGATTTTATACTAGCACAAGAGGAAGACCTTTCTATTCTAATTGTCTGTCAGTGAAGTGGTTTTGTGGTGAAGCATGGACCTACTTAAGTATTTGAGCAATGTCTAGATGCTACTGTAAGTGTTATGCATGAGATTACTTCACTGGAAGATAAACTGAGAGGCCCATTTCAGTTCTAAAATTATATGAATCTAAGTTGGCACATCTACTGGTTAGCAAGCACCTATGCTCTTTCTAGGCTTTTGGGGGACTTAGTTGGGTACTCAAATCTCATAGAAGGACTAATTACTTCTGTTAGTATGTACAGTACATAAGCTCTTAGCACAAAAGTATGAGTTAATGCCCTTGTCCATTAAATGGAGAGAAGCTATTCTAAGGGTCTGTTGAAAGAACACATTTAGAAATCCCTGGAAAGGTCAAAAGAAATCTATTAATGAAGATCGATTAGCCTGTAGGATTCTCTTTTCTAATTGCAATAGTTTATAGTCCAAATTAATTTAGTACCCATATTCAAATTCAAATTCCTTCACTTTATCATAATAATTCCTTGCATTAACCTGCCATATGGTTCTTCCCTTTCCAACTTGTGATAATGTCATTTTTCTATTCATTCAGACACCACTGTATTTTTAATATTGGCCTATTATAAAAGCCACCTATGATTCATATAGCATTTCCACCTAGAGCACAATGGGTTTCATTTCATTTAAAAGTACAAATATACCATGCCATCAAGAAAGTAACCCACAGATACAGCTAAGTAGCTAACCCTTTCTCATTCTTCCTCAGCCTTTTTTTTTTTTTTTACCTCTTTTTGGCTACCTTTCTAAAACAAAGTCAAGTATTTTGAGAGAAAAATGAGCTATTGAGGAATTCTGTCACTGTCATTGACAGAAGTGAGAAGACACTATCATTAACCTCCTTTGCTCAGTGGCTCTTGAAAGAATTGGAAAGGCAGCTAGTGTAACTTATCACTACATCCTACAGCAAAGATGACAGAAGTTAGATCACCTGGAAAGGAAATGATGAGGAGAGGAGATAGTCAAGAACTGTTCTGGAGAAACACAAACATGAAAGCTTAAGACTTTTCAACCAGTTGCTCCTCAAAGAGGCTGGAATCCCTGTAGTAGGCCAGTTGAGTGTTTGAATATGTCCTTTCTTTCTGGAGACTCACTGATTAATTTGTTATTGTGCATTGTACTGAGAATCAAAAATTAGAGTTCACCTACATGGATTTTACCGTCCATGTGTCTTGCCAAAGTTATGTAAAGCTTTTATAAAACTCCCAGATGCTCAATTCCCTAGGGAAGGAAATTATCTAACTATGGTCTAGTTGTTTCATAGCTAGCCTTTCTCTCTATTCAACTTTACTTAAAGCACCAATGATATTTCAGGAATATGTACAAGGCTTATATTATTAAAACAATTTTATTGTTGAATTTATTGGGGTGACATTAGTTAATAAGATTATATAGGTTTCAGGTATACAATATCACAATCATCACAACATCAGCTGTATATTGTATTTTGTGTTCACCACTCCAAGTCAAGTCTCCTTCCATCATCATTTAACCCCCGTTGACCCTCTTCTACCTCCCCCTACCTCCCTCTCCCTCTGGTAATCACCATACTGTTGTCTCTGTCTATGAACCAGTCAGAGAAAAACAAGTAGTATATCATTTCACTTTTATTTGGAATTTAAAGGACAAAATAAACTAACAAAATAGAAACAGAAACAGACTCATAGAGAACAGACTGATGGCTGTCAGAGGAGAGGGCTTTTGGTGGGGCTAGGTGAAAAAGGTGAAGGGATTAAGAAAAAAAAAAACAATTTTAATTTACCTAACTGAAACCTTTGATTTAGTCTCCCATAAACAATTTCTTTAGAAATCCCATGATTCTGGGCTTAGCAATGACCCTGTAAAATGGTTTTCTCTCCATTTAGTTCTTGTCAACTTAGCCTCAACTTGGAGGTCCAAAATACTTGCAGACAGTCATATTTAGTGAAGATTAACTGAAACCTCACTTTATCTAATGGCAAAGGAAAGTTCGAAGACTATGCTCCATTTGCTATCACAAAAAGGTCTTTGGAAATCATCTCCCTCTTTCTGGCAGATATGCTTGTGTCAAGTGTACATGTTTTAGCAGAATTTATTTCTCAAGTTGCTTTCAGTGTATGTTATCCCCAAAGGCAAATACATTCATAGTAATACACTGACATAACTTGTTTCAGTAGAGTAATATAATGGCAGAGCTAAGTGGAATGTTATAGAATCTTTAGCTTGATATCTTTGTTTTATAGATGGGGAAAACTGAGGCCTAGAGGTGTTAAGTGACTCATCTGAAGCCATAAAACTAATTAGTGTTAAAGCCTAAAATAGAACCCAGGCCTCAGGGCTCCTAATCAAGTGTTTTTTTTTTCTCTTATGTCATGCTGTTTTATGCCTAGCTAATTTACTGCCTAATGACATTTTGATCAATGATGGACAGCATATGCGACAGTGGTCCATCCCATAAGTTTATAATGGAGCTGAAAAAATTCCTATTGCCTAGTGACATCATAGTTACTTTAACGTTGTAGTGTAAATGTTGCAAAAATCAACAGAGCTATGGTTAAGATGGCAAACAAGTTTAACCTAGGTTTGCATAAGGTTGACATTGTGTCATATTCATTGACTAATGAAGAGTTGTTGGAGCTAGAATGGGAATGCATAATTGAAGAAAAAACAAATGAAAAGGAAACTACAGGAGAAGAAAAAAAGGAGCCCCCAAGAAAATTCACAGTAATGGGTTGAGCAGAAGCCTTTAAAAACCTAAACAAACTCCAGGTAGAAGAGGGTATAAGGGGGATAAATGGTAATGGAAAAAGTACAATAAAGATACATTTTTTAAAAATTTTAAAACATGGCCCTGCCTGGTGTGGTTCAGTGGACTGAGTGCTGGCCTGTGAACCAAAGGGTCATCAGTTTGATTCCCAATCAGGGCACATGCCTGGATTTCAGGCCAGGTCCCCAGTAGGGGACATGTGAGTGGCAACCACACATTGATGTTTCTCTCCCTTTCTTTCTCCCTCCCTTCCCCTCTATCTAAAAATACATAAATAAAATCTTTTTTTAAAGTTTGAAAACATGGACCCCAACACCAAAGGATTTTCATTAATAGAGGATGAATGTTCATGGTGCAGTATCTGCTTACAAGCAAATCTGTTTTGAAAGAAAAAAAAAGAAAAGAAAGAAACCAAGCAAACCACCATAAAAATATATCTTAAAAAGTGACAGCTCCTCAAGGAAAGCCTCAAGCAGTCCTTGTGGAGGTGTTCCAGAAGAAGGCATTGTTATCATAGGACAGGGGTGTCAAACTCATTTTCACCCGGGGCCACATCAGCCTCATAGTAGCCTTCAAAGGGCCAAATATAATTTAGGACTGTATAAATGTAACTATTTCTTAACAGATAAGCAAGAGCTCAGCACTATTGCCAGGTAGAAACAAGGTTCCAGGCTCTATAAAACATGGTGGAGGGCCGGATTTGACTCACAGGCCTTGTGTTTGCCGCCTGTGTCATAGGAGATAACAGTTCCATGCCTATTATTGCCCCAAAGGCCTTCCAGTGGGAAAAGATGTAGAGGTGGAAGACAGTGATATTGATGTTCCTGACCCTGTATAGGCCTAGGCTAAAGTATGTGTTTGTGTCTTACATTTTAACAAAAAAAGTTTTAAAAGTTTTAAAGAAATAAAAATAGAAAAAATCTTGTAAGAATAAGGATATAAAGAAAGAAAGTAATTTTGTACAGCTGGACAATGTATTTTTATTTTAAGCTAATTTTATTACAAAAGAGTCCAAAAGTTACATGTCAATATGGGAAAACATATTTGCCAATGATACCTCAGGCAAGGGTTTGATCTCCAAAATATATAAAGAACTCACATGACTCCACATCAGGAAGATAAGCAATCCAATCAGCAAATGGACAAAGAAACTGGAACAAACACTTCTCCAAGGAGGACATACAGAGGCTCCAGAGATATATGAAAGGATGCTCAGCATCACTAGCCATCAGAGAGATCAAATTAAAACTACAATGAGATACCACTTCACACCAGTCAGAATGGCCATCATACACAAATCAACACACAGTAAGTGCTGGTGAGGTTGTAGAGAAAAGAGAACCCTAGTCCAGTGTTGGTGGGAATGCAGACTGGTGCATCCACTGTGGAAAACAGTATGGAATTTCCTCAGAAAACTAAAAATGGAACTTCTGTTTTTTCTGGCAGTTCCACTGATGGGATTGCACCCTAAGAATCCTGAAAAACCAATTCAAAAGAACCTATGCACCCCAATGTTCATAGCAGCGCAATTTACAATAGCCAAGTGCTGGAAGCAACCTAAGTGCCCATCAGTAAATGAGTGAATCAAACAACTGTGGTACACTTACACAATGGAATTCTATGCAACTGAGAGAAAGGAGGAGCTCCTACCCTTCAAGACAGCATGGAGGAAACTGGAGAGCATTATGCTAAGTGAAGTAAGCCAGGCAGTGAAAGACAAATACCATATGGTCTCACCTATAAGTGGAACCTAATCAACAAAACAAACAAGCAAGCAAAATAGAACCAGAGACATGGAATTAAAGAACAAACTGACAGTAACCAGAGAAGAGGGGGGAGGGGTATAATGGGGGAAAGAAGGGGAGGGGTCATCAAGAAACATGTATAAAGGTCCCATGGACAAAGCCAAAGGGGGGTAGGATTGAGGGTGGGAGGTGGGATAGGTGGGAGGGGGGAAAGTGGTGGTGTGAAAATGGAGACAACTGTACTTGAACAATAATTTAAAAAATCCCAATAAAAATCTCAAGTAATCTGAAATAAAAAGATTAGAGTCTTATGAAGACATGATACCTGGCCACAGAAACTTTCTTTTTCAAATCGTCTTTGACAGTCCAGATTTTGTTAACAAACAGAATTTATTTAAATTGAACCTTTCTCTTTCATATTTCCAACTATCTTCCTTTTTCCGACTTGGTTGAGAAATGTTTGTCAGGAGAAAAGAGGTACAAAGTAAATAAAAAAGATTAGGCAGTAGTTAAGGAAAACAATGATTCGTAAATGGAGTTGGAGGTTCAGTAAGAGGCCAAGAAAAGATTAATCAGAGATTCCCAAGACCAAAATCCAGAGCCCAGTACCCTGGTGATTTTGGTCAAATTGCTATCACCAGGATGTAAGAAACATGGTATCATTGTAAGGAGAACTCCATTCATTAGGGTTAATCACAACTAAAGGGGGTATGCCTGAGGACCTAAGAGGGGAGTGGAGGCAATTGAAAGAGAGCACCTAGGAGTGGAGGTGGAGTATAGAAATATCAAAAAGTAGCAAGAAGATACAGGCCCAAAGGTTGGTCTCTAGAGTAGAAGCTAGAGAACAGAAGAACAAGATGCAACTGTTATACTGGAACTGTTCCAGTATAATGCTGTGTGATTATTGCAGAATTGTCTGTGAATTATTTGAACAACCCCCATTTAAAATGTAAACTCTGTGAGAGTAGAGCTTATTATCTGTTTGTTTGCTGATATATCCCCAGCACCAAGAGTCATCCCTGGTTTATAGTATGTACGCACTAAATATTTGTTGAATGAATGAGTGAGTGATCTATGTAGAATATTACTTAAGGTTTCCTCTCACTTGAGAGTAAAGATAATTGTGTAGCCCTGGCTGGTGTGGCTCAGTGGATTGAGCACCAATCTGTGAACCAAAGGGTTGCCAGTTCAATTCCCAGTCAGGGCACATGCCTAGGTTGCAGACCAGGTCCCCAGTATGGGGTGGCGGGGGGTGGGGGCAGCATGAGAGGCAACCACACATTGATATTTCTCTCCCTCTGTTTCTCCCTCCCTTCCTCTCTGTCTAAAAATAAATAATAAAAAGAAGATAGTTGATAGTTGTGTACTTGAACCACCTTCATGTGCTACATTGGGATGACGGGGAGAAAAAGATAAAGAAGGACATTGAACCAAAGATGGAAAGCAAGAGACAACAGAGATCAGGGCATAGGACAGGAATGGTTTAGAGAGCTGTCTTTAGTGAGTGTTCCATTTGTCTCAATCGCTTGGCATGTAAGTGCCTTCATTGTTCAGATCTCCTTTCTCTGGATCTTAAGGTGTGCTATGGTGGAATTAGAAAGGAGAGAAGCTGCAGTCAGGTTACCCTGAGAAAGACACTCCCTGTTTGACTACTGACAGCCTAAGGCAGCTGCTGTTCCATTGTCTAATTAAAAACAAACAAGCAAACAAAAAAAGCCTTAGTAATCAGAACTCTGTCTCTCCTTGTTACTTTATTAAGCTCATTTGAACCTGTACAACCCCTCTGTGGGCTTGTTATGCCAGTTTCTAGAACAGTACCTGGCACCTAGCAGGCACTTAATATAATGTTTATGGAATGAATGACCCTGCCTGTTTATGTGGTTTTGAAAGACCACCCGATGTGTTGGGCCTCTTTCCCAAGTCCCCTTAAAGAACATAGGGCTATATCAAGAAGAGCAATTATGAGGAAATTGGAGTAAAGGAATAGAAAATAATTACAATTTCAAGTGCCCAAATTCTGGTGCACTTTGGAATCCCCTGTCTGTCAGGTGACTTGTTACTTCAAATCAACATGTAAAGCAGTTATGTTAAATGTTCAATGCTCCTGGCTGGCATAGCTCAGTGGATTGAGCGCGGGCTGGGAACCAAAGTGTCCCAGGTTCGATTCCCAGCCAGGGTACATTCCTGGGTTGCAGGCCATAACCCCCAGCAACCGCACATTGATGTCTGTGTCTGTCTGTCTGTCTGTCTGTCTCCCTCCCTCCCTTCCCTCTCTAAGAATAAATAAATAAATAAATAAATAATCTTAAAAAAATGTTCAATGCTAAAACTCAAGAAAGTTTAGTACCTGCTTTCCTTCTGGGGTGAAAAAATAATTTAGTGCTGTATGTACTAACACTTGGGGTGACATTGTTAAAACATTTGTATCTTTCTTGTGTTTCTCTGGCACGTCAATTAATAGCTTATACTTAGATATGTAATTTAAGACTTTCTCACTCCTAATCCCAATGTATTTGAACATAGCCAACATTTTGCTACAAGGGTGTGATATATGTAGATAGAATGCTTTCTATGGGATGAAAAATTGAATTTGAATCTTAAAAAATTTATAAGCAGGCCTTGAAACCTCCTGCTCTAGAGGTCAGGAAGTAAAATACCATGGACAACATTTTTAATACTATAGTAGATATGTAGGATATGAAACTTTGACAGGAAATGTGGAACAAGAACATTTGGTAATCTTGTGCTTCCTGTCTAAAATAACTGTTATGGAACATTAGTGGGAGGTAGTAGGCTTTGGTGAATTCTAACATTTTCCTTATTAGACTCCTTATACTACTGATTTTTCATATGTTATAGATTTTTGTCTATTTTTTGTGTGCTTATAAAGGTCACATTCAAGTGTGTGTGCTTAAAGGGATATCTATATTTAGTTTCTGCCTTTAGGTGCATTTGTTTTCCTGAGTTAAATCTTCAGTAACTGACATGGTATTGTTTAGGCAGGACATTCATTTTGAGCACTATAAGATTTCTGATGGGAGTGCTGTAAACTCTAGCTATCTAAATTGATGTTAAAGAATTGATAAACTACTTAGCGGAGAAATAAGTGACTGAGATAAAAATAATCAAGTAAAATGTAACTCGCACTTTTAGTTCAAGTGTATGTAGTGAGCTTATTTGACAACAGAGAGCCTTAAACAGTTATCATTATTAAGGTCTGATTTTTCATCTGCAATAACTTTGCTGGTAGTCTTCTTATTATTCTTCTGAAATAGATCACCACAGAAGGAGATCAACATTTGCTGATTGCATTTTGGCAAATGGTTTGGGATTATGAAAATGGCTAGATTCTTTTCTTAAAGAAGTCAGAATTATTTTCCCCTGTTTAGAGTATCTTTATTTTATAGCAGTATGTTAATAAGTGATTTAGGGAATCTGAAGAAGAGCCCTCCAGGTGAATATTGTGTAAGCCACTTTCAGATTCTTCCTTTTTAAAAATTTATTCCAAAGACTACATCTCATCCCCATGTGGCCATCATCTTGGATAGTTTTCAGCAGGATCCAGGAATTAATTTATGTCATAATGCAGCAAAATGTATTGAGAGCATGCTTGGTGCCAGAAACTCTGTTAGATATTGTAAACACAACAGTGAAAAAAAAGATATACAAGGTCCCTACCCTCATTGAGTTCAGAGACAGATATGTGAACAAGAAATAGATACATGCATACATAAAATTTTAATGATGTTGGTAAGTGCTAAGGCACCTATGGGTAAGAAAATTACTCAGGACCTACTTAGATATCATAGAAGGAAGATTTCTCCAAAAAGATACATTTCAGATCTGATGAATAATAAGGTATCTGTCACACAGCCTGGGGCACAGCAAGCACAGGTCTGTGAGGAAGTATAGGACTGGGTATGCTTCAAGAACAGTGGAAAGGCAACATAGTTGAGTGAAAGAGAACGAGGCATGAGAAGAAGTTGGGAGAAGAAAATGGGGCCAAATCATACAAGGTTTATGGGCTTAAATAAGTTTGAATTTTATTCTAAAAGTGGTGGGTATCCATAGAAAGGTTTTAAGCATGGGAGTAATAGAAATTGTTTTATATTTTTTGTAAAATCGACTTTGGATTCCCTGTGAAGAATGAGTTAAAAGTAGGCAAGAATGGTAGTGTGACAGCCTATTAGGCAATTTATTTATTGCAGGAATCTAGGTAGGAGAAAAGAGAGAGAGAAAGAGAGAGGGAGGGAGGGAGAGAGAGACAGAGAGAGAGAGAAACAGACAGACAGACAGACATCAATGTGCGGTTGCTGGGGGTCATGGCCTGCAACCCAGGCATGTGCCCTGACTGGGAATCAAACCTGTGACTCTTTGGTTCGCAGCCCATGCTCAATCCACTGAGCTACGCCAGCCAGGGCCAGGAGAGCTCTTTCTGATGGCTTTTGCTTTCTCCATAAAGTATGAGGCAGGATCATCAGCTAAAGGCAGGAAGCAGGAGAGGAGTGGAGAAGATGTGAGAATATTGAGGGGTGAGGTGAAGCTATATCACTTTGAAGAGTGGGAAAGCAAGTTTAATGTAGAAGTGGTATTGCTGGGCAAAGATGAGTACTCAGGTGAGGCTTATGATCATAAATACTTTAAATGAAAGTGAAGCCCATCAGCTTAGCTATGTAAATTTTCTTCAGCCTTATTCAGTAGCTCAGGTGCAGGTCTCGAAAAGGCAATTTAATTGCATCCTACTCATGTTTTGCCATATGAGTATATCTGGGAGAGCATAATAAGACATAATGGAGCAGACGTTTGACTAGGGTTTAGAAGACCTGGACTGTAATGCAGGTTCAAGCTACTTGCAAACCATTTGACCTTAGACAAGTTGGTAAATCTTGCTCTGCCTCCCTTTTATCATTGGTAAGATAAAAAGGTTAGACTAAATGATCTTTAAGGTTCTTTCCAGTTCTAAAAGTATATGATTATTTTTTCTCTGGGGACAATTCCTAATTGCAACCAATTTCATATTAATGCAGTGCCATGGTTAAGTGTATAGACTCTGGAACCACACTGCTTGAATTTGGATTCTAACTCCACTACTTCCCAGCTGTGGGACCTTGAGTAAGTCATTTCACCTTTCAGTGCCCATTTCTTCATCTTTGTTTGGGCAATAAAATACCACATACCTTACTTAGCAGTGTTACTGTAGGATTAAATCAGTCAATGCATATGAAGCTCTTAGAACAGTGCTTATACTGTGGCCTCAAAAGATGTTAACCATTATTATTACCCCAAGTTCTACATCATCCCTTTGGCAATAAAACATCTGAGAGCTTGGAATTTCTTCTGCTTGAAGGGGCATGTATACCCACCGACACCACTTTTAGAGTACATCATTTTGCTTCAGGCTTGGTAGTGTGGCTTAGAGAGATGATTTTGGAACCAGATGAACCTTGCTTTAAATTCTGTCTGCCATGCTGTGAGACCTTGGGTAAATAATTAACCAGCTAATATTCAAATTCCTCTCCTATAAAAAGACAACAATAGCAATATTTATCTGATTGTGACAGAAAATTATATCAGATAGTGCATTTAAAGTACCTGATAGTACAGGGTTTAGCATTTAATCAAAACAATTATTATAATTATGGTACCCTTCTGTCATATTTACCTTCTTATGTCAGTTCTTGACATGCAGGCAACTTTTATCTTTGTTACTTGTTATTTTCCTGGAGCACAGAGGAGCAATAAGTAGCCCATTAGAGAGAAAGACCTGAAAACATAGCAGGATCAGCCAGTACATTAGAGATGGAGTGAAGCTAGAAGGGCTAGAATAATGGGGTACATATTGTGATTTGTTACAATAACTACTGTAAACATATAGGCTTCTTTTAACATTGAAATCTTCTGTTAGAGTTTGAATGTTGTCTTCCAGTGTTGGGTTAATAGAGCCTAAGACAATAATATGCCCAATTTCCTCTAGCCTCAGTCTGTGGTCACCATTACCTTTCACTTCTGGACAGAAGCACTTTCCATGGATCCCTGCTGATCAAGCTCTGGGAAAATGCCCATTGCTATGAGGTCCTTGAGCTCCTTGATGGAAAAGAATCATGTGAGGATGAAAATGTAATAAACTCTCATGCATAGCTGACCCACAGAATTTATTTGGAAGCCACACCTACTTTGCTTCCTGGGTTCAAAAACACCCTAGTGAGTTGTATTGGTTTCTTTAAGGAAAGAAAAATGAAGGAGGTCAGCTCATTTCAATACTTTTATGTAATGGTAATCAAACTAGAACATATAGGGTTCAATAAGGAACTCAATATAGATGTTTTAATCTCAATGTTATTTCCCACATGGTATTAATTGCAAAGCTAAATCAGAGTCAATTTTTCCTTATTAATTATATTTCAGAAAAACATTAGATTTAATTCTTCTAGCTGACAATTTTGTTCATTCTTCTTAAATGCATTTCATTTCTACCAGACTGCTAATTTCTTCTACTAAACTGACCAGTTTTAATGCAAAGTTTTATCAACTTAAAACAAAAAATAAACTTCCACCTCAACCCTAAATCCCTTTTCTCCCCAGAGGAACTATCATTTGGAAGTTAGTATGGATCTTTCCCATTTATGTGTCTGTACACACGTATGCATCTGGAAACAGCATTTAGCATAGTGTTAACATTTATGAAATTTATATTATTCTGTACACATTGTGAAGCAACTTGCTTTTTCACTCAATATTTCTGAGATTTCTCTATATTGATATACATACTTATTTTAATAGCTATAGAATAGTTAATTTTATGAATGACTTTCTCAACATATTTATCTATTTCCTTGTTGATGGACTTTTTAGTTTTTCTCATTTTTCATTATTTCAAAAAATATTCCAAATACACATCATTATGCATGTCTGCTTCTGTGTATCTTGAAGTGGCACTGTCATACTACTGTCTTACAGCTTGGTCTGCTATAACAAACCATAGACTGAGGGACTTATAAACAACAGACATTTACTTCTCACAGTTCTGGAGATTGGAAATGTGAGATCAGGGTGCAAACATGGTAGGGACCCAGTCTACGTTTCAGAAAGCTGACTTATGTATCCTCACATGGCAGAAAATTGGGCTAGAGAGCTCTATGGGGTCTCTTTTATAAGGACATTAATCCCATTCATGAGGACTCCATTTTCATGATTTCATTAACTCCCAAAGGCTCCACCTTCTTACACTAACATTTTGGGGTTAAAGATTTCAACATACAAATTTTAAGAGGGCAAAAACATTCAGTCTGTAACAAATGCAAGTGGTGTATAAGGGTTTCTGTTTCTCCACCAGCACTCAGTATTGTTGGACTTAAAACATTTTGCCAATTTTGTGGGTATGAAGTGTTGTCTCAGTACATTTTAATATGCATTTTATCATTTACTAATGAGGTTTAATATCCTTCCATGTGTTTATTGCCCATGTGGGTTTCCTCTTCTTTGAATTGCCTATTTATATCATTTCCCTATTATTCTATTTGGTTATTAGTCTTTTTCTTATTGATTTGGATGAGATCATCTATTCTGCATACTATTCCCTTATGCTTTCTAAATATCATCTCCCAGTCTGCAGCTTGTCTTTTAATACTGCTTATGGTGCCTCTATTGAACAGGTTTTTAAAAAAATTATTGAATAAAAATTATGAAAGTCCCTATTCTTTAAATATAAAGCTGTGTGGAAGGGAGGATTATTCATGTACAATCTGGAGTCCTTGTCATTAAGTTAAAATGAAAAAAACTTGAAGACACCGGAGTATACTTCATATACTCAGAGTATGACCTCATATAAGATAAACTGGGGAGGTTATGTACAAATGCACAGGAGTTTCCACCACTAAAAACATAACTTCAACAGAAAGAAACTAAGTAAAGTTATAGAAAATGAAGACGTTCTAGAGATCTTCTGTCCAAGAATGTACATATTGTATAGTAAATAACAATACTGCACCATGCACTTACAAATTTGTTGAGAGGTCAGATTTCATGTTACGTGTTCTTTTTGTCACAATAAAAAATAAACTAAATAATTTAGTACCGGTTTTTACAGCCTTAAAAAACAGTAATTTCATAGAAAATCTAAGTGTTACTTTTGCATTGTTGTTTAAGTACAGGTGTGTCCATTTCCCCTGGCCCACCCATCCTCTCCTCCCATCCATTTATCAGTAACTGTATTCCTTGGACAAGTCATTTCACCTCTCTTCTATTTTATTTTTTCACACATGAAGTGAGGAAGTTTTATTATATGGTCTCTAAAGCACATTCTAGCTCTAAAAGCTCTATGGTATGTGGAAATAAAGAATGTATCCTAATGATTTTCCCAATTTCAAATCACAGAGATTTTTAATAATTTCACTAGTATTTCTTGAAGGCCTTCTAGTACACCTCTGTAGTCCCTTTCAAACCCTGGGACTACAGATGTAGCATTGATAGTGCTAAAACAATGACCATATATGCTCTTCAAAGATCTAAGCTAACAGAAGAAAAAAAAAATGAAAAATGTTAAGTTCAGAAGATCAGAAAAGACAGAAAATAATGAGGCATATGTTTGGAGGGGAAGCCTCAGGACTATTGGTTGGTTTTCTAAGTTCCAAAAGTCAGGGAAAAAAAGCCTTTAATTTTATAAAGAACACAAGGTCTACTATGTGGAAGTTTACTGGTCGAACATCTGGATTTTGGTCAAATGAATTCATCAGCAGTATCTGACTTAAAAAGCACTGCCCTTGACATTTAAAGATGATTCTTATCATAGCTACTGATCTCTGTTGGCAAATGACTGCCTTTTACAGATTCTGCTTCCATGTGAAAACTACCCCTTAATTTGCACTGAAAGCCACTACTAGAAAATTTTTTATGTGACTGTACTTCTGATACTCTGGTCCCAAATCCTGGCTCAGAAACAACCATTCTATCCCTAAGGTCTGCTGCCACACTGCAGTAGTTTTAGGTGTGTTTGAGGTGACCATACTGAAGTCATTCTCTTACTTCTGTTGTCCAGTTTCTTGTTCTTGATTTTTTTTTTACTTTATATTTTTTATGTCCCTTTGTCTATCTGCAAGTAGCCTGGTTTCATTTAAGAATTGTAGTGTGCCCCTCACTGGTGTGGCTCAGTGGATTGAGTGCCAGCCTGCAAACCAAAGCATTGCTGGTTCAATCCCCAGTCAGGGCACATGCCTGGGTTGTGGGCCAGGTCCCCAGTTGGGGGCACACAAGAGGCAACCACACACTGATGTTTGTCTCCCTTTCTTTCTCTTTCCCTTCCCCTCTCTCTAGAAATAAATAAAATCTTTTAATAAACCCTACTTAAAGAAAGAATTGTAGTGTGTGTGATATTCTCCTATAAGACTTCTAGCCAATGCTAATGAAACTATATACAAGAAGGCAGATAATATCTAAGCCTATAGCAAAATAAAAGGATAGGCATGGCTGCTCTCATCCTCAGCATTATACTCAAGTTCCACAGGACCCTAACTCTTCCTTCAGTTTAATTTTCATGGTCTGCTGTCTGTGCCTTTGCTCCAGCAATCACTTTTGCCTGAAATATTTTCTCTTTTTCCTTCCCCCATATACTTTACATATTCTTTAAGGACCCTGTTCAAATACAACTAACTGAATAAATTGCCAAAGAATTAATTACTCCATTTTGAGCCACTTTGTTAATCCTCATTACATTGTATTATGACTACTCATTTATATCTGTTCTGCAGGTCCTCTAAACACATAAATACTATACAAATTTTGGAAACTTCTTCTGGGTGGAGACTTATTTTTCACTTGTAAGAAACATGTACCCCTTTCTTTTTTTTTGAAAGATTTTATTTATTTTTTAGAGGGGGAGGGAGGGAGAAAGAGAGAGAAACATCAATATACATTTGCCTCTCGCCCGCCCCCTACTGGGGACATGGCTGACAACCCAGGCATGTGCCCTGCCTGGGAATCAAACCGGCAACCCTTTGGTTCACAGGCTGGTGCTCAATCCACTGAGCCACACCAGCCAGGGCAAATGTACCCCTTTCTAAACAGAATCGTTCCACCCACAATATTAATACATAAAGAATGAGAAGATAGGGATAAATATAAGGAGTGGCTAAGTTCTGGACAATCAAAACAAACTCTGTTATCCCAGTCCAGGTGGTATAAAGCTTATACCATAAAAAAAATAAAAAAACAGCATTCTTGGACATATACCTTGGCCTTGTTTAAATGACCATGAAAGAGTGAATTTTCATTGCCATCCCAGTAGAACCCAATGCTATAGCAGGGACACCAATCTTGGCAAATTCGGAATAAGCATCATTACTTTAGGTAGTGTACTGTAAACTATCTTCATGACAGTGTTATAGATACTATCTGAAGTGGGTATTCCAGTATCAATTCTTGTTAAAATTGTGATGACTGGTTCATTGTGTTTTCAACAGCTGCACATGAATCAATTCCTCCTCTAATGGAATAACTAATACAGCTACCAACAAAGATGAACCAAATTGTAGTTTTCTGATATCTTAAGTAACTAAAGCAGGATGTCTCTGTTAATAAACTTAAAAGTCTCAGGAATATTTTCACTTGATTTTTGGTCAACTTTATCACCATTTTTTATCAGTCAATAGGAACATGACAGGGACTTGCTTCTGGACCAGAGAATTTTGAAGAAAATATTGACAGCCTTAGCTAATCAAAACCAATTAAAAACCTACTGATATTTATATCACACACCAGGACAATTAGGAACCCACCATAACTGTGTACTCTGTGGTTGGCTAACAAAGATATAAAATTCATAGTGTTAAAAAACAAAATTCAACTGCACAACTTTAAAGATTAAATTGGCTTTACTCAGCCATTCATGAATCAGACAACATCCTGTCTAGCAAATAGAAAACACCACTTTTCCCTGCCCTACCCCCCATCCCCCACCCTCAATCCTACCCCCCTTTGGCTTTGTCCATGGGACCTTTATACATGTTTCTTGATGACCCTTCCCCTTCCTTCCCCTTCTTTCCCCCATTATCCCCCTCCCCCCTCCTCTCTGGTTACTGTCAGTTTGTTCTTTAATTCCATGTCTCTAGTTCTATTTTGCTTGCTTGTTTGTTTTGTTGATTAGGTTCCACTTATAGGTGAGACCATATGGTATTTGTCTTTCACCACCTGGCTTACTTCACTCAGCATAATGTTCTCCAGTTCCATCTATACTGTTGCGAAGGGTAGGAGCTCCTTCTTTCTTTCTGCTGTGTAGTATTCCATTGTGTAATTGTCCCATAGTTTATTTTTAAGATTTTATTTATTTATTTTTAGGGAGAAGGGAAGGGAAGAAGAAAGGGAGGGAGAGAAACATCACTGTGTGGTTGTGTTTTGTGTCCCCTACTGGAGACCTGGCCTGCAACCCAGGCGTGTGCCCTGACTGGGGATTAAACCAGCAACCCTATGGTCGCAGGCCTGCATTCAATCCACTGAGCTACACCAGCCAGCGCCATAGTTTTTTTATGCACTCATTTACTGATGTGCACTTAGGTTGCTTCCAACACTTAGCTATTGTAAATTGTGCTGCTATGAGCACTGGGGTGCATAGGTTCTTTTGAATTGGTGTTTCAGGATTCTTGGGGTATAATACCAACAGTGGAAATGCTGAGTCAAAAGGCAGTTCCATCTTTAGTTTTCTGAGGAAACTAATCCCGTACTGTCTTCCACAGTGGCTGCACCAATCTGCATTTCTACCAACAATGCACTAGGGTTCCCTTTTCTCCACAACCTCACCAGCACTTGTTTGTTGATTTGTTTATGATAGTCATTCTGATCGGTGTGAAGTGGTATCTCATTGTGGTTTTAATTTGCACCTCTCTGATGGCTAGTGATGCTGAACATCCTTTCATATGTCTCTGGGCCCTCTGTATGTCCTCCTTAGAGAAGTGTCTGTTCAGGTACTTTGACCATTTTTTAAAATTTAATTGTTATTCAAGTACCGTTGTCTCCATTTCCCCCCAACCACTTCCCCCCCACCCCAGCCATACCCACCTCCCACCCTTGATCCTGTGCCTCTTTGGTTTTATCCATGTGTCCTTTATAGATGTTCCTGAAAACCCTTCCCCCTTTTCCTGCCATTATACCCTCTCACCTCCCTTCTGCTTACTGTCAGTATTTCTTTATTTCAATGTCTCTGGTTCTATTTTGCTTGCTTCTTTGTCTTGCTTATTAGGTTCCACTTGTAGGTGAGATCATATGGTATATGCCTTTCACTGCCTGACTTATTTCACTTAGCATAATGCTCTCCAGATCCATATAGGATCCATATGTCTCGAGACATATAGGTGAAAATACTGCTGCATGAAATATCTGAGATTTTCCTGCCTATGTTCTCCTCTAGGACTTCTACAATGTCACAACTTATATTTAAATCTTTTATCCACCTTGAATTTATTTTTGTGTATGGTATAAGTTGATGATTGAGAAGATAAAAGACCTGTATTCAGAAAACTACAGAACACTGAAGAAAGAAATTAAGGAAGACACAAATAAATGGAAGCATATACCATATTTATGGATTGGAAGAATTAACATCATCAAAATGTCCATAATACCGAAAGCAATTTATAGATTCAAGACAATCCCTATTAAAGTACCAATGACATATTTCACAGATATAGAACAAACACTTCAAAAATTTATATGGAATCGTATATGACCCCAGATAGCTGCAGCAATTTTGAGAAAGAGGAACAAAGTAGGAGTGATCACAATACCTGATATTAAACTATATTACAAGGTTCCTGTAATCAAAACAGTCTGGTGCTGGCATAAGAATAGACACATAGACCAATGGAACAGAATAGAGAGCCCAGAAATAAACCCAAGTCCCTACGGTCAACTAATATTCAATAAAGGGGACAGAAGCATAAAATGGAGTAAAAATAGCCTCTTCAACAAATGGTGTTGGGAGATCTGGACAGCTACCTGCAAAAAAAAAAAAAAAAAAAATGAAACTCGATCACCTTTGCCCATTATTTAATTGGGTTATTTGTGGTCCTGGAGTGGAGTCATGTGAGTCTTGCTATATTTTGGATTTCAAACCTTTGTCTGACGTATCATTGGCAAATATGTTTTTCCATACAGTTGGTCCCCTTTTCATTTTTCTGATGTTTACTGTAGCCATACAGAAGCTTTTTATTTTGATGGAAGTCCCATTTCATTCTGAGGAAAGGTTTTCAAAGGCAGAAAGATAGTGTGAAAAAAGGCAAGTATTAGCAAAGAATACATTGTTTCAGGCAAGATCATGATCCTGGAGGGAACACAGGGAGTCTATCCAGCAGATTTTCTCACGGGTGTGACCAGGTAATTCCATGGTGACCTGTTAAAGATTACATTCCTGCCCTGAGCAGTGTGGCTCAGTTGATTAGAGCATTGTCCCATACACCAAAAGGTTGGGTGTTTGCTCTCCAGTTGGGGCACATATAGGAGGCAGCCTATTGATGTTTCTCTCTCACATTGACATTTCTCTCTCTCCCCCACTTCCTCTCTCCCTAAAATCAATAAACATATTTTTTAAAGGTTGCATTCCTTGGAAACTGAGATAGGTTAAGTATTAAATCTTGGTTTACTGATGTGGGGCCTAGTAAAAGTGACTCCATTTTGGACCTGTCATTTCTTTTTTTAACAATAGTTTAGTCTCTAGTTTGTGAAATGGGCAACAGTATACAAAATGAAGATATGTACATTCCTTGGCTCAGTATGGTGATTATAACTGCAAGTGCTTAGAGAATATAATTAAAGAGAGGTTCTTATGATGCAGGGTTATTCCTAGAATGTTTTTTTTCACCTTTTTAGGCTACTTACTATCTCACCCAAATCATAATTGCAAAAGTGTGGGGTCTACCCTTTCTGCTACAATGAATAGCAGATAGTGGAGAGCTTTGAAGATGTTAACAAGTTTTGAAATTTCTTTCCAAAGTTGTGTATGCCCTTTTTTATATCTAATTGGTGGTGCTTTTATGCACATTTTTGTTTGTTTATTCCAGTTTAATGGCTAAATACTGGAACCTGCTCTGCTATTAATTCAATAGACCAGAGGCATAGTGTAACCTTTTCACATATATTATTCATCTATACATATTCTATCCCATTCATCTTCACACCCCGAGATTAAAAAGAATTACATAAAGAAACATTTTTATGCCCTACTCTAAAAAATAAGTGGAGAAGACGAGACACTAGATGTTTTCTAGTCAAACTTTTTTCTAACTATCTTAAATCTACTTCCTGTATTTGGACAAAGCATATCACTTTTTGACATACAATATAATTTAACTGTTTATTTTATTTTCTGTATCTGCTACTAGAATGTGAGCTCCATGAGGGCAGGGATTTTTTATTTCTTTTGTTCACTGTTTTATTTCCAGAGCATAGTTTGTAATAATTGTTAATAAATCTCTTAATTGTTATTGAAAGTTATCCAAGTGATAATTGAAAGTTAATTGATAATTATCCAAGTGTCACTGAGGCCAATGTTAGTAATTACAAATAAGGAAAAGTGAGTAAAAGGTAATGAACTCATTTTCACTGAGTATTTTACTATATTTCAGATTTTCTGTTGATTGTTTTACTTGGTTATCTCAAAAACTTGTGAAGTAGATAATATTCCAATTTACAGATAAAGAAATGAATGTTCAGGGAGCTAGTTATCTTGTCCAAAGTTGCACAATCAGTAAGTGGCAGGGCAGGTTTGTTATGCTAGACAAATTGACTCCAGAGTCTGTTTTTCTACCACAGTAGTCTGATCTTCTGAAAAAGCCAGGGAAGCATTGATCTATAATACAACGGGCTTCCACTTACGAGCACTCTAAGTAGATCTTATGTTCCCAAGTAGGGCTATAAAATAGTCACCTTGGTTATAGATGGACTTTAAGAGATAGGAAATGTCTTTAGAAGATACCTGTAGAGAGGATCTGATGCCCAACTGCTCCCATTAGGAGGCCTTTTAGTATGGAGACTGCAGTCTGGTCCTGGATCTCCCATTAATGAGCCATGACTTTCTTTTTCAACCACCCCAGAGTTCTCAGCAAAATGTAAGCAGACGAAAGGTTGACCAGGTGACTGCCAAGGGCCCTGACAACTCTAGTACTTCTTTTCTTTGACTGTGAATGAATGGAAAGCATAACAATTAAGAGGCATTGTTTACTTTCACATCAGGAGCTCAAATGCTTCTCAAAATTTTACTTTTCCTTTTCAGTGCCCACAAAGTAATAATAGTCAGTTCACCATTTTTTAAACACCCTGAAAATTTTCACCAACTCCATTCCAAACTTCACTGTGGCTGGACATTGGCTATCTTGTTCCTTCATCTGACAAGACTTATGGTACCAAATGCATGGCTGCATTAATATTCATGGTGGGATTTGCTTCTTTATTAGAAATTAAATAACCTTATCAATTATTCTGGATTGTAGCAATAGGACTGTTTGCAAATGAGTAAGTGTAGTTAGGAGAGGTAGTGTAATTCATTTAGTCAGTCAGTCAGCCAAGAAATATTGAGTACCCATATATACCCATGTGTTAGATGCTAGAATACTAAATTTGAAGTCTGGAAACCAGTTTAATGCCTTTTGAGCTCTATGGGCAAATTAATCTTTTGAAATTCCAGTTTTCTCATTTTTAAAAAAAAACTAATAGTAATACCTGCTCTACCCACTCCAACTTCCAGAGTTTTCAAAATTAAGATAGGAAATATTTTTATGAACTATAAAGCACTATTTAGTGTTGGTTTTTGTCTCATACTCCATGTGTAGGATTTTAATTAATGAGGTTCTTTTATTCCTTGGACCCTCTATTGGGATATTTCAGAATAAAAATCATGAACATGAATTCTAGTTCAGTAATTTGCGCAAAGTCTCTTACTGAGTTGTTGGTATTTCTTGAAGCAGAACTCAATCTCTACTAATGATAAACTTTACATTATAGTACCCCTTGATGATTTGGAAAGACTTCTTTAAAAATCCTTATGATTCATTGTTAATATGTTAATGTTCTTATAGACTACTCGTTGATCCCCCCAAGAATTAATAGCAATATGTATGCAATTATGCATTCCTTATTTGTGTATTTTAATTACTTTTGTTTAGTGTGTCTATGGTGCCAAATTTATTTGGATCTGTTAGGTGGAAGATGCTTTTTCAGTAAGTGAGAGATAACAGTTCCCTACTCAGTCACACAATGGCAGTATTAACAATGGTGATGTTCTATAATAATATAAAAGCTTGAATGAGGCAAGAAAATGTGTTATAGGCTGCTGGCATGACAGGTTGTAAACTTTTCCGCTTTACCTAGTGAAGGTTAAATATCGGTCAAACTTTGTATGCTAGAGCAAAAGCTTTATTTATTTTTTCCACTGTCACCTGTAGCATCCTTTTTAAAGATGATGCACTTTAAGACCACGCCCTGCCTGGTCTGGTAAAGAAAATCACTTACAGATGCCAGTATGTACATGTGAGCTCTACCAGTTAAGCATATCACTGCAGTTGATGTATGGCAAATTATGGATCACTTGTTTATGAAAAACTGCTTGTTTCTTTGCAGTAAAACTGCCTTGGAGTGAACATTTCCCATTTGATTTTCTTCTTCTCCCCTTCAAATGTAAGCAGGGACAATAATTGTCATAACAAAGTATAACTCTGATTTGACTGTTAATATTGACCTTGCTCCCTAAGTGAGGGAGAGAGCAACCCCAATTCACTATGTCTACCTCATTTCCATGTCTCTAAGGAAGTGACAATAAAGAGTGGTAGGAATAGAATGAGTTAAGACCAGAAAAAGGTATCCAGAGGACCATTATAATATGTGTCACCAGGTATATACTGAGTGTCTGTGGAGTATACATTATGGTATGATGTAGTGCAGTGTGTGTATGTGTGCACACCTGTGCTGAGGGTGGGAATATGGTGAGCAGACAAAATGGCATCTACTTAGGAGAAAAACTACTTATATAACATGACTTGGAAACAAATATAAAGCAAAAAGGAATGCCAATAGAGCATGAAATGGGCAGCCAGGAGGAAAAGCTACTAATAATATTGGCATGGTCACAAGAAATACCTAGTTACTGACACCATCTCAGACATCTTCCTACAAAGCTACTTTTCCATAAGTTAAGGAATCTGAGACTGTTACTCCTTGCCCTTCTACCATACTCAGATTAAATTTCTTCCAGAAAAATATTTTCCATTTATTGATGACATTATTTGTAGAGGGAACACTTTTCAAAATATGAAAAAGCATATTTGAAAGCATTATGCTAAGCGAAACAAGCCAGGCAGTGAAAAACAAATACTATATGATCTTACCTTTAACAGGAACCTAAACAACAAAACAAACAAACAAGCAAAATATAACCAAAGACACTGAAATAGAGAACAGGCTGACAGTGACCAGAGGGGAGAGGGGAAGGAATTTCAGGGGAAAGGGGGAAAGGTTTACAGGAACAAGTATAAAGGACACATGGACAAAAACTAGAGGGGGTGGAAATGGGAAGGAGGTGGGGAGGGCTAGGGGTGGGCTGGGATGGGAATAAAAGACAGAAAACTGTACTTGAACAGCAATTAAAATAAAATAATATTTTAAAAAAAGAAAGAAAACTTTATATTTGAAGTTCAGAGCTTTTTTGAAACCATCATTGTAGTTGAACACAGTTTTACCAGGAAGTGTAAGATCTGTGGAAATTAAGACATTAATGGCTTATGTAGCAGGGAAGATACCAGGTTTGAGAACATGGAGTTGAGAAATGAGTTTAGATCTGGGTAAAGTAGGAGGCCTGTCATAGATTGACATGAATGCTAAAGATGAAATCAACTACTTAGTAGCAGGGAATAGATAGTATTTTTGTGCAAAGGTCCTGCTATGTTAATGAGTGAGAAATAGAATGGAAAAAAAAGCTTTGCAGGGGTGTCCAACCTTTGGCATCTCTGGGCCACACTGGAAGAAGAGTTGTCTTGGGCCACACATTAAATACACAAACACTAATAAAAACTGATGAGCAAAAACAAAAAAAAAGTTTTAAGTAAATTTATGATTTTGTGTTGGGTGGCGTTCATAGGCATCCTGGGCCACAGATTGGACACCCAAATCAAAGAGAGAATCTTTGGTGAATGTGAAGGAACAGATCCACCACAGCTGAGGTGTGGTATATGCACTGAGAAGGAAATCTGATAGTTAATTCCTAAAAGGTAATTAGCCAATATACCAATATACTGATGTTCCTGAAATGTTGACTCCTAATGAATTAACTTATCCTTACTTAAGGGAACAAAAGCTATTATTCCAGTTCTCAATCACCTCTTACAGTATTCAGAGCTCCTACAAAAGTTAGCAATACCTTCGGGTGCCCAAGATAAGGGAAATAACAGAGGGAGTATCTGTCGAGGGGCACTACTAAAAATGGCCTCATATTTAGCCATCACTCTCTGCCCTCATTCCTCCAAAGAACTAAGAGATAAACTGCAACCCTGTGTTTAAAACGCTAAAGAAAAGTATAGAATGTAGATCTGAAGAAATAAATGAGGTTTAAGTCAAATCTTGACTATCCAGGAGCTCATTATCTGGTCTGTGGGTTATCCATACCTTTTGTATTATTTTTTAATATATTTTATTGATTATGCTATTACAGTTGTCCCATTTCCCCCTTCACTCCCCTCCGCCCTGTGTCCCCTCTCCCACCCACATTCCCCCCCTTTAGTCCATGTCCATGTGTCATACTTATGAGTTCTTTAGCTTCTACATTTCCCGTACTATTCTTGCCCTCCCCCTATCTATTTTCAACCTACATTCTATGCTACTTATTCTCTATACCTTTTCCCCCTCTCTCCTCCTCCCACCCCTACTGCTAGCCCCCCCTTGTGCCCTATTTCTGTGGTTCTGTTCCTATTCTAGTTGTTTACTTAGTTTCTTTTGGTTTTGCTTTAGGTGTGGTTGTTAATAATTGTGAGTTTGCTGTCCTTTTACTATACATGTCTTTTCTTTATCTTCTTTTCTTAGATAAGTCCCTTTAGCATTTCATAAAGTAAGGGCTTGGTGATGATGAACTCCTTTAATTTGACCTTATCTGAAAAGCACTTTATCTTCTCTTCTATTCTAAATGAGAGCTTTGCTGGATAGAGCAATCTGGGATGTAGGTCCTTGTCTTTCATGACTTGGAATATTTCTTTCCAGCCCCTTCTTGCCTGTAAGGTCCCTTTTGAGAAATCAGCTGACAGTCTGATGGGAACTCCTTTGTAGGTTACTGTCCCCTTATCTCTTGCTGCTTCTAGGATTCTCTCCTTCGTTTTTACCTTGGCTAATGTAATTATGATGTGCCTTGGTGTGTTTCTTCTTGGGTCCAACTTCTTTGGGGCTCTCTGCGCTCCTTGGATTTCTTGGAAGACTGTTCCCTTTGCCAGTTTGGGGAAGTTCTCCTTTATTATTTGTTCAAATAACTTTTCCACTTGTTGGTCCTCCCCTTCTGGTACCCCTATAATTCGGATGTTGGAACATTTAAAGGTGTCCTTGATGGTCTTAAGCTTTTCTTCGATTTTTTGAATTCTTATTTCACCATGCTCTCCTGCTTGGTTGATTCTATCTTCCTTCTGGTCCACTGTGTTGTTTTGAGACTCAGATTCCTTCCTTTCACAATTGGCTCTCCTCCGTATGTCTTCCTGCATCCCTTTTATGGTAATCTGCATTTTTTCATGTAATTTGGATCCAAAATCCACCAGTTCCGTGAGCTTCCTGATCACCAGTGTTTTGAACTGTGCATCTGATAGATTGGCTATTTCTTGGTCACTCAAAAGGGTGAGTCCTGGGGGACTGATCTGTTCTGCTGGAAACATGTCTTATGTCTTTCCCTGTCTCTCCTATTATTTTATTTATTTATTTATTTTTTCTCCGGTCTGGTCGCTCTTGTTATGGTGGGGGGCGGAGCCTTAGGTATTCACCGGGGCTGGGCACCCCAGTCGCTAGCTTGTGACGTTATATGTGGGGGCAGGTGCGGGAGTGGGGACAGGAGGCATCAGTGGCGACCCTTCCCTTTTCCTGGAGTCAGACACTTCCCTGAGCTCTGCCCTGGTCCACAATCGCTGCCCCACTGATTCCCCCAGCCGCTGCTTGCATACTCAGGGATCACCGCTGCGCTCTAGCGTCCCGGATTGCTGTCGCGCCGATTTTGCGCCAAATTTCCCCCGACCTATGCGCTCCTGCGACCCGCGCCAGCCCCGCGCCCGCTCGCTCGGCTCGTCGTCCCCTACCAGTCTGGATGTACGGGTCTACTTCAACTTCTTGGCTGTCCGACTTCCATTTAGATAAATCCTCTGACAGTTCTGATATTATGACTGCAAATCATTGTAAATTATTGTGGTTCTGTTCTTGGTTGTGCGAGGAGGTACGGTGCGTCCACCTATTCCTCCATCTTGCCGGAAGTCCCCTTTTGTATTATTTATTCTCCATTCTGCTGTCTGCCTTTTGGTAATTTTGCTGCTCATCAGTGCTCTGATGAAGACTCTAATAGGGAAGGAGGCAGAAACCAAGGGCCAAAATGAGAGGTTTGAGGTCTATATTAATTTTATTTTTCCGTAACTTCTATTGTCTGTAAAAAGGTGAACTAATTGAATAGCTTTAGAAAAAATTCCCTAGTATGAGAGAAAAATCAGCCCCTTAAAAAAAGTATTGAAAATTCTATTTTTCAGCCCCCCCCCTTTTCATTGTATTAGGCTTGTGGTAATCAGCAATTTTCCTTTTTCTGAATTACCTCTAACAAGATTGTTATTCATTAACATTATTATACATGTTTGAACTTTCTCACAGTTTTCCCAGCTCCAATCTGTAATCCCTTTTGCTAAGATGACTAGGCTGTGTTCCATTTAATTTATTTCCTTACTTCACACTAATTATTTGGGGTCTGTAATTAAGACATATATGTCATTTTGTCTTATTTATGAACTAAAGATCTAATTGTGTCATAATACATGCTTTTGAAACATAAAAGGTTTTCATCATGAACAAATTGACATGAACAAAAGATAGCCCTTTGTGGTAGTTCAGGAAACAATAAAAGTGACATTTATTTTAATAAAATATGTCTGCAATATAGCTTCTGGTTTACTTCTGGTGAGGGTGAAAGCAGTCAGAGGTTTAGAAAAATCAGTTAATAAAATTCTAGGTAGTCTTTAAGAATAAAAGCATTAGAAAGATGAAGAAATATAATTGTGTTTAATAGAACATTTTAAAAACAAGGTGTTGGGCCAATATATTTTATAGAATCAAATAAAAATTATAATAAGAGTCAGAAGACCCTCAGCATTTTTAAAAAATGAATCCTTGATTTTTAAAAATATTATACATACTTCCTGGCTGGTGCGGCTCAGTGGATTGAGCACTGGCCTGCAAACCAAAGGGTCGTTGGTTGGATTCCCAGTCAGGGCACATGCCTGGGTTGCAAATCTTATTTTATTTTATTTTATTTATTTTTAGACAGAGGGAGAAAGAGAGGGAGAGAAACATCAGTGTGTGGTTGCCTCTCGAATGCCCCCTATGGGGGACCTGGCCTGCAACCCAGGCATGTGCCCTGACTGGGAATCCAACCAGAGACCTTCTGGTTCACAAGCAGGCTCTCAATCCAGTGAGCCACCCCAGGCGGGGCTAACTCTTAAATAAATGAAATCCTTAAAAAATATGCTCCAACAAAAAATTGCATCAAATATATGTGAAGCCCATACTCATATTAGAGGGAGTCTAGAAACAACAGAAATTTCTCTTAAGTGATATCAGCCATGTCCTCATTATTTGTGAGTAAAAGATCTATAAAAGCATGACTAACTCCATCCTTACAGAGTTAAAAAGAAATCTAATGCGGATAAACTATTTGTATCATTTTTTAATTTATTTAAATACTACCTTTGGGGTTTAATTAATGTTCCATTAGGAAGAATTGCAATGAAGGCTCAGTCTGCTTGAAAGAACTTTCTTGTTCAGAATTGCCTGCTCACCATGATAGTCTCCTCACTTCTTATTTCTAGGAAATCATTTCTAAATAATTAACTAGGCAGTGGTACAAGCTGAAGTAACTAATTAGTTTTTCATGACTTTTAGTAATTCTTAGAAATACAATTCTCCTGATGACTAGGAGCCAAAACAGCCTAATTCTGAAGTGTTATTTAGGAGACCCAACTCTGCTACTGGCTTGCTATGGAACTTTAAACAAGCCACCTAGCCTTCTTTTTTTAAAAATACATTTTATTGATTATGCTATTAAAGTTGCCCCATTTCCTCTCCATTATTCCCCTCTGCCCTGCACCCCCACACCCACATTATCCCCTGAAGGTCATGTCCATGGGTTGTATATATATGTTCTTTGGCTTCTCTATTTTATGCACTATTCTTAACCTCCCCCTGTCTATTTTGTACCAACCATTTATGCTTCTTATTCCCCATGCCTTTTCCCCCATTCTCCCCATCCCACTTCCCACTGATAACACTCCATGTGGTCTTCATTTTTCTGATTCTGTTCCTGTTCTAGTTGTTTGCTTAGTTTTTGTTTTTATTTTTTTTAGGTTCAGTTGTTGATAGTTCTGAGTTTGCTGTCATTTTACTGTTCATAGTTTTGATCATCTTGTTTTTAGATGTCTCCCTTTAACATTTCATATAATAAGGGCTGGGTGATGATGAACTCCTTTAACTCGACCTTATCTGGGAAGCACTTTATCTACCCTCCCATTCTAAATGATAGCTTTGCTGAATAGAGTAATCTTGGATGTAGGTGCTTGCCTTTCATAAATTCAAATACTTCTTTCTAGCCCCTTCTTGCTTGCAAAGTTTCTCTTGAGAAATTAGCTGATAGTCTTATGGGAACTCCTTTTTAGGTAACTATCTCCTTTACTCTTGCTGCATTTAAGATCCTCTCCTTATCTTTCATCTTGGGTGCATGCATTGATGATGTGCCTTGGTGTGTGTTCTTGGGTCCAACTTCTTTTGGAGTCTCTGAGCTTCCTGGACTTCCTGGAAGTCTATTTCCTTTGCCAGATTGGGGAAGTTCTCCTTCACGATTTTTTCAAATAAGTTTTAAATTTCTTGCTCTTCCTGTCCTCCTTCTGGTACCCCTATGATTCAGATGTTGGAACATTTAAAGTTGTCTCTGAGGTTCCTAAGCCTATCCTTATTTTTTTGAATTCTTATTTCTTCATTCTGTTTTGGTTGAACATTTATCCTTCTGCTCCAAAGCATTGGTTTGAGTCCTGGTTTCCTTCCCATCACTGAGGGTTCCCTGTACATGTTCCTTCATTTCAGTTTTCATAGCCTTTACTTTTTCCTCCATTTTGTGACCATACTCAACCATTTCTTTAAGCATCCTGATTACCAGTGTTTTGAACTCTGTATCTGATAAGTTGGCTATCTCCTTATCACTTAGTTCTGTTTTTGGAACTTTGATCTGTTCTTTCATTTGGGCCATATTTTTTTTTTGTCTTGGCCCAGCTGTTATGTTACAAGGGGCAGAGGCTTAGTTATTTGTAAGGGTGGGGCAGCTCTCTTGCTGCATTGTGGTACTGTATGTGGGAAAGGGGTCTGAGAGGGGACAATGCCACTTGCTTGGCTTTCAGCCAGCTTTTAGTCACTTCCCCTGCTACCCACAAGCAAATTGGGCCCTTCTGGTGCTGATTCCCATGTGGGTGAGTTTGTGTACATTCTAGTAACCCTATGTGTCTCCTCAACAAACTCTCCTTTGAGGCTGGGAATTTCTCCCACTGTGGCAACCCCCACAGGTTTTTATCACTAGAGGTTTTGAAGCTTTATTTCCCCGTGCCTGGACTCTGGGTTGCATGGTCTCTCTCATTCCCCATTTGTTCTTCCAGGTTATCCACATGCAAATGTATGACTGCCTGGTCCACCAGCCACAGCTTTGCCATGCATTGTCTCTATCCCAGCTGCCCATCCTACCTGTCTGAATGAATGGTTCTTCAACTTCTTGGTTGTCAGACTTCCATACAGTTCGATTTTCTGTTTTAATTTGTTGTTGTCATTCTTTTGGTTGTGTGAGGAGGCAAAGTGTATCTACCTACACCTCCTTCTTGGCCAGAAGTACCACTTAGCCTTCTCAGCTTTAGAGTTGCATATGTCAACTGTATAATTATACCTTTTCTAGTCACTTCATAGGAAAGCTGTGAGGTGGATGTGAAGGAGAGTTGAACAGGTGATAGCTTTTTCTTCTCTGGAAAACTCTTTATATGTCCTTTGATTCTAAATCATTTATCTTTGCAGGGTAGAGTGATCTTGGTTGTAGGTCCTTGCTTTCCATGACTTTGAATATTTCTTGCCAGTCCCTTAAAGGAGTTCATCACCACCAAACCATTATTACATGAAATGTTAAAGTGTCTGCTTTAAGAAGAAAAAGGAAAATAAGGTAAAAAAAAAGAACAATAAAATGGCAATAAATACTTATCTATCTAAAAGAACAAGATAAATGAGCATACAGAACAGCAACAGGCTCATAGATAGATACAGGAAATAGTTTTATGGTTCCCAGATGGGAGGGGCATTAGGTGATGGATGAAAAAGGTGAAGGGAGTAGTCAGTCGTTAGACCATCATCCTGATACACCAAGGTTGCGGGTTTGATCCCTGGTCAGGGCACATACAAGAATCAACCAATCAATGAATGAGTAAGAAGAACAACAGATATCTCTCTTTCTCTCCCTCTCCCTCTCTCTCTCTCTCTCTCTCTCTCTCTCTCAAATCAATAAAAAATAAAATAAAAAGATGTACAAATTAGTAGTTACAGAATTGTCATTGGGATGTATAGTAGAAAAAAGGGAATATAGTCAATAATATTCTAATAACTATGTATTTTGTCAGGTGGATACAACACTTATTACGGTGATCATGTAGTAAGTTATATAATATCTAATCACTGGAGTGTACACCTGAAACTAATATAATATTGTATGTCAACTGTAATTGAAAATAAAAAATGATTTAAAAAAAGAAAAGGTAATACCATTTTCTGAATATAAGTTATTATTGTTAAAAAAAAGCCAAGCATCTGTTTATCGAAAGCAGTCAGAGAATGTTCCTGCTTTTTCAGCCTTTTCAAATTTATCTACATCTTGTCTGTAAGCTCCAACTTTTCACTGAATCCGACAAGACAGTACACTTGGTGATACAGTTCACCAGTACACTAAAGGGCAGAAGCAACTGTTTTTAAAATGTAGCTTGCTAGCAGATATCTGGGAAGCAGCAACAGATATATTGCCATTTGAAGCTGAATCAGTTTGTTGACCACAAGTCAGAAAGGCAACAGCCTCAGATGGGAGAACTAGAGTCATTATCCAAAGGTCAGACTTGATAAGCAGACTGCTATTCCTTCCTCTAACTTTCACACATCTGAAGGGGCTAGTGAGTGGCAGAGGGAGCCAGAAATCTCACTGTCAAAAAAAAGTTTAAGTGATTTTCTGAAAATAGAACTGGCTATATTCTGTGCAGAACAACAGGATTCCTGTCTTCAAGGAGTTCTTAGTCTAAGGAAGTAAGGTAGCAGGAACTTCAGGCAGAATCTACATCTGTCTTGTTGCTTGGCTCAAAGTAGGCATTCCATAAATGTCACTTGGAAGGTTGGATGATTGACTAGGTGGACAGACAAGCAATGAATGAGCAATGAACTTTAAAAGGTAATTTCTTAGATTTACTATTTGGAAAAGCAGAGGTGACAACTTGAAAACCTTTAACAATGTAACTTATAGTCAAGTATCTACTTCTGTTAGAAATTTAAATTCTTGAAATTTAGACTGAGAATGAGAAATACATTTATTATTTTTATAATTTTTTAAGATTATATTTATTTATTTTTAGAGAGAGGGGAATGGAAGGAGAAAGAGAGGGAGAGAAACATCAATGTGGTTGCCTGTCGTGTACCCCCCACTGGGGACCTGGCCTGCAACCCAGGTATGTGCCCTGACTGGAAATCAAACCAGTGACCCTTTGGTGTGCCATCCCATGTTCAGTCCACTGAGCTACACTAGCCAGGGCTGTTTTTATTAATTTGTATGTAAAATGAAAGCAAAACTTAAAATTAAGAACTCCAGCTCTTATGCGTGAAGTTACACTCCAGTGAATTACTTTATTATGAAGAAATGTTATATGGAATAATTTATCATAATTATTTTAATCAATTTTATTTCCTACTAAAATATCTTGGAGGCAACGTTTACACTTTCCCTTTTATCAGTGGTGAACCATGCACCAGTAAAAACGTTAATGCCAACACAAACCCTACAAGTGAGGTAACATAGTACAGGGGAATATTTTGTAGTCAGAAGGTCTAGGTTCCAGCCCGTCTACACATTTGTGTTATAACTTTGGGCAAATCACGAAGCTCCTCTGAGCTGCAGTTTTCTCATCTACAAACTAAAGACATTAATCACGTCCTCCATCATTGGGATGTTGTGGAAGCACTAGGTAAGCTGTAAAATTCTATAGTAATGTCAGATATTGTTAGGCAAGGAGTTCAAAATAATGTCCTAGTGCTCCAAGACTTTAGTTTCTGGCATTCTGGTGTAGAGGATGGAGTGCAGTCCCTGAATGTTGGCCACTGTCCTGAAAATATTTAACTTAAAGATCATAATATAAAATATTTCTCAAAGTTACAATTAAAGAAAATGTAACATGGCAGTTGAACAGATGGTATGGCACAAGTCCTACTCTTTTGAAGACTGCCCTGGACTTTTGTCAATCCACATGGCATGGGTCATGTGTTGCTATGGTTTGCAATGGCCAAAATGGAGTTTTTCTTTTTTTTTATTGATAGGCCCTTGTAGCATTTGACACGCAGTGAACTTGTTACAAGAGTTGCTTTAATATAATTGTCACTCCCACTAAACTGTAAAATGGGGGTTAAAAAGTTCATTTCGTTTTTTCCATAAGATAACTATAGTAGCACTTAGCTGTTTTTAACTTTATTTGAAAAAATTTGGTTAGATTGTATTGTGACAGCTGTCATATCAGCGTGCATTTTTTAAAAAATTACCAAAATTGGTGAATTTTTATAGCTATTTTAATATTGAAGATGGAAGAAAATATGCAACAATGTTGGCATATTTCAAGAAAGGTAAACACAGAATTGAAACACAAAAAAAGATTTGCACAGTGTATGGAGAAGGTGCTATGACTAATTGAACATGTCAAAACTGGTTTGTGAAATTTCATGCTGGAGATTTCTTGCTGGATGCCGATGCTCTACTGTTGGATAGACCAGTTGAAATTGATAGCGGTCAAATCCAGACATTAATTGAGAGCAGTCAACATGATACCACGCGTGAAATAGTAAACATACTTAAACTATCCAAATCTATAAAAGTTATTGGTGAAAATTTAAAATGTGCCTTTTTATTTTACAGAAAAAAAAACATATGGACTTTTTGGTCAACCCAATTAAAAATCAATTCACTATTCTCTAAAATGTAACTATGTTGCCCTGGCTGGTGTGGCTCAGTGGACTGAGTGCTGGCCTACTAAGCAAAGGGTCCCTGTTTCATTCCCAGTCAGGGCACATGCCTGGGTTGCTAGCCAGGTCCCCAGTAGGGCGCATATGAGAGGCAACCACACATTGATGGTTCTCTCCCTGTCTTTCTCTCTCCCTTCCCTTCTCTAAAAATAAAGAAATAATTTAAAAAATAAATAAAATGTAACTGTGTTTAAGAGCAATAGGCAACCCACAGTCATTGCCTATTGTTGGATGAGGCTGTAATTGTGCCACCAAATGCTCAAATAGGGTTGTTACAGAAGCACAATCCCATCTCCAAAAGGCAAGACAACTATTAAGAATGAGCTTTTAGACACTCATTAACTGATAGGCACTTAGGCTGTTTCCACCACTTAGCTATTAAACAACAATAAAACATTTTTTTAAAAAAACAATGGCCTTTGAAAAAAAAGATACTTTGTAGATGTATTAAAATAGAAATCATAAACTGATTAGGCAAAGTTTCAAAGATTCATTAGTTTATTAGAGTAGATTTAATGAATGTTTGAGAGATTTAAATAAATTAACCTTTAATGAGTACCCAGGAGCCAAGGAAAAAGAATGATGGAGGATTACAAGTACTTTGTCTGATTGGTGTATAATGCACACTGATTAGTAATTTTTTTACTGAATGCTCACTGCTACATAACAATACTAATAAATAAAAAATTAAATTAAAATATCTCTAGATTATAATTGTTGCCCACTTTTATGTGTACACAAATACCATGCTTGGATTTACTATCATTCCCTATTACTTTGGCAGGGGATGACAAGAAGTTTTGTGATTGCATCATTACATTTTGAAATGTCTCCTGTGAATACAGCTTTGGTCAGTTACGGTAATTTATTCCTAACTGGCAGGAAATGCTTTTAGCATTTCAGTATTAGATTCTTATTCTCAGTTTCACAATACTTGTGCTCTGAATAATATTAATTGATAACAAGTTACTTAGAACATATATTGGTATGTGAATATCTTATTAACAACTTTTCTGCATTTCTTTACAAGTTCTGATTTAAAATTAGAAAAAATTGTATTGAAGTGTTCCATATTTATTTATTTATTTTTCTTTGAATAATTGTTTTTATTGTTGTTCAAGCACAGTTGTCTCCATCCACATCTTCCCACCCTCTCATCCCCACCTCCCACACTTGAACCTACCCACCTTTGGACCTTGAGAGCTTGTTTAGAGGTTCTAGCAGGGGAGCGCAGCTACTCATATACCCTTGGCCAAAGAATGGTCCTCTCCTCTAGTTGGGAAGGTCATCCTCTTTAACTGAGTGAGCAGCTTCGGGAGGGACTCACATGGGTCAGTGAGGGAGGAAGGGGACAGCCACCTAGCCAGCCAAATAACCCAAATCAACCCTGATGATCATTGCAGTGACAATTATCACAGCCAGATTGCCCTCATATCTCCCTTTGATTTGTTCATGTGTGCTTTATACATGTTCCTTGACAGTCCTCCCCATATTTTCCCCATTACCCTCTGCCATCCTCTCTAGGCACTGCCAGTTCATCCTTTATTTCCATGTCTCTGGTTATACTTTGCTTGCTTGTTTGTTTTGTTCATTAGGATCCACTTCTAGGTGAGATCATATGGTATTTCTCTTTCACCACCTGGCTTACTTCATTTAGCATAAAGCTCTCTAGTTCCATCCATGCTGTCACAAAGGGTAGGAGCTTCTTCTTTCTGTTGTGTAGTATTCCACTGTGTAAATGTACCATAATTTTTTTATGCACTCATTTACTGATGGGCACTTAGGTTGCTTCCAGCACTTGGCTATTGTAAATTGTGCTGCTATGAACATTGGGGTGCATGGGTTCTTTTGAATTGGTGTTTCAGGATTCTTAGGGTATAATCCCATCAGTGGAATTGCCGGGTCAAAACACAGTTATGTTTTTAGTTTTCTGAGGAAATTCCATACTGCTTTCCACAGTGGCTGCACCAGTCTGCATTCCCACCAACAGTGCACTAGGGTTCCCTTTTCTCCACAACCTCTCCAGCACTTGCCTATTGATTTGTTTATGGTGGTCATTCTCACCAGTGTGAAGTGGCCCTCATTGTAGTTTTAATTTGCATCTCTCTGATGGTTAGTGATGCTGAGCATCCTTTCATATGTCTCTGGGCCCTCTGTATGTTCTCCTTGGAAAAGTGTCTGTTCAAGTCCTTTGCCTATTTTTAAATTGGATAGTTTGTCTTCTTGGTATGGAATCATGTGAATTCTTTATATATTTTGGAGGTCAAAACCTTCTCTGAGGTATTATTGAAAAATATATTTTCCCATTTGGTTGATTCTCTTTTCATTTTGCTGATGTTTTCTTTAGCTGTACAGAAGCTTTTTAATTTGATGAAGTCCCATTTGTTTATTCTTTCCTTTATGTCCTTTGCTCTAGGAGACATATCGGTGAAAGTGTTACAGCGTTGAATAACTGAGATTTACCTGCCTGTGTTCTGTAGGATTTTTATGGTGCCGTGACTTACATTTAATTATCTTACCCATCTTGGGTTTATTTTTGTTTATGGTGTAAGTTGGTGATCGAGTTCTATTTTTTTGCATGTAACTGTCCAGATCTCCCAACACCAATTGTTGAAGGGGCTATTTTTACTCCATTTTATGTTCCCGCCCTCTCTGTCAAATATTATTAACTGACATAGAAACTTGGGTTTCTTTGTGAGATTTCTATTCTGTTCCATTGATCTATGTGTCTGTTCTTATGCCAGTACCAGACTGTTTATTACAATGACCTAGTAATATAGTTTAATATCAGGTATTATGACCCCCCCTACTTTGTTCTTTCTCAGAATTGCTTAGGCTATGTTTATGGTTACATATAAATTTTTGAAACATTTGTCCTATACCTGTGAAATATGTCATTGGCATTTTAATAGGGATTGCATTGAATTTATAAATTGTTTTGGGTAGTATGGACATTTTGATGATGTTAATTCTTTCAACCCATGAATACAGTATATGCTTCCATTTATTTATGTCTTCTTTAATTTATTTCTTCAGTGTTGTGTAGTTTTATGAGTATAGGTCTTTTACCTTCTTGGTTAGGTTTATTCCTAAGTACTTTATTTTTCTTGTTGCTATAGCAAGTTGGAGGTTTTTTTTTTTTTTTTTTGATTTCTGTTTCTAATTTTTTTCTTGGTGTACAAAAATGCCTTTGATTTCTCAATATTGTCTTTGTATCCCGCTGTTTTGCCAAATTCACTTATTAGGTCAAGTAGTTTTTTTAGTGGAGTATATATGGTTTTCTATGTACACTATCATATCATCTGCAAACAGTGACAGTTTTACTTCCTCCTTTCTAATTTCAGTGCCTTTTTTTTTTCTTGTCTGACTGCTGTGGCTAAAACTTCCAATACTATATTGAATAGAAGTGGTGAAAGTGGACAACCCTCTCTTGTTCCTGATCTTAGTGGAAAGCTTTTAGTTTTTGCCTGTTGGGTATGATGTTGGCTGTAGGTTTCTCATATATGGCCTTTATTATGTTGAGAAATGCTCCCTCTATTCCCACTTTGCTGAGTGTTTTTTAAAAGATTTTATTTATTTATTTTTAGAGAGAGGGGAAGGGAGAGAAGAAGAAAAACATCAATGCATGGTTACCTCTTGTGTACTCCCTAAAGGGCATAGTGGGACTTGGCCCGCAACCAATGCATGTGCCCTGGCTGGGAATCAAACCCATGACCCTTTGGTTCACAGGCCCATGGTCAATCCACTGAGCTACACCAGGCAGGGCTTACTTTGCTGAGTGTTTTTTATCATAAATGGGTATTGTACCTTATCAAATGCTTTTTCTGCATCTATTCATATGATCATTTGATTTTTGTCTTTCATTTTGTTTATGTGGTATGTTATTTTTATTGGTTTGTGAATAGTGTACCATCCTTGCGTCCCTGGGATGAATTCCACTTGATCATGCCGTATGGTATTTTTGATGTATTGCTGGATTCAGTTTGCCAATATTTTGTTGAGGATATTAGTGTCTATGTTCATCAGTGATATGGGCCTGTAGTTTTCTTTCTTTGTTGTATCTTTATCTGGCTTTGAGATTATGCTGATGCTGACTTCATAAAAAGAGTTTGGGAGTCTTCTCTATTCTTGAATTATTTGGAATAGTCTGAGAAGGATAAGGATTAGCTCATCATTAAATGTTTTGTAAAATTCTCCTGTGAAACTTTCTTGTCCAGGGCTTTTGTGTGCTGGCAGTTTTTTGATTACTACTTCAATTTCATCAGCGGTTATTAGTCTGTTCAGACTTTCTGCTTCTTTGTTCAGTTTTGTGAGATTATATTTTTCTAGAAATTTGTCCTTTTCACCCAGGTTATCAATGTTTGTAGTAATTTCTTATAATCCTTTGCATTTCTCTGGTATCTGTTGTAATCTCTCCTCTTTCATTTCTGATTTTATTTATTTGGACTCTCTCTGTCTTTTTTCTTGATGAGTCTGCTTAAAGGCTTGTCAATTCTGTTTGTCTTTTCAGAGAACCAGCTTCTGGATTTATCGATCCTTTGAATTGTTCTTTTAGTTTCTATGTTGTTTAATTCTTCCCATCTTGGTTATTTCCTTTCCTCTACTTGATCAGGGCTTTGTTTGTTATTGTTCCTCCAGTTCTTATAGATGTAGGGTTGGGTTGTTTATTTGAAATGTTTCTATCATTTTTAGAGAGGTCTGTATTGCTATGAACTTTCCTCTCAGGACTGCCTTTGCTATGTCCCATAAGTTTGAACTATTGAGTGTTCATTTTCTTTGTTTCCAGAAATATTTTGACTTCTTCCTTGATCAAATTATTAACCTATTCACTGTTTAATAGCATGCTCTTAAATGTGCATGAATTTGAGTTTTGGGTTTTTTTTTTGTTTGTTTGTTTGTTTTTTAGTTTTTTCCTTAAGGTTGGTTTCTAGTTTCAAGCACTTGTGGTCTGAGAAAATGCCTGATATGATTTCAATGTTCTTGGATTTGTTGAGGATTGTATTGTGCCCTATCATGTAGTCTGTCTTTGCAAATGTTCCACGTGCATTTGAAAAGAACGTGTATTTTGCTTCTTTGGGATAAAAGTTTCATGTATCAGTTAAGTCCATTTCACCTAGAGCATTGTTCAATGCTGCAATATCCTTGTTGATATTTTGTTTGGAAGGTCTATCCATTTTTGACAGTTGTTAAATTCCCCTACTATAAGTGTGTTGCTGTCTATATCTTCCTTGAAGTCCTCCAAGATTTTTCTTATATATTTGGGTGCTCCTGTGTTGGGTGCATATATGTTTACAATGTTTATGTGTGCTTAATGCATTCTTCCCTTCAGCGTTATGAAGTGTCCTTCAGTGTCTCTTTTTATGGCTTTTGTTTTGAAGTCTATTTTTTCTGATGTAAGTATTGCTACCCCAGGTTTTTTTTCCTGGCCATTTGCTTGGAATATTTTTTTCCAACCCTTCACTTTCAGCCTGTGTAGGTCCTTTGTTCTGAGGTAGATCTCTTGTAGGCAGCACATATGTGGGTCATGTTTTCTTAACTATTCAGCTACCCTATGTCTTTTGATTGGAGCATTTAATCCATTAACATTTAAGGTTATTACTTATAGCTATTTACTCATCCCCCCCCGCCCCTTGTACCTGAGTTCCTCTGTCCCTCACTCTTTTTCTTCCTCTTCTTAAAGCAGTCACTTTAGCATATCTTGCAGTGCTGCTTTCGTGGAGTTGTATTCTTTCAGCCTTCTTTTTTCTGGGACAATCCTTATTTCCCCTTCCATTTTGAGAGCCGTGCAGGGCAGAGTAGTCTTGGTTGTGGGCTTTTGCTTTTCATTACTTGGAATATTTCTTTCCATTCCCTGATGATTTGTAGAGTTTCTGTAGAGAAATCATCTGCTAGCCTTATTGGAGCTCCCTTGTATGTTACTTCTTGTTTATCCCTTGCTGCTTTTAAGATTCTCTCTTTGCCTTTAAAACTTGGCATTTTAGTTATGATGTGTCTTGGATTAGGCCTCTTTTAATTCATCTTCTTTGGGACCCTCTGGGCTTCCTGAACTTGCATGTTTTTAACCCTCTCCTTGTTTAGAATGTTTTCTGTCATTATTTTTTCAAACAGGATTTCTATCCCTTGATCCTTTTCTTTTCCTTCTGGTATTCCTATGATTTGAATGTTGTTGCATTTCATGTCTTCAATTTCCCTTAAGCTATCTTCATATTTTTTGTCTCTTTTCGTGCAGCTGCTCTACCTGGGTATTTCTTTCTACATTGTCTTCCAGCTCACTAATTCAGCCCTCTGCTTCATCCAGCCTGCTGGTAATTCCTTCTAGTGTGTTTTGTATTTCAGAAATTGTATTCTTCATTTCTCCCTAGGTCTTGTTTATAGTTTCTATTTACCTTTTAATACTGTTGTAGTTCTCACTCAGTTCCTTGTAGTTGTTTGTGAGTTCCTTGAGCATCCTTATAACCATTCTTTTGAATTCTATATGATAGCTTCCTTGCCTCTATTTCATTTAGCTCTTTTAGTGGGAAGTCTTCCATTCCTTTCCATTGCAGGTTCTATCTTTGTCTCCCCATTTTTGGTGACTGTTTTTGTTTGTTTCTGTGATTCCCAATGCTCTGCTTTGCTAACTGTGTTTGTAGGGTGAACTTCTATGGTAGGAGTTTTGTTGGACTCAGTGGTGTGGTCTCTTTGTTCTCCTTGTCTGGAAGCTCTAGGGTTGCACTTTCTTCTGTTTGTGTGATCTCTCTTATTGTACTTGGGTTTTACCTGTTGGTGGCTCCTTTGTTGGTGGGTTGTGTCCTCCTGCAGGTTTACTAGTATTCACATCTCCCACCTTGTCTTGTATGTCACCAGGAGCAGGGTGAAGGAGAAATGGATTAAGACAGTAGGAGAGTATTCTATGGGATTTAATGTACCAACAAATAGGGAACACATAGGAGATCCTTTGGAGGAATACAGTGATGCGTGGGTCACCGGCCAGCAGTGATCACAGAACACTGTGGATGGCTCGTCAAAAAACATGTGAGAAAAAACATGCATAGAGACAGGCTAGTTTCTGTGCAGAAGTAGGAAGTAGGGACGGAATGGCCACCCCCTGCAGTGGGGAGCACACAGATTTACTGTCCAAACCTGCTTTTATTGGGCTCGTTTTTTGCATAATAATTCAGGTAAAGTATGTTACTCATTATGAGGAAGTAAGGAACAAGGAACTCTGCGGGTCTATTTTGAGTCAGGGTCAAAGAGCTGTAAGACTTTGAGGGACAAACTAACTTCCTCCTTGGACCCTTCTCATTCAACTGAGAACATTCTAAACAAAGAAGGTATCACAGTAATTTACATGTTCTTTCTTAGGCCTGATCACCCAGGGAATCCACCCTTTCCAGCACAGAGCTGCACCACCCTGTCATTGTTTCAGGCTTAGGTGGAGCACGGGAACTAAGGCAACCAAGAGATAAGGAGATTTTCTCCCAGACGATGAGAACTCAGGCTATGTCAAAGCCAAGGAGCAAGGGTCCATCACCCCCTTTTGCTGCAGCCCCCAAAGTCCTTCTTTTGGGGGGCCTCCCACGTGATCATCCCTGTCTTAGGTCGTTCCCCCCTTGGGGAATCTTACCCGTCTTTGGCTAACCGACCAAGCTTTGGGGTTCAGTTATGAATGAAGCAGCAGAAGCAGCATTCCTGCCAGGGAGATAAGCTTTTGTCTCCTTGCTGGCTTAGGGTTCCAAGGGCGTTCCCTTAGCCTTAGCCTAGGTGGGGGTTTCAGCTTCTGATACCAGTCAGGGCGGTTTCCAACAGTATAGCAATAACCATGATATTTCACCCAACAAGCGGCTTTTTATAAAAGGCAATAAAGAGAAAAGACTATTATTCGAGGGGAAAAAGAATGTGAGCTGACTCCAGAAAGCAGAGCACTTATGCGAGGTTAGATGGTACGATAGAGTGAGAGTAAGGGATAGAAACTTGGTGTAGTATGCGAGAGAATAAAATTAACCACAATAGCAATAAAGCTGAGGAAGATAGTGAAATGGACCAAGACCAGGGAAGGGTGTTTTGTGGGATTTGGAACAACAGTAATATGACAAGAAATGTATGATATGAATATGATGAGTAAAAAGTGAAAGACCAAGAGTAGTATGTTATTGGAAACAATTGAAGTAAAAGAAGAAAAATTAAAATGCAACATGAAAGGGAGAACAAAAAAAAATAGTCAAACAGTGAAATCAGACAAACAAAATAAAGAAAACTGAAATGAAAATAATAGAAATTTTAAAAAATAAAATATAAAAATAACAAAAAATAAAAAATTCAAGTTCTATAGGATAACAAAGTGAAATTTGTCTCAGTTGTTGGCATTGGCCATCTGATCTCTCTGTGGATTCGTCTTTGCTCCTTTCTCTGTCTCAGGTCTTATTGTCTTATACTCGGAAGAAAGAACAAAAGCCTTCTACCGACTTTAAACCCACCAAGTAGGTTCTGCTGGTCTTCCTGGATCCTTCAAGCAGAGGGGTCTGGGCTTCATTTTTCCTTTCCTATGGTTCTGTGTTGGGGGTTCAGTCTGGGCTACAATGTTCAGAGGTGCCCAGCTTCCAACCCAAGCCCACAGAGCACTGCACATCCCCCACTATCCATATGCACCAGTCCACTGCCTTTAATCTACCTTATTGTGCCTCCCTTTGATTAGTTTGTGAGGTACACCAAGTGGGAGCAACTCACACCCCTCCTCCCTCTTTGTTGGTTTGGGTGCTGTGTGCAAAGTCCCTTCAGGGCAGTTTATTCCCCTATTAAATTAAATCTCTCTGAGGACTTCTACCTCTCTGAGCCCCTCCTGCCCCCCTTTGATGAGTCCATGAGGCATCCTGGTTTGGAGTAAATTGCTCCCCTCCTCCTCCCTCTTCCTTTGACCTGGCTGCTGAGTGTGAAAGGTCCTTACACAGGGCTGAGAGCCTTTCCTTAGGGAATTCCCCCTTGGTTTCAAGAGGCGGGGGTGTGGGGGCATAACTAACAAGCAAACAGCTGTTAGTTCAAACAGCAAACAGTCTGGCTCTCTGACCAGTCCAGAGACTATCTGGGTCAGGGTCAGTTATGGCACAACTCTTCTCCCATCTCCAGAAGTCAGCCAGCTCCCCAATTTTTCTGGTACTGTCCCAGCCAGTGACCACAGTCCCAGACAGGGAATGCAGCCTGCTGTGTGTCTCACACTGGATCTTTATCCCCCCAGTAACTTCAAGCATCCAGGTCTCTCCTGGTGCAGGACTGGCTTCCCTTCTCTGGGAAGGGACGGAGCTGAGAAGTTATAACTGCTGACCCAGCTCTCCTCCAAAGCTCCTGTGGCAGCCTTGATCTCTGGTGCAGGGCCCAGGAACTGTAGCAGCTGTGGTCCTGGTGCAGGGCCTGGGGGCCTTCCTATTGGCCTACAAAATCTTCTTACTGTCTGTTTTTAAATGTCCTATGCAATCTTTGGCTTACATACTTCATATAAGCTGGTATTTCATTGGCTGTTCACTCTGTTCTTCAGAAGATTGGCTAGAAGTCCCAGTTGGGTGCACAAGCAAGTGGGTTCAGCTGCCATCTTTCTCAAAATTCTTATGAAGATGTTTTGGAGCAGTGTTGGAAATTCTTTCATTTTTTTCAGGATGCCTTAACTGTATGTACTACTCTTAAATCATTTCCTGACTGCAAAATAAGTTTTGAGTAGGTGGTACTAGGAAGGCATTCTTCCAGGTCTCCCCTACCCTCTCATTTTCTACCCCATTACTGAGTTTTGTAAAAGGTGAAAGATTTATACAATCTGAAGAGAAACCAGAGTATCCATTAATGAGTTTTGTATCAAATTCTGTTACTGCCTTCCATGTAGACTTTTAAGTGTTTTTCGTAAACTCAGAGCTTAGAGATCACATGATTCCAGTCTCCTTTTTCAGATGGAGGAACCTCAACCAAGAATGACTCCCCAAACTTTTCCTACCGGGTTGGCGGAAGAACAGACAAAAACCTGTATCTCTGTGGCCTGTTCTTTCACTATACTTATTTTTTTCCTTTCCATTTTTAACATTTTACCAGATTCTTCCTAAAGTTTGAGTGGACTCACTGAGGAATCATTGAGATGACACAGGCAAACCATATTACAACCTGATTTTATTAAATGTAGTTGTAGTTTAGACGAAGTGCTTCCCAACATTCTTCATGACATTGTACATGTAGTGGAGTAAATGAATGATTGATTTGAGGGCAGGGGTGACTTTCCTGGGATTCAAAGGGTTGTAAGATTTGGGAACAATTCTCGAGGCCGTTTGGAAACTTTCTCTGGAGATAAGAAAGCAGATACAATGTTTCTAAACTATTTTAGCCGGTATCTCCTGGATCAAGGAAAGGAACATATTCCTATAACTATACTTTGCCTAATTTTTTCCAAGACTTCAGGCTTTTTTTTTTTTGCAAGCAACCCTTCCAATCTTTCTATCTTTTCCACAGATGCATCATAAACTGGGTAAATTTAGTTTTACCCTATTTATACCACACAACTAAGGCAGTTCCCTGCATATTGTAGGTAATGAGTAAATGAACTTACCCTCTTAACTATTACTTGATTTCAACTTAAAAAAAATAACATTTTTCGCAGTGCATTGTCATTTGCTTCATTTACAGCAATAGTTTTCACTCCTAACTGCACATGAGAATCAGCTGGTGGTTTTTAAAAACTAGATGCTTAGGCCTCACCTTGACCAATTAAATAAGAATTTCTAGGGGGGTGGGGTGGGATGGGGAGGGCAGGAAGACAATGGTATTTTCAAAAAGTTCCCTGGGTAGTTTTAAAGTGCAATCAGGGATGAGATACTGCCCTAAACTCTTAATTTCTTCTCTGGACATTCCCAACAAATGAGGGGTTGGGGACTATGTTGAGGAAGGGAATAGCTGGTGAAAAACAAAAGAATAGGGGGCCTACTTTTGGCATTGTTCACTTTATGGAAAACCACATTTGGGTCACATGTGTATCAAAGAAAACAGTTGCCTTTTAGAAGCCAAAAGGAAGACTCCTAAATAGAACTGCTTACTGCACTGCAGCTATATGTTTATGCTTTGCATAAGCCCAGGAGGTTAAGCTGCTTGGTCACATATCCAGGGTCTTAGTTCATTGCTATTCCAGTTCTTCTTTGCACCATAATCTTAGGCAAGGGCCTCATTTCCATAAAATTCTGAGCCTGTAAATTTCCCAAGGCTATAAATTGACCAATCTAAATCTGTTTTCAAAGGATGAATTTCTCCAAACCTAAAGGGAGGGGCTCAAAAAATAACAAACAACCACTATGGAAGATAGAGAAGAATTCATTTAGGGAGGGAGTGTGAGTTGAAATGATCTTCAAAGTCAGAGTAATACTCTGGCTTTTGATTTCTGTTTCAAGATCCCAGTGACATCAGCTGGATTGAAAGGATTTTTAGGTCTTTTCTTGTCCTGGATTCTTCATAAGGCAGTTTGGGAAAGTTACCATGCTTTCAACACTGTGACTTCACTTGGTACAATAGCTTCCTCTATTGTTTAATTCAAATAATTGGGTTGTAAGCTTGCTGCCCCTGGGGTGCCTAGAACTCTTAGGTGTTCAGAATCTGTGCAATGTTTAAAGCCTCTCTGCCACTGTATAGCATGACTCTAACTCTCATAGAGTGCTATTTTGTTTCAGAGAAACTCTTAAGTTGAAAATACTCATGGAATTGAACCGGGCTATCTTCAACTCAGTCTGTCATTTCACAGTCTCTCCAGAGCCCTGATTTGCTCTGTCAATTGTTTGTCTCAAAGCATCTTCCTAAAATTATTTTACTTTAAAGTTAAAGATGATTAGAGTGCTTCTTCTCCAGTAGACAATTACATTGCTATATTCTTTGGCAGGAGAAAAACAAAGTAGCATTAATTTTCCCAGGCTTTCTTTGGGTATTGTTAAAAGGAGAATTGTCAGTTTAATCTAACATACTATAATAACCAAAAGACAACTCCTATTAAAATACAAGATTTTCTAATAAGATCATTTTGAGGAGTTGTTTAGGAGGAAGAGAAAAAGGGACAGGTATGAAAGGAGAAAGGGAAGGAATCTGTTAAATATTCCTGACCTACGTAGACATTTCTGTCAGGGAATGCTGTAGACAAAATAAACCAAGTCTGAGATCTATTATTAAAATGTTTTTCTCCCTCCTTAGACCAGTAGTGTGTTATCCTGCCTCTGAGATTATTATGCTTTATTTTTCCAGATAAATTTATATCTTTTGACAGGCTTTGTTAAGGATACATAGTAAAGGTCAAGTGTAAGCCATTTCCTGGTGTTTTCTGGCAGCCTTTATGCCATGGTAAATAGAGATTGCAAGCAGTTTTATTTTTATTCATAGCTTTGTGGTATGTTTCCAATGGATTGTACTTTTACTGATACTAAAGCCCACAAACCTTGCAGAATATTCAGGACTATGACTTAAGAGGTTTAGAATGGAGTCATATCAGGATTTGCTTCCCCATCATCAACTCCTAGGTCAAATTGGACACCAAATAACAGTGATTCCACTTCATGAATATTTCTTAAATCCATTAATTTCTTTCCATTCATTGCCACTGTCTCAGGTGACACTACTGTCATCTTTCCATCATATTACTGTGCTATTCTAACTGGTATTCTCACCTCCAGTACATCCATAAGTGTGAGCTTTCTAAGGCACAGATCAGATGTCAACAATACCCACCCAGAACATACATGAACCCATAAATATCCAGAACAAGCACTGTAGTCCTGCAATAAGTGATCTGATAAAAGGGCTCTGCAGAGAGAGCCTTTGCGGAAACATTTCACTTTAGGAACATTAGGAACAGGTGATATTTGAGTAGGGTTTTGAAGGATGAGTAAAGCTCTCCATGTAGAAAAAAGGGAAAATTGTAGCTCAAGCCAAGAGAACGTTATATATAGAAGTACAGAATAGAGAGTCCCAAAATATATTCATGCATATACTGTCAACTGATGTTTAACAATGATGTCAAGAATGCACAATGGGTAAAAGATAGTCTCTTCAAAAACTGATGTTGAGAAAACTGATATATCCACATGTAAAAAAGTGAATTTGGACCTATATCTCTATACCATACAGAAAAATCAACTCACTCAAGATTTAACTATAAAACTTGAAACTGTAAAATTTCTAGAAGAAAATGTAGGGGGAAAGCTTCGTGGCATTGGTCTTGGCAGTGATCTCATAATATGTTATCCAAAGCACAGGCAACTAAAGCAAAAACTGACAAGTGGCATCACATAAAGTACAAAGCAGTAGCACAGCAGATCCAAGATGGTGGTGGAGTATGTGGATGTTATGCCTACTTCCTCCCAGGACCAAATTGGAATTACAACTAAAGTATAGGACAATCAATCTGAATAGCCAACTGGGCACTAGTTGAAAAGGTCTTATAACCAAAGATTTACAGGAGAGGACACATTGAGACCAGCAAGAAAGACAGAGACACTAAAGAGGCTGGTTGGGCTCCTACGGTCTATAGCTGAGTATGCAGAGTAATAGAGGTTCATGTTGTTCCCCCTGAGAAGCATGGCATCTAAGCCTCAAGTCAGGCTCCCAGCCCATAGCTCTGAAGCCAGGATGTGGTACCCTCATAACATCTGGCTGTGGAAAGCAGCAAGCTTTCTGTCTACCAGGGAGAGATGGGAGTTCACTGGAGACATATGCACCCTCTTAAAGGGCCAATGCACGTAATTTCTTATGTAGCCACTCACCTTGGACTTCAGTGGAGGTAGGGTGGAGGAGCCCTGAGTTGCATGAGGAGAGGCGGGGGTTTGTGGCTCTGGGGAGGAAGCTGAAGGGACAATCACCACAATCCCTGTGCTGAGTCATTCTACCATACTGTAGATGCCATCATTTTTGGGTGGAACACTCCCCTCTCTGAGACATTAGCCTGGTGGAAAGCAATAGCTCCACCCTCTGGGCTCCCTCTAGACCCAATATGTGGAGCTTATTCCCGGCTAGGGGTACAGCCAGAGGCTCTTTTAGTGACCAAAGCCATAAGGCAGTTGGCAGACAGAAGCAGATCTTGAGGTGCCTTAGGCCTTTTCCTGAACTGCCCCCAGGCCTGATGCTAGTAAAATCAGCACTGGTGCATAGATTGGTCCTTACCAAATGCACCCAGGCCTAGCATAGGCAACAACAAATTGTGGATAACTTGTACCTCCAAACAGGTTGCTGAGTGCCATTCACAGATAGTATCTGACATTGGACTGCACCAGAGTCCCTTCCAAAAGTCCCAGAATCAACACACCCAGTTGCCAGCTTCACACAACATCAGAGAAGGATCCGATAGACTTCACAAGCATCATATCCACAGTGAGATCTCAGCAGGCACAAAACTCTATTGAGGGAAATTCTACTTTGTGTGGTGAATACCTGCATAGCAGTTCACATGAAGCAGTGGTGGATGAGCCTCACAGCCAACCTGAGGGTCGATCCCATGCAGGAATGGGCCAATAGCAATCAAGACTCAACTATAACAGGAGAGCCCACATGGGCCACAAAAGCAACATTCCTGGAGCATCGACTTCAGGTGATCAAGGAGACTGCACCCCTGGATGCCACAGGACACCTACTACATAGGGCCAACCCATGAATACTAGGACTCATGGCAGAACTACCTAATACATAGGAACAAACACAAAGAGGCAGCCAAAATGGGGAGACAAAGAAACAAGCTCCAAATGAAAAATCAGGAGAAATCTCCAGAAAAAGAGCTAAGCAAAATGGACACAGGCAATTTATCAGATTTTGAGTCCATAGTAATGGTTATAAGGATGCTCAACAGTATGAAAAAAGGCATGGAATCCATAAAAAGACCAGTCTAAAATAAAGAATACAATATCTGAAATGAAGAATACACTGGAAGGAATTGACAGTAGGTTGGATGAAGCACAGCATCAAATTAGCGATTTGGAAGACAAAGTAGAAAAAAAAAAACACATAATCAGAGCAGCAAAAAGAAAAAAAAAATAAATGAGAAATGTTTAAGGGACCACTGGGAAAACATGGCGTGTAAGAAGATCCTCATCATAAGAGTACCAGAAGAAGAGAGACAGCCAAGTATCAAAAACCTATTTAAAGAAGTAATGACCAAAAACTTTCCTAATCTGGTGAAGGAAAAAGACAATACAAGTCCAGGAAACACAGAGAGTTCTAAACAAGAGAACCAAAAGAGGCCTGCACCATGACACATCATAATTACAATGCCAAAGTTTTATAGGCAAAGGAAATATCGTAAAGGGCACAAAATAAAGATGGTTAGTTACTTACAAGAGAGCTGTGATAAGACTGTCAACTCATTTCTGAACAGAAATATTTCAGGCCAGAAGAGATTGCATGAAATATTTAAAGTGATAAAAAGTACAAACCCTCAACCATGACTAGTTTACCCAGCAAAGATAATGTTTAAAATTGAAGGAGAAATAGGGTTTGCCAGACCAAAAAAAAAAAAAAAAAAAGCTAAAGGAGTTTTTCACCACCAGAACTGTATTACAAGGAATATGTTAAAAGGCCTGCTTGAAGAAAAGGAAAAAAGAAAAAACAAAGGAATATTGTTAAAAGAATAAAATACATACCTATCAATAATGACTTTATTTTTTATGTTTTCATTTGTATTTTTAAAGTATATTTTATTGATTATGCTGTTAAAGTTTCCCCAATTTTCCCCCCTTTATTCCCCCTCCACTCTCTACCCCCCAAACCTCCAGCATGCCCCCCATGCCTTATTTCATGTTCATGGGTTGTATATATAAGTTCTTTGAGTTCTCTGTGTCCTATAGCATTTTTACCTCTCCCCATCTATTTAATGTCTACCAGTTATGCTTCTTCTTCCCTGTACCTTTTCCCCCCTACTCCTCCCTTCCCCCTCCCCACTGAAAACCTTCCACGTGATGTCCATTTTTCTGATTCTGCTCCTGTTCTAGTTGTTTGCTTAGTTTTTGGTTTTGTTGTTTTTCTTTCTTTTATTTTTTTAGGTTCATTTGTTGATAGTTGTGAGTTTGTTGTCATGTTACTGTTCATAGTTTTTGATCTTCTTTTTCTTAGATAAGTCTCTTTAACATTTCATATAATAAGGGCTTGGTGATGATGAACTCCTTTATCTTGACCTTATCTGGGAAGCACTTTATCTGCCCTTCCATTCTAAATGATAACTTTGCTGGGTACAGTAATCTTATATGTACGGTCCTTACCTTTCATGACTTCAAATACTTCTTTCCAGCCCTTTCTTGCCTGTAAATTTTCTTTTTAGCTGATAGCCTCATGGGCACTCCTTTGTAGGTAACTCTTTCCTTTCCACTTGCTGCTTTTAAGATTCTCTCTGTCTTTAATCTTGGGTAACTTAATTATGATGTGCCTTGGTGTGTTCCTCTGTGGGCCCAACTTCTTTGGGCCCAACTTTTTTGGGACTCTCTGGGCTTCCTGGACTTCCTGGAAGTCTATTTCCTTTGCCAAATTGGAGAAGTTTTCCTTCATTATTTGTTCAACTAAGTTTTTAATTTCTTCCTGTTGTTCTTCTTCTGGCACCCCTATAATTTGGATATTGGAACATTTTAGGTTATCCCAGAGGTTTGTAGGACTCTCTTCACTTTTCTGAATTCTTGTTTCTTCATTCTGTTCTGGTTGGATGTTTATTTCTTGCTTTTGTTCCAAATCGTTGCTTTGACTCCTGGTTTCCTTCCTGTTACTGTTGGTTCCCTGAATGTTTTGCTTTATTTCATTTTGGGTATCTTTCATTTGTGTTTTCATTTTTCAACCAAGCTCAATCAGTTCTGTGAGCATTTTGATTACCAGGGCTTTAAATTCTCCATCAGATAAGTTGGCTATCTCCTCATTGCTTAGCTCTCTTTATGAGGTTTTGCTCTGTTCTTTCATTTTGGCCCTATTTCTTTGTTTGGGTCCCCTGTTAAGTTGTAAGGGGGCAGTGCAACCCTCTTTGCTGTGCTGCGGAGCTGCTTGTGGGAGAGGGACCAAAGAGGGAACAATGCAGCTCCCCTGCTCATCTCAAGCCCACTTTTCAACCTACTCTCATGTGAGACTGGGAGTTTCTCTCATTGAGGCAACCGCCTTAGTCCACAGCAAGCTCTGAGTCTCAGTTTTTCCTTAAGTCAGCCCCTCTTGCACAGCCTGCCACCTCACCCCCTTGCTGGTTTCTCATCCAGCACTACCCCTATGGTCTGCCACCTTGCTGCAGTTTCTCTCTGTTCGCCACGTTACCAGTCTGGTTGTTTTGTTTGACAGTTTGTTTAATTTCATGGCTGTTGGAGTTCCATACAATTTGATTTTCTGGCACTTCTCAGTGTTTATTGATTTTAGATTGGTTGTTATTCTCCTTTTGGTTGTGCAAAGATGTGAAGGGTTTCTGCCTATGCCTCCTTCTTGACGGGAACTTCCCTTCATTTGTATTTTTTCATTACCATTTATCCCCGTATATCCCTCTCCCTGCCTGCAATCACCACACTGTTGGCCATGTCCATGAGTCCTTTCTCCTTTTTGCTCAATCCCTCCACCCGCTAACCACCTCTCCCATAGCTGTCAACTTGCTCTCTTTAGGAGTCTGTCTCTATTTTGCTTGTTAATTCAGGTTGTTCATTGGATTGCCCATATGACTAAAATCAAATGGTAATTGGCTTTCTCTGACTGCCTAATTTCACTTAGCATAATGTTCTCAAGATCCATCGATGCTGTCACAAAGGGTAAAATTTTCTTCTTTTTTATAGCTGAGTAGTATTCCATTGTATGAATGTCCCACTGTTGTTTTATCCACTCGTCTACTGATGGACGCATGGGCTGCTTCCATATCTTGACAATACTGCAGTGAACATAGGGGTGCTTATGTTCTTTGATTTAGTGTTTTTGGGTTTCTTAGGATATATTCCCAGAAGTGAGATTGCTGGGTCAAAAGGCAGATCAATTTTTAATTTTTTGAAGTATTATCATACAGTGTTCCACAGTGGCTGCACCAGTCTGCATTCTCACCAAGAGTGTAAATGAGTTTCCCTTTCTCCACATCTTCGCCAGCACTTGTTTGTTGATTTATTGATGGCAGACATTCTGATTGGGGTGAAGTAATATCTTATTATGGTTTCAATTTGCATTTCTCTAATGATTAGTGATGTTGAGCATCCTTTCAATATGTCTATGGGCCATCTGTATATCTTCTTTGGAGAAGTGTCTATTCAGGTCCTTTGCCTATTTTTTTAACTGGATTTTTTAATTTTTTTTTTTTTTTTTGGTATTCAGTTTTGTAAGTTCTTTATAAATTTTGGGTGTTAACCCATTATCAGATTTATCAGCAATTATGTTCTCCCATTCTATGGAGTGTCTTTTTATTTTGTTCATGGCTTCCCTTGCTGTGCAAAAACTTTTTAGTTTGATGTAGTCTCATCTGTTTATTTATTTTTTCTTTCTCTTGCCAGAGGAGATATATCAGATAAAATATTGCTGCGAGCAATGCCTGAGATTTTATTGCCTATGCATCTAGGATTTTTATGGTTTCAGGTCTAACATTTAAGTCGTTAATCCATTTTGAATTTATTCTTCTGTGTGCTATCAGAAGGTAGTCTAGTTTCATTTTGGTAAACAAATATGTTCAGTTTTCCCAACACCATTTATTGAATATACTGTCTTTAGTATGTACTTTCTTTCTCTGTCAAATATTAATTGACTATAAAATGTGGGATCATTTCTGGCCTCTCTATTTCAGTCCACTGATCAGTGTATTTGTTTTAATGTGAGTTCCATGCTGTTTTGATTACTGTGGCCTTATACTACAGTTTAATATTAGGTAGGGTGATTTCGCTAACTTTGTTCTTCTTTCTCAGGATTGCTGTTTTTATGCAGGGCCTTTTGCGTTCTCATATACATTTTTGAAATATTTGTTCTAGTCTTCTGAAATATATCATTGGTATCTTGATAGGAATTACATTGAATATATAGATTGCTTTGGATAGCATGGAAATTTGAATGTTATTAATTCTTCCTATCCATGAACACAATATATACTTCCACTTATTTGTATCTTCTTCAATTTGTTTCTTCAGTATCTTACAATTTTCCAAGTACAGGTTTTTATATCCTTTTTGAAGCAATTTTGAATGGGATTGTTTCCTTAATTTCCCTTTCTATTAGTTCTTTATTGGCATATAAAATGCAGCTGGTTTCTGGATATTATTTTATATCCTGCTCTTTTACTAAATTCATTTCTCAATTCTGAACGTTTCGTGATTCTCTATGTACAGTTTCATGTTTTCTGTAAATAAAGACAATTTTACTTCTCCCTTTCCAATTCGAATGACACTTATTTCTTCTTGTCTGATTGCTATAGCTAGGACTTCCAGTACTATGTTGAATTAGAGAGGTAAAAATGCACATGCCAGTCTTTTCCAATCATAAAGGAATGCTTATACTTTTTGCCCATTGAGTATGATGCCAGAGGTGGGATTGTCATATATGGCCTTTACTATGTTTAGGTACGTTTCCTCTAATCCTACTTTGCTGAGAGTTTTTATCATAAATGGGTGCTGAATTTTATCAAATGCTTTTTTTTTTTACATCTTTTGATATAATTGTGGATTTTATCCTTCATATTTTTCATTTGGTGAATCACATTCATTGATTTGTGAATGTTGTACCATCCTTGCCTTCCCAGAATAGATCCCAGTTGATTATGGTGTGTGATTTTTTTTTTTCGATACATTGCTGTATTCTTTTGCTAACATTTTCTTGAGGATTTTAGTGTCTATGTTCATCAATGATATTAGACTATAATTTTCTTTCTTTATAATGTGCTTATCTGGTTTTGGAATTAGGATAATGCCAGCCTCACAAAATGAGCTTGACAGTCTTTCCTCCTGTTGAATTTTTTGAAAAAGTTTGAGGAGAGGTGTTAGGTCTCAGGTGTTTGTTAAAGTTCACCCATGAAGCCATCTGGTCCAAAGCTTTTGTTTGTTTTGAGGTTTATAATTACTGCTTCAATTTCACAAGGTGTAACCTGTCTATTCAGATTCTCTGATTTTTCCTGACTTAGTTTTTAAGATTGTATATTTCTAAGAATTTATCCATTTCATATAGGTTGTCCAGTTTGTTGGTATATAGTTGTTCATAATATTTTCTTACAATCCTTTGTATTTCTGTGATGTCATTTTTCCTTCTTTCATTTCTGATTTTATTTATTTGGGTCTTCTTTCTTTTTTCTTGATGAGTCTTGTTAAAGGTTCATCAATCTTGTTTATTTTTTCAAAGAATCAGCTCTTGGATTCATTGAACTTTTGTAACAATTTTTAGACTCTACTTCATTTACTTCTCCTCAGATCTTTATTATTTCCTTCCTTCTACTCACTTTGGGCTTTTTTGTTGTTCTTTCTCTAGTTCCTTTAAGTGTAAAGTTAGATTGTTTAGTTGAACTAATTCTTGTTTCTTGAGATAGGCCTGTAATGCTATGAATTTCCCTCTTAGGAATGCTTTCCCTGTGTCCAACAGATTTTGGGTTGTTGTGTTCTCATTCTCATTTGTTTCAAGGTATCTTTAAATTTCTTCCTTAATCTCATTGTTGACCCATTCATTGGTTAATAACATGTTATTTAGCTTCCATGTCTTTTCTTCTTGTGATTGATTTCTAGTTTCATAACATTGTGGTCAGAGAAGATGCTTGATATGATTTCAGTGTTATTAAATTCATTGAGACTTGTTTTGTGCCCTAATATGTAGCCTACCCTAGAAAACATTCCAGGTGCACTTGAAAAGTATGTATATTTGGAGTGAAATGCTCTGAAGATACCAATTAAATCCATTTGATCTTTTGTGCCATTTAAGGCCACTGTCTCCTTGTTGCTTTTCTGTCTGAAAGCTCTTTCCATTGAAGTCAATGGGGTGTTAAAATCCCCTACTATGATTTTATTTTGATCAGTCTCTCCCTTTATGTCCATTATGATTTGCTTTGCATATTCAGGTGCTCTTATCTTGGGTTCATAAATGTTTATAAGGTTTATCTACTCTTGTTGGATAGTTCCTTTTATCATTATGTTGTGTCCTTCTTTGTCTCTTACTATAGCCTTGGTTTAAAGTCTATTTTGTCAAATATAAATACTGCTACCCCAGCTTTTTTTTCTTTCCATTTGCATGAAATATCTTCTAACATCCCTTTACTTTTAGTCTGTGTGTATCTTTCAATCTGAGGTGAGTCTCTTAGAGGTAGCATATATATGGGTTTTGTTTTTTTATCTATTCATCTACCTTATGTCTTTTGGTTGGAGCATTTATGCCATTTACATTTAAAGTGATTATTGATAGATATTTATTGCCAATTTACTTTTTAACTTTTTTCCAGTTTTTTTTTTAAATTTCCTGTTTACTTCTCCTTCTTCTTAAAGCAACCCCTTTAACATATGTTGCTGTACTTGTTTGGTGTTAAGAAACTCCTTTAGATTTTTCTTGTCTGGGAAGCTTTTTATTTCTCCTTCAATTTAAAGTGATAACTTGCTGAATAAAATAGCTTTGGGTACAGGTTCTTGCATTTCATTATAACCTTAAATATTTCATGCCCATCCATTCTGACTTGAAATGTTTCTGTTGAGAAATCAGATGACAATTTGATTGTAGCTCCCTTGTAGGCAAATAATTGCTTTTCTCTTAAATATTTTCAGATTTTTCCTTGTCTTTAAGCTTTGCAATTTTAATTATTATGTGTCTTGGTGTGGGCCTCTTTGGGTCCATCTGTATTGGTACTCTCTGTGCTTCCAAGACTTGTGTGTCTTTTTCCCCTTCACCAGATTAGGGAAGTTTTTAGTCATTATTTCTTCAACTAGGTTCTCAATCCCTTGCTTATACTCTCTTCTACCTCTGGTATTCCCATGATGCAGATGTTGTTACTTCATGTTGTCCCAAAGGTTTCTTAAACTCTCCTCATTTTTAAAAATTCTTTTTTTTTCTTTTTGATACTCTGCTGGGGTGTTTGTTGTTTTTTTGTTGTTGTTGTTGTTTTTTTCTACCTTGTCTTCCAAATCACTGTTTTGATCCTCTACTTCATCTATCGTACTATTTATATCTTCTAGTGTATTATTTATTTCAGATATTGCATTCTTTATTTCTGACTGGTCCTTTTTATGGTCTCTATGTCTTTTTTTCATACATTTCAGAATCCTTATAATCATTACTCTAAACTATCTGATAAATTGCTTGCCTCCATTTCATTTTGCTGGAGAATTTTCCTCTTGTTTCATTTGGGGTCTGTTTCTTTGTCTTTCCATTTTTGCTGCTCTTTGTGTTTGTTTCTATGTATTAGGTAGATATGCAAAGACTGTGGTTCAGTCCTATGTCATATGCTGCCTTTGACTTGCCCTGGGCAACCTCTTTGGAGGCATCAGTGATTCACACTTTGTGGTTTTCTTTTCTAGGCCTGGGTGCACACAGAAAGAATCACCTGTGCACCAAGGCCAGCTTTTACTAGCACCAGGCCCGGGGGTGGGTTAGCTAAAGTCTTAGAACTCCCAGAGATCCTGTTTCCCCTGCAGGCTTTCTGTTAAGCTTAAACATTGAAGATACCACCAGCTGTACTCATCTCCAGCCCAACTTACACTCCACAAGGTGGGGTGAAAGGGGTTTCTAAGGGTGGCATATTGCTTCTGTACAGGCTCATGCCAATTGGAGGGGAGTGCTCTGAGAAAGATGGCTTCTGCAGTATGGGTAATAATGCAGCAAAGGGATCCTGACAGCTGACTCTTCATCTATCTCTCCCCAGTGCCATCTGCCTCAGACTCTCCTCATGTGTCTGTAGTCCACATTACCCTCCCTCTTTCAGAGCCCAGGGTAAGTGGCTGTAAATGACATTTTTTCATTGGCCCTTTAAGAGGCTCTCTGTGTCTCTAGCCATCAATCCCTGGTGAACAGTAACCCTGCCGTTTTTCACAGCCAGATGTTATTTGGGTTCCTTTCCAGGCTCTGGTGCTCTAGACTGGGGAGCCCAGCTTGGGCTTTAGACCCCACATTTCTCAGATGGAACCATCCAGCTGCTGAGTATCCCTCCAGGACTTCAGCTTTCACCTGTGGGAGTTCTCCCAACCCTCTCACATCTCTGCACTTCCACCAGTCTCATTGTGGTGAAGTGGTCTTTCCCCTATGTCCTTGGTTATAAGCTTCTCTCTAGCTACTGTTTAATTGGTTATTCAGTATGATTTTTCTATAATTTTGATGTAATTCCAGTTTGGTCCTCCTAGGAGGTTAATGTAGCTTCCATCTATTCTACTGCCATCTTTAGACTAAGAGTCAGTGGGCTGCAGAGTGATGGTGCACAGCTCCTGGAGACTCCAGCTGAAGGCCTGGTCTACAGGTCACCAGTGCTTACAAGTTAGTGGCTGTAAGATGACAGGTTTTCCATTCAGTCAGGCTCCCACCCAAAGGTAGAAAGAGCCAGACCAAAAGGCAAAGGAGAGAAGGGAAACCTCACAATAATCACTTTTTTTTACACACTTCACACTTTATCTTTTTTCCTTTTTTATTGCTAGTATATTATAGTTGTCCCAATTTTTCCCCCTTTGCCCTCCTCTAGCCAGCCCAGCCCCTGCTCCCACACAGTCAATCCCCTCATAGTTGTCCATGTCCGTGGGTCATTTATACATATTCTTTGACTAGTCCTTTCCCCTTCTTTCCACCATTATCTCCCTTCCACCTCACTTCTGGCAGCTATGCGTTCCATGTTTCCATGTCTCTGGTTCTATTTTGCTCAATCATTTATTTCATTCATTTGATTCCTCTTACAAGTGAGATGATATGGTATTTGTCTTTCACCAACTGGCCTTTTACATTTAGCATAACATTCTGCAGTTTGATCCATGTTATAAAAGGTAGGAGTTTCTTTTTTCTTTCTGCTGCATAGTAGTATTCCATTGTGTGAACGTACTACAGTTTTTTGATCCACTCATCTACGGATGGTCACTTAGGCTGTTTCTAGCACTTGGCTATTGTAAATAGTGCTTCTATGAACGTAGGGGTGTATAAGTTCTATTGACTGGTTGTTTAGGGATACTTAGGGTATATTCCTAGCAGTGAAATTGCCTGGTCAAAAAGCAGTTCCATTTTGGGATTTTTTAAGAAATCCCATACTGTTTTTCACAATGGCTGCACCAGTTTGCATTCCCACCAACAGTGCTCTAGGGTTCCCTTTGCCCCACATCCTCACCAGCACTAGTTGTTTGTAGATTTATTGGTGATGACAATTCTGATCGGTGTGAGGTAATATCTCATTGTGATTTTAATTTGCATCTCTCTGATGGCTAGTAATGTTGAACATCATTTCATATGTCTATGGGCCATCTGTATATCTTCCTTGGAAAATTTCTATTCAGGACATTTGCCCATTTTTTAATTGGATTGTTTGTCTTCCTGGTGTCAAGTTGTATGAGTTCTTTATATATTTTGGAGATTAAATCCTTGTCTGATGTATCATTGGCAAATATGTTTTCCCATACAGTCGGTTCCACTTTCATTTTGTTGATGGTTTGTTTAGCCATGCAGAAGGTTTTTACTTTCATGGAGTCCTGTTTGTTTATTTTTTTTATGTATTTACTTTGCCCTAGGAGACAAATTGGCAAAAATGTTGTTACATGGGATATCTTAAATTATATTGCTTATGTTTTCTGCTAGGGCTTTTATGGTTTGATGACTTATATTTAGTTATTTTATCCATTTTGATTTTATTCTGTTGTATGGCATAAGCTGGTAGTCTACTTTCATTTTTTTGCATGTACCAGTCTAGTTCTCTTAACACTATTTGTTGAAGAGGCTATTTTTACTCCATTTTATGCTCCTGCCCACTTTGTCAAATACTAATTGACCATAGAGTCATGGATAAATTTCTGGGCTCTCTATTCTTTTCCACTGGTCTACATGTTTGTTTTTATGTGAGTACCAGGAAGTTTTGATTACAGTGGCTTTATAATATAGTTTGATATCAGATATTGCGGTCCCTGTAACTTTATATTTATTTTTCAAGATTACTTAGGCTACTTGGAGTCTTTTTTGGTTCTATATAAATTTTTGGAGTATTTATTCTAGATCTGTGAAATATGGCATTGGTATTTTAACAGGAATTGCATTGAATCCATAGATTGCTTTGGGTAGTATGGACATTTTAATGATGTTAATTCTTCCATTCCATGAACATAGTATATGCTTCCATTGAATTGTATGTTCCTCAATTTCTTTCTTTATTGTTCTATAGTTTTCTGAGTATAGGTCTTTTACCTTCTTGGTTAGATGTATATGTAGGTACTTTATTTTTCTTGGGATTTTTTTCATAGTTCCTCTTTCTGAGAGTTCATTGTTGGTGTATAAACATGCCATCTATTTCTGAAAATTAACTTTGTATCCCACTACTTTGCTAAATTCACATATTAATTTGAGTAATTTTTTGATGCAGACTATGAGGTTTTCTATGTACACTAACATGTTGTCTGCAAATAATGACATTTTTACTTCCTCCTTTCCAGTTTGGATGCCTTTTGTTTATTTTCCTTGTCTCATCACTGTGGCTAGAAATTCCAGTGCTATGTGGAATATAAGTAGTGAAAGTGGACATCCTTATCTTGTTCCTGATTCTAAGAGACACGCTTTTAGTTTTTGTCCATTGAGCATGATGTTCTCACTAGGTTTCTCATATATGACCTTTTTATGTTGAGTTATGCTCCCTCTGTTACTGCTTTGCTCAGGGTTTTTACCATAAATGGGTGCTGTACTTTATGAAATGTGTTTTTAGTGCCTATTGGCATGATAGCATCTATTGTCATGTGATTTTTATCCTTCATTTTGTTTATGTGGTGTATTACACTTATTGATTTGTGAATATTGCACCATCCTTACATCCCTGGTATAAATCCAACTAGATCATTGTTTATGATCTTTTTTAATGCATTTCTTGGTCTGGATTGCCAATATTTTGTTGAGGATTTCATCAGAGATACTGGCTTATAATGTCCTTTCTTTACTGTGTCTTTACCTGTTTTTGGAGGTAGGATAATACTGTCCTCGTAAAAAGAGTTTGGAAATCTTCCCTCTTCTTGAGTTTTTTGAAATAGTTTGAGAAGGACAGGAGTTAGTTCTTCTTTATATCTTTGGTAAAATTTTCCTGTAAAGCCATCTGGTCTGACTTTTGTGTGCCAGGAGGGTTTCTTTTTGGGTTTTTTTTTTACTACTTTGATTTTGCTAGTTGTTATCAGACTATATTCAAGCTTTCTTCTTCTTCTTGATTCAGTTTTTAAGGATTGTATGTTTCTATAAATTTATCAGTTTTGCCAAGCTTGTCCAATCTCATGACATATAGTTGCTCATAGTAATATCATACAATCCTTTGTATTCCTGTTGCATCAGTTGTTACTTCTCTTTTTTTGTTTCTGATTTTATTTATTTCAGTCCTCTGTCTTTATTTTTTGATGAGTCTGGTTAAAGGTTTGTCAATTTTGTTTATCTTTTTAAAGAACCACCTCCTGGATTCATTGATCTGTTGCATTGTTTTTTTTTCAGTCTCTATGTCATTTAATTCCGTTCTTCCTTCCTTCTACTTGCTCTCAGATTTGTTCATTGTTTTTCCTCTGGTTCCTTTACATGTAGTGTTAGGTTGTTTATTTGAGATTTTTCTATCTTCTTTATGTAGGCCTGTATTGCTATGAACTGCTCTCTCAGGACTGCCCATAGGTTTTGGATTGTTGTGTGTTCATTTTCATTTGTTTCCAGGTACCTTTTGTTTTCTTCCTTCATCTCATTCATTTCACTGATCTCAATTATTAATCATGTTATTCAGTCTCCATGCATTTGAATGTTTTTGAGCTTTTCCTTGAGGTTGGTTTCAGGTTTCTTGCCATTGTGATCCAAGAAGATGCTTGATATGATTTCAGTTTTCTTGAATTTGTAGAGACTTTGTTTGTGTCCTGCCATGTGGCCTATCTTTGAAGCTAACCCATGTGCATTTGAAAAGAATGTATATGTTCCTTCTTTGGGGTGAAATGTTCTGTAAATATCAGTTACATCCATTTCATCTAGGGTATCATTTAATGCCACAATATCCTTATTAATTTTTTGGAAGATCTATTGTTGAGTGGTTAAAATCCCCTATGATGACTATATTGCTGTTGATCTCCTTCTTAATGCTCTCCAAGATTTTTCTTTTTGAAAAAAAATTGTATTTATTTATTTTTAGAGAGAGGGAAAGGAAAGGAGAAAGAGAGGGAGAGAACTATCTATGTGTGGTTGCCTCTCGTGCACCCCCTACTGGGGAACTAGCCCACAACCCAGGTATGATGTGCCCTGACTGGGAATCGAACTAGTGACCCTTTGGTTCACAGCCTGCACTCAATCTACTGAGCTACACCACCCAGGGCTAGATTTTCCTTATGTATTTAGGAACTCCTGTGTTGGGTGCTTATATGTTTACAAGGGTATTATCCTCTTGTTGGACAACTCCCTTAAGTATTATATAGTGACCTTCTTTGTCTCTTGTTATGGCCTTTGTTTTGAAGTCTGTTTTCTCTGAAATAAGAATTGGCACCCCAGATTTTTTTTCATGTCCTCTTGCTTGGAATATTTTTTTCCAGCCCTTCACTTTTTTATTGTGAGGTAGGTCTCTTGCAGAAAGCATGTATGCATATCATGTTTTCTTATCCATTCAGCTATCCTATGTCTTTTCTTTGGAGCATTTATACCATTTACATTCCAGGTTATTATTGATAGGTACTCATTCATTTCTATTTTTCCCTTTTGTGCTTGTATCCTGCCTTCCCCACCCGCCTTCTTCTTAAAGCAGACCTTTCAGGATCTCTTGCAAAACTGGTTTGGTTGAAATGTAATCTTTTAGCCTTTTTTGTCTGGGAATCTCCTAATTCTCCTTACACTTTAAATGAGAGCTTTGCTAGGTAGTCTTGGTTGCCAGTCTTTACTTTTCATTACTTGGGATATTTTGCGTCATTCCCTTCTGGCTTGTAATGTTTCTGTTGAGAAATCAGCTGCTAGCCTTATGGGAGCTACCTTGTATGTTACTAGGTGTTTCTCCCTTGCTACCTTTAAGATTTTGTTTGTCTTTAAATCTTGCCAATTTAGGTATGATGTGACTTGGAGTGGGCTTTGGTTTCACTTTGACTAGGGACCTCTGTGCTTCCTGAACTTGCATGACTTTGTTTCTCATCAAGTTAGGGAAGTTTTCTGTCATTTTTTCAAACAGGTTTTCTATCTGTTGCTCCTTTTCTTTTCCTTCTGGAATCTTTACCATGTGAATATTGTTACATTTCATGTTGTCCTGCAGCTCCCTTAAAGTATCTTCATTATTTTTGAGTGTTTTCATTTTGTTGTTCTGACTGGTTATAGTTTTCTACCTCATTTTCCAATTTGCTGATTTGATCCTCTGCTTCATCTAGCCTGATTTTAACACCTTCTAATGTATTCTTCATTTCTGATATTGTATTCTTCATTTTTTTACTCGTTTTTATATATAGTTTCTATGTCCTTTTTCATGCAGATGTAGTTCCTACTAAGTTCCTTGTAGTTCTCACCAAGTTCCTTTAGCATCCCTATATCCAATACTTTGAACTCTATGATAAGTTGCTTGCCTCAGTTGCATTTAGTTCTCCTTCTGGGGATTGCTCCTTTCCTTTCAACTGAGTGTTCTTTGTCTTCTCATTGTTTATGTGAATTAAGTTGATCTTCTTTAGCTCTCTGTCATCATGGGGAGGCTTTCTGTGGTAGGAGACATGTGGAAATCAGGTGCAGTCTGCTTGAATTCCTGAGCTGAATGCTGTAGGGATGCCTGGTTGAAAGAAATTCAAGCACTCAGTTCATGCCTGTCCACCTTCTAGCTCATTGCTCTTACAGGAGGCTCAGACCCAAACTCTCCATTCTGCACTGAGTCACCCACTGACCAGCTGTGCTGGTAGGGCCCTGCAACCCTTTCGCCATTCAGCCTTCTACTCTTCCAAGGCAGCTGAACTCAGTGGGCATTAACTGCATATTCAGTTGGGCCTCTTTTTTGGCAGGAGAAACTTGAAAAAGAGCAACAAACAAACCAGAAGTGAGTAGAAGGAAGGAAATAATAAAAATCAGAGCAGAAATAAATTAAATACAGTATAAAAACACAAAGATCAAATGAAACCAGGAACTGATTATTTGAAAAGATGAAAAAGATTAACAAACATTTAACCAGTCTCACCAAGAAAAAAAGAAAAGACCAAAATAAATAAAATCAGAAATGAAAGATGATAAATAACAAGTGACAACAAGTGACATCAGAGAAATACAAAGAATTTTATGAAAATACTATGAACAGCTATATGCTATATGCCAACAAATTGGAGAAACAGGGTGACATGGGTAAATTCCTAGAAAGATACAATCTTCCAAAACTGAGCCTGAAAGAATTGGAGAATCTGAATAGACAGGTTACACCTAAAGAAACTGAAGCAGTAATAAAAAAAAAACTTCCAACAAGTAAAAGTCCCAGACCACATGGCTTCACAGGTGAATTTTACAAAACATTCAAAGAACAGCTAACACAAATTCTACTCAAACTATGCCCAAAAATTCAAGAAAAAGGAAGACTCCCATGCTCATTTTATGAAGCCAGTATTACCCTAATTTCAAAACCAGGTAAAGATGCTTCAAACAAGAAAATTCTAGGTCAATGTACCAGATGAACATAGATGCTAAAATCCTCAACAAAATATTAGCAAACTGAATACAGCAATACATCAAAAAGATTATACACCATGATCAAATGGGATTTATTCTGGAAATGCAAGGTTGGTTCAACATTCACAAATCAACAAATGTGATACACCACATAAACAAAATGAAGGATAAAAACCACATGACCATGTCAGGAGATGTGAAAAAACATCACAAAATTTAGCACCCAAGTATGATAAAGCTCTTAGAAAATTGGGAATAGAGGAAACATACCTCAACATAATAAAGGCCATATATAACAAATACACAGCCAACATTATACTGAAAGGGCAAAAACTACAAGTGTTGCCCTTAAGATCATGAACAACATAGGGGTGTCTTTCATCGCTCTTATTCAACATAGTACTGGAAGTCCTAGCCACAGCATCAGACAAGAAGAAAAAGAAAAGGCATTTAAATTGGAAAGGAAGAAGTAAAACTCTCATTACTTGCAGATGATATATATACTGTATATAGAGAATCATAGAAGTTTCAACAAAAAACTCTTAGAACTGATAAGTGAGTTTAGCAAAGTAGTGGTAAACAAAATACATATCCAGAAATCAGTTGCATTTTTATATACCAATAATGAAAAATCATAAAAGGAAAGTAAGTAAACAGTCCCAGTCGTGATCACTTCAAAAAGAATAAAATGCTTAGGAATAAATTTAACCGAGAATATGAAAGGGCCATACTCAGTAAATTATATGACACTGAAAACAGAAATTGAAGAAAATACAAATAAGTGGAAGCATATACCATGTTCATGGATAGAAAAAAATTAACATTAAGATGTCATCACTTCCCAAAATAATCCATAGATTCATTGCAATTCCTATCAAGATACTAATGGCCTATTTTATAGAACTAGAACAAATAATCCAAACATTTATATGGAACCACAAAAGTTCCTGAATAGCACCAGCTACCATATTTTGCCATGTATAATGCACACTCTTTTGTGTAAATTTTTTAGGGAAAATATATTTATGTTTATGTGTTAAAAACAACTCTAGAGAGCAATAACAATATCCATATGTTCAAAAATAAATGCTAAAGTTCCTTTATAATACAAAAACCAAATATCTAAATATAAAGAAATAAATAATAGAATTAAAAATTAAAAGATTTTTCCACAAAAGTTTGGGTCCAAAACGTGGGTGTACATTATACATGGCAAAATATGGTATTTTGAGAAAGAAGAACAAAGTTGGAGGAATCACACTACCTTATATCAAAGTATACTACAAAGCCTTAGTAATCAAAACATCATGGTAGTGGCATTAAAACAGACATACAAGATCTGCCCAGGAGGTATCCAGTCATGTAATATGAAAAATAGAGACATTTATTGAAAAAGATACAAGACACAATAAACATTGTACATGGGAAAATGATGCCTCATTCCGCTTCAAAGTAGGCACCTTGAGTGAGACCTGACACAGTTCTCCCGATAGCCATCAGTTGCCCCATCATATTTTCCTGAATAGCATCAATGTTCTGGAATCTCTTCCATTTCAAAGGTCATTTTAATTTTAGGAGAAGCCAGAAGTTGTAGTGCACCAAATCTGGGCTGTAGGAGTGCTGAGTCACCTGGGTGATTTGCCAAACTCTATACAAGACATAATTTATGAGCGGGTGTGTTGTCATGAGGAAGCTGCCAATCACCAGTTGCCCATAGCTGAGGCCTTCTTAATCATCCGAATAGTTTCTGCCTAAGAATCTTAATGCAAAATGTAATGCCATTTCATTGCTGTACTTGCTCAGTCATTTTGAATGTGATGGCCACACAGTACACATGCTTACTCAACGGCATCTACTGCCCCCCTGACTAGTACAGTGAAGTTGTCCTTGTTTATGCATACACATTACTGTCCACTCTCCTAGGCTGCCAGGTTACAGTGATGTCATGTAAACTTCTCATTATATTAACAATGGCTGTACTTTTTCTGGACAGACCTTGTTGTGTGTGTGTGTGTGTGTGTGTGTGTGTGAGATGATATATGTAATATTATGTATGTCAATGGAAGAGAATAGAGAGCCCCAAAATACACGTACACCTTTATTGTCAGTTAACATTTGACAAAAGAGGCAGAAACATACAATGGGATAAATATTATCTATTCAGTAAATTGTGTTTAGGAAATTGGACAGATACATACATAAAAACTTATAACTAGACAACCTTGTTTCCCCATATACAAGAAAAAAGTAAAAATGGATTGAAGACTTAAATGTTAGACTAAAAATCATGAAAAACCTAGAAGAAAACATAGGCAGTAAAATTTCAGATATTTCTCATTGAAATATTTTCTCTGGTATACCTTTTCTGGCAAGGGAAACAAGAAAAAAATACACAAATGGGACTGTATAAAACTAAAATGATTTTGTGCATCAAGTGAAACCATAAAAAATGAAAAAAAAAACCCACTGAATAGGAAAACCTGTTTGCTGATGCGTCTGATAAGGCTTAATATCCAAAATTTATAAAGAACTTATAAAACTGAATGCCAAAAAAATACTTAAAAAATGGGCAATGGACCAGAATAGACACTTCTCCAAAGAGGATGTACAAATGACCAACAGACATATGAATAGATGTTCAACATCACTAATCATCACAGAAATGCAAATTAAAAACACAATGAGATGTTACCTCACATCTGTCAGAATGACTCATCAATAAATCAACCATAAACAAGTGTTGGCGAGAATGTGTAGAAAAAGGAACATTTCTTTTTCTTTCTTTTTTATTGTTTTTCAAGTACAATTGTTTCCATTTTCCCCTGACCACTCTCCCCTGCCCCACACAACCTCCTTCCCACCCTCAGTCCTACCCCTTTGGCTTTGTTCATGGGTCCTTTATATATGTTTCTTGATGAACCTTCCCCTTCTTTCCCCCATTCTCCATTTCCTTACAACCACTCCCCCCACCCCAGCCATCCCCACTTCCCAACCTTGATCTTACCCTCACTTTGGTTCTGTCCATGTGTCCTTTATAGATTTTTTTTAAATTTCATTGTATAAATGTTCCACAGCTTTTTTATCCACTCATCTACTGATGGGCTCTTCAGCTGTTTCCAGATATTCGCTATTGTAAATAACACTGCGGTGAACACCAGGGTGGATATATTCTTTCAAATTAGCGCTTTGTGTTTCTTCAGAAATATTCCCAGAAGTGGGATTGCTGGGTCTTAAGGCAGTTCTGTTTTTAGTTTTTTGAAGTAACTTCATACGGCTTTCCACAATTACTCTACCAGTCTGCATTACCACCAACAGTGCACAAGGGTTCCCCTTTCTCCACATCCTCGCCAGCATTTGTGGTTTGTTGATTTATTGATGATGGCAGTTCTGACAGATATGGAATGATATCTCATTGTGGTTTTAGTTTGCATTTCTCTGATATTTAGTGATATTGAGTATCTTTTTAGATGTCTGTTGTCCATCGGCATGTCTTCTTTGGAAAAGTTTGTATTCAGGTCCTTTGAAAAATGGACTAAAAATTTAAATAGACCTTTCTCCAAAGAAGATGTACAAATTGTCAACATGTATTTGAATATATTCTTAATTTCTGTAATCATCATGAAAATGCAAATCAAGACTTCAATGAGATATCTCCACACTAGTGAGGTTGGCATTATTTTTAAAATTATGTAAGTGTTAGTGAGGATGGAGTAATTGGAACTCTTGTATAATGTTGGTGAGAATGCAAAATGGTACAGCTCCTATGGAAATGTGTACAATGCCTCAAAAAAAAATAGAACTACAGTATGATCCAATAATGCTATTTCTGGGTATTTGTCCAAAAGAAATGAAATTAGGATCTCAAAAAGATATTAGCTCTCAATGTTCATTGCAGCACTATTCACAATAGCTAAGATGTGGAAACAACCTAAATGTCCAACAGATAAATGAATAAAAGTAATATGGTATATACATATAATGGTATTATTCAGCCATAAAAAAAGAAGGAAATCCTGCAATATGCAAGAACATGGATGAACCTTGAAGACATTAGGTAAGTGAAATAAGCCAGTCAGAGGACAACTATGGCATGACTTTATTTATATGAGGTGCCTAAAATAGTCAAACTCATACAATCGGGGTAGAATGGTGGTTATTAGTGGCTGAGGCGTAGGGGAAATGGAAAATTGCTAATCAATGGGCATAAAATTTGAATTTTGCAAGATTAATAAATTTTACAGATCTGCTGTACAATTTCATGCCCACAGTTAACAATATTGTATTTTACACTTAAATATTTGTCAAGTGGGTAGATTTTGTATTGTTATTATTGCAATTAAATAAATTTATTTTTTAAACAATAGCAGTTTAATCTTGGAAAACATCATTTGAACTCTTTTAAAGAGACTAAAATACAATTGAGATGTAATATATAAAACAAAAGTGCACATTTAATAAATGTACAGCTTGTTAAATTGTCATGAACCCAATATTCCCATGTAATCAGTGTCCAAATTAAGAAATACTACATCAGTATTCCAGAAACCCCTTGTTAGTTTTAATGTGAGGTAACAGCGTATGTGTTGGTCTTTTTCTGAGCTCTTTTGGGAAGGATTGATATTATTACAATATTGAGTTCTCCAATCCATGAACATAGCCCATCTCTTACAATGGGAAACTTTATGATTCAGCAACTTCCCTGAGAAATGCAGGAAAATTGGGAGGAGAGTGACCAAGTTCATCAATTTCTCTGGGGCTTCTGAGAATCCCTGCAGGGGGATATCCTGCTTTACCATATCCTTCAGGAAGGATGTAGACATGCTCCTTGGCTTGTTGGGGTGAGTGAAGTTGTTACAGGGAGCCTCCAGTTTTCTGGCCACCACTCCTACATCATTGTCTCAATCACTGTGGGTGTTTGGTGTCCTCCTCCCTGCACAGAACATCCTCCATCATTTCAAGCCACTTTTCTCTAGATCCTCCACTAGGAATTTTTAGGGTGACCCAGAGCAAAGCAGTTGTGGTGGCCTTTTATCTTAGGTGCAGAATTCTTAGCCCAGCCCCCTTCCCTGCTAATCACTGTGGAGAGGTACTAACTGTGCCTTGTGATTTGACTTCCCATTTTTGGACTTTCCTTGAAATTTGTTCTTTATGCTGGTGTGTCAAAGGGCAAACAGGAACACCTTCTTTACCTAGAATGCTTCCCCCCAATTTTTATGATATAATTTTTCAACAAAAAGAAAAATAGAGCAAGTCGAATAGTTCATATCCACATACCAATCAACTAGACTTAATAATAATTGTTAACATTTGCCATATTTGCCACACTGATCTTATTGTCAAGAGGTTGTAACATATATACAGACATCATGATATTTCACCCTAAGTATTTCAGCAGGCATCACTAAAAATTAAGGACATTTCCTTATATCCAATAACATCATCTCTGATGATACTAACAATAATTTTGCAATGATATAATCTAATATCCACAAGTTATTCAAGATTTGCTAACTGTCCCCCAAATGTCTTTTTAGTTGGTTTATCCATTTGTGTTCTATTGTGTGTCTCTTCAATCTTTAACTATTTTGCCATTCTGTTGCCAAAACCCACCTTCTGGATTTGTCTGCTTGCTTCCTCATAGGACAGGGGAATCATTTCTCTATCCCTTCTACTTCCTTTTAACTAGAAGTTAAATATTTTTTGGCAAAAAAAATACTTCTTAGGTAGTGATGTTTACTTCCTATTTCATCATATTAGGCACATGAGCCTAGTTTTCCCAATATTTGCAAAGCAAAGATGGATCCTTTGGTTAAGATAATGATAACCTGATCCTAGAATTGTAAAATTAAATTTCCTTCTCATGTTTAGCAAGTAATCTGTGAGGTGAAATTTTGCAAACAGGTGAAACACCAACTTTCCATCAATCTTTCACCAATTGGTTTTAGCATCTTTTGTTGATCTTTGCCTGAACCAACTATTTCATTAAGGAGTTGTAAGTTTTTTTTTTTCTAATTTTATTATTCCTCTACATTTATTATCTGGAATCCCTCTATAAATAAGACTTCTTCTCATCAACAAGTTTTATTTGTTTGTCCTGATAATAGTTCCTAATGAAAATGTGGGATAAATGCTTAATTACTTTCCTTTAATAACCTATTTTCAAAGTAAGAGAAAAATTACCGTTTTTCACAGTTAATGTTATACCCACTACCTCTGGTAACAAATGAGTTTGTTGTTTTATTATTATTTGCATAGAATTATGGATTTATAATATATCATTATTAATTCTAAGTACTTCAACCAATTCCATTAAGTATTTTTGATGCTTATGTTGTTATACATTTTGCCAGTATAACCCTTTCAAGCTGGTTTATTCCATTTGACAAGCTTTTATAAGCATTTGAAAGTCTCCTTACTTTCTGATATAACAAGATCAGCCAGGCTCACCAGATGATCAATTTAATAGCTGTATGACCTTGGACAAGTTCCAAACTCTCCAAGCTTCAGCTTCCTCATTTATAAGATGAAAATTATGGCACCTATCTTACAGGGTTAATATGAAGAATAAATGAGATAATGTTATTTAGCATAATAATTGACATTAAGTTGGCAGGTAATAAATCATAGTTATTGTTATTATTGGTCCAAGCTCTGCCTTTAACAACTCTAGTAAACTTGGATAAGACATGTGGCATCTCTAGGCCGCATGTCTATCTGTATAATGGCAGATTTGGGCTATAAACTTTAGGTTCTCTCTACTTCCAGCATTCAGTGATTCTTTATAACCAGTGGTTCTATACAGGCTTGACAAGAGAAAATAAACCTAGTAGAAAGCAGCAAGAGAAAGCCATGAAAAACCCATAATTGTATCATATTTTTTTCAAAATCAGTGGACCAAATGAATTACAAACAGTATCACATGGTAGTTAGTCTCTCTAAACTGGGAGAAAGAAAAACCTGCCACTGTTATGGTTAGTCTTGAATTAAATGATATTTTAGGCACATGTTCATCACATAAAATATAGTGTCTCTGTGTTTATGTATATATTTACTTGTTTATTCTCAACTCCTCTGCCTCTTGAGGGCTGATTCTTCACCTGAGTGCCTCGCACTTGGAGGGGCCAGCATAGCATCTGCTGAGGGACTGTTGATGCAGGAATTCTGACTGAGAAGAAGAGGTGAGGAAGAAGTGGTCCTTGAGAAGGCTTGATGCCTTGGATTGCCCTGGAGAAGTCACCAAGGGCTGGGGTGCAGGGCTGGGCTCAGGCAGTGGGGAGGGCTGGCTAGTGGCACTGGGGCAGGAGCCCAGCTTGGCCTTGCCCTGACTCTATGTGAATGCATGGTCTATATGAAATCACCCCCTCTCTCTGGGCCTGTCTTCTAATCAAACCAGTAGAACATTCCATTTCCTAAGCATTTTCCTCAGTTTTCTGTGGTTCTAATGAGGGAAAGGAGGTGAGAAGTGTTATATGAACTGCAATGAAATCCAGAGGCTACTTGAAAGACAGGTATCAAATCTGAGTGCTCATGGAGGCCAGGTCAGAACATAATTGAAGGAAAGAGGGGACCAAGGCCAAAGTAACAGACATCAACGCCAGGTAGAAATGCCATCTGAGTGCCACCAGATCTCTCAAGTTTTCAGACTCCAATGATGCAACGAGTGGACAGCACCCAGGGCATGATTTCTGAGCCCTGTTATGTTAAGCTGCTGACAGGCAACCAGAGGCTGTTGCCGAGCATGTACTGGTTCTCCAGGAGGTGGGGCCACACCCACAGGCACAGGTGTGGGTTATACGACTCATAGGAGCTCAGCCTGGCAGCCAGGTAGGCAAGAAGCATGAAGAGCCACACAGCAAGGGAGAAGGGGTCCAGGAAGGAGAAATAGCTGGGCTTGTGCCTCATGTGCACTTTGTAGAGGATGCTGATTCCCAGGGTCATGAAGGGTTTGGAGAAGTCCCGATAACCTTTTCCTACTTGGCAGTAATGGTGAATGCAGCCACAGCCTGGTCTGCCTTCTAGTTGATGAGCTCACTGACCATGCTCTTCCAGAGCTGCTGGGCTCAGGCACCCTGTACAGCCCGTCATTCACCAGCCACAGGCGGTAGCAGAAATGCAGCAGTTCAGTCATCTCCCATAACATGTCCACGTAGAAGCCTTCAAAGTTCTCATTTCCTGACAGGGCCTGGAAGTTGGGCCAGCACATGACTTATTGGGTTTTCCAAAATGTTTGTGACCACCAGCATCTTGTTTGCCAGTGCCTGTAACAAGTTGACATCCAGGGTGGTGGCATTTATGGCCAAGGACTGGTTACAGTACTATACCCTGATGTCACTGTGGCCCTGCCAGGACATCTCTAGGATGCATAGGGTATAATTGGTCCTCTGCCCTCTGCTGTTGAATTCAACTCACCCAGTCAGCCCATCATATTCTACCATATGCAAGTAGTTCATGAGACTGGTCCCATGGGGCCAAATGGTGGCCCATGTACAGGCCAGTGGCTTCATAACAATCTCCTGGCTGCAGTTTAGAACCCAGAAGGCAATTACCACCATGCACACAGCATTGAACATCAGGGCAGCTGACAGCACAGACACTGGGTGGGTTCTGGCTTCATAGTTCTCCCTCCAGGGCATGCTGAGGCCATGCACAAACTCAGGGTAGAAGGGGTTCAAGGTGTTGAAGATGGAGATGCCCAGGCTATTCTAGGAGTCCTCCACCATCCCGTCCAGGTTCAGGATAGGGAAGTCTATGGAGGTTAGGTTGTACTTGTAAAATGCAGGGGTCATTCCCAGCTCCGAGTCCTTATGGAGGATGAGGTGGGAGATGAAGGCATTGGCATCGATGATAATGGTGGACATCTTGTTATCATGGACCTCCTTGAGCAGCAGCTTGGGGTCCTGGCTGTCATCCAGCATCTTCACTGACAGCGTCTCCTTGGAGATGAGGAACCCTCGTACCAGCGCCTCCAGTCACAGCAGACACTTGGCCTTAGTACTGATGAGGCTGGCTGAGAGGTAGTTGAAGGACCTGAGGATTTTGGAGACTGCCCGGCTGACATCCTTGTTACTGGGGTTCAGACTAACAGACGTGAAACAAAGGTACAGAAGGCTAGGCATCTCCTTGGGACTCACCTTCATGTATAGGATTTCCTTCTTCCCACAGATATGGCCCATGGTAGAATCAGATAGAGGGCTGGAGAAGGGCCCTGGGACAGACACGACTCCCTTGGGCAGGATCTGGCACATGGTGTCCATAGTCTCATACTGGCCGTCCTGCTGCAGCTCAAAGATGTCTACCTCCACTTAGGCCTTGGCTGGGACCTCAGTGATCCTGTTGATCTGCTCCTGGGCCAGGGCCAGACGGTCACCACGACATACACCGTCTGGCCATCCAGGATTGCAGCCATGCACAGTGATGTGAGCACCTGGCAGCTGGTGCTGGCAAAGGCGACAATCAGCAGCAGCAGCTCAGCCGGCATCTTCCTCCTCTCCTCATGGGGCCGCGGCTGCCACGGCTCACACTCGCCATGGATCCTGGTGGGACAGGGAGCTGGGCTCCCTTGAGGCCTGAGATGCTCAGGCATTAGGTGATGGTGTGGCTGGGGAAGAGGGCAGTCCACAGGGTCCCCTCCCCAACCTCCAGCTGTGACCCTCAACTAACGCAAAACAGGCTCTCAGGAAGCAAGGAAGAAGGACAGGTAGAAGAAGGGGGTGGACTGGGGAGGGAAGAGGAAAGGAGAAAATGGAAAAAGGAAGGGGAGAGAGGAGAAGGTAAAGGAGCAAAGGGAGGGGAAGGAGGGAGGAAAAGAATAAGTGCATCATATTCAATGGTGAAATACTGAAAAAATATGTAATGCTTCACAAATCTGTGTGTCATCCTTGCACAGAGAGGCCATGTTAATCTCTGTATTGTTCCAATTTTGGTGTGTGTGCTTCTGAAGTGAGCACACAATAAATAGCAGAGAGGCATGAAAAAGTGTAGCATATTTGAGGAATTTGAGATGTTCCAAATGAAACAAAGGGTATTTGGACAAAGTGGCAGGAGATGATGCTGATGCAATAATTTGGGCCAGATTTTCTGTGTATTTATCTGCCTCCCTTTCTGGTTGTGATCCTTTGGAGAAAAGAAACTGTCTTATCAAGTCCTGAAATCTGAAGGCCTAGCATACTGACTGGCACACAGAATTGTTTGAATGAATTAGATGAATAAGAAGAGAGACTACCTGTCGATATTATTTCAATGGTTCATTTATTCCAGTACATACTAAATACCTCAGACTCCAGACTGGAGCAAAATTAAGATTCTATGTATTCTTTTATACAACAGCAATAGTAAGACTTGTTTCAAACACATATTAATTCTTTTTGCAGGCTTTTTCTTTACAGTCACGTTGTCTTCTCAAGGAGTAGATTCTAGCTTTTTTCCTCTGTTGTTTTTAGTTCAGCCCAGGGACTGCTCTAAAGAATTAATCACTTGACTATTCCCTGTATTGATACTCCTGAAGTGGAATTGTTATAGGGAAGGTATGGATCTACAAAGATGCATTGGCATATTACAGGAATTTCTGTTTTCTTCTATGTGTTTAATTTCACAGCCAACAGCAAAGCTGTTGATCATACATTCTTTAAAACCTAGTCCAAATGGGAACCTAAGATTAGGAATGCAGAAAGCATAACTCCAGACCATTAATGATACAGTATAGCAAAATTAGTGGGGTGGGGAACAGAGGGAGAATACAATTTTTGAACAAGTAAATGAAGATTTACTGTATTTATGGAGTTCTATCTTTAGGGAATGCTAAATCATAAACTCATCATTGGTTAATTAGAAGGTAATTAAAATTGTACCACAGTGATTGGATAAATAGTTAATGAAGGCTAAATGAATGAAGAAAGGAAATTTGGTGAAATTATTGTGTACATTTGAGGAAAAGGAAAGATACAAAATGTTATTCATGCAGTGCAGTTCATCAGTCTTAAAGGATGTGTATATCTTCGCATTAATGAATAAAATTCACTCTTCAAAAACAAAGAGTTCCAGCTCTTATTCTCCCATTCAAAGGACCCTGCACTGAAATGCAAGTTTACCTGAGTGCTACTTCAAATTTTACTCACTTACAGCATGTGAAATTATTATTGCTGAACCTTCTTTACCATTTACTTACTCTTGTCTTAAGAATCTTGGTGTATTCTGTGTGTAGTAAATGTTCCTACTAAAATGGCTGGCTCAGCTTAGACTCCTGAGCAGATCCAGCTCACTAGCTAGTTTTCCAAACCAGTAGGCTGGTTTCTGCAGGGAGAACTGTGCTTGCTTTTGATAATTACCTCAGCTTTATGAAATAAATCAGTCTGAAGGGAAGACCTCATTACAGATCTGAGAAGATAGACTCCAATTTCAATACCAGAACAATTCTCTGTCTTCAGGCTCTGAAATCTGCAATTATTTATTTTATTTAGACAGAGACACCCAAAATACAATACCTCTGGACACATTCTCATACAAATAGATAAGCAAATGGTCAGTGTGTTAAGAACCTGCCCTGTACCTGTCACTCAAATAGAAAATTGGTCAACAGGAATTGCAACATGGCCTAGAGGCAGCACAAAGTAGGCACTGATGAATAACCAGTTTTGTAATCCCCCACTCCCAAAGATGGCAGAGAAGAGTAGTTGCTAATAACTGTCCCCAGGGCTAAACTACAGGAAAATAAGACTTTCTTTTTTCAGTTCCTCTGAAGACTGCCAGACTTTGTCCTAAGGAAAATGATATATCACCTGTCTACCATCTGTCACTTTGGACTTTGTTTTCATTGAGGAATATGATTTTGCTTTGTTTCTCAAGCCTTAAATTGCACAAGGGAAAAGAGTCCTGAAGCATTCTTTTTTTTTGAAGTTGGAAATATGTATTTTGCTTTTCTTCTCATGGAACTCAAACACCTTAACAAATTTAGTTCAGATTTTTCTGAAATAATTCACCTTTACCAGGCTGGGATGTATCAATCCCATAGGAAAAAAACACAGAGAACTTGTCTGAGCATTGGAAAATATGGATTTAGAGAGAAATGGTACTTCTCTGTTCTAGCTCTAGTGTCACTGTTGGCAGTGTCCTAATAATATAGTACCCAGTTGAAACTGAGCACTGATTAAAGCTTTGCGAGGAAGTATTTCAGTTGTAAGGGGGAAATGTGGTCCTTTCATGTTGGAAAGTTCAAGGTGGTGACAAATATAGTCTCTTCTCCTAAAAATAGTACAAGCAAAGAGCAATCACTGACTTGACTACTCCCAGAATTACTTATTAATGTTTTACCTTGATCTCTGTGTATGATCTGGAAGAAAAAGTTATAAGATGAATGCAAAATGAACATCTCCCAAGCTGTAAATAGGATGTGGTCTTCATACAAAGAAGCCACAGTACTATAATTTTCTTATTCCATTTATGAGGCAAGTTTATATAAATCCCTGATTGGATTAGAAGAAGTGAGCCAACATTTAGTTAGTGTCTAATATATGCCAGGCCCTAAACATACATTCTCTCATTTAATTTTCCTCACATTCCTGTAAGTGGTGTGAGGGGAGGTCTTATCATCCCTATTTACAGTACAGAAACAGTCTCAGAGAGATCAAGTGACTTGTTTTATACCTCTTGTAAGTAGCACATCTAGTAAATGGCAGATGTGGGTTTGAATCCAGAGAAGGGCTGTCCAGAAAATTATCTGTGATGATGGAAATACATATTCTATTTTGTGATGTGTAATGCAGTAGCTAATAGCCACATGTGGCCATCAAACACTTGAAATATGACTAGTATAACTGGGGAACCGAACTTTTCATTTTATTTAATTTTAATTCATTTTTTAATTGTTGTTCAGTTACAGTTGTCCTGCCTTTCGCACAATGAATCCTCTATTCGTTTTCCTTATCTTGCCCCTTCCTCTTCTTTCCCCATTACCCTCCTCCTCCTTTCTCTCTAGTGACTGTCAGTCTGTTGCATGTTTCCATGCCTCTAGTTATATTTTGCTCATTTGTTTGTTTTGTTGATTAGGTTCCATTTATAGGTGAGATCACATGGTGTTTGTCTTTTACCACCTGGCTTATTCACTTAGCATAATAATGGTTGTATTTGGATAAATCAACTGTCTTGGATAATACCTCTCTAGGGATTGCCTTTTCTTGACTATAGTTTGTAAAGCAGGAATCCAAACCTTGTTTCCATTATTACTGTTAAAAGAAGACCCATATATGGGGTTTCTTTTACAGTGTTTTCTATTATAAGGCTCTTAATCAGTGGAAGGACTGTTTTGCTTCTTAAAAAGGGAGAATGAAGTTATGTAGAGTCAAGTTTAGAGGTAGAATGTATGATAGTCCACCAGTACTCCCCAAAGAGTCTTCAGGAATCCTAGGATAAGAGGATACTAGGAATGCTGAACAAACCCCCAAATCATACTTGCCTCTTTCCTTCATGACAGCCCCAGAAGCAAATTGCTTGGCATCTGCTATGGGATATACAACCAGTGCACTGCAAGTTTTAGCTGAGTTAAGACTGATATACATTTCTGGAGTACTTATAATATTGTACCAAGCACAATGCAAGGCATCTTGGAGGAGGAGAGATTTTTTTAAATGACTGGGATGTCTGTCCTCAAGGAGTTTACAACATAATGGTGGTTGGAGGAAGGAAAAGACAAATACTCAAAGAACTATAATATAACACAAGTCATGCTCTAAAATGTATGGGGGAAGTATAGACTAAGATCTGTGAAGGGCCAGAATAGAGTTTTAGAAATTTAAGAGCCCAAGTTTCTTGTTCTGCTTATTAGCTGTGTGACCTTGGGACATTTAAACTCTGTAAACTCCCCTTTATTTGTTGTAAAATAAGGGTAATAACTAGGAAATAAAGTAATGGGATGATGGATGTGAACAGAGCACATTCTTAATAGCCAGTGAATGGTAGTGCCCCTGGTGGTCCTGTTCTGTTTCTGTGTATGTACTGGATTGGGTGGAGTTGGATAAAGAAAGGCATCATGAAGCAAATAACACCTGAGATAAACCCTAAAGGAAGGATACTATTATGAAGGTTGGAAATCAAGAAGTAGGTGGAGGAACAGTGTGAGCCAAAGGTGTGGAGGTAGGAAATTCATGATTTGATGACTTCTAGATAGTCCCATTTTGCTAGAATGTCAGCCTTTTCTATTCAAAGTTTGATTCCCACAAGAATTAGTATCATCTAGGAACTTGTTATAAAAGCAGAACACAACCCAGACTTGTTGAATCAAAATCTGCATTTTAACAAGATCACTAGGGAACATGTGTGCTCAGTAAAGTTCAAGAAGTGTTGAGGTAGAGTACAAACTGGAGCACGGTAGGAAACAAGGTTTGGAATGAGTGTAGTCTTATTATGAAGGACTTGAATGCCTGGCCAAGTAGTTTGGGGAGTCACTAAAATTGCTGAAGAATCACTGTCAGTAAAAATCCATTGTGACCTGTATTATACCTTGAAAGAGGCAAAGTAAGTGTAAATTTTGCTCAGAAAGTTCTTAAGTTCACCACTATTCAAGCAAGCCCATTAGTAGAAGAGGACTTTGGCCCTTTTTTTCTCATCATATTCCCATCATCTTCACTCACCCATTATTTTATTTTACAATTACCTTGCTGCAGCTATACCAGTTATACAGATTATTGAACTCACAAAATTGACAAAGTACATTTCATTTGTTTGACATCAGCTGAGACCTGGAACTTAGAAATGTTTGTTTTGGCTGCTAACCCCCACAGCTAGAGAGTGATACTGGAGTCCAACTGTTTTAGAGATTTTAAGTATTCCCTAAGAAGTGGCAGGTAAACCACTAGGTAGTGAGATCTTAAAATATGAAGTCAGAGGTTTCCAGGGCTAGACTGAGGAAGGAGGAGGGGCTCCCAGAGATGGATTTTGCCTTGCTTTGAATTTACCAGATTTCTAAGGATCTAACCATTTTCTTTTAAAGGGAACTGGTCCAGAGTAGAACTGTGTGCCTTTTTTGCTAAGGCTATACCATTTTAAATCTGTGGGCCACAGATGCAAATAAGAAGTGGCAGGGACCCACAGGTTCACATTTCCATACTATAACCTGGGACATTCATTGAAAGTGTTAGATTGCATCATGGAGGATAGTCCTAATTTGACCTGATAGTAGAAAGCTCTGTGAAGTGAATTGTGATAGTAACTATTACAGCAGCTGGGCACAAAGACATCATTGATCTTTTTTCACAACAATCATGAAAATTCTTCAGTGCTTTCCCCAATGCTCAGAAACCATTTGCATCTGTATGGCACACATCATTGTATGTGAATTCCTTGACCTGCAGATTGGAGGATTCACTGAGAACCACACTTCATCCTGAGATTTTTTTAAAGATTTTATTTATTTTATTTTTAGACAGAGAGGAAGGGAAGGAGAAAGACAGGGAGAAAAACATCATTGTGTGGTTGCCTCTTGCGTGCCCCCTACTGGGGACCTGGACCTCAGCCCAGGCAAGGACCCTGGCTGGGAATTGAACCAGAGACTCTGTGGTTTACAGGCCAGCACTCAGTCCACTGAGCCACACCAGCCAGGGCCTTAGATTTTTTAATTTCTTAGTTCTATTGGATAAAAAGACATTATCCAAGACCCCAGCCCCACCTTTCTCCAATGTGCATACTTTCTAAGGTAGCCTCAGGTGTGTTATTAGATAATCTGTATTGTGACATGGCATGAAATTACAACTGGTCAACCTGGCTTTATATGAAAATTACATGACCACATGGACTTGTTTAATTGTGAACATAATAAGATACAGAAATACCAGAAATCTATAACACTAATATTTACTATATATTTCCTTTATTTTATCAGTGTGTGTTCCCTTTAGGCAAACAATACATTTTGTAGGCTTTGACAATGAAGGCAAAAGATGTGAGAAGAAATGAATGGTCAAGTTTCAAACTATTATTAAATTTATCCTCAGAAATAAAAGAGTAAGGACTATGAGAAATAAATAACACTTTAGAAAATTTCTAACTTTGCTCTCTTAATTCTTTGTGACTTCTTTATTTTTCTTGCATTGATATTGGTAGAACCCTTAAAAAGTTAGACACCCCATGTGCTCATGTAAGGATTGTAAGTAAGTAAACAGTTAAACAAAATATATCCTAGGCAGTTTGGGGAGGATAAAAGGAACCCTCAAATAGAGTAGGTGGTAGTTTTTGTGTTTTTTTTTTAAGGTAAGAAAAGTAAGCTGAATTCCCAGGAACATTTCAAGGAATGCTCCGCAGGTTAAGAAGCGCCCAGTGGATTTAGGCCTGCAGGCCTTCATAGATAAGATTCTTGCTTAGCATAGATGAATAAACTACATAAACTGAAAAGTTTCTTTCTAACCTAATATCTTTTCAGTTTCATCAGGTATAGTAGAAAATGGTAGAAATACCTCTATAAGAGATTTAATGATAAATTCTGTAGTTTGTGTGAGAAGTATGGTATGGTAATTGATAATATTTTACATTTAAGTCATGATTGAAATTTGAGCAACAATAACTCTTGAAATTAAAAGTTTTAATGGGGTAGTTTTACTTAAAACAACATTTAACATTATCACATATACATGATACAGAAAAGATCCTATAAGTATGTATTACTTTCCTGATCTATTGGTTTATTTAGTGGTGTCCTAAGGGAGGAATGAAATAATACAATAAAAATAGCTAGGAAGCACTGGTGTCGTAGAATTTTGCTATTTCTCTAGCCCTTGTTCTCCAACTAGAAATCTTTGGAGACTATTGTGTCCTGGAAAATAACATAAACTGTGGATTTGTATTCAGTGAATCAACTTACTGAGTGAGATGTTTCATTCTCCTTGATATGAGATCTTTTTCTATAAGAAACGAGTCCTGAGATGGTATGCTGAATTATCAAGTTCACATGTCTGGATCACATTTGAGGTAGATGCACAGAAAGTACTTGAAATCTCAATCTTATTCACTGCCAAACAAAAAATCAGATTTTTTCCTAGACTCCTTCAACTTTCAGAAAAAGGTACAAACAGCAATAAAAGGGTTTAATGAAGAAAGTAATGCATATCCTAAGATCAGGATATACCAATGCAGACTAATCTTCTCACATTGCACATCAACAATTCTATGAATTAAAATCGGAAATTCAACGTTAGAATACTAGCAGTTAATACTTACTGAGCATCTGCTATGTCAGATTTGATGCAGATTGTTCTACATACATAGTCTAATTTGATCCATTTCACAGTCCTATGAGTTAGGTACTACTATTAACCTCCTTTTATAGATCATGGCTCTGGCTCCAAAGCTCTGTAAGATCCTTAGTCATCTACTTAATAAGCTAGGGAAATGGATTAATATATTACTCTGTAAAATTATCAAATGCAAAACAAAATAAGAAAAAAGAATCCTGATTAACCATTATTAATTAGAACCTCCTAATCCCCTAGCATTCCTTTTGATCAAGATTTTACCATCCTGCAGTGTAGTACTTGAATGATAAGGATGCATTTGAAATCTAATTATTTTAAGCAATGTTGATATAATCAGCATCAGAACTTTTAAATTGTGGCATTAATTTTTGATTATCAGCTGTCAAGTTTTTAATAACTACATAAGTTAATAGAATGAGTCACCTCCTTGCCCTATTGAGTATTAATTTATTCATTCAATATCACATGTGGCAGGCATGGTGCTCAGCACCAGGAATACAGTTGTATGGGGGAGAGAGAGAAGATGACGGGGGGGGGGCCAGGGAGAGGGAGATCTTTTTTAGGAGAGCTTACAAACTTTGAAAATAGTCTTGGTCATGATCTGAATGTTTTCTAATACACAGACTTTTTTTATTCTACCCATGGTAGGGATTCAATAGGACATAGATGTGATGCAGTGAGTGGTTGACCTAAGGTATAGAAGCAAGTTTTCATTATTTCACTTAGTTACTCAGAGCATATAAAGTGAGAATGTTTGACAGTTCTCAGAAGACATCTAATGGAGGTGTTCTGAGTCTGATTGCTGAAGAAACAGTACTTGTTATGTGGGCTATAACATTAGTATAGGGATACTTTTAATTAAAATAAATAATGTAAAGTTATTTTTTTAGAATCAAAACAATAACAAAGGCATTTTGTTAGAGCCTTAGCATTCATTTTACTGAAACCTGATTGACTTTCACCTGACTGGATTCCAAGCTTTTAATGACATTTCAAAACAGTGGCTCAAGAATTGTATAACTGTGGTTCATAGAAAAATTGAGGGTTAAAGAATGAGCCATGGCAGGCCAACCTGATTTCTCTGATAGGATTAGAGAACCAATGGATAAAAGACTTGGGAGAGATGGCCTAACATTGGGCTTTAACAAAACTTTTGATTCCACATTTCAGGGAGTTTTAATTGAAGCACTTGAAAATCCAGGTGCTGCTGCCAGAGGAGTAACAACTATTCTACTCATCCCTCACTGAATTGTGTAAGACTTGGAGAGTAGAAAATGTCTTTTGCCATGTTGTGTGATGCAGCAGCTACTGGTAAAGTAACAGTGCTTCTGATATCAATTAAAGAGGATGTGAGATCTAAGATGGCGTCGGAGTAGGAAGGAGCAGATTTGGCTTTCCTCTGCTCAGGGGAGAAAATCCTGACCAATCTATGGAGTAGAAAGGCAAGCAACCAACATATTTCAGCATTTTTGAAAACAGAGGACCAAGGATTGTGACAGAACTGAAAGAACAAAGAACGGATCCTAAGGGGAGTGCTACAACAAGAAGAACCAGCTTCAACACAACCTGCCCTCACCAGCACAGCAAAATACAGAAGGTGGTGGACAGAGTGACCCACATTTAACCAGCTGGCGGGAAGGAACCACCAAAGAAAGACTCAACAACAATCAAAACCCAAAGGCAAACACAAAGCCAACTTAAACGACAGCCCAAGACCAGTGAGCTTGGGGGGTCAAGGAAACAGCACCACTGAAACTCACTGCTACTCTACTAAAGAAGTTCACATCATAAACCCAGGGAGCCAGAACAGATCAATATAAGAAGCTGAGGCGAACAAGAAGAGTCTCACAAACAATGGGAAGACAAAGAAATAATCCCCAAATGAAAGGAAAGGAGGAAGCCTCAAAAAGAATGCTAAATGGAACAGAGGCAATTCAACTATCAGATATTGAATTCAAAGCAGTGATTGTCAGGAAGCTCAATGAGCTCACAATGAGTTACGAGAAACTACAGGGAAGCTACAATGAACTCAATGAAAACTACAGCAGCATAAAAAAGGAAATAGAAACTCTCAACAAGGGCCAAGAGGAAATGAAGAATACAATTTCTGAACTGAAGAACACAGTAGAAGGAATGAAAAGCAGGATCGATGAAGCAGAAGATCGGATCAGTGAGCTAGAGGACAAAATAGAAGAAAACACCCAGAAAGAGCAAGAAAAGGAAAAGAGGCTCAGAAAAAATGAAGAGGGATTAAGAGAAATGCAAGACAATATGAAACGTAATAATATCCGTATAATAGGGATACCAGAAGGAGAAGAAGAAGAACAAGGGATAGAAAACCTAGTTGAACAAGTGATGATGGAAAACTTCCCTAATTTGATGAAACAAAAAGTCACACAAATACAGGAAACACAGAGAGTCCCAATCAAGAGGAACCCAAAGAGGCCCACCTCAAGACACATCATAATTAAAATGGCAAAATTTCAAGACAAAGAGAGAATCTTAAAGGCAGCAAGGGAGAGAAAGGAAGTAACATACAAGGGGGCCCCAATAAGGCTAACAGCTGACTTCTCAATGGAAACACTCCAAGCCAGAAGAGAATGGCAAGAAATAATCCAAGTAATGAGAACCAGAGGCCTGCAACCACGACTACTTTACCCAGCAAGGCTCTCAATTAAGATAGAAGGCCAAATAAGAAACTTCTCAGACAATAGAAGTCTAAAAGAATACACCTCCACTAAACCAGCTCTGCAAGAGATGCTGAAGGGACTGCTTTAAGGAAAGAAAGGAAAAGAGAGAGTGAGAGAGGATCACACGTACATAAAAGGCAATGAATAAGTACCTATCAATAATAACCTTAAACATAAATGGATTAAATGCTCCAATCAAAAGACATAGAACAGCTGATTGGATAAGAAAACATGACCCACACATATGCTGTGTACAAGAGACCCACCTCAGGATAAAAGATCAGCACAGGTTGAAAGTGAAGGGCTGGAAACAAAATTTCCAAGCAAATGGACAGGGAAAAAAAGCCAGGGTAGCAATACTCATATCTGACAAAATAGACTTCCAAAGAAGGTCCATAAAGAGAGACCCAGAAGGTCATTTCATAATACTCAAGGGAAGAATTCACCAAGAAGACATAAATATTGTAAATATATATGCACCCAAAATAGGAGCACCCAAATACATAAAGAAAATCTTAGAGGACTTCAAGAAAGATATGGACAGCAACACAATTATTGTGGGGGATTTTAACACCCCTCTATCAAAAATGGACAGATCTTCCAAACAAAATATCAACAAAGATATTGAGGCATTGAACAATACACTAGACGAACTGGGCTTTACCGATATTTACAGAACCCTCCATCCCAAAGAAGCTAAATACACATTTTTTTCAAATGTACATGGAACATTTTCAAAGATTGACCACATGATAGGACACAAAACAAGCCCCAACAATTTCAAAAAAATTGAAATCATACCAAGCAATTTCTCGGATCACAAGGGACTGAAACTAGAAACCAACCCCAAGGAAAAAAAAAACAAAACACTCAAATTCATGGAGATTAAACAGCATGCTATTAAACAATGAATGGGTCAAGAACAATATTAGAAAAGAAATCAAACGGTTTTTGGAAACAAATGAAAACAAACTCACAACAACCCAAAACTTATGAGACACAGCCAAGGCAGTCCTGAGAGGGAAGTTCATAGCGATACAGGCCCACCTAAAAAAGTTAGAAACATTTCAAACAAACAACCTAACCCTACGTCTACAAGAACTCGAGGAACAACAACAAAGACAGCCCAGAGCAAGCAGAAGGAAGGAAATAACCAAGATCAGAGCAGAATTAAATGACATAGAGACTAAAAGCACAATTCTAAAGATCAATGAATCCAAGAGTTGGTTCTTTGAAAAGATAAACAAAATCGACAAGCCTTTAAGCAGACTCATCAAGAAAAAAAGAGAGAAAACCCAAATAAACACAATCAGAAATGAAAGAGGAGAGATTACAACAGATACCACAGAAATACAAAGGATTGTAACAAATTACTACAAAGAGCTGTATGCCAAGAAATTTGAAAACCTAGATGAAATGGACAAATTTCTAGAAAAATATAACCTCTCAAAACTCAACAAAATGGAAGCAGAAAGCCTGAACAAACCAATAACAGCAAAAGAAATTGAATCAGTAATCAAAAAACTCCCAACACACAAAAGCCCTGGACCAGATGGTTTCACAGGAGAATTCTACAAAGCATTTAAGGAAGAACTAACACCTATCCTTCACAGACTATGTCAAAAAATCCAAAAAGATGGAAGACTCCCAAACTCTTTTTACGAGGCCAACATCATCTTAATTCCAAAACCAGATAAAGACACAACAAAGAAAGAAAACTACAGGCCAATATCACTGATGAACATTGACACTAAAATCCTCAACAAGATACTGGCAAACCGCATCCAACAGTACATTAAGAAGATCATACACCATGACCAAGTGGGATTCATTCCAGGTGTGCAAGGATGGTACAATATTCGCAAATCAGTAAATGTAATAGATCACATAAACAAAAGCAAAGACGAAAACCACATGATCATATCAATAGATGCAGAAAAAGCATTTGATAAGGTACAGCACCCATTTATGATAAAAACACTCAGTAAAGTGGGAATAGAGGGAGCATTCCTCAACATAATAAAGGCCATATATGAGAAACCTAGAGCCAACATTATACTCAATGGGCAAAAATTAAAATATTTTCCACTAAGAACAGGAACAAGACAAGGATGTCCACTTTCACCACTTCTATTCAATATAGTACTGGAAGTTCTAGCCACGGCAATCAGACAAGAAAAAGAAATAAAAGGAATCCAAATCGGAAAGGAGGAAACAAAACTGTCACTGTTTGCAGATGACATGATAGTGTACATAGAAAATCCTATAGACTCCACCAAAAAACTGCTTGACCTAATAAATGAATTTGGTAAAACAGCGGGATACAAAGTCAATATCCAGAAATCAAAGGCATTTCTGTACACCAACAATGAAACAGCAGAAGCAGAAATCAAGAAAAAAATTCCATTTGAAATAGCAAAAAGAAAAATAAAATACCTAGGAATAAACCTAACCAAAGAGGTAAAAGACCTGTATTCAGAAAACTACATAACAGTGAGGAGAGAAATCAAGGAAGACACAAACAAATGGAAACATATACTGTGTTCATGGACTGGAAGAATTAATATCATTAAAATGTCCATACTACCCAAAGCCATTTACACATTCAATGCAATACCTATTAAAGTACCAATGGCATATTTCACAGACATAGAACAAACACTTCAACAATTTATATGGAACCATAAACGACCCCGAAAAGCTGCTGCAATTTTGAGAAAGAAGAGTAAAGTAGGAGGAATCACAATACCTGACACTAAACTATACTACAAGGCCACTGTAATCAAAACAGCCTGGTACTGGCATAAAAACAGGCACATAGACCAATGGAACAGAACAGAGAGCCCAGAAATAAACCCAAGCCTCTACGGTCAATTAATATTTGACAAAGCAAGCAGCAACATAAAATGGAATAAAAATAGCCTCTTCAACAAATGGTGTTGGGAGAACTGTACAGCTACTTGCAAAAAAATGAAACTCGAGCACCAACTTACACCTTATACAAAAATAGATTCAAGGTGGATAAAAGACTTAAATATAAAACGTGACACCATTAAAGTCCTAGAAGAGAACGTAGGTAGGAAAATCTCAGATATTTCACGCAGAAACTTTTTCACTGACTTGTCTCCTAGAGCAAGGGACATAAAGGAAAGAATAAACAAATGGGACCTCATCAAAATTAAAAGCTTTTGCACAGCTAAGGAAAACAGTATCAAAATAAAAAGAGAACCAACTGTATGGGAAAACATATTTGCCAATGATACCTCAGACAAGGGTTTAATCTCCAAAATATATAAAGAACTTACACGACTCCACTCTAAGAAGACAAGTAACCCAATTATAAAATGGGCAAAGGACTTGAACAGACACTTCTCCAAGGAGGACATACAGAATATCTAAAGACACATGAAGCGATGCTCAATATCGCTAGCCATCAGAGAGATGCAGATTAAAACCACAATGAGATACCACTTCACACCAGTCAGAATGGCCATCATAAACAAAGCAACAAACAACAAGTGTTGGAGAGGATGTGGAGAAAGGGGGTCCCTAGTGCACTGTTGGTGGGACTGCAGACTGGTACAACCACTATGGAAAGCAGTTTGGAACTTCCTCAGAAAACTAAAAATGGATCTGCCTTTTGACCCAGCAATTCCATTGCTGGGACTCTATCCTAAGAACACTAAAACACCAATACAAAAGAACCTTTGCACCCCAATGTTCATAGCAGCACAATTTACAATAGCTAGGTGCCGGAAGCAACCTAGATGCCCATCAGTAAATGAATGGATCAAAAAACTATGGTACATTTACACAATGGAATTCTATGCAGCAGAAAGAAAGAAGGAGCTCCTACCCTTTGCAACAGCATGGATGGAGCTGGAAAGCATTATGCTAAGTGAAACAAGCCAGGCAGTGAAAGACAAATACCACATGATATCACCTTTAACAGGAATCTAAACAACAAAACAAAACAAAAAAACTAGCAAAATATAACCAAAGACACTGAAATAGGGGATAGTCTGACAGTGGCCAGAGGGGAGAGAAGAGGGAATTTCAGGGGGGAATGGGTAGGGATTACAGGAACAAATTTGGAGGACACATGGACAAAAAACTAGGGGTGGTGGGTAATGGGGGGAAGGGGGGAGGGTTGGGTGGGTGGGCTGGAATGGGAGTAGGGGGGAGAAATCTGTACTTGAACAATGATTAAAATAAAAAAAAATAAAGAGGATGTGATTAATGCCCCCCAAATCTGGGTCATAGCTCCCAACACTTCAATTACTAAATAATCCCCCTTTGCAAGCTATATATCTTTGTTTCCATTTCTCATTCGCTGTGTAGTTATGGTTTTCTTTTTTGGAAACCTCTATATCATCATTGGAAGAGACTTTGACACCAAGATAATCTGAGTATACCTGCATTGATTCAATAACACTTGCAATGAAAGAATGAGAAACTGTCAAGAGATAATCAAAGGAATGCATGGCTAAACTTTTGCAAGCAAACAGTGGGTCCAAATATAGCCACATTTTTTATATAAAGAATTTTTATACAGTTTTAATTTTTATTTTCTTTTTTCATTATTGTTCAAGTAGAGTTATCTCCATTTTCTCCTCACCACTCCCCCCACACCACCCATCTCCACATCTCACCCTTGATCTTACCCCCTTTGGCTTTGTCCATGGGTCCTTTATAAATGTTCCTTGACAACCCTTCCTCTTTTTCCCACCGTTGTCCCCTCCCCCTTACCTCTGGTTACTGTTGGTATGTTCTTTATTTCAATGCCACTGGTTATATTTTGCTTGCTTGTTTGTTTTGTTGATTAGGTTCTATTTATAGGTGACATCATGTGGTATTTGTCTTTCACTGCCTGGCTTATTTCACTTAGCATAATGCTCTCCAGTCCCATCCATTGTTGTCATGAAAAGTAGGAGTTCCTTCTTTCTTTCTGCTGTATAGCATTTCATTGTGTAAAGGTACCATACTTTTTTGATGCACTCATTTACTGATGGGAACCTAGGATTCTTCCAGCACTTGGCTATTGTAAATTGTGCTGCTATGAACATTGGGGTGCATAGGTTCTTTTGGATTGGTGTTTCAGGATTCTTGGGGTGTAATCCCATCAGTGGAATTGCCAGGTTAAAAGGCAGATCCATTTTTAGTTTTCTGAGGAAATTTCATATTGTTTTCCACAGTGGCTGCACCAATTTGCATTTCTACCAACAATGCACTAGGGTTCCCTTTTCTCCACATCCTCTCCCACACTTGTTGTTTGTTGATTTGTTTATGATGGCAATCTGACAGGGGTGAAGTGGTATCTCACTGTGGATTTAATTTGCATCTCTCTGATGGCTAGTGATGCAGAGCATCCTTTCATTTGTCTCTGGGCCCTCTGTATGTCCTCCCTGGAGAAGTGTCTGTTCAGGTTCTTTGCCCATTTTTTTAATCAGGTTGTTTGTGTTCCTAGAGTGGAGTAGTGTGAGTTCTTTATATATTTTGGAGATCAAACCCTTGTCCAAGGTATCATTGGCAAATATATTTACCCATACAATTGGTTCCCTTTTCATTTTGCTGGTGTTTTCATTAGCCATGCAAAAGCTTTTTATTTTGATTAGGTCCCATTTGTTCATTCTTTCCTTTATGTCCCTTGCTTTAGGGGACATATCAGTGAAAGTATTGTTGCATGGACTATCTGAGATTTTCCTTTCTATGTTCTCCTCTAGAACTTTTATGGTGCCACAACATATATTTAAGTCTTTTATCTACCTTGAGTTTACTTTTGTATATTCTGTAAGTTGGTGGTCAAGTTTCATTTTTTTTTTTTTTTGCATGTAGCTGTCCAGATCTCCCAGCACCATTTGTTGAAGAGGCCATTTAATGCTTCTTACCCAGTTGTTGAATATTAATTGTTGAATGTTAATATTTGTGAGCCCCGTAATCTGTTCCATTGATCTATGTAGCTGTTCTTATGCCAGTACCAGACTGTTTGATTACAGTGGCCATGTAATATAGTTTGATATCAGTTATTATGATCCCTCCTACTTTGTTTTTCTTTCTCAAATTTGTTGTGGCTATTTGGGGTTGTTTATGGTTCCATATAAATTTTTAAAATGTTTGTTCTATATCTGTGAAATATGTCAGCCACATTTAAAGAGGGTCCTATATCTTTAAGGGAGGAGGTTGAAGGTAATTGAAAGCTTGTGGCCAGATATGCTAATTTCCCAGAAATGGGGGGAGGATCTTACAAATTACAGAGCCACAGTCTTATAAGAACCTTTATTTTAATTCTACTTGTCACTAAGATCTGTAAAAATTAGAGACAACAGCTAGTTTAAGGAATTCCCTGGTTATTCCAATCTCTTAAGATTTACTTTTTCCTCCAGTGGCTCATATAATAAAATTTGGAGAAATCCCAGTCATTAATGGAGTCTGGACTTTGGCTTCTTTTTCTTCTTTAGGATTGAACCAGCTGCCCTTTGACCCTGCCAACAACAACGAACCCCTGCAGTTTGGTAGTACCAGTGGCCCTCTGGTCACAGAAGGCCTTGTTGAAAATGGAGGAGAGTCGAGCAAGAAAAGAAAGAGAACAAATGCTCCTTCAGGTAAGCTAGGCGATAATGCACTTTCTTAAGCCAGTGCTATTGAGTCAGCATTTCCTGAACACCTTGTGTATATGTGGCAAGCCTTCTGCTAGAATTTGAAAGAACTATAGAAATGAGAAAGAGTCCCCTGCATTTTAGGAACTCATGGTGAGATTGGGGAGAGGGAGGCACATACATAAATAACTCATTTAAAAAAATCATAGATGCTGTGGTCAATGTGTAAAAAGAAAAAAAAAAACTATGGGCATTGTGAAAGACTTCACAGCAGAAGTGGCATTTGTAGCCGGCCCTTGAATATGTAAGCTTGATATAGAAAGAGATAAGAACATTGGTTTAGGTAGAAGGAATTGCATGAGTGAATGCTTTCATTGTACATTTTTCTTTATATGTACATGTGACAGGCAACTCTCAGTTTCACTTTTAATGAAGATATTGCATCTCCCTAGCCTACCTGTTTCCTCCATGTACTATCTCTGCATGTATATTATTCCCTCATAGCTCTCTTAGAACAACTGAGGAACAGATTTTTCTAAATCCTCTATAGCAGCCTCCCCTGCAATCCTTCCTCTCCTTTATGCTCCATTTATCTATTCTCAGTTAAATTCTCCAAACTGAATGGGGGAAACAGTAGGAGAACCAGATCTTAACTGATAATTTGATATTTTAAAATTTCATCTCTTTGTTACTTTGCTATTTATTTGGAAATAGTATCGCAAGTATATACAAACTGATCTGAGAATCTGGTATGAACCTAACAGACAACTCATGGTGTTTTTGTTCTGTTTTGGGGTTTTTTTTACTATTACTTTTATATTCAACTTAAAACATTAAACATGTTTATAAACATATAATGTCATATGTGACTCTTAGATCATAGGTCTCTCTGCTTATAAATCAAGATATTTATTAAATACAAGTTTGGAAAATAAAAGTATAGTAAAACATTAGCTAGCTGGTTCCCTGAAGATAAGAGTGATGCTTTGAGAGCTGTGTTTTCCAGACCATTGGAAAGCATAGTATATAGCCAAGGAACTGGTCTGAGTTCTATCAAATCCCAGGTCTGTGTCTGTCTGTGGCCTTGGATTGGTTCCTTAATTTCTCTGAGTTTCACTTTCATCAGCTGTGAAGTTGAAATGATACTAAAACCTACTTTTTCTTTGGGTCTGGTTTTGTTTTGCTTGTTAGTTTATTTTGTTCATTAGATTCCACATATCAGTGATATCATATGATATTTTTCTTTCTCTGACTGGTTTATTTCACTTAGCATAATACTTTCAGAGGGTAGGGGAGTTGCTGTGCTGGGTGAAAAAATGTGAGGGAATTAAGCAAAATAAAAACCTCATAGACAGAGACAACAGCACGGTGATTACCAGAGGCAAAGGGCCCTGGGGGGAGGTAGAAGAGGGTAAAGGGGGATAAATGGTGATGCAAAGAGACTTGACTTGGGGTGGGGAACACACATTATAATATACAGATGATATATTATAGAATTGTACACCTGAAACTTATGTAATTTTAGTAACAAATTCACCCCAATAAACTTAAATAAAAAAAATAAAGCCTACCTCTTAGGATTGTTAGTAGAATTTAATGAAATTATACAGGTAAAGTGCTTAACATGATATCTGGACATACTAGTCAATAATGTTGCTTTTATTTTGTTATTATATGATAATATTATGAACTTTATATTTTTAAGCATCAACACATTTCACATTTTCAGGTTAACCATTATGGCTATAAATCATATGTATGTGTGTATAAGCTTATCTGCCATTTTAAAATAAATTGATTTTTCAGTTACTGTTGACATACAGTATTATATTAGTTTAAGGTATACAACATAATGATTAGACATTTAAGTACCTTACTAAGTGATCACCCACTGTAAACTTATTTGCCTTTTTAAGGACATATATTCAACATGATCTAAATAAGACCTGCTTATCATTTAGAGGCATAATTTTAGTCATTTGTTATTGTACTGCACTATATATATATATATATATATATATATATATATATATATATAAAATGGGTTTTCTAAGGAATATAGTTCTTTTAACTCTACACTAAATTGCCCTAGCCTGTTGGTTTTTTATTTATTTACAGGCACATTTTACATATGTCCTGTCTCCTTTCTGCAGTCTGTAGTCACTTCTTGTTTCTCTCAGAGTTCTTTCATGTAGCAACCTGTTTTCTCCTAATTAGTTATGAACTTTAAAAAAAAAAAAAACACCAGCTCTCCAAGTTGGTGCGACAGATTAGTATGTCAAGCAAGAGTTAAATCAGCTCAAGGGTTAAATCTCTGGTGAGAGTTACAGGATTTGGTGCATCCACTTTAAGACCTCTGTGCTAGTTGCTGTAAGGCCTTTTTTGATCATTACCTTATTCACTGTATTCATGATAAGTGATGTGCTAGTTTACAGAAATACCTCCTGGACTATAATTAACTCATGAGAGTGAGGGGAAAGGGTATGCATTAATCTGAACTGTGAACTAACTTTAAACAATTGCAGTTTTTTTTCTAATGGGCATATTCGGTGACACCAAAGTATCTATTGCCCTTTTAGGATTTTGTAGTAGATTATGCTAATCTATAATTAGCAGAATCAATTTGCATTCTAATAATGAATACACTGAAGTCCTTAAAAAACTGTATGTTCTTTAAAATAGGCCAAATGGGCCCCTGGCAGGCAAAATAGCTCCCTTGAAATCTTGGAGGTTTTTTGTACTTTTTATTGTTCCATTACAGTTGTCCCAATTTCCCCTAGTTGCTTCTCCCGACCCCCTCTCTCCCACAGTCATTCCCCACCCTGTTGTCCATGTCCATGGGTCATTTATACCTGTTCCTTCACTTGACCCTTCCCTTCTTCCCCTCTTTATCTCCCTCCCACCTCTCCCTCCCAGTCCCCTCTGGTCACTGTCAGTCTGTTGCAAGTTTCCATGCCTCTAGGTATATTTTGCTTGCTTGTTTGTTTTGTTGATTATAGGTGAGATCATATGGTATTTGTCTTTCACCACCTGGCTTATTTCATTTAGCATTATACTCTCCAGTTCCATCCATGCTGTTGTGAAAGGTAGGACCTCCTTTCTTTCTGCTGTGTAGTATTCCATTGTGTACTGTGTACCACAGGTTTTTGTTTGTTTATATTTTTATTTATTTTTATTGTTGTTCAAGTACAGTTGTCTCCATTTTCACCACACCATGCCTCCCCGCCCTACCCATCCCTGCCTCCCAGCCTCAAACCTACCCCCTTTGGCTTTGTCCATATGTCCTTTATACTTATACCTTGATGGCCCTTCCCCTATTATCCTTCTCCCCCCTCCTCTCTGGTTACTGTCAGTTTGTTTTTATTTCAATGTCTCTGGTTATAGTTTGCTTGCTTGTTTGTTTTGTCGATTAGGTTCCTCTTATAGGTGAGATCCTATGGTATATATCTTTTACTGCCTGACTTATTTCACTTAGCATAATGCTCTCCAGATCCATCCATGCTGTTGCGAAGAGTAGGAGTTCCTTCTTTCTTTGTGCTGCATAGTAAGTATTCCATTGTGTAAATGTATGACAGGTTTTTTTTTGTTTTTTAGTGTATTTTATTGATTATGCTATTACAGTTGTCCCAGTTTTCTTCTCCCCTTTATTCCCCCTCCACCCTGCACACCCTACCCTCCAGCATTGCCCCCCACCTTAGTTCATATCCATTGGTTGTACATATAAGTTCTTTGGCTTCTCTGTTTCCTATACGACTCTTAACCTCCCCTTGTCTATTTTATGCCTACCAATTATGCTTGTTATCCCCTGTACCTTTCCCTCTTATTCTCCCCCTCCCCACTGATAACCCTCCATGTGATCTCCAATTCTCTGATTCTGTTCCTGTTCTAGTTGTTTGCTAAGTTTTTGTTTTTAACGTTCAGTTTTTGAAAGTTATGAGTTTGTTGTGATTTTACTGTTCGTAGTTATTGATCTTCTTTTTCTTAGATAAGTCCCTTTAACATTTCATATAATAAGGGCTTGGTGATGATGAACTCCTTTAACTTGACCTTATCTGTGAAGCACTTTATCTGCCCTCCCATTCTAAATAATAGCTTTGCTGGATAGAGTAATTTTGGATATAGGTCCTTGCCTTTCATGACTTCAAATACTTCTTTCCAGCTCCTTCTTGCCTGATAGATTTCTTTTGAGAAATCATCTGGTAATCTTATAGGCACTCCTTTGTAGGTAGCTCTCTCCTTTCCTCTTGCTGCTTTTAAGATTTCTCCCCTTATCTTTAATCTTGGGTAATGTAATTATGATGTGGGTTGGTGTGTTCCTTCTTGGGCCCAATTTCTTTAGGCCTCTCCGGGCTTCCTGGACTTCCTGGAAGTCTATTTCCTTCACCAGATTGGGGAAGTTTTCCTTCATTATTTGTTCAAATAAGTTTTCAATTTCTTGCTCTTCCTCTTCTCCTGGCAGTCCTATGGTGTGGATTTTGGAGTGCTTAAAGTTGTCCCATTGGATCCTAAGCCTCTCCTCATTTTTTTGGATTATTGTTTCTTCATTGTGTTCCAGTTGGATGTTTATTTCGTCTTGTTTTTCCAAATCATTGATTTGAGTACCAGTTTCCTTCACTTCACTGTTGATACCCTGTATATTTTCCTTGATATCAATTTGTATGGCCTTCATTTCTTCCTTCATTTTGCAACTGAGCTCAATCAATTCTGTGAGCATCTTGATTACCTTTGTCGCTTAGGTCTTTTTCTGGAGTTTTGATCTGTTTTTTCATTTGGGTCATATTTCTTTGTCTTGGTACACCTGTTGTAAGGGGGCAGAGCCTTAGGTGTATGAGCCAGGGTGGGGCATTCCTCTTTGCTGTGTTGGGGTGCTGTCTGTGGGGGAGAGGTCAAGAGAAGGAATGATGTCACTCACTTGCTATCTCTGCTCTAGTCCTACTTTGGGAGTTTCTCCTGCCTTTGCAACACCCCCATTATTTTATAGCTGGGGGTTTTAAGTCTTTATTTTCTGGTCATGCAGCTCTGCCTTATTCATGTAGTCTGCCGCTTTGCCACATCTTCTCTGCCTGGCTGCCTGTCTCCACACCTCTTACTGGTCTGGATGAATGTTTCTTTAACTCCTTGGTTGTCAGAGTTCTATGCAGTTTGATTTTCTGGCATTACTGTTTGTTTATTGTTTTAAAATTGGTTGTTATCCTTTTGTTTGTATGAGGAAGTAAAGCATTTCTACCTACGCCTCCATCTTGGCTGTAACTCATTAAATGTACCACTGTTTTCTTATCCACTCATTTACTGATGGACACTTAAGCTGTTTCCAGCACTTGGCTACTGTAAATAATGCTTCTATGAACATTGGTGTGCATAAGTTCTTTTTGAATTGGTGACTCAGGATTCTTAGGGTATATTCCCTGCAGTGGAATTGCTGGGTCAAAAGGCAGTTCCATTATTAGTTTTATCAGAGGCATTTTTGTACACCAAAAACAAAATATCCCTTGAAATCTTTTTTGACACTACTTGTTTACTGAGCCCTTTCTTTGTAAGTACAAAGGTAACTAGCACAAGTTAAATTTGTACAAATTTCAAATTACTATAGTTCAAATTAATGAGGGTTTAATATACTGGGAGTCTCTTATAATTGTTTAGCTGGCAATTATATGGTATTATAAATGTGCCAATTGGCCCTGGCTGTTGTAGCTCAGTGGATTGAGTGTGGGCCTGTGAATCAAAGGGTTACCAGTTGAATTCCAAGTCAGGGCAAATGCCTAAGTTATGGGCCAGGTCCCCATGGGGGGGGCACTCCTGAGGCAACCACACATTGATGTTTCTCTCCCTCTCTTTCTCCTTCCCTTCCCATCTCTCTAAAAATAAATGAATAAATAAAATATTTTTTAAAATGTGTAGATTGCTTTATAATAGTATTTTCTTCCTATGCAGTGCTAGAGAAAAGGAAGAGGGAAGACATTTTGTAAGTATATATTCCTCTTCCCTTTGTCACCATTCCCTGCATCTTAGCATGAAGGAAAGCTAGGGTTGGAAGTCCTTACAGGAGCTATAAGCCATTTCAGTTCTAAGCTGAGATACACATGTAACTATTATATCACCTCAACCCTGTTACCCCTTTGAATCAAAGCCCCCCCCCCTCTCTCTGTCTCTCTCTCTAACTCACTACACCTTTTTTGCTTCCTTTTACATCTCTCCTACCTCACTATTTTCTACAAACTGCCTTTCTTTTATACTAAAAGTAACTTCTTAAAGGTCCCTAGTGACCTCCAAATTGTCAAAGTGAGTGGACTTTGGTGGTTCTCAACCATCTAGACCTGTTTACTTCATTGGATGCTATTAACAATCTCTCCTTGCTTGAATTATCTCTGCTCCTGCCTTCCTGGGCAATACACTTTGCAGATTCATCTTCCTTTTGTCTCCTTCATGCATTCTTTCCCCTTTTCTTACTATTATCTATATTTATAGGTGAGGAAATAAAAGTTAAATAATGCCCGAGGGTAAACATATACCAAGTAGTTTAACCAGGCTTCCAACTCCAAAGCCTATCTCTAACTACTATGCCATGATTACTATGTCTGTACATATTAGTAACCTGGATCCATTACTAAAATGTATATTAAACATTAGTGTCACACTTGGGAAATCTGTGTTTGTGTGAGAATAAAGTCAGCAGGGCTTAGATTTCATTTCTAGAATCTCTCAAAACTCTGAGATGCCATTTTTTTTAAATTTTCAGCTTTTTTTCCTGCTAATCCCCAAAACAGGTCTTCTATTTCAGCCAGGGCTATCTGATACTTTCTCTAAAAAGTCACGGTGCCCACCTACTTCAGTACCTATTCTTATCATTTCCTTTGTGTAGCATGCACTTCTTCTTCTTTCACCTGTTAAAATCCTGTCTAACTGACTGCACCTAGTACAAATCCTAACTTTAGCCTAGTTTGAATTGTTTACTTGTATCTCTGAAACCCCTTGATCATTATATTCATATGAATCACTTGGCACTGATTATAGACCACTTAAACTACTGGTTATCTGTTCATACAAATATGTTTTAGCCTTTCAACTCAGTCATCAGCCCCTTAATGGATGGGCCATTGACTCATGTGTAGTACACAATAGATGGTCAATAAATATTTGTTGATCACATATTTGGCTGAAGAATTGCTTTCCTTTTGCCTTAATCTTCTCTATTATTCTCTTTTCACTGCCAGGGTAGAGCTGTGTGCAACCTGGGCAGTTTCTGTCTAATGTTGATCATCTGACTTCCTTACTTCTTCCTAAAAGTCAAACTTCAGTCTTAGAGAAATTACCTCCTGAGAGTAGTCACACATCAAATTTGGTGCTTGTGAAGAGCATACCTGGTTCTGATGGAATCCTAGCCTCTTTACTGGGTCAAATTTCATGAGTTCCCAATGGAAACTGATAGGTGGAATTTGAGTGTCCTGTCCCAACTTTTCTGTAAAGTAGATTAACAATTTGGATTAGATATTACTGCAATATTTGACCAAAAACTCTTTGTGGATTTGGCTACTTTGCAGCTTTTATCTCAAGGTAGGCTCAGAATTTTTCAGAGTTTGCTCTTGAATTTTATCTTTTCCCCATGGAAAATATTCCCTCAATCATGCTACAGCTACATAAATTATGTAAGATTGCAGTGATTGCAGTTGTACACGTGATACTCTATGGCCAAAGAGTAGAAGATTGTTCAACTCTTACCAAATTGTAATGCCAAGTTCCTGTCCAAAAGATTCCAGCTGCCTCCTAGTTTGAGATACACATGGATTTGTAGGAATAAGAGATACCAACCCTCTTCTCAAGTACTTCCACTAAAGTGGAAGAATCCGTAAGGCCAACTAAATGATGAGTAAAATCAAATACATTGTTTTAAGCAATATGATGGTACACTAATTCTCAAAGTGAGTGTCAACTTTCTGAAAGAGGGAACAACTAATCTGGAGATAATTATGATGCCAGAATGATCATCCAGTTGTGGATATAGTCCTATTTCCATGGTCTTTTCTCATAGTCCTGTATTGAAAGATGATAAGGTTTCACTTCAATAGGTGATGCCCAGTACTAAGCAGTATTGCCAAAGTTTATGTGAATGACGAATCACTCAGTTTGAACAGATCCATCTTCAACCATATTCCATTTGTAATAATGATTGAATCCCAAATGTTCATTATCTGCAGGAAGACCTTTTGACTCAATAATAATTTGCATTTGCTTTGGTGATTCTTTCTGTTAATACATTTTCAGTCATTTCATTGTACAGATGAGTTGCTAATAACCAGAGAGGAGAAATGACTTTAGTTCTGATGGACTAGCATTACCAGGAAAGTTATGATATGATAAGGACCTTCAGATTGTATCTAAACTGTATTTAGACCCCTAACTCAGTTCTCAAGGTTTCATTTGGAATTTCTGTATACAAAATGAGATGACAGTATCAAAGATGATATTGTGAACAGTTCCAGTACTGTTCCAGTACTGCTAAGACTAGATGAATAAGAGGAAGTGAGCCTGCAGAGCAGCACTGAGAGTTTCTGTCAGACAAAAGAAGAACTATATATAGAAATGAGTTTTCAAGGGAAGTTGTTCAAGGCCACTTGGAAGAAAAAACATAAAAATGAGATGAACACTCATCTGCCTGGGAGTACTTTTCTCTTTTCTTGCCTAGAAGAGGGACAGTGACCCAGGAAATTTTTCTATGACACTTACAGCTCTTTGATTTACCTCAGAATAAAAGGGCTAAGACTTTTGTTTCACATGTATTTTGAAGTCCACAAATGAAAGTATTGATTGTTTTTAAAGAGAGAAAATGCCACCATTTTATATTTTGTTGTATGGTATTTCTAGCACATCAGCTGAATTATTGTATTGCCAAGGGCAAGAAGAGCCTATTGTTCGTTCAGATGGAATTAAAGTAAGAAAAAGAGTAGACTAATAGCCCTACTCAGTTTCTTTAGTCTTTGGAAATTTTTACTGATTACAGTCTCAAGAAATAAAACCATATCTTGATAATTAGATGATCAAAAAGGTATTCTAACTTCTTTCTTTCTTAGGTCTGATAGAAACTCAGTGTGAATTTTTTCATCTTCAAGGACTGTTCAGAGGAGAGGAAATTGAGGGTGGCACAAAAGAGTCAGGATAGAAAAGTGCAAATATTCTCTTTTAAGTTGCCCCAACTATTAAAATAGCTTTGGAATGATTTTTTTACTTCATTCTACCTAAGTCCTTAGGAGTTCTCTCAGCAGACATGAAGTTCAGCCTCACATATTGGTAATATACAGGCTAGTGGTATACGTGGAATCATAGTATTTTAGAACTGGAGGCAACCTTGTCTAACTCCATCATTTTTACACATGAAGAAACTGAGACCCAGAGATGGGACTTGTCTGAATTCACATGGTTAATTAGTGGCAGAACCAGAGCTAATTATTACTAGATCTATATAATCATTTCAAGTTGGCTAGTACTATAGCATGTGGTTGATTCATTTGAACTGCATAAAATGTATTTATAACCTAGAGGAGCTGGCTTCCCCATGCTAATAGTATCACATGATTGTAGTAAGTTAACCTAGTAGTACATGAGGTCCAATATCTCTTCTGTGTGCCAAACAGGGGAGGACCATTTGATCTCAAGCTAGAAAAGAAGTTTGAGACTGGGAAACACCTATGAGTGAATTGCATCTGTAGAGCTGAACTCCAGCAGCTCAGCAAATCACAGAAGAAACTCTCTATGACACCTGCTTACATGTCAGGGGAAAGTTTATGTCCCCCATCCCAGCCCACCCTTGGGTCTACTCCATCCAAATAGGAAAAAAATTATAATCATATATTGTCTGTGATTTATACTTTGTTTCAAATATTGTCTAGAGAATCTCTTAATTTCTTGATTTTTCAATAAAGAATTTTCTGAAAAAATCAGTTTTAGGTCAGTGAAACTCAATTTCAGACTAAGAGGATTCTTATATTTTGTTTTCCTCTCCTGTTAGTTTACTAAAGTTATCAAAGCAACTGTCATTTTTTTTTAATCTCAGGGCCTATAAAGGACTCCCTGGTCTTACTAAGAGAAAGGAGCATACTCAGAAATGTAATAAAAGAAATATTGATTATAGTGTTTTTAGTACTGGATATTTCCTTGCTATTAGTATTTTGACCCTGAGTAAAACACAGAAACCTTTTTTTAAGAAAATCTCAGTTTCCAAATCTGGGTGTTTTCGAAAACCCAGATACTACTCTTACAGTTACTGTTGCTACTTCCTAGGGTTTGAGAGTATGAGTTCTTTTCTCCTTCTAGTTCTGCACCAAGCTGAAAACAAACCCAAAAAATCCATGTGAGGAAAAAAATATGGTATCAGCTTTATTAGAAGTAAAACTGGATTGAAGAATATGGAATGAGGCTTCCTACCATCTCCAGCTCCTAATCTATACCTTGGTACCTACCTATGGGGAAGATGGAGTCTGCAGAGTAGACTGCTTATTCTGACAGTATCATTGAGAGTGATTGGCTATGTCACAATTAATTTGGAAGCTAGAAATTAAGAGGAAGATGGGCCTATGGGTCTGCCATTGGAAAAAAGTACCTATGTCCTGAACAAGGTCTACTCACTTTGTAAGAGAAAAAGAGTCATGTCAACTTAGGGACATCTGACATCACAGCCAGAATGCAGAGGTTAAACCATGATAGAACACTTACTTTTATTCTAATTTTATAAATCAGATTAATTCAATCCTGCTATGCCAAGGAACAAGCAGGGGTGGGGTGAAAGCCCAAAGAAGTTTCTATAGTACTGTCTGTCTGTCCCCTCTCACAAAGAGGATGGATATTCCTTCCTCCCTTTGGAATAGTGAAAAGTATGACAAGCACCCCCACGCTCCCAACATTCCTGTTTATTTGAAAATTAACATGACTTTTAATTTTTCAGTCCTATCCTTAGAAATTGTTTTAAACTAGGGGAAACCAGCAATGACAGTCCATTATGCAGTACAAATAAATAGGGTTAGTCTAATATACATTTAGGTTTTTTTTACTTCTCTATGCATAAAATCAACATAAATTCCAGATGGCCAACCTCATATCATCTGATTTACCTCAAAGTAGTATGTTACAGTGAAGACATTTGATTTTCATGAATTTCAATCATGAACACCTCTGCTACCATTTTATTCACATGGAGTTGCAAAGTCAAGTCTTCCTTTCTCTTCCATGACACCAAAGTATAATAATTAAAATACTCAGTTACAAATAACAATAATAGCAAATATGATGGGACATCTGTGTACCACACAATCTATTAACTTATTTGATTTTCACAGTAATTCTATGATTATCCTCATGTTAATGATAACAAAATTTAAATAGAGAAGTTAAGTAATTTGTCCAAATAATAAATAGAGGAAATGAGATCTAAACCCAGGCACAGTACTTATGAGTCAGTGTTCATAATCAATTGAATCAGAATAGAAATTGGGGGACAGATAGTCACTACTGTTATTCAAATGCTCCCCAAATGATTACAGTATGCAGCCAGGTTCAAAACCAGTGCAGCAACCCTTCCTGCATCAGAATAAGTAGGTATGTCTAGGCCACTGTGGTTCAGAATGTTGGCTGTTTGTAGTAATCTATGACTATATTTAGAGCTCTGTCAACTGAAGTGACAGTGAAGCAGTAGACCAAAAGGTGGCAAAAAAAGTGTTTGTGTAAATGTTGAACACTCTAGGTATTTCAACACAGAAAGGAGAGACTGCTTAATTTGCAGTTTTCCCTTTCTGTTCTATTGCCTGATATCCATTTATTATCTATTGAAATAAAAATCTATGATGATGAAGATCCCTCTTTTAATGGGCTAGGAGACAGTCTTGATGCTTTTCCAGTCTTTAATTTCCTTGATAATGAGAGCTATTCAATTTAAGCCATTGCAAGTTGTAGTATTTCAAATTGAGCAATTGCTTGTGTAATATAATTAACTTTAAAATATTTTGCTTATTCTACATTTGAATTTTAAGCAAAAGCAACTTTCAAGTGCAAGCTGGTTTATGGAATGTGGTGAGGGAGGGTTGACAAAGTGGCACAGAAAGTTATAAGAGATATGTCCAACTCCTGAAATGGAATGCACTATCTTGGGGGGTGGGAGTAGTTTTCAGCAGGTGGCATTCCCTAGCTACAGTCACTTTCTTCTGTGTATTTGATTTAATAACAGTGCAGGAGTAGTAGCTTTTATTAAATATTGATTGTATGCCAACCACTATTACCAGGTGCCACACACACACACATACACTCAAGCAGACTTCACAACCAATCTAAGGCTTGGAAAACTTCATAAATTTTCCAGGCTACAGCTATGAAGTAGTGGAACAGGGCTTAAAAAGAGCGAGGCAAGATAACATAATTGTTAAAAGCATGTGCTCAGAATCCTTGCTCTGACTGTAGGCAAGTTATTGCGGCTCTTTGAGCCTCAATTTCCTCACCTATAAAATAGCAATAATAATACCAAGTGCACAGGTTGTTTAGGAATTAAATAAGAAAATGAATAAATAGTGCTTACTACACAGTATTCTTTCCTTCGATTATTTATTTAGTGTTAATAAGCATGAGGCATTGTGGTAGGCATTAAGAAGACAGCTGTGAATAAAACAAACTCCAGAGACTTCCAGCCAAGATGGAGGCATAGGTAGACACAGTGTGCCTCCTTGCACAACCTAAATAAGGACAACAACAGTTTAGAAACAAGCAAACAAAAAAACAGAACTGACAGAAAATTGAGCTGTATGGAAGTCAGACAACCAAGGTCTGAAAGTAGACACATTCATCCAGACCAGTAGGAAGGGCAGAGTCAGGCGGCCAGGTAGGGAGGGGTCACGGAAAAAAAAACAAAACAAAACAGTGGCTTGTGGACCCCTGGTGCACAAGGCAGCAGCTGACGGACCCGGGCTGGGGTGGCAGTAGGCAGACCCAGTGAGGTGGCGGGTTGTACAGGAGCACAGCACAGTGAACAAGGAGGCTGGCAGACCAGGTGGTCCCACATTCATGGGTAGTTAAACCCCGTGAAACTGGGGAGCAAGGCAGACTGCACAACCCAGGGCCCCAGCGCAGGGAAATAAAGTCTCAAAACACCAATTAAAAACACCTGTGTGGGTTGAGGTGCTGGGAGAGACTTCCAGTCTCATAGGAGAATTCATTCGAAAGACCCACAGGGTCCTTAAAATGTACACAAACCCACCCACCCAGAAATCAGCACCAGAAGGGCCCAGTTTGCTTTGCGGAAGTGGTGGAAATGACTGAAATCCAGCAGAGAGTGGAGCAAGTGCCATTGTTCCCTCTCAGACCCCTCCCCTATATACAGTATCACAACCTAGTGATTGGGTTGACCTGCCCTGGTGAAAACCTAATACTCTGCCCCTCACTATGTAACAGGCATGTCCAGACCAAAAAAAAAAAAAAAAATGGCCCAAATGGAAGAACAGGTCAAAGTTCCAGAACAAATACAACTAAGCAATGAAGAGATAGCCAACCTATCAGATGCATAGTTCAAAGCACTGGTGATCAGGATGCTCACAGAATTGGTTGAATTTGATCACAAATTAGATGAAAAAAATGAAGGCTATGCTAAGTGAAATGACCAATTGTGATGGGAAGGAAACTGGGACTCAAATCAATGGAGTGGACCAGAAGGAAGAAAGAAACAACCAAACAGAAAAGAATGGAAAAACAAGAACTAAAAAAAAAAAAAAAAAAAAAATGAGGAGATGCTTAGGAACCTCCAGGACATCTTCAAACATTCCAACATCCAAATTATAGGGGTACCAGAAGGGGAAGAGGAAGAGCAACAAGTGGAAAACTTATTTGAACAAATAATAAAGGAGAACTTCCCCAATCTGGCAAAGGAAATAGACTTCCAGGAAGGCCAGGAAGCTCAGAGAGTCCCAAAGAAGTTGGACCCAAGGAGGAACACACCAAGGCACATCATAATTACATTAGCCAAGGTAAAAATGAAGGAGGGAATCCTGGAAGCAGCCAGAGATAAGGAGACAGTTACCTATAAAGGAGTTCCCATCAGACTGTCAGCTGATTTCTCAAAGGAAACCTTGCAGGCAAGAAGGGGCTGGAAAGACGTATTCCAAGTCATGAAAGGCAAGGACCTACATCCAAGATTACTCTTTCCAGCAAAGCTATCATTTCAAATGGAAGGGTAGATAAAATGCTTCCCAGATAAGGCCAAGTTAAAGGAGTTCATCATCACCAAGCCCTTATTCTATGAAATTTTAAAGGGACTTATCTAAGAAAAAGAAGATAAAAAACATGTACAGTAAAATGACAGGAAACTCACAAATATTAACAACCACACCTAAAACAAAAATAAAAACAAACTAAGCAAACAACTAGAAGTGGAACAGGACCACAGAAATGGAGATCACATGGAGGGTTAGCAACAGGGGAGTGGGAGGAGGAGAGAGGGGGAAAAAGTATGGAGAATAAGTAGCATAGATGGTAGGTAGAAAATAGACAGGGAGAGGGCAAGAATAGTATGGAAAATGTAGAAGCTAAAGAACTTACGACACATGGAGATGAACTAAAGGGGGGGAATGTGGGTGAGAGAGGATGTGCAGGGTGGAGGGGGATGAAGGGGGGGAATGGGACAACTGTAATAGCATAATCAATAAAATATATTTTAAAAAACTCAAACTCTAGCCTCATAATGCTTACAGCCTACTGAGGAAGACAGTCATTAAGCAAAAAATATTTGCAATTAGGTCAAGTGCAATGAAAGAGTGACTGCTAATGGTTAACACTCAGTAAATAAGAGCAAATATTTACTGAGTGGCTACTATGTGCTAGGCACTACGGCAGGTAAAGAATTCAGTGCAAGTGCACAATTGGAAGAAGAGTAGAAGCATTTTTTTGGAATTTTATTTCAGATCAGGGTGAGATTAATGAAAATATCTTTGCTTCTCCGGTCAATCAAGGAAGCTTTGGGGATGCGGGGGTAAAATTCAGAAGATCTTTGGTTATCTGCACTTGGAAGAGGAGAGATCAAGTTGAAAATCCGCCTTCCTCCAAAATTAGTTACTGGGCATCATGCAAGCCATTTAATGTGAGGGGCATCCCCAGGATGAGTAGCCTTTATAATTGGCAAGATAGAGATTTTAAGAAGCCTCAGGGGCCATGCCTTCTCTCTGAGATGAATGCTAAAGTCTGAATTTGCTTCAGAACTTGTCATAAGTCTGAGCAGGTAACAGGTCATAATTATATATCCTTTTTCAGATGCTTATTTAAATATTACCCTATAAAAATATAGTGGTTTACTGGCAAGGTATTTTCTAATTTGTGCATTTTTATTCTTCTCCATTATTACTCTGACCTAGGGTGAACAACCTGAAAAATATTGACTAATGTATCTTAGTAGTATAACTGCAAGATTTCAGGTTTTCTTGATTTTGTGCCAGGTCTCTGTTAATCAGTTCTTATCAACATTAGGTGTGTGCAGAGGACTAGGCATCTTCCAGGCTGGGGCTTGCTGCCAGTGAAAACTGTTGTCCTTTGTAGTGTAGGGAATATAGTCAATAATATTGTACGAAATATATATGGTGTCAGGTGGGTACTAGATTTATCAGGTGGATCATTTCATAAGTTACAAAAATGTCTAAGCACTATGCTGTATACATGAAACTAATATAACCTTGTATGTCAACTGTAATTGAAAAAAATGACTGTTGTTCTTTGCTGGAAGGCATCACTATCTTTGTGGTACAGTCTGCAAAGGGAGAATGCCTTTCACTTTTCATCCTTCTGTCACTTGGAGAGCTTTGTGTTGAAGCTCAGACTGCCCAGAAGTGTTCTCTCTTTTTTTACATTTAAAAAAAAATTAAATGACAGGTGATATACAGTATTATGTTAGTTTCAGGTGTACAACCCCATGATTAGACATTTACATAACTTGCAAAGTAGTCACCCTGATGAATCTACTACCCATACATAGTTATTACAATATTACTGACTGTATTCCCTATGTTATACTTTATATCCACAAGACTATTCTGTAACTACCAATTTGTACTTCTAAATCACTTCACCTTTTTTACCCATCCTCCCAACCTCTCCCATCTGGAAACCATTAAAATGTTCTCTGGATATACAAGTCCGTTTCTGTTCTGCTTGTTTATTTTGTTTTTTACATTCCACATATATGTGAAATCATCTAGCATTTGTCTGACTTACTTCATTAAGCATAATACACACTAGGTCAATCTGTGTTGTTGCTAATGGCAAAATTTCATTCTATTTTATGACTGAATCAGATTCCATTTTATACATGCACCATTTCTCCTTTATCCATCCATCTATTGATGGCCACTTACATTGTTTCCATATATTGGCTATTGTAAATAATGCTGCAATAAACATATGGATATATGTCTTTTTGATTTAGTGTTTTGGGTTTGTTTAGATAAACATCTTGAAGTTGAATTGCTGGGTCCTTCTTTGTCTCTTGTTACCAGCTTAGTTCTAAAGCCCATTTTTGTCTTGTGTGAGTATTGCTAAGCTAGCTCTTTTGTTTTTCTTTGTTTACATTTTCATGAAATATCTTTTTTCATCCCTTTACTTTTATTCTCCATGTGTCTTTCAATATGAAGTGAATCTCTTGTAGACAGTATACGTAAGGGTCTTATTTTGTTATGTATTCAGTCATCAAATGTTTTTTGATTGGAGCATTTAATCCACTTGCATTTAAAGTAATTATTGATAGATATGTCTTTTTGCCATTTTATTATTCATATTTTAATCTTTTTCCTCTTAAAGAAGATATTTTAATATTTCTTGTAATACCAGTGGATTGATAGTAATGAACTCCTTTAGCTTTTTCTTGTCTAGGAAGCTCTTTACCTATCCTTTGATTTTAAATGGTAACTTTTCTGGGTAGATTAATCTTGACTGTAGGTCCTTGCTTTTCATCACTTTGAATATTTCATTCCAGTCCTTTCTGGCCTGCAAAGTTTCTGTTGAGAAATCAGCTGACAGTCTTATGGGAACTCTCCTGTGGGTAATAACTGCCTTTTCTCTTGCTGCTTTTAAGATTCTGTATTTCTCTTTAATCTTTGTCATTTTAATTATGATGTGTCTTGGTGTGGGCCTCTTTGAGTTCATCTTGTTTGGAATTCTGCACACTTCCTGGACTTGTATATCTATTTCCTTCACCAGATTAGGGAAGTTTTCCATCTTTATTATTTCAAATAGGTTTTCATTTTTTGTTTTGATCTCTCTTTTCTCCTTTTGGCACCCCCATGATGTAAATATTAGTATGCTTGAAGTTGTCCCAGACTCTTCTTACAGTATCCTCATTTTAGGGGGTGTTCTTTTTTCTTTTTGCTGTTTCGATTGGGTATTTTCTGCTTCCTTATATACCAAATGACTAATTTGATTCATTTCTTCATCTACTCTACTGTTAATTTTCTGTAATTTATTCTTAATTTCAGTTAGTATATACTTCATTTATGACTGTTTCTTTTTTATAGTTTCCATGTTCTTTCTTATGCTGTTGAAGTTCTCATTAAGTTCCTTGAACATCCTTATAACCATTGTTTTGAACTCTGTGCCTATTAGATTGGTTGTCTCCATTTCATTTAGTTCTTTGTCTGAAGTTCTATGCAGTTCTTTCATTTGGAACCTGTTTCTTTGTCTCCTCATTTTGTCTGCCTCCCTGTGTTTGTTTTTATGTATTACATAGAGCTGCTATGTCTCCTGGATTTGGTTGAGTAGCCTTATGTAGTAGGTGTCCTGTTAGGACCCCAAGTTGGGTGTTCCAGGATTGCCCTCTTTGTGGGCTGTGTGCACCGCCCTGTTATAGTTGAGCCTTGATTGCTGTTGGCATGTCAGTGGAGAGGGGACTTGACCTTCAGACCAATCAGATATGAGGACTGGCTTCAACTACAGCAAAGGAGCTGTACAGGAGCTGACCCAACGGAGCAAGACTTGCTTTAGTGGGGCTGTGGTGCCTGCTGATTCTGCCCCATGAGCATTGCTTGTGGAGGTCGTTGGGCTGTAATATGGCTAGGTCAGAAGCTGTCTACTAGGTACACAGGCTCTGGGGCCTCCCAGGAAGTGCAAGTTCAACCACTGCCTGTGCCCTGCCTCAGGCGATCTGGCATGTACTATAAAGGTATCTGAAGATTGTGGCTAGTTGTGCTGGGTTTGGAGGCACCTGGGAGAGGCCAAGCTGCAAATCAAGGCTGGCTGTAGCTAGTACCAGGCCTGGGATGACTACGCAAGAGGTATGGGTACAAAGAGTCCACATACTGCTTGGTTGAGAGATTTTAAACAAGTCCAAAGCATGAGCCAAGAAAGGCCATTTATATGGAAAAGCCACTGGAAATGGCTTGGGTGGGCCCACAAGTTGAGTGTGTCAGGGTCTCAGGGAATTACCAGGGTGGGGTAAACAGTGTGAGCCAGGTTGATGGAGACTCAGATGTGGCACCTACCTGCCAGTTGTATAGGGAAGGCTCAGAAAAGGAACAGTGACCTCTGCCAGCACTTCTTTCTGGGAGAAAGCTGCCCCTCCAGCCCTTGCTATGAAGCCAGACAATTTAGTTCCTCCTTGTATGGCCCTGGCACCTTTTGAGCTGGTGCTTCAGTGCTGGAGTTCAGAGCAAGTGAATCTGAGTAAGTCCATACATGGGCCTGTTAAGAGGAATACCTAGAACTCCAGGAGCCCTCTGTCTCACTCAGTCACTGGTTTATATAGTCAGAAGTTATGGGAAATTTTATTCCTAGCACTGAAACGCTGGGCTTGGGGTTCTTATTTGGGCCTGGGACCCCTTGATCATCAGAGGGGAGCTCCATAGCCAAGATATCCCTTCTGGTTTTTAACCACACATGTGGATGTGGGACCAGCCCATTCCTACAAGTCTCAATGTGGCCTCTTCTTTTATCCCTAGTAACAAGACTTCTGTTCATCTAGGCCTTCAGATTTCAGGCGTTCTGCATGATGGTTATTCTGTAATTCAGTTGCAATTTTGATGTGGTTGTGGGAGATTCTGAGTACCACATTTACCTATGCTGCCATCTTGACCAGAACCTGTTCTCTGTCTTGATTGGAGTCTGTCAAGTTAAGGTAGCTAAGAAACTTGATTTTCTGCCTTTACTCTGGGCCCCTAGCTGATGAAGTTCAGTGTGACTTGAGACTGGAGGCATCAGTAGCTAAAAGGCTGTTCTATATAACTCTGTGAAGAAAGGTCCATTATACTCTCATTTTACACATGAGGTAATGGAGTTTCAGAGGCTCAATGATATGACCAAGAATAGGCAGCCAGTAAGCTATTCAAACTTGGATTTTCAGGTGATGGTTCCTGTGCACCATGCCCCACTGCTTTCTAAGGTTTCTGAAAAAGGCAGTGTCATGATCTGAGCTATACTTTCAAAAGATACTCTAATAAAAGTATTTTTATTGTGGACTATAGAGGGGCAGAATTAGACATAGAGAGACAAACTTGAAGACTTTTGAAATAGCCCAGTAAAGTGACATATGGGCCTGGATCAGTATTATGGGAGTAGGAATGAAGAAGAGGAGATATATAAAAGAGATTTATGGAAGTAAATCATCCTAAACTGTTATGTTTTAAAGAGTTATAAAGCCTAGAAATGAAAATGATTGGGCCCAGTTATCTATCTTTCAACAGAATATGATTATATCCACTTATAGGTGAGTCAGCCGTGATTCAGCCCAAGTGATTTGCCCAAAGTCCCAAACTAGTTTGGGAAAAAAGGAGCTGGCTCTCAGAACTCCTTCTTCCCAGTACAATCCTCTTTCCACTAAAGCATGGGGTGTCTGAACTCTGGTCCTTAGTGTATTTGTTTTAATTCATACATGTGCACCAGTGAACTTTCACAAGCAGTATTGTTATGTAACCAGCACCTGAGACAAGGCACAAACCATTTTTGGCACCTCAGAAGACCCTTGTGCCCTTTTTACTGTCACTTACTTCCCAACCAGGGATTATTTCTTCCCTGACTTTCTCTCTCTCATGTTAATAACTGTCTGGTAGGCTATGTCAGAGATTAGGAAACTTACTGTTGGGATCCTCCTGTTGGTAGACATTTAGATTATTCCTATCTTTTGGCTGTCACAAACAATGCTACAAAGAACATCCATGAAGTTGCTTCTCTGTACAAGTAAGAAAGTATTACTCTACAATAGAGCCTAAGTAATAGGATTGCAGAATTGTCATGTTAAAGGCTTTCCTTTTGATGGCTAATACCATAATAACTCCTACAAAGGTTTCACCAAGTTAATCACAACCTCAGTGTTCAGAGAGCCATTCCTTGTCTTCTTGCCAGCATGCAATATCATCAGTCTTATGACTTTTTTTTTGCCCATTAGATGAGTGAGAAATTGTAGCTTCTTATTGCTTTAATTTGTATTTCTCTAATGAATAATGAGTTTGAATATCTTTTTCAAATACTTTCTAATCCTTTGTGTTCTTGTAAAAATCATTTGTGCTATCCTTTGCCCATTTTTCTATGATTGTCTTCTAATTTTGGACTTGTAAGAGTTCTTTTTTATGTCATGGAAATTAATCTTTTTTTGTTGTTAAATGTGTTGCAAATGTTTTCTCATGCAGTGTTCTCTTACATCAAAATTTATTTTAAAAAGGTATTATTCTTTTGTAGATTCTCTTCTTATTCCTGTTAAATATGGAAAACCACATATTCTAGATTTTTCAGAGCAGGCTTAGTGGCCTCAGTGTTACATGTTCTATTCCATTGTCCCCCCAAATACAAGTATATATGTCAAATCAAGCTTTCCCAATTGTGAGTCAGAAAATGTAGTCATCCCACCAATAGTGGTTGGAAGTGCAGTTCTTGATCTGTTTTCCAGACAGGATTCAGCTGCTCTTTCAGGGAAAAATGTGGTAGCAGGACACACCTGTCTTATAGCTGTGGAATCTGGTATGTGCTAAAGGGAATGTGAGTGATGTAAGTACTGGTGATTCTCTCTCTTCTTTAAATTATGTATTTTAAAATATACTTTATTGATTATGCTATTACAGTTGTCCCATTTTCCCCTTTTGTTCCCCTCCACTGTCACACCCCCTCCCACCCACATTCCCCCCACTTTAGTTCATGTCCATGGGTTGTACATATAAGTTCTTTGGCTTCTACACTTTGTATACTATTCTTAGCCACCCCCTGTCTATTTTCTACCTACCATTTATGCTACTTATTCTCTGTACTTTTCCCTCTCTCTCCCCCACCTACTCCCCCACTGATAATCCTCCATGTGATCGCCATTTCTGTGATTCTGTTCCCATTCTAGTTGTTTGCTTAGTTTCATTTTGTTTTAGCTTAGGTTGTTAATAACTGTGAGTTTGTTGTCATTTTACTGTTCATATTTTTTATCTTCTTTTTCTTAGATAAGTCCCTTTAACATTTCACATAATAAAGGCTGGGTAATGATGAACTCCTTTAATTTAACCTTATCTGGGAAGCATTTTATCTGCCCTTCCATTCTAAATGAAAGCTTTGATGATAGAGCAATCTTGGATGTAGGTCCTTGCCTTTCATGACTTGGAATACTTCTTTCCAGCCCCTTCTTGCCTGCAAGGTTTCTTTTGAGAATACAGCTGATAGTCTTATGGGAACTCCTTTATAGGTAACTGTCTCTTTTTCTCTTGCTACTTTTAAGATTCTCTCCTTATCTTTCATCTTGGCTAATGTAATTATGATGTGCCTTGGTGTGTTCCTCCTTGGGTCCAACTTCTTTGGGACTCTCTGAGCTTCCTGGACTTCCTGAAAGCCTTTTTCCTTTGCCAGATCAGGGAAGTTCTCCTTCATTATTTTTTAAATAAGTTTTCAACGATTTGCTCTTCCTCTTCTCCCTCTGGCACCCCTATTATTCGGTTGTTGGAATGTTTAAAGATGTCCTGGAGGTTCCTAAGACTCTCCTCATTTATTTGAATTCTTGTTTCTTCATTCTGTCCTGGTTGAATGTTTCTTTCTTCCTCATGCTCCAAACCATTGATTTGAGTCCCAGTTTCCTTCCCTTCACTGTTGGTCCCCTGTATATTTTGCTTTATTTCACTTTGGGTAGCCTTCATTTGTTCCTTCATTTTGCGGCCGAGCTCAATCAGTTCTATGAGCATCCTGATTACCAGTGTTTTGAACTGTGCATCTGATAGGTTGGCTATCTCTTTATTACTTAGCTGTATTTTTTCTAGAGCTTTGATCTGTTCTTTCATTTGGGCCATTTTTTTTTTTTTTTTTGGTCTCGGTGTGCCTATTAGGTAGTAAGGGGAGGAGCCTTAAGTGTTCACCAGGGTGGGGCAACTCACGTTGTTACCTTGTGACACTGTATGTGGGGGAGGGGTCCAAGAAGGAACAGTGCTGCTTGCTCTGCTCTCTGCTGGTTTTCAGTCACTTCCCCCACTACCCACAAGCAAGTTGGGCCCTTCTGGTGCTGATTCCTGCATGGGTGTGTTTATATACATTCTAGGTCCCTGTGGGTCTCTCCAAGAACTCTCCTGTGAGACTGGGAGTTTCTCCTGCTGCCACCTCTACCCCCACAGGTTTTTAGAATCAGAGGCTTTGAGGCTTTATTTTCCGGCTCTGGAACCCTGAGTTGCAGGATATGCCTCGCTCCCTAGTTGTTTCCCCCAGTTTATCTGTACTCAAATGTGAGACTACCCAGTCTGCAAGCCACTGCCTTGCCACAAGTCCCCTCTGCCTGGTTGCCCATCTCCACCCCTCCTACTGGTCTGGGTGAGTATTTCTTCTTTAACTCCTTAGTTGTTAGACTTCCATACAGTTCAATTTTCTGTCAGTTCTGGTTGTTTTTTGTTTTTAAATTTGTTGTTGTCCTTCCTTTGGTTGTGCGAGGAGGCAAAGTATATGTACCTATGCCTCCATCCTGGCCAGAAGTCTCATGATTCTCAAAAACATGTCCCCAGCTGTCTTCTGCTCTGACACTCAGACAGCCTAGGCTCTTTGGAATGTTTTTTTGCCACTTGAAAGTGTTTGATTATACAGAAGGAGGTCTGGGAAAGTTTTTCCTTGTGTATATAAAGGGAAATGTCACTTCTTCTGTCACAAGGATAAATCTTTTAAATTTCCATCCATATTCTTTAGAGCTACAAAAATAATTGTTATCTAAGAAGCCAAAAGCTTCCTAATCAAATTGTTAAGCTCTCTGGTTGGTATTTAGCCTATCTATACAACCATTTTAAAGCATTCTCAGCAGTAAACAATTGCAAACAAATAATATGCTAATATGTTTATTCGGTAAATATTTATTGGATGTCTACTGTGTGTCAGGTGATGTTGAATAGAAAAGTGGATTAATATGTTAATTTCTAGCAGAAACTGGAGGATGAATAAGACCTGGCTTTTGTCTGCAAGGTACTTACATCTAGTAAATGTAAATTATTTCCTTTCATTGATGAAAAACACATTCCTAGACATTCTAAAAATAACCATATTGGTTAGTTTTAGTTAGAATTACTTCTGAGTTAACTTGATTCAAAAACCAAATTCAGCCTCATTCAGTAAGTGCCAGTGTCTATTTCCTCATTTTTCCCCCTCTCAGGATCTGATTATTATACTCTGTTTTCGGGAGAAGCTGGTATAGGCATTCAAGAAAGCAGAGAGATGCCTTGTCCTTTGCCACAGTTTTCTTTGTCCAAGTGTCAGTGACACCTTAAGGATATAAAATGATAAAAATGATCTTGGTTTGGATTGATGGTTATTTATGTAGTAGAAATAAGAGAAAACAGTGATATAAGGACTTTAAACATGTTTAAGCCTTAAGCATCCTTAGGAATGGCACATTTTTCACTGAAAAATATTCTGGGGTGATAATTCGCTTCCTGTTGTATACCAAACATGACTTGAGAAAAAAATGCTTCCCCTAGATCAGGGTGTCCAACTCATTTTCACCAGGGGCCACATCAGCCTCTCAGTTGCTTTCAAAGGGCCAAAATAATTTTAGGACTGTATAAATGTAACTACTCCTTAACTGTTTAGGAGTTGAAATTACATTCCGCCTTTTGAAGGCAATTGCAAGCCTGATGTGGCCCCCAGTGAAAATGAGTTTGATACCCCTGCCCTAGATTATAACAATGTTTGGGATTTTATTTTAAAATCAACCCAGTAAATATTTGTTCTGATAATTAGGCCTCATAGAGCTTCATGCTTAGTTTACATTTTTGTATTTTTGTGTGCAATGTGTTTAAGAGTAGATCAGCTTAAAAATCTCTATAAATATAGGAATGATCATTTTCCCCCTCTCTATCCTACCTTCTCACCTCCATCCAAGCTTTATTTGAAGCTTAGACCAAGTGGGGAAGTTCTAAAGCATAAGAACTTCCAGGATAGCTCTGCAATTTGAAATTTCCTCTCTGCACCTTTCCCTCCCCAGAGCACACATACTCACACCATTTTTTACAATTGTTCTCTGAAGGGATTGGCATGACTTTACTTATGAAAGATCTCCTGACTTATTTTTCCAAGTTAGTAGCACCAGTAATTCTTATCCCTTCCCTGTGGAGGAGGTACTCAAATCTTTCAGATTCCTTTGTGCACTCTTGGCTAGTTTTCTTCCAAGACAAGAATTTGTAGCCCTGAGGACCTCCAGAAGAGCCATACTACCCTCAAGATGTGGGAGTTCCACTGTTACATTGAAAGCTTAGTTAGAAATAAGAATAGAGTCAGAGCACACAGTAGATATTCGGGAAAGAGAATGGTGTGATGTGGTATGAAAGATGGGGCACTTAAGGGCTCATCTAGTCCAGTGATTCTCAACCAGCATGCCTGAAGGATACATTCACATGAATTTGTATCTGTTTAGCACTAAAACAGTGATCCTTATGAGGGTGTGGTGGTGGCAGGAAGCAGGTATTCCTCTTGTACGGGCTTCTAAGAATATATTTCCTCTGTGAAGAGCATATGTGTAGTTTTTAAAAACTGCCCTTTCCCCCAGGTTTAACTGAGCTAAATTTCCAAACATTATGCAACAGTTCAGTGGCAGAACTGTGTCTTGATCCCAGGTCTCTTTACTCCCTATGCGCGCGCGCTCTGTCTCTCTCTGTCTCTCTCTGTCTCTCTCTCTGTCTCTCTCTCTCTCTCTTTGGTGTTCTCTGCTATGGAGCAAAGAGAATGGGAGGGAGGGAGGGAGCTAGAGAGAGAGGGAAGGGAGGAAGGAAAGGAAGGAAGGAAGGAAGGAAGGAAGGAAGGAAGGAAGGAAGGAAGGAAGGAAGGAAGGACGAACAGCAGGTGAGAAAGAAGAGGAAAGAAAATAACTGCCTTTAATAGTGTGGTGACCATCACTATCACGTGGTACCTAAAAAAGTTTCAAATACTATGCACTCTTGATTTCAAATGGCAGCCAGACCACCTTTCCAACCTTGTCTCCTACCAGCCACCCTCCCTTGAGTCTTGTTATGGCAACACTGGACTCCTTGACATGTCATGCCTTGTGCTATTTATTAATCCATTCCCCCTTCCCAGAATATCCTCTTTCTCTTAGCCAGACAAAATCCAATTTGCTCCCCACAATGAAAATAACTTATCATGATGCTGGGTACTTCATGCCAAGATATCTGCAACTAGTAGCTTTTTGTTAAATAAATATGCATTAAACTTCCACACTTTTCATTTTATTTGAAGGAAAACATTGCTAGGGCCTAGCTCCAACATGGCCACCTATACCATTAAGCTTACCCTGATCTCTCATTATGAATTAAATTATTCCTCCAGTATTCAAATTGTCATTTATTCCTCTTATAGCATTTATTACTTATTATCTTCTAATATAGGAGTTTATATTTACATGTAGATTACACTAAGCTGGTAAGTACTTGAAAGCAAGGATTGTTTTATTTGTTTTTATATCTCTTCTCTCAGTACCCATCAGAGTTCTGCACACATAGTATATTCCCAGTAAATTTACTAAATGAATAAGGAATGTTTTCTTATTTTCATAGAAGTTCTTTTTTGGAACTGAACATATTTCCTGCTAGATTGTCAATTCTCCAGTGACAGATGCCTTATATTGTTTATTCATTCATTTACTTATTCATTCACCCATTTTATACATATTTATCACATAGCTGCTATGAGCAAGGCACTGTTTTAGGTGATAGACATATGACAGTAATAAAACAATGTCTGCCTCTGCCCTCACAGAGCATACATTCTAATGAGCAAGACAGATAATAGATACATACGGTTCTTAGTTTTCTAAAAATAATAATAACACAGTAGGTTAAGGGTATATAGAATGAAAAAAAGCTGTAAAAAAGCTGTAATTTATTTAGGGTCAGGGAAAAACTGAGTAGGTGACCTTGGAGCAGACACCTTGTCTTTCATTTACAACACTACCCTCAACTATCTCAAACCATTGAGTAGCTAGTATAGAGCTAAACATATAGTTAACTGCCTTTAATAATTATTGACTTTTACGATATCCTTATAAGGTAGTAGGGTAAGTGCCAATATTGATTACTACTTTTAACCATGAGCTCTGGAGTCTTGGGTTTGAAGCTGCCATAAACTAGTCTGTGATCTTGAACAAATTTCCTGTGTAAAATGGAGAAAATAGTACCTACTTCATAGGGTGATTTTGTGGGTGAAGTGATCAACATTAGGTTACTTATTGTGAAGACTGTATGCAATAATGAGTTCAAAATTTTTACAAATGTAATAGAGATCCCAGAAATAGTCCCACACATATATGGTGCTCTGCCATATGACAAGGTAGCATGTCAGATTGGTAGGAAATGTAGAGACTATTTAACAAATGAAACTTCAAAAATGGTTATCCAAATGAAAGAATCATATTTTGCTTTGTATAATGTGCACCCACATTTTTGGCCTAAACTTTCAGAAAAATAATCTTTTGTTTTGATATTTTAATTCATTTTTAATTTATTTATATTTAGAAACAAAACTGATTGTGGTATACCAGGGTATTATTTTGCATACAGATATCATTATTGCTTTTTAGAGTTACACTTTTAATGCAAAAGCATACATAAAATAATTAAAAACATTTATATAGATACGAAATTTGTACTACTCATGTATCATGTGCAACCTTATTTTTCCCTAAAAAATTTGGGCAAAAAAAATACACACTATACATGGAAAAAATATCGTAAATCCTATATCATACTACAATACAGGGTCCATTAACAGTATAAATTTCAAAACCACAACTTTAAAACTCCTAGTAGAAAATGTCAGTGAATATCATTCTAACTTTGGAAGGCACAAAAATAATAAACTATAAAATAAAAGACTGATATGTTTAACTATTTAAACTTAAAATGTTCATCAAAATAATGCACCTTTAAGAATGAGAAAAGACAAGTTACAAACTGGGATAAAACATTCACAAAACAGAACTGACAAAGAAATAATATCAAGAATATATAAGGAAGGTATAAAAAATTCTTAAGAGAGCACAAACAGTCCCATAGAAAGATGGATATAAGACATGAACAGATAATTCACAGAATTGCAAACACATATATATGGCTGATTAACTTATGAAGAGAATCACCATCATTATTAATCAGGAAAATGCAAGTTAAATCATAATAAGATACCAGTTAATATCCAGTTGTTTGGTGAAATGGCAAAAGGTGGCAATACCAAGCAGCCTTTCTCAATTGGGGTTCCTGGGGAGAATGTGCCTGTCCTAAAGCATCCATTATATATAAACAATAAACTTCTCACCTATGCATCCAGGACATTGCTGGTTATATACCATCCTTGTGAGGACTGAGGAAAATAGTCACTCAAATCATTTACTGTGTTCAGTGGTTCACATGACAAACTTCATGTGAGAAAAGCAACTATTGGAGAAGATGTAGAGTCACATGATTTTTTAATATATTACTGGTAGGAATATATAGAAATTGCTGCAAGCAGTTTGGAATGCCTTTTGACATTATCTCCTAAAGCTGGGCATTTATATATTATATTATCCAAAAGTTCTACTCGTAGATAAATACCTAATAGAACTATATTCATGTATAACAGGAAGTGAAAACAAGTGTATTTATAATAGCATAGTTCACAATACAAAAATACAAACAATATAAATCACATTAATATTAATAGTGAATTAATAAATTATGATATATTCATATAGTGGAAAATTGTATAGCATTCAGAACAAATGAACTACAACCAACACAAAAATATGGATTAATTTTAGCAATATAATATTAGATAGAAAAGTAAATAAATTATATGTCATGTTATATTTTTATAAACTTAAAAACAAAGTAACAAGCAAAATAGCACCAGATACTTGGAAATAAAGAACAAATGGACAGTGACCAGAGGGGAGAGGGGAGGACAATAACAGGAGAAAGAAGGGAAAGGGCAAGCAAAGGGACAAGAATAGAGGACTCATGGGCATGGGCAATGGGGGGATTGACTGTGGGAGTTGGGGGGTGGGGTTGGGGGTGAGCAATGGGGGAAAAGGTGGGACAACTGTAACTGAACAACAATAAATAAATAATAAAATATATCATTTTATTATGTATAGGTATAATACAACTAATTTTCATGGGCATGGACAATGGGGGAGGATTGACTGTGAGAGTGGAGCGAGATGGGCAGTGGGAAGTAATGGAAAAAAAGGCAGAACAACTGTTACTGAACAACAATAAAAAGAAAGTGAAGGGATAATAGATATAGGATTCAGCATGATGGTTATTCTTGGCTGGGAGGTGGAAGTCATATAAATGGGGAGTAGAGGAATCTTTATAGTTATATATAAACCATTGTCAAGGTTTTAGTTTTTATTTTGAGTTGTGAATTTTCAGGTGTTTTTATTATATTATTTAAAATAACTAGCTAAAGAACTAGGGAGCCAGTGCTGAGAGTGTGTCATGAACCATATATCATGACTGACTCGATTGTATGTACCAGAGAGCCTAAAATAAATACCTAAATAATAAAATACTTAGCCCAATGTTTTTTGTATGAAATAAGGCTAAGTAAATGGTGGTTTTCATTTCTAGCATTTTTTTTCTCCTCCAACCTCTGTACATTTTGCCTCCTATCAAGCAATCATTATTTTTCTGTTGCACCTGAGAATTAATTATTAGAAATATTAATTTGTATTAGGTATCCCCAAATGATTGAGAGAACTAGGTTCAAAATTTAATAGTTACTGAGTTTTCAATCTTGTATAAATCCATTAGACTTCTTTCATGGAATTGTGCTTTTTAAAAAATTATTAAAACTACTCTGCACATGCACTTTAAGGATGTTAGCATCACCAAAAATGCTTTAACTTCTGCATATTATGAATTTGGTACTCAAAATCACAATAGTAATTTTATCTAATAGTGGCAGATGGTACTGAATTAGAGCATTCTGCTAGAAGATTACAGTATGTGATGAATGGGTAGTTAGAATAAAAATTGTGCTTTTAGCCTAGATCTCTAAGTCTGTTAGCTATGATTATTTATTAGGCCTTATATGGTACCTTTTTTTTTTCATTCCCTGCCAAAAATATTCCTCTATTCCCACTATCAAAAGGGCTGAACTATTACTTCTTAGAAGAACAATTTTTAATGTCAGAGTGGGGCCAAAAGTGACTTGGAGGTAGTTGTCTGATTTCAGTGTATTTTTGTGGGAGAGGGTTTTATGTATAACAGGAAAAAGAAAACTGAAATACTAGCAGAAGGTGAAATTATGTGAAAGAAAACAGGGCACTAAAGACAAGGTAGTATAGGAGTGAAAGTATACGCATGAGGATCCAGAGGATATAGAGTTTAGACTGAGCTCTGCCTTCATATTATTGTTTGACTTTAGGCAAGTTACCTACCTTCTCCAAGTCTCCATTTTCTGGAGTAAAATTAAGAGACTAGGCTATATATGTCCCTTCAAACATGACCATCTTAAAAATTATAACAAAGAGGGGGACTTCTACTTCCAGGAAGATGGAGTACACATACTTTTTCCTATTCCTGCCACTAAGAACAATGAAATACTCTGAATATTATATATTAAAATGTCATAAGAGGACTGAAAGGTACAGAGGAGAAGGCAAATAGTCTACTTGGAACTGAGGAGTGACATGATATGACTTTCCTGGGTTTCCTTTTTGCCTCGTATGTCTCACACTTGGAACTGAAAAAAAGTGGCAACTCAGAAATGTCAATAGGTACAGACCAAAAAAAAAAAAAAGCCCCAACAAAAGCCTACAGTGTCTAGCAAAAGGGCCAGGAAAGAGCAGCCCAGTAAAGATGGAAAACTTATATAGACAATAGCTAAGTGTTCTGCTCTAAACAGCAGAGGGAAAAACTGGTTCTTTTCCCACCCATTTCTGGCCAAGAAAGGAACCAAGATGTCTATATTCCACAAGGCTCTAATAGGGTACTCCAACACTTCTGCCAGAGGACTGTCAGAGAAGACAATGTACCTAGCTAGAATTTTCATCCCCAATGGCCAGCGATAAACCATTCCTTCCCTCCACTCTCCCACTGCATCAAAGGAGACAATAATATAGGCAGCCTAGATCTCTACACCTCCCTAACAGTTGAAAGTTATAAGGCTGCTGCTCCCCATTGTTGTGGTATCAGAGGAAGTGGCAGAGATTCATGACTGTCATCACCACCAGCAGTTAGTGGAGACTGCATGGGGAGCTGGAACTCACACCTCTGCTTATCAGCAATGAGGAGATTATCTTCCTCAGATGTCAGTGGAGTTTAAATGGGGAACCTGGGATTCCACTTCCACTTGGCAGTAATGAGACAACACCCCCTCCCCCCTGCTAGAATGATGTTAAACAATGCCAACTAAAACAATGTTTGTATAAAATCTAGTGTCTCATAGTATCCAAAATGTATAGGTTTCAATTGAAAATCACTCATCATACCAAGAACCAGGAAAATTTCAAACTGAATGAAAAATAACTATCAATAGATGCAAACACTGAAATGACAGAAATATTAGAATTATCTGATACAAAGATTTCAAAGAAGCCTTGATAAAAATCTTTTAATGAGGTATTGTAAAATTTTTGAAGGAAAAATAAATAAATAAAAATTTAAAAGCCTCATCAAAGAAATGGAAAGTCTCAGCAAACATATAGAAGTTATATAGAAGAACCAAATGGAAAATTTTAAATTGAGTTATATAGGAAAATAATTTCTTCAACTTGATTAAGAGCATCTACTAAGAACCCATAGCTGACATTGTATTTTCCAATGAAAGACTGATTTGCTTTTATCCTAAGTCCAGGAAAATGATAAGGATGTCCACTTTCACCATTCTTATTCAATGTAATTTTAGTCATCTTAGCCAATGAAATAGCCAATTTCCTTTTCCTTAGCAGGGAAAGGAAATAACAACCATGTAGATCAGAATAATAAAACTGTCCTTATTTGCAGATGACATTTTCATCTACATAGAAAATCCCAAAGCATATACAAAGGAAATAAAATATTTTAGAGCTAATACATGAGTTCAGCAAGGTTACAGGATATGAAATAAGCATACAAAAACAGTAGTATTTCTATAGATTAGCAATGAGTGCAGGGAAATTTAAAATACAACCAAGTTAAAATAATCAAAATAAAATTAAATACACATAAATTCACCAAAACATGTACAGGATCTAATCTAATGCTGAAAATTATAAAACAATAATCAAAGAAATCACATAAGACCCAAATAAATGGAGAAACACATGTTTATGTATCAGAAAGCACAACAAATGACAATACTCTCCAAACGGATCTTTAGGTTCAATACAATTCCTATAAAATTTCCAGCAAGATATTTTTTTATACATAGACAAACTTATGCTAATATTTATATGGAAAGGCACAGGCTCTAAAAAAGCTAAGTAAATCTTTAAAAAAATAATATATTCAGAGGGCTCAATCTACCCAATGTTGTTTTGTTATTTAGCTACAGTAATCAAGACTGTGTGGTATTGGTGGTATGATAGATACATAGATCAGTGAAACAGAATAGAAAACAAAGAAATAGACCTTCACAAATGCACCCAACTAATTTTTCAAAGTGCAAAAGTAATTCAATGGAAGTAAAATACACTTTTCAATTAATGGTGCTGAAGCAATTAGTCATAGGCCAAAAAAATCAACCTAGATGTCTAAACTTAACTGTTTATACAAAAAAAAAAAAAATAACTCAAATGGGTGATGGACTTAATTTTAAAATGTAAAATTTAAAACTTTTAGGGGAAAAATAAGGGAAAATCCTTAAGCCCTTGGCCAAGCAAAAAATTTACTTAGACAAGACCAAAAGCACAATTCATAAAAGAATAACTCAATATATTATATTTCACCAAAATTAAATTTTTATTCTGTGAAATACATTTTTAACAGAATGAGAAGACAAGCTATGAACTGAGAGAAAAGATTTGAAAACCATGTATCTAACAGAGAATTAATGCCTAAGATACATATAGAATTCTCAAATTAAACAATAAAAAGTGAAATAACCCAATTGAAAAAGGGGCAAAAGATATGAACAAATTTTCATCAAAGAATATATACAGATGGTAAATAAGTACTTGAAAATATCTCAATATCATTAGCCATTAAGGAAATGCAAATTAACATCTCAATCAGATATCACTTATCAGAATGGCAAAAATAAAAACAATAATAACAACACCAAATTCTGGCCATGAAATGGAGAAACTGAATTACTAATATGTTGCCGATGGGTATGTAAAATGGTACAGCCACTATAGGGAAGTTTGGTTATTACTTTAAAGAATTAAACATGCAGTCACCACAAGACCCATCAATTGCACTCTTGGCCACTGACCCCAGTTGTAGGAAGGTTTATGTTCATACAAAAACCTCAATATGAATGTTTATAACAGCTCTATTTCCAATAGCTCATAGCTCAAAATGATGAACAACCCAAATGTCCTTCAATGTGTGAATGGTTAAACAAATTGTGGTATATCCATACCATAGAATACTAATCAGCAGTAAAGAAAATCAAAGTATTGATACATCCAACAACATGGATAAATCTCCAGAGAATTATACTGAATGGGAGAAAAACAATTCTGAAAGGTTATATACTATGTGATTCTATTTATATGACATTAATGAAACTACAAAATTACAGATATGGAGAACAGATTAGTGATTTCTTGGGGTTAAAAGTGGAGTGTTGGAGAGAGAGGGAAGTGGGTATGACTATAACAGCTACATGAAGGATCCTTATGGTAGAAATGTCCTGTATCTTGATCATATCAATGTCATTATTCTGGTGGTTACATTATACTATGTTTTGAAAGATGCTACCTTTGGGGGGAAATGGGTGAAGGATACATAGTGTGTCTCTGTACTAATTCTTATAATGGCAGGTGAATATACAATAATCTCTAGTTAAAAGTTTAATTTAAAAAAATGTTAAGTCAAATGAATCACCACCCAAGTGTTAGAACTCTTAAGTATAGTTAAATCCGATATCTGAAAAGCAGTGGTAAAAAAAGTCTTGAAACAAGAACTGGACAGGGCTATTTTTGAATTGGTGACCCCTTCACTTTCCTTCTCTAGCCATTTTGAGATAGACAAATAATGCAGTCACAGCAGTTATTTGTGTTGTTGTTGCCTGTCTAGCCTTACTACAGAGAATGTGAAGCTGCAGGAACTAAGCAGCATGCTTCCTGAAGGTATTCTGTATAAATTTTATGGATCTTGTTCTTTCACCTGTACAGCTTGGACAAAATGCATTCTGCCTGACCATGGGGATGAGGGACATGAATTTGTAAGGGAACAAGCATGTATATGAATGTGCACAAGTATGCTAATGCTGGCAAGATTAGATGAGCAGAGACAAGACAGGTATTAAGGATAGATGAATGTTGCTACATACCTACAGGGAATTTGGCATCATCATTCCCAGGAAAATATTGAAGATGAAGAAAATAGAAAAGTAGGTAATTCAGATTTGAGAATTCTTGTAGGATGTATGGAAATGTTATACTTTAGACATAGAAATATTCTGAAAATTTGTAGCATTATGCCTCTAAAGTTGAATACTCATTTACCACAGTACAAGTTACATTATGCCAAGACATTTCAATGTAACAGTTTTTGCCTGAATAAATATGTTTTGTGCTTTCATAGCTTTCATCTTTTGTAGAGGCAGCCATTGCCAATTGCTTTGCTTAGCTATTAAGTTTGACTTTTACCATGGGCTGTTCTCCCAGACTCAAGGTCAGTTTGCTGATTGGTATTGTTCCTTTTCCCCAACAAGCATTCATTCCCAGCTTATCCATTCAGAAAATGGGAACAGTATGCCAAGAGATTATATTTATTAAACACAGTTTTAATCATGAGATTCATTCAGTCAGGAGAAAGTATTAATGAGCTTGCCAATAGTCAAGTTACAAACACAAAATATCAGAAACATAAAACATAGGTTTATATTACCACAGTTCTTCAGAAGCTGCATAGGAGAAGCAGCTTCGAAGAGAAAACCAGTGGTGAAAAATGTTCAAGAGTCCTTCAGTACTGGAGGTGACTTAGACATAAATTGTATTCAAAGTGAAGTACACTCTTCACAAACACTATTCTAAGGCCAAGTATAACATCCATGAACTACATTTCTGGGGAAGGTAGGACATCTATGAACAGCACTTCCAAGAAGGACACACTGCATCCATGAATACTGTTACCACGAAAAGTACAACATCCACAGATAGCAATTTGAACCTAGCGCCACATCCCCATTGAAAAGTATGGCACTGTAGCTAATACAGGGATCCAAGTCCTTTTCTATTTGTGGAAATGTCAGCTACCCTAACTATCTGATATGTGCAGCATTGGCAAGAGAATTAGAATGAAAGATGTTACTGAATTATTTTTTTTGTTATTATCCTATGAGTGATAGATAAGTGGTCAATGAGAAGGCAGAAGTTTGCAGATGTTAGGTTGACTTTAGAAATGTTTGAAAAATCAAACGTTTATCATCATGTTTTTTTCTTTCCTTTGTAACTTATAGCTGTGACAAACTTTTGAGGATAAAAATTCTATTATAGAGTATGATCTAAGATATGATCTCATGTGCTTAGTACTCAGAGGCATGGAATTCTAGAATCATAAATGAGAGCAGATTTGCTGTTTAGATGTTTATATAATAATAATAATGGCAACAACTGCAATAATAACAATAATAAAAGTAAAAAAATAACATTTTTTGAGCTCCTACTGTGCCAGGCACTATTCTAAGAGCTTTACATTGATTATTTAATTTATTCCTCATAACAACCCACTAAAGTCATTTACTAGTATCAACCCTATTTTATAGACAAAGAAACTGAGAAACAGAGAGGTTTAATGACATTGTTCCATAATGCATCTAAAGATTTCCTTATTGGGGCTTGGATCACAGATTACCAGAGTATACTGTCAAGCCAAAGTCAAGTGATTGTCCTGGTGTAATACAGTCTGCCAAATTCTGGATTGCTCTATGTTTCAGTGAAGATATAATTTTCAAGGTCAATCTGTTCAGGGCCTATATTTTACATGGTCTGTCCTTAACTCCTATTCCAATTAGAATTCAGTTTCTCAGCTTTCTTGACTTCTGGAAACTTACTTATGATATCAGCCCAGTGAAAAGGTTTATAAGACATGCTTAGAACACATACATTTTTAAAATATTTTTCAATAACAGACAAATAAGTAACAATGTTTGAATGATATTACAGTTAATATATACCTGTGGTTTAAAGGTACCCAGTTGATACATTAGACTTATATTTTGGAAAATTGGTGCAATCCACTTGTTTCTAGCAAGTCATGAGCTGTAAGTCCTTTCTCTGAGATGTATGTGTTCAACTGGCAGAGGTTGGGAAGAGATTTACAGTTCAGCTTTTATGAAAGACTAGTGCCATTAACATCAGTCTCCATAGTAGTTTCAAAGAGGAGGCAGAGATGGACAGACAGATGGCCAGAGAGACAGACAGGCATAGAAACAAGAATAGTTCGAGTTGGACAGAGGTACGGATGGGCATATGGGGAAGGATAGACCAGGAGAGACATGGATAGACAAATGGGGAGAAATAGAGGCAGAGGGAAACATGGATAGGTAAAGGCATAGATATGAACAGACAAATATAGAGAGATGGAAGCATATCACAAGAGGTGTACAGACAGACACAGAGAGGCAGACAAACTATAGACATTCCTTCTATTTTTCCAGATATGGATATCTAGACAAACAGGGAAGAAGAAAAAAGTAAAGAAGGACAGAAACAGCAGTGAGGAACAGGGAGAAAAATACAGAGATAGATTGAAACAATTTGAAAATATAAGATGAAGGAGAGAGTCAGAAAAAGAGAGAAAGAAAGGGGTACAGAGAGAAAGGAGCCCCAGAAACAAAAAAGCTAAAGAACCATAGGGAGAAAGAAGAGAAACAAAAACAGGGATGAAAAGAGTCCAGATGAAAAGAGACAGAATGAAACTTGTGCAGAGAGAGACGGAAGAGACTCACACTCATAAAGAAAGACAGCCTGAAAGACAGTCAGACAAAAAATGGGGAGGGGAGTTGGAGACATGAAAGGAAATACAGTGGGAGACAGGAAGACAGAGAAGCAGAGAGAATATACAGACTGAGGAAGAGGGAAGGAACAAGGACAGAGACAGAAGAGAATAGGTATGCACAGAACCAGAGACACTACAAGAGACAGATAAAAAACAGGGACTAAAAAAAAAGAAACAAATAGTGAGAGATCCAATGAACAGTCAAACAGAGACAGTGACCAGAGATCCTTTATAAAAGCAGGGAAGAGAGAAAGTGAAAGATACATGGGGAAACAGACTGAGAGACTGAAAAACTAACAGACAGAGAAACAGAGAGTTGGAGAGAAACTATAAAGGAGAGAAAAATTGAAAGAGACAAAAAGAAATCCTTGCAGAGAGAACAGAAACAGATACAGAAAAAGAAAGCAGTAAGGAAGTAAAAAAGAATATGACAGAGACAGAAGTAGAGACATACTTCGACAGATTTAGAGCAAAAGGCAGAGAGATGAAGATGGAAAGAGACTGATAGACCAAAAGAGAAAGGACAGATTGATCGATCAACCAACTGATAGGCAGACAAACCAATAGATAGATGATTCAAAAGACAGAGAGCAAAATAAAAATGGATAGATATAAAAACAGCTAATTACATGGACAGATAGAAACACAGACTGAGAAATGGGTTGGGGCAAAGAAAAATAATGAGAAAAGGGGAGTCAATGACAGACATGGAGCCTAGACAAGAAGACAAAGAAAAACTTAGAGAGAGGAAAGGGATGAGGGAAAGGAAACAGAGGGACAGGGAGGGAGAGTGAGGGAGAACAAACAGAGACATGACAGAGACAGATTGATGCAAAATGACCAACATAACGGGAGGCGGGGATGGGTGGGGCAAGGGGCCATGGTAGAGTGAAAATGGAGACAACTGTACTTGAACAACAATAAATAAATAAACAAATAAATTAAGATAAGTGAAAAATGCAGTCTAAAATTACCCATATGGTATGACACTGATTAAAATTCTATTGTGCACTGAAAAGACTGGAATGATAAAAAAAGTATTTTAATATTTTGAACACGATTTTCACTGGGTAAAAATAATATTTAAAATTAAAAAAAATAAATTCTGTGTTTTGTGTCCTCACAACTGTAAACCTACTTTTGCCCAACTCTATATGCATATGTGTGTGTAGGTCATATGGTGCTGTTGTACTTGTCTTTATCTTTTATATTGTACATTTTCTCCTGCAACTTGCTCTTTTTCTACAGCATTATCCTTTTGAGCCTTATCCATGTAGCTCTAGTTCAGTTGTTTTCAAAGCTGTTTATATGGTATTCATCATATGACTATGCAATCAAATTTTCATTATCTGTTAGTAAACATTTATATTGTCACCATTTTTTACTACTGTAAACAACATTACAATAAATATTCTTGTAAAAACGGTAATGAGAAAAATCAGACAAAGACTCAATCTATCAGAAAGAAACAGAAATAAAACAAGAAAGAAAAGGATGCATGGTAATGAGACTTACTCTGGTGATCATTTCACAATATATAGAAATATTGAATCATTATGTTGTACAGCTGAACTAATTTAATGTTATATGTCAAGTATATCTCAAAAAAAGTATGAAAAGCAAAAAGAGAGAGGAAGAAAACAGATTGGGAAGAAATATTTCCAAGCCGTATATCTGGTAAGGATCTAGTATGTGGAATATAAAGAACTCTTTCTGATAATTTATTATTGGTTTACAAAAAAACATCAATTTCTGAATATTCACTTTGTATCCTTCTACTTTGACAAATTCACTCATTACATTGAGTAGTTTTTGTGGTGGAGACTATAGGGTTTTGTATAAACCCTATACATTATCATGTTGTCTACAAATAATGACAGTTTTACTTCCTCCTTTCCAATTTGGAAGCCTTTTATTTCTTTTTCTTGTCTGATTGCTGTGACTAGGACTTCCAGTACTATGTTGAATAAGAGTGGTGGAAATGGACATTCCTGTCTTGTTCCTGATCTTAAGGAGAAAGCTTTTAGTTTTTGCCTGTTGAGTATGATGTTGGCTGTAGGTTTCTCATATATGGCTTTTATTATGTTGAGGTATACTCTCTCTATTCCCACTTTGTTGAGAGTTTTTATCATAAATGGGTCCTGGATTTTATCAAATGCTTTTTCACCATTTGTTGATGTGATCATGTGATTTTTGTCCTTCATTTTGTTTATGTGATATATTACATTTATCGATTTGTGAATATTGTACCATCCTTGCATCCCTGGGATGAATCCCACTTGATCACAATGTATGATCTTTTTAGTGTATTGCTGGATCTGGATTGCCAATGTTTTATTGAGGATTTTAACATCTATGTCCATCAGTCATATTGACCTGTAATTTTCTTTCTTTGTTGTATCTTTACCTTGTTTTGGGATTAAGATAATACTGACCTTGTAAAAGGAGTTTGGGAGTCTTCCTTCTTCTTGAATTTTTTGAAATAGTTTGAGAAGGACAGGAGTTTGTTCTTCTTTGAATCTTTGGTAAAATTTGTGTGTGAAGCCATCCCATCCAGGGCTGTTATGTGTGGGAGCTTTTTGATTACTGCATCGATTTTACTAGTTGTTAGTTGGTCTATAGTCAGGCTTCCTGTTTCTACTTGACTCAATTTTGGAAGGTTATATGTTTCTAGAACTTTATGCATTTCATCCAGGTTGTCTAATTTCTTGGCATATAATTCTTCATAGTAATTTATTATAATACTTTGTATTTCTGTGGTATCAGTTGTAATTTCTCCTCTTTTGCTTCTGATTTTATTATTTGGGTCCTCTCTCTTCTGTTGAGTCTGGTTAAAAGTGTGTCAGTTTTGTTTATCTTTTCAAAGAACCATCTCCTGGATTCATTGATCCTTTGAATAATGTTTTTTAGTCTCTTTGTCACTTAATTCCTCTCTGATCTTGATTATTGCCTACCTTCTACTTGCTGTGATCTTTGTTGTTTTTGTTCCTTTAGTTCTTATAGATGTATGTGAGGCTATTTATTTGAGATTTTTCTATCTTCTTTAGGTAGGCCTGTATTGCTATGTCCTTCTTTCTCAGGACCAACTACCTTTTTCTGTGCCACATAGGTTTTGGGTTGTTGTGTGTTCATTTTCATTTGTCTCCAGAAACTTTTTGGTTTCTTCCTTAATCTCATTGTTAACCCATTGATTATCTAATAACATGTTATTCAGTCTCCATGTATTTGAATGTTTGGGAGTTTTTTTCCTTGAGGTCAGTTTCTAGTTTCAAGGCATTGTGACTGGAGAAGATGCTTGATATGATTTCAATTTTCTTGAATTTATTGAGGCTTGTTTTCTGTCCCTCCATGTGATCTATCTTTGAAAATGATCCATGGACATGGACAACAATGTGGGGATTGACTGTGGGAACAGAAGGTGGGCCAGGCAGAGGACAGCAAAAAGGGAAAAAAATGGGACAACTGTAATATAATAACAAAGCATTTATGTAAAAAAATGAAATGATCCGTGGAATACTATGAAGCAGAAATAAAGAAGGAATTCCTACCTTTTGTGACAGCATGGTTGGAACTGGAAACTATTATGCTAAGTGAAATAAGCCAGGTGGTGAAAGACAAATACCATATGATCTCACTTATAAGAGGAATCTAATGTAGGAAATAAACTAACAAGCAAAATAGAACCAGAGGCATGGAAACATGGAACAAACTGACAGATGCCAGAGGGGAGAGAGGAGGATGATAATGATGGAAAGAAGAGAAAGGGATCTGTCAAAAAACATGTATGAATGACCCATGGACATGGAAAGAATGACCCATGGACATGGACAACAGTGTGGGGATTGACTGTGTGAGCAAAGGAGGTCAAATGGGAAAAATTGAGACAACTGTAATACAATAACAATAAAAAATAAATTTAAAAAATCTCACTTCATAATAAAAAAGAACTCATAACTCAACAGCAAAAAGACAAATCAAATAATAGTTTAGGAACTTGAATAGAAACTTTTACAAAGTAGATATGTAATTGACCACTAAGTGCTTGAAAAGGTGCTCAACATCATTCATAATTAGAGAAATGCAGAGCAAAATCACAATTTGTCTAGAAGTTAAAAAAATGGAAAATGCCCACTGTTTACAAGGATGTGGGAAAATTGGGATCCTCCTAAAATGCTGGTGAGGATGTAGAACAGTTCTGTTGCTCTGGAAAAGTTTGGCAGTTCCTCAAAAGATAAACATAGAATTACCATATGACCTAGCAATTTTACTACTAGGTATATACCTAAGAAAATTAAAAATAGGTACTCAAATACGTGTACATAATAGCAATAGTCACAATAATCAACAGGTACTAGGTAGAGGTAGTGATTGTACAAAATTAGAATTTTTTTACTTTAAAATAGTTAATTTTATGTTATGTGCAGCTCACTTCAATAAAGAGAGAAAGAAGAAAAAGTAAGACCAAAAGACACACAGAGCAAGACAGACAGAGACAATGAGAGACAAATTGACAGAGAGACAGGAAGACGGCATGAGAGAGACCCAGGCATGCAGGTAAAGTAATAAAGGGAAAAGTACACACACACACACACACACACACACACACACACACACACACAGCCAGGCAGGTAGGCAGAAGGAGGGAAACAGACAATTGGAGTGAGATTTAAAAAAAAAACAGAGATGAACAAACAGAGGGAGTAAAAAGACAGAGTGATAAGCAAATCATGTAGAATGCAGAGAGAAGGATTAATATGTCGTTAAACAGAGTAGTACAGAGGCAGAGAGAAATAGAAAGAAACAGAAGAAAGAGAGAGAAGAAAACTAACAGATATACAGATTGACAAAGAAAGAACTAAATAAAGCAAGAGATAGACCCTGAGATGGAGAGAAAACAGATTACTAGAAAGAGAGAGAGCAACAGAGGGAAGAAACTGACAGAATCAGGGAGACAGACACATAGAGGGAGACTGACATAGACAATGTGTGTAGACCAAAAGATAACAAATAGAGGAGCTGAGAGCAAAACAGCATAACAGAGAGGCCTACAGAAAGAGAACCAGCAACAAAAAAGAGGCAGAGAAACAGATCTAGATGGAGGAAGAGTGAGAGGAAAACATAGAGAAATATAGCTAGACAAAGAGAAAGACAGAAGTTCAGACTGATATAAATACATGCAGACAAAGAAATAAGCAGAGACAGGCTGATGGAGAGACAGACAAATTGTACGGATACACTAGAGCACAGACATACAGACAGAGGGACAGACAGACAGGTGTCGAGAGACACTGACATAGTGAAAAACAAAGAGACATGTATAGAGGTAGAATGACAAATAATTAATAGAGACAAAGAAACAAAGAAGCAAATGAACAGAAAGAAAGAGGTACAAAGTACAAAGAGGCTGACATAGAGACAGGAAGGCAGATATACAGCACCAAAATGTCAGACCAAGACAGACAGGCAGGCTAAGAACCAGACATGGGCAGTTAAACAGAGTCTCAGAGAGAGAAAAGGGAATAGAAAGATACAGTCCAAAATCATTGGTCAGAGACAGACAAAGAGAGGCAGACCGGAAAGCAGGCAGGCAATGCCCAAATCACAGACAGGCAAATCACAGACAGATGCCCAAATCACAGACAGATAGACAAAGTGAGTTGCAGACAGGTGGCAGGATGGAGAGGTAGAGGGGAGAAGAGAGAGGAAAACACACACACAATGAAAACTGCTACTTAAAGGAACAGGGAGACAAAGACTAATAGAGAGACAGAACCTGAAAGAGACATACAGAATTAGGAGGGAAGAAGTTTGGCAGACTGTCATAAGATACAAGAACAGACAAGAAAACAGAGGTGGACAGAGTGGGAGACAACAGAGAAATAGCCAGAGACGGAACAAATGAAAAGCACTCAGACAAAAAATAGACATGCTGACATAGAGACAGACAAAAATGCAGACAGAAGGGGAAGGGTCATCAGGGACCATTTATTTATAAAGAACACATGGACAAAGCCAAAGGGAATAGGATCAAGGGTGGCAAGTGGGGGTGGCAGGGGAAACGTGGTGGAGGAAAATGGAGACAACTGTACTTGAACAACAATAAAAAAAAGAACATTGGGCTAAAACTAAGGAATTCTGAATAAACTTTTGATTTTAATTAATAAAAAGAAAAAAAGAAAGGCACTCTCTGATGCTTCATCCCCACTCTTCCCACCATCACCACCACAAATGCCCTTCATTGCTTAGCCTTAGGTGAGAGACAACAGGGAGGAATTTTAGCACAGTGTCTGGGACATGGTAGAGATCTGGAGGAAGGTTCAAATCATGCTGGCAAGGGGATGAATTCTAAAGTCTGAACTTTGCCTTCTGAAAATATCCCAGGGCCCATGTGCTATTAAGTAGGAAAGCATTTGTTGCATATCAGTACTGTGAGCTTTTTGTCCCTTGTCAATACCTTGAGGTTTGAGTTGTCATTTTTGTTTTTAAGCAAACACATGAAATTCCATTGCTTGAAGATTTCCCATTATGCTTTCTTCTTCCCTGGAGGAAAATACTTTGTTTCTTTGATAAAGCAAACATCGCTTTTACAGTTTTCTGTTCAGTGTCTTGTTTCCATAGTTTGCAATTCATATAGCTTTTAGGCAAGTTTCTGTAAGATGTTTCTAGTATTTAATATTCAGCTGCAGCCTCAAGGAGTTTAACATTATTTTCATTTTTTAAATGAAAAATCTAGGGGAAACTTCTCTTCTTCCTGGAGGCATTTAACCTTAAATGTCTTCAAGGGACTTCTGGCTTTTCCTTGATTATTACTGGAATCTGATATTTTCTGCCCCCAACTATATAAACAATGTGCAAACAAATAAGATGAACTCCATAGGTGGCATTTTTGTTGCTTCAGACTCTCAGGTGATTTTAGTCAGCCCAGGAGAAAGCTATGGGAAATGAAATAGATGCTAAAGACCAGCTCAGCCTCCCTCCCAGAATCACAAGGCATTTGTCATTTGGCCTGAGAGAACTGAAGAGCAAAAGAGAGGCTGCACGGTTTGTGCTTTGCTAAGATGGGGTGCAGGGAGCAAAATTAGCCTGGGCTCCTAGAAAGTTCCCCAGCCTGCTTTGTGGAGGCTACTTACCCTATAGAGAGATGAACAGGAAAGTCAGTCCTCCAAAGCATCAAACACCTACTGTTCAAAGGAGAAAAAGTCACACAGTATATGATTTAAAATCCAAGTTGGAATCCTGTCTACTGGAACTGTATCCATACTTACCTATAAAAAATAGTTTTTTTCCACTCTTTATGAAAGTACTGGATTTTTAGAATTAGGAGAATTCTAAAATCATCTAGTCCATAAGTCCCACTTATATGTGAGGAAACTAAGGAAGGGTGCCAATATAGTAAATAGTCAGTGTAGCCTCATAAGTAGTGATGTTAATGTGTAAGGCAGGCACTGATACAAGAGGTTAACTGAAAGAGGTTAAGAGGTTAGGCATCAGATTAACCTGAGGTCTAGTTAACCTACATTATGTTCAGTAAATATTTGACCTCTCTGTGCTTCCTGTAAAATGGGGAAGATGATAGGACTCATGGGATGGTTATGAAGAAATAAATGAAGTAATGCAAGTAAAGGGTAATATGCTTCCCACAATATCTGGCATACAATAGATGCTTCATATTTTAGTTCTTATTAGCTTAAAAAAGAAGTGACTTGATAGAATTATGGTCTCTTGATCTCTTGTTCAGTTCTCTTTGAAAACTAGGTTGTATATAGTAAACAGTGAATGTGTAACAATGTACTTAGTATGCACTCCACCTTTGCAGGACTAACCCTCTGTGCCCTTTGTTATTGTTATTGTGAATTTTCACAGCTGGAGGGGTAAATAAGAGGCTAATGAGCATTTTCCTCTAACTACATCACTCCATATTTGCTTCTAATCTTTGGTTATTGTCTGTCGGCCTTCTTAAGTGGTGGCTACAGCCGGAGCTAGAATGTGAATTGCCCACAGGCCTCCAAATGTTGAATTAATACATCTGTCCAAAGAAACTGAGCACTCCAGACTTAATGAGAGTCACTTACCCAAATTGGGAACTTTGTAGATCTGACTAATACTCCAGCTCTGGTACACATTGCTGCAAATCTCTATTATTAGAAGGCACATAGGATGGGGAACTGCTGGTTAAGCCTAATTGCATTGTGCAAACCGCTTGCTCCCCAGAGAAGCTCTTTGAAAAGCCCTGCTTCAGGGGCACTAAGCCCACAGCTCAGAGCTGCTTTGTGTCTTAAAACAGGTCATCTGTACACAATATCCAAAGTCACCTGAGGGGTGAAACTCCAAAGTAAATTCAGGAAGATAATGATCAACATTCTGCTGAAACCAGGGGGCACATGGGTTCCTTTTATCTGTATGAACTATTACAAAGTTGAACAGGGGAATTATATTCTGAAAATAAGTTGAAACTCTTAGTATTGAAAGGGTCTTAACCTGGGAATTGATTCCATTTACTTTTATAGTTAAGCCTTTTTCATTTGAAAGACCATTGCTTGTATGGAGAGGTTTAGGGGAACTCAAACTTTATGCTAAGTGTTAATTGCTGTCTCAATCGCTGTTAATTGTTGTGTATTGGGAAAAATAGAAACATGGTAGACTTGCTTTCTGTCCAGTAGGAGAGTACAATCTAAGACTACATATAACTGATATGAGCTTCTTTCAGAGTAATTGTTTAAGTTGTGATTCACAGATACTTTTCATAACTTGACCCCCCTGCCTCACTGGCCAAAGAAAGCACCTGAAGTCATTCTTCCACACAAACTGAAAGACTGCAGTTTAATGATGCTACTGCCACCGTCAAACAACTTTGATCAACTCTATGGTGCAAGTCCCTCTCTTCATAGTCCAGTTAATATTTAAGAGTAAGAGATAAGCATGGGTAGAAATCCTTTTACTTTTTCTCTGTCATCAGCTATGTTGTACTGTAATAGCCTCCTACCTGGCATCATGGCCTGTAGATGTTTACTCATCTCTGGCTTGCACACAGCTGTTCTGTTTCGATGAAGAGAGATCATTATTGGAGCCCTGATTCTGTCTGTGCTAGTGCCTACCTCCCATGGACACAAGCACCCGACCTGGTTTGGGGCAGGAAATGAGGGACAAAATATAATCTCTATTTTCCCTTGAATTGACCCAAGTCTCACTTTCACATTCCTCATCAGCTAGTTGGAAATGGGATTTCTCCATGCTTACAGGCTAGTTCAATTGTTTGTTCTTTCCCTTTTGGTAAGCAGTTTTGGCATGGGAAATCCTTGTTGAAGGGAAATGGGGATCCCAGGTTTACATCAAGTTGGAGATGATAGCAGAGATATTTAAAAGCAAGGCGAATTAAAGCAGGAAGAAATCTGGCCTCTGGTAGACACCAAGAACTAGTTTGTATCTGTTACATTACTATCTTCAGTACCTAAAGCAAGGAGGACATTTTACCTAAAACATAACAGAAGGCAAAAAGCAAGGTACCAATATAAAGAAAGATGAAGTTATACATTTATGAGGACTCTTGTATTGGCAGTAAAGCAGTTACACATTGGTCCACTAGGGAAATGAAACTATGTGAGACTAGGGGTGTGGTTCAAGTTTATTATTCTGTAATTGTACCTGGAGTGTCCTGTCTGGATGGGAAAAATGGTAAGTATAAACAGTGTCTGCTGGCAGGTCCACTGACTCATTAATGGGAAGGTTAAGAGGAACGTGTAAGCTGGAAAATGCTCTGACCTTTCAAAAATTGCTTGAATTGTCACAGTAGCAATTACTCTTCACACCACTTATGCTTTATCAGAAGTGAAAACTTGTGGCCTGTTTGATTCAGGGGTTATAGTTCATCACAGGCTGTGGAGAACAAATGACAGGTTCTTAAAAGGGACTTAAAGTTGGAGCTAGCCAACCAAATCTTTCCTGACAGTCTTTAGTACTTCATTGCCATCTTTTGTTTCTATGCTTTAAATCCTTATTTAAGGACCAGTTGAACTCAGGACTTTCTCTGAACTTTATTCAGTTATGCTAATGGGGGAGGAAGGGTGAGCATAAAGCTCCATCAAAGAGATAACTAGCTTTGTAGCAGTAAATCTCAAACTGATCAGGAAACTCATTGCATTGCTTTTAGAATACTCATTAATGGCACGCTTTGACTGGGAGCTCCCTCAGTTTGTTCCTCCAGTTTAGTATCTAGATTACAGAAAATAATGGAGTATCTTTTACTGTGCCTTTTCCTTCCAATAGTTCTTCCAGCACATTCTTCTAATCTTAATATCAAACCTATAGAAAAGGCCAGGAATATCCAAATTTCTCCTCATCTGTGCTAAAGAAACCAAGCTTTCTGTTAGAACTGTGCATTTTGTCAAGGATTATGTGAATATTGATGTTGGATATTATCCTTGTTTACCAGTGATAGCCATTGCCATCTGTGCTATACTTTACATTTTCAAAGTGCTTTGTGCTAACAGAGGAAAGAAAAGGGAAGGAGGGTATTGCATTAGCATAGTAGACAGTATGAAGTCAGAAATAACTGTGTTCAAATCCTGGCACCGCTATGTCCTAACTGTGTGACATTGTATTACTTGCTTCTCTTTGAGACTGTTTCCTCAACTTTAAAATAGAAATAATATCTTCATACCACCCTTGTCAGGTCATTGAAAGATTGAAATAGAGCAATATACTAAAGTCCTCTAGCATAATGATGGATACAAAGTCAAAGTTAGGACTCTGTAAATTATTATGTCTATGATTTACAAAGACAGAACAAGAGAATCATCTTGTGATTCAGCCATTGAGATTAAATCCTTTTGAAATTTACATTTTCTAATTTTTTTCTCGCTGCCTGTTTTTGAAAATGTGATGTATATTTTATTTCCTGACCTTCATAACTGCAGCATATTCTATTTTCTCATTTTATTACATGACATAATTAATAGATTGAGTATTGTTAGGAATCCAAATTAGTCAAAACCTTCACATATCTAGACAATATTCCCATCTTTCTCCTTAAATCCTGGTATGTGTATGATTTTAAAAAATAAATATACATTGGGTATGTGTATGTGTGTGTGCATATAGACACATAGACACAATAGCCGAAGTCTGTGAATAGTTCAAAATGCTATATTTGGATCATCATATTATAATGTTTAATGTTATAAAGTTGAAAACAGGGAAAATAGATTTATTGAGTTTTAGATTGGATGAGAGCTTATACAATCATTTAATTCAACCACCACCCCTACTCTGCCACCTCAATACAAGATTACATATGACATATTCCTGACAGACATTCATCAAGTATGTGTTTAAATACTCCAAATAACATTAAGATCACTGCTTTACAATGAAACCACTTCCCTCTTCATGGACCTCATGGGTTCTTGGGGATCCCATGAGGTGATATTTTAGTAGTGGACCATAGTACTGGGTACGTAAATGTTATCTATTATCATCACCACATGGTTGGACCACTCTAATTATTTTGAATTTCTTCTTTCTATTGAACCTTAAGCTTCCTCCTGGGTTTTAGCTTTGTACTATAAAAAAAAAGCAAATCAATTGTCATCTTTTTTTCTAAATGATTGTCCTTCCAATATGTGAATACAGCTCCCATGCCTTAGTGAAGTTTTCTCTTCACTAAGCTAAATATTCTAGTTACTTCATAAGACATGGTTTCCAAAGACTTCACCCCAGTCACATCCCTCTGGTGACATTCAATGTTGCTTTTGTTGCCCTCCCATCACAACAAAGCGCAGTAGTCAGAACAGAAGATAATGTGTAACAACTTCTCGAGATCTAGAGTACACTTAGTGCCTCTGTTAATACAGCCTGAGTTATATGTGATTTTTTATGGAGCCATTCATATTGTTGTCTCATATTAAACTTGCAAAATAAACCCCCTAGATCTCTATAACACAACTTACAGTGAAGTCATATTTTCTCCATTCTGTTCTTCTGTGGCCACCCTCTTTTTTTCTTGTATTATATTCCATTTTCATGGTTTTGGGCCCATTATTCCAGCCATTGTTCCTCATACAAATAAAGATAAATATAATAACAAAAACCAGGAATAGTGGCATTCTTCTAACTCAGAATATTCCCAGTAATTTATTAGTTCAAGTGCTGTTTTTCACCATCAACTTAGTATCACTCTGATCCTTTGTGAAAACCATAGTGAATCTGATTTTTCCTTCTTTCCCAGAGCCTTCAGCCTCTGCTCTGTTCTGTCCAGTCTTCAGGAGAAATCACTCTAGTCTTAATTCATTGTTAAGACAATGTAGATTAGTGGATGGCCATGTAGTATATGAGAAAGAGCATGAGTTTTATTAGCTTCTTTATTAACAGGTTTGTCTTTGCCATAATCGCTGTCCTTTGTTTCTATACGTCTAGATTAACACATCTTTGAAATGCCCCCCTTTCAGAGCCCTCCTTCTAAAGTGTGCAAGATAGCACATAAATTTAACTATCCTTTAATCCAAGTTGATTCCTCCCACCTACATGTAATCTTCCTTACCTTCTGTCCTTAGTCTGAAATGCAAAGAAATTATAAACTGTTATTTTCCAAAGTTTTTATTTTCAGTTTTGCTTCCAGTTGTATCCACTGTTTGGCTCAAATAAACTTTTATGAAAATTCAAAAAAAAAAAGAGCATGAGTTTTACTAGCAGACAGATTTGGGATTAAATCCTGGCAATCCCACTTACTAGCTATGTAGCCTTAGACAAGCTACTTAAAGCCTCTCTAAGCCTTAGTTTACTGTGGCTTTAAAATTTCAATGAGATAGCTTATGTACAGTAGTGCCTAGATGATACACAATAAATAGCAGTGACAATTATTTTTGAAACTCAGTTCTATCATCAAATAAGTTAAATATACTCTCTAGCTTTGTCTTATCTACAGTTATAACAAGCAAGCCTGTTATACCTTCATTGAAAAAACATGGATTAAAATATTGAACAGGACATGGGCAAGTAGAGGGCCCCATAGCAACTGTTAGAGACCTACCCCCAAATTGTTGTCAACCCATTCATCACCATTCTTCTTCAACCAACTAGAAATCCAGCTAAATGTGTTATCATTTAATTCATATTACTCTGTCTTTTTGTAAGGCAATTGTGAAAGATTTGCTGTAAAGCTGTCATTACAGTATCCTTTCCAAAGAAAAAATAAATTAAATTACAATATCTTTATTAGAAATATTCTTAACACTGGCTTCTGTAGTCACCGTTTACTTTCCTAAGTGCTTATACATAGTCTGTTTAATAAGCCATTTTTTAACAGTGACAGTCAACAGGTTCCACGAGCTGTCATTTTAGAATCTATGCTACCTTACTCTTTGAAAAAGAAACAGGAGAAAAACATAACGATGGTATATGTAGTTATAAAGGGTGACTTCCCAAGTTTTATTTACTTCAAAAGCAGCACTGCATTCCACCCTGGGCCAAGGAAAATTATATATGAGGACTATTTGAAAACATTTAACTTGGCATAGGTATTTAAGGAATGGTTAAAACTACCTGGAGTTAACATGATAATTTTCTTTATCAAAACAGAGCTAGTTTGATTCTCTTCGGTTCCTCATCTTTAAATATTACATTATTCTCTGTTTCTCCTTCCATATCAATTAGTGCATCCATCTATTTTTCTGGTACTAAGGGGAGGATCATTGGTTGGTAATTACAGCAATGTCCCAGGGCTCCTATTTTGAAAATGCACTCCACATTCATGACCTTCTAGGCTCAGGTAACAGTTGCTCTTTCCTAGGATTCTGTTGTTTATCATTGTTGGCAACTGTTATTTCCTCCTGCTTTAGTTAATCCAGAAAGTTACTTCCCTAGAGGTTGTGAGACTACCCCTCTGTCAATATGACCCTTTGCTTAGCTGTCCCTGACCTCTTATTAGAAAATGGCTATACCCAGGGCCTCCAGGACAAAATGCTGATCCAATATTCCCAATCAGCAGAAAGGATATGAAGGAAGGCTAATGTGACCAGCATACTATACCTTTAAGAAATACTCCTTAGAGAGAAAATGAGAGGAGCCAAGATTCTCAAATGGCTAAGTAGATGAAAGTAAGAATAAGCAGTTTGCAAGATTGGGGTACTTTGGCCAGCAATTGGCTAAGTGGCCTTGAGCTGATTCCTCTGGCTCATTCTCATTACTCTCAAGGCATATGCATTCCCCACAGGGCAATCACCTCAAACCAACCATGAAAGTCCTGCAGGATCTGATGTTAACTTCCTGTTCAACATCTTTCACTGTGTTCTAACTACTATGGTCATTATGTTTTTAATCAAAATTTAAGTAAAAAAAATAAAACAAGTGGTTGAACCAAGAACATTTTTTTAGTTTTTAATTGATTAATGTGAAAAACTTAACGAAGGTATACAGATGATGTCTCAGTCAATGGATTACCTTTATTGTAGTTTCCATTTAATGAATACTTAGCAAGTGCTAGCATTTTGCTGAGTACTTGATGTGCATTATGTTATAGGGTCCATATTATAGCCTCATTTTGCAGAGAAGTAAACTAAGCTCCAAAAGGGTAATTAGTTAAGACAAGGTAATACAGCAAGTAAGTGGTAATCCTGGTACTCAAATCCACGTCTGTCTGCCAACAGAGCCAAACTCTTAAAAGTCATTATAACCCTGACTTGTGTGGCTCAGTGGATTGAGCGCTGTCCCGCAAACCCAAGGGTCACTGGTTCGATTCCGCATGCCTGGGTTGTGGGCCAGGTCCCCAGTGGGGGGCATGCAAGAGGCAACCCATGTTGATGTTTTTCTCCCTCTCTTTCTCCCTGCCTTCTCCTCTCTCTAAAGATAAATAAATCTTAAAAAAACTCATCATATCTACTTTCAATGCCATTTTATTAATGAGTGAGTAGAATGCTCTGAAAGACAGATATCCCCCTCCCTGAATACTTAAAATGAACTGTGGCTTTACCAGATACTCCCCCATTGCTCTCCACCCAGATCAGTATCTTCACAGATATCCAGTCTCATGTATGTCTTCCCTTTGGTTTAGCTCATGCTATTCTCTTCAACACCCTTCACTCACTCTTTAACTTGGAATTATCTTTCTCCTTTCTTCCAGTAAAATTCTACCCATCTTTTAAATGCTCAATTCATTTCCTTTTCTTCCATGAAGACCTTCCTCACTGACTTCTCACTTTCCCATGTCCTTATAGCAGTTATTGTTGTGACTATAATATTTAGCTGTTTATTATACACTATTTAGTGTTTATGAATCTAAGTGAGGTCAGGAATCATGTTTTATACTTTTGTATATTTCCATGTCACCTTATACAGAGCCAGTTGTATAGATGTTCAATAAATATTTGCCTTGACTTTAGTAGAAATATAATGATCAATTGAATTCTTTGTGCAATATATATTTCTCCAGAGAGTTCTCCTAGCTGCTGATCCCATTATAAGAAATTAAACCTGTGTCAGAAGTCTTCAAATGAGTATTAACATTACTTTGCAACATCTAGACAAAGTACTGAAATCTGTGATCTTTAACTTGCATTCCTGATGATACCTAATAATTAGCATAATGAGAGAGTTGACAAAGTGTATTTGTGAATTAGCTGAATAAGTCAGTATGTGGGATCTCTTCTTAGCTATGCCACTTACTAAGAGATCTGGGACAAGTCCTTAATCTCTCTGAGCCCTATTTCCTTATTGTAAATAAGGTAAATGAGGATAATAATACCGATTTTACCTCAGTGGATTGTTAAGAAAATTTAAATAAAAATTAACTTATTGGAACATGTTATAAAATATAAACCATATATAAAATGGGTTTATTATAATTACAATTATATTTTCTAAGCATTTTTAATTATGTAGGAAAAAAGCTACTGTTATCAATTATTTAGAATTAATTCCATTACTTCCTGCAAAAATAACTCCCACTTAGTCCTCAAAGCAAGGTAGGCTTGACACAGGGTTTCTGAAAGTTGTTCAGGATTCCTTCAGTGATAGAATCATATGCTCTGATCTAAAAACTGAGCAGTGTGGGTACAAAGAAGAAACCACTTTGTTTTTACTAGGTAATAGGGCAGCTCTCCGGTTGCACAGTTGGGGCCTTTTGTAATAGTCCTTGCTTGCTGTGCTGCCCAAGGGGTGAGTTAATGAACCACGAGAGAGTTGCTCTGAATTAAAAAAGGTCATACCTGACATGATCCATTTCAGCACAAGCATCCTGTTCAAGGGGGAGATTTCTGTTTAGGACCATCTGCGATTTACTGAAAACTTAAATTGTGTGGATGGCAGAATGGATGTTAGAAATAAATGTTAGGTGAGAAAACCCACCAGGAATTATAGAATCATAAAATGTGAGAGAAGAAAGATCCTTTAGAAATTATGGAGTCTATATTCCTCATCTCACAGGTGAAGAAACTAACATCCAGAGATCTAACATCAAGATAACACAATAAACTTAGTGACAGAGCTAATACTAGAAGTCAATTTCCTTCATCTCCATACTTCTTGTCCACTGTACTTTCCTCTTCATCAGTTCACTTAAGTTAAATGTTTGAATCTTTTTAAGTAGTGATACCAATTTTGGTGTCATTCTCTAAATTTGAAAAGCTGTCTCTAATCCACTAGCCAGGAACAGTTGGAATGTCCCATCCCAGTTATTCAGAATCAGACACTTACAGGTTTTAAAGCCATTTGTACACCTTAAAATTTCTGCTATCTCCAAGGAGTCAAGTAGTCATTTCATACCTACATACTACCATATTTTTCAGACTATAAGATGCACCTAGGTTTTAGAGGAGGAAAACAGGGGGAAAACTTTTGAAGCAAAAAATGTGGTAAAATATTTAATAATATAAATAACATAGTATTTCACCAATGTAAATGTAAACAGAACTCAACAGCAGCATCAACAACCATTATTCCTCCCAAATTGGGGATGGGGGGAGTGCGTCTTATAGTCCGAAAAATATGGTACGTAGTATTTCTAAGTTGTTTAAATCTCAAGGAAAATTAACAGGTGCCAGCTTAATGAACACCTGAGTGGCATAGTGGGATATAACATCACTGTAGACACTGAGTGAATTCAGAATTCAAGATAACCAACAGGGAACTTAAAAAAATCACTTACCCTGCCTCTGTGAAATAGACACCACAGTATTAGCAATATGTCTGTGATTCTTCTCTGGTCCTCTCTTTCACCCTTAGATCACATTTATCTCAACCAGCACCTTCACTTCATTCCCCACTCTCTTCTATTTTTTAATTTAATTTAATTTTTAATAATTTTTTATTGTTCAAATACAGTTTTCTCCATTCTTCCCCCACCAGGACTCCCCTACCCCACCCATTCCTGCCTCCCACCCTTGAACCTAACTCCTTTGACTTTGCCCATGTGTTCTTTAAACATGGTCCTTAATGGCCCCTATTATCCCCCATTATTCCTCTCCCCCTTCCCCTCTGGTTACTGTCAGTCTGTTCTTTATTTCAATGCTCCAGTTAAATTTTGCTTGCTTGCTTGTTTTGTTGATTAGGTTCCACTTATAGGTGAGATCATATGGTATTTGTCTTTCACCACCTGGTTTATTTCACTTAGCATAATGCTCTCCAGTTCTATCCATGCTGTCATGAAGGGTAGGTGCTCCTTCTTTCTGCTGCATAGTATTCCGTCATCTGAGTGTACCACAGTTGTTTGATCCACTCATTTACTGATGGGCACTTAGGTTGCTTCCAGCACTTGGCTATTGTAAATTGTGCTGCTATGAACATTGGGGTTCATAGGTTCTTTTGAATTGGTGTTTCAAGATTCTTAGGGTACAATCCCATCAGTGGAACTGCCAGAAAAAACAGCAGTTCCATTTTTAGTTTTCTGAGGAAATTCCATACTGCTTTCCACAGTAGCTGCACCAGTCTGCATTCCCACCAACAGAGTACTAGGGTTCCCTTTTCTTCACAACATCTCCAGCACTTGTTTGTTGATTTGTTTATGATGGCCATTCTGACAGGGGTGAAATGATATCTCATTGTGGTTTTAATTTGCATCTCTCTGATGGCTAGCGATGCAGAGCATCATTTCATACGTCTTTGGGCTGTCTGTATGTCCTCCTTAAAGTATCTGTTCAAGTCCCTTGCCCATTTTTTAATTGGGTTGCTTGTCTTCTTAGAGTGGAGTTGTGTGATTTCTTTATATATTTTGGAGATGAAACTCTTGTCTGAGGTATCATTGGCAAATATGTTTTCCTGACCTGGCTGGTGTGGCTCAGTGGATTGACTGCCAGCCTGCAAACCAAAGGTTATCAGTTTGATTCCCTGTTGAAGGCATGTGCCTGGGTTGCAGGCCAGGTCCCCAGTAGGTGTGTGAGAGGCAACCACACACTGATGTTTCTCTCCCTCTCTTTCTACTTCCCTTCCCCTCTCTCTAAAAATAAATAACTTTAAAAAATATGTTTTCCTATATGATTTGTTCCCTTTTCATTTTGCTAATGTTTTCTGTAGCCATGTAGAAGCACTTTATTTTGATGAAGTGCCATTTGTTTATTCTTTCCTTTGGTCCTCAAGAAACAGGTAGTTACTACTTTCTGGCAGGAAGCCACTGTACTCAAAAAGTCAAAGCAAGTTATAGTATTGCCCATGGATATCATCACATATTTTGAGTGGTGCTTCAAGTTCTAGTAGAATAGGCTGAGAAAATTCTCCTGGGATTTTAAGCACAGTCCCCTGATTTCATTCTCCTGTAGCTGGACATTCTTACCAGACTTGGACCCTCTCACTTCTAGCAACCCATTGGATGATGCTGTCCATGTTGAGTTTATCTATATCTATCATTGCCTTTCCATGGCCAACCCTCCCCCAGTGGCACCACTGACAGCTCTTGCCCTGGGCTCACGTCTCCTTCCCCAGGCCACAAGCACAGAGGTGGTGGTGGCAGCAGCACTGGTAGCAGCCCCTGTGGGTTTCCCCCAACTGGCCCTCTGCCTGCTTCCTCCTTCTCTCCCCACTGGAACCACAAGAAGTCCCCACTCTCTTTTGAACCTTCCAAATACTGTGCATTGGATTTTTTTATTCTTTCAGTTCTCTTAAGGAACTTTTCCGACTCCCCTTTCTCTTTACCTACCTTAGGTAACTCCCCAGTTTTCTGAATGACCTGTTGTGATGTACTGCTCCACAAGTGTCCTGCACTGTCTCCAGTTCCTGCGAGTCTATTAGTAAATTCTTGGTGCTTTATGTCAGATTTTCCTAAGTTAGGAATTCAGGATATATAGTTCTGCTATAACCTGGGATACTGAGTATCTGTCTCTGGTTCCCTGGGTTGTATACCTAACACAGTCTCTTCCTAGGTGACTTCATTTGAGTGACCAGACCATTAAATGTGATTGAATAATATTTTAGATAGCAGGATTGAGTGATCTGGAAGCTATACAATTTGAAAGTCTTTCAGGTGTGTGTGTGTGAGAGAGAGAGCAATAATTTACTCTTCCTTACTTTGAAGATTAAAGAGATAGAAATACTTTTTATAGATTATCTATATTGAATAAACTGCTTTAAGAAACCACACCACTCATTGTAAGTTAAGGCAAAGGCAAATGTATGAACTAAGTCCATACAGTTAACCTGGTTCCATTGCTCTTCTGGGAATCAGGAATGCTGTGACTAGGAATGCATGACCACCTTCAGCTAAAACTTCACTTTTTTCTTCATGTGTATTTTGCCCCAGCTATGTAAGTCATTTAAACTCCTAAATTAAGTTGTTGAACATTTTAAGATTCCTTAAAAGCTTTCCTGTGGACAAACTATAATAACCTATCTCCTCACAAAACTGGTTTATTGAGTGTGTTAGGCTACACTCAGTAAACCACTTTTGTGGTAGGCTATAGGAAAGTCCGATTCTTTGGGACTTTCTGGTTATAGATAAAGTCACTGAGATGGTGGTTGTGAATTCTTCAACCCTTCTGAGTTGCTTAGTGGGCCCTGTAACCATGGCTTTCCCTATGGCAGATCTAGGGTTAACTTTGGTGGGCAGAGTGGTTTTAAATAAAGCATGCCCCAACTGTGGAATAGGAAAATTCTCCAAGCAAGAAGGAAAAAAATAGGAACTTCTAGTTATGTCTCTAAGCCATTTTGCCTTCAACTTTGGAGAGCAGCAACTAGTAATATAGTGTGCATTGACCTAGGAGAACAAAGGAAAATGGATTAATTCTCAATGCACATGGGACTTCAGCCTCCTCTCTTTAGCACTTTATAGCAGTGTTCATTAAACTACAACTTGTGGGTAAAAGCTGGTCCACATCCTGTTTCTATAAACAAAATTTTATTGGAATATTGCCATACCAATTGTTTGCATATTGTCTTTGGCTGCTTTAGCATTACAGGGGCAAAGTGGAGTGGTTATAACAGAGGCTCTATAGCCCACAAAACCTAAAAATTTACAATTTGGCTGTTTACAGAAATGTTTGAAAACTTACTCAGACTAAAAACTGGGGCTTGAATAGAAATATAAAGGTTACTTGGACTACAATCGCAAAAAAAGTAATTTGTAAGTTGTATAGCTATATTCCCTTAGTATATGTTAACAAAACAATTTTGCTATATATGCTTTTTAAAAATTCAGTCAGTAAAGAAAAGTGTAAAGAAAGATGTGAAAATAATTTACAATTACAATGCCCAGAGAGTACATGTATTAACATTTTGGTATATATATTTTCTGGCTTGTTGGCCAATGTATCTATTTTTTAAATAAAAGCAGTTGAATCATATGGTATATACAGTGGTACCCAATAATCCAGTTTCATTTTCTGTGGTTTGTTACGTGTGGTCAACCATGGCCCAAAAATATTAGGTGAAAAATTCCAGAAATAAACAATTCCTAAGTTTTAAATTATGTACAGAACTTAGTGTAATGAAATCTTGTGCTGTCTTACTCTGTCCCACCCAGAATATGAGTAATCTCTTTGTCCAGTATATCCACACTATACAAGCTACCCAGCAGTAGTCACTTAGTAGCCATCTCACTTTTCAGATCAACTGTCATAGAATTGTAGTGCTTGTGTTCAAGTAACATTTATGGTAGCCTAATGCTATAGCACAATCCCTACATCATCATTTCACCATTGTATCAATTAACACCATCACAAGAAGAAAGGCATGAGTTCAGTATAAGATATTTTGAGAGAGACAGACCACTTTCATATAACTTTTATTATAGCATATTGGTATAATTGTTCTACTTTATTATTAGTGTTTTTAAAAGATTTCATTTATTTATTTTAGAGAAAGGAAGGGAGGGAGAAAGAGAGGAAGAGAAACATCAATGTGTGGTTGCCTCGCACACCTTCTACAGGGGACCTTGCCTGCAACCCAGGCGTGTGCCCTAGACTGGGAATAGAACCAATGACCCTTTGATTCATAAGCCAGCAGTGCTTAGTCCACTGAGCCACACCAGCTAGGGCTATTATTAGTGTTTTAAAATTTTAATCTTTATTGTATTTTTTCCATTACCACTTAATCCCTTTATACCCCCCCAAGCAATCACCACACTGTTTCTCATGTCCATGAGTCCTTTTTCCTTTTTGATCAATCCCTCCACCCACTAACCACCCCCCTACTAGCTGTCCTCTGCTCTCCGTCTATGAGTCTGGCTTTGTTTTACTTGTTAGTTCAGTTTCTCCATTAGACTCCTCATATGAGTGAAATCATGTGGTATTTGTCTTTCACTGACTGGCTTATTTCAGTTAGCATGATGTTCCCTAGGTCCATCCATACTGTTGCAAAGGGTAAAATTTTCTTCTTTTTTGGAATCCAAATTGCATACACAATTCCATTGTGTAAATGTCCCATAGTTGTTTGACCCATCCATTTACTGATGGACACTTGGGCTGCTTGCATATCTTGGCAATTGTAAATAATGTTGCAATGAACATAGGGGTGCTAATGTTCTTTCAAATTAGTGTTTTGGGGTCCTTAGGATATATTGCCAGAAGTGGGAATGCTGGGTCAAAAGGCAGATCGATTCATTTTTAATTTTTTGAGGTATCTCCATACTGCTTTCTACAGTGGCTACACCAATATTGATAGGAATTGCATTAAATCTATAACTTGCTTTGTGTAGTATGGACATTTTAATGATGTTAATTCTTCCTATCAATAAACACGTTATATGCATCCTCTTACTTATATCTTCTTCAGTTTCTTTCTTAAGTGTCTTATAATTTTCAGAGTATAGGTCTTTTACATCTTTGATAAATTTTATTCCTAGGTATTTTATTCTTTTTGAAGTAATAATGAATGGGATTGTTTTCTTAATTGCTCTTTCTGTTAGTTTGTTATTGGCATATAAAAATGCAATTGATTTCAGGATATTTTGTATCCTGCTACTTTATTGAATTCATTGATCAGTTCTAGTAGTTTCTTGGTGGAATCTTTGGGGTTCTCTATGTACAAAATCATGTCATCTGCAAATAAAATCAGTTTTACTTTTTCCTTTCCAGTTTGGATGCCTTCTATTTCTTCTTCTTGTCTGATTGCCATGGCTGGGACTTCCAGTACTAAGTTGAATAACAGAGATGAAAGTAGACAGCCCTGTCTTGTTCCTGATCTTAAGGGAAATGCTTGTAGTTTTTGCCCATTGAGTATGATGCTATCAGTGGGTCTGTCATATGTGGCCTTTATTATATTTAGGTATGTTCCCCGCAATCCTACTTTGCTGAGAGTTTTTATCATAAATGCATGTATCATACATACATGCTGGATTGTATCAAAAGCTTTTTATGCATCTATTCATATGATCATGTGTTTGTTATCCTTCCTTATATTTATGTGGTGGGTCACATTTATTGATTTGAAAATGTACCAGCCCTACATCCCCAGAATAAATCCCTCTTGATCATGGTGTATGATGTTTTTGATGCATTGTTGTATTCAGTTTGCTGATTTTTTGTTGAGGATTTTACTATCTATGTTCATCGGGGATATTTGTCTATTATTTTCCTTCTTTGTAGTGTCTTTATCTGGTTTTAGAATTTGGGTAATGCTGGCCTCATAAAATGAGTTTGGGACCCTTCCCTCCTCTTGAACTTTATGAAATGGTTTGAGGAGAGGTTTTAGTTCTTCTCAGAATCTTTGGTGAAAATTCACCTATGAAGCCATCTGGTCCAGATGGACTTTTGTTTGTTGGGAGCTTTTTTATTACTATTTCAGTTTCATTAGGTGTAATCTGTCTATTCAGATTCTCTGATTCTTCCTGATTTATTTTTGGAAGGTTGTATATTTCTAGGAATGTATCCATTTCATCCAGGTTGTCCAGTTGGTTGGCATATAGTATTTCCTTACAATCCTGTATGTTTCTTTGGTATCAGTTGTTATTTCTCTTCTTCATTTCTGATTTTATTTATTTGGGTCCTCTTTTTTCCCTGATGAATCTGGTTAAAGGTATTTCAGTCTTGTTTATCTTTTCAAAAAAAAAAAAACAGCTCTTGGATTCATTGGTCTTTTGTATCATTTTTTTAGACTCTCATTTTTTTTATGTTCTGATCTTTGATATTTCCATCCTTCATTTCACATTGGGCTTTGCTGGTGGTTCTTTTCCAAGGTCCTTTAAATTTGAAGTTAGATTGTTTATTTGATTTTTTCTCATTTTTTGAGATAGGCCTATAATGCTACAAATTTCCCTCTTAGGATTGCTTTCCCAGTGTCCCACAGCTATTGGACTGTTGTATCCTCATTTTAATTTGTTTCAAGGTATCTTTTGATTTCTTCCTTGATCTCATTGTTGACCCATTTGTTGTTTAATAACATGTTTAGCTTCCATGTCTTTCCATGTTTTTCAGTGTTCTTCTTGTAATTGATTTCTAGTTCCATACCATTGTGGTCAGAGAAGATGCTTGATTTGGTTTGTCTTCTTAAAATTATTGAGACTTGTTTTGTGTTGTCTTAACATGTAGTCTGTCCTAGAAAACATTCCATGTACACTTGTAAAGTATGTATGTTCTGCTGCTTTGGGATGAAATGCTCTGAAGATATCAATTAAATCCATTTGATCTGATGTGCCATTTAAGGCCACTGTCTCCTTGTGTATTTTCTGCCTGGAAGATCTATCCACTGAAGTCAATGGGGTGTTAAAATCCCCAACTATAACAGTATTTCTGTTGATCTCTCCTTTTGTGTCCATCAAGATTTGCTTTACATATTTAGATGCTCCTATGTTGAGTATGTAAATGGTTACTATGCTTATATCATCTTGGTGGATCCCTCCCTTTTTCATTATGTAGTGTACTTTTTCGTCTCTTATTATAGCCTTGGTTTTATAGCCTTTTTTGTCCAATATAAGTATTGCTACCGCAGCTTTTTTTTCTTTTCCATTTTCATGAAATATCTTTTTCCACCCTTTTACTTTCATTCTGCATGTATCTTTCAATCTGAGGTAGGTCTCTTGGAGGCAGCATATATATGGGTCTTTTTTTCTTGTCCATTTAGCTACCCTATGTCTTTTGGTTGGAGCATTTAAGCCATTTACATTTACAGAGATTACTGATCAATACATATGTAGTGCTATTTTATTGTTAGTCTGTTTTCCTCTATTTTTCTTTCTCTTTTTCTTCTTCTTCTTCTTATAGCAAGCCCTTTAACAGTGGTTGCAGTACAGGTTTGGTATTAACAACCTCCTTTAGCTGTTCTTGTCTCAGAAGCTCCTTATTTCTCCTCCTATTTTAAATGATAGCCTCACTGGGTAAAGTAGTCATGGTTGTATGTCCTTGGTTTTCATCGCCTTGAATATTTCATGCCACTCCCATCTAGCCTGAAATGTTTCTGTTGAGTAATCAGATGCCAATCTAATTGTTGCTCCCTTGTAGGTTACTACCTGCTTTTCTCTTGTTGCTTTTAGGATTCTCTTCTTGTCTTTAAGCCTTGTCATTTTAATTATGATGTATCTCATTGTAGAACTATTTGGGACTATTTGTAGACTTGTTCGGGACTCTGAGCTTCCTAGACTTGTGTGATTTTTTTCCTTCACCAGATTAGGAAAGTTTTCAGGTATTGTTTCTTCAAATGGGTTCTCAATCCTTGCTCACTCTCTTCTCCTTCTGGTATTCCCATGATGCAGATGTTGTTAGATTTCATGTTGTCCAAAATGTTTCTTAAGCTCTCCTCATTTTTTAAAATTATTTTTCCTTTTGCTGCTCTGCCTGGGTATTTTTTTCTACTTTGTCTTCCAAAACATTGATTCTATCCTCTACTTTATCTAACCTACTGTTGATTCTTTCCAGTGTAGTATTTATCTCAGATATTGCATTTTTTTTTCTGTCTGGTCCTTTTTTATGGTTTCTATGTCTTTTTCCATGCTGTTGAGTATCCTTGTAATTATTGCTCTAAACTCTCTGATAAATTGCTTGCCTCCATTTCATCTAGTTCTTTTGCAGAATTCTCTTCTTTCATTTGGGGTCTCTTTCTTTGTCTTCCAATTTTGGCTGCTTCTTTGTATTTTCTGCTTTAGATGTTAAACTAATCAGCTCTTAACATGGCCAGTTTTTTAATCTAATCAAGCTATAGTCAGCAATCTGACTTAAGCACCACAGGGTGAGGCAGAGAAATTCTTGCAGATAGGTTTATTGCTTCCCCTCAGGCTGATGCCTCTTGAAGTGCAGTGCTCTCCCTGAGAAAAATGGCTCCTGCAGTATGGGGAGTGACTCAGCATAGGAATCCTGGTGGCTATTCCTTCAGTTCTGTCCCCAGAGCCAGCAGCCACAGACTGTCCTCACATGTCTCTAATCCTGTCTTCTCTCCCACTGCCGGAGCCCTGGATAAGTGGCTGTAGACAAAATTTTGTGTTGGCCCTTTAAGAGGCTTTCTGCATCTCCAGCCTTCCCTTCCTGACAGACAGAAACCCTGCTGCTTTTCACAGCTGGATGTTATCTGAGTTCCTTTCCAGCTCTGGTGCTGTAGGCTGGGGATCCTAGCTTGGAGTTTAGACCCCACACTTCTCAGGGGGAACCTCCCAGCCCCTGAAATATCTCTCTGGCACTTCAGGTGCCTCCTATGGGAGCCCAGCCAGCCCTCTCATGCCTCCTTTGCTCTGCCTATCAGTGTTTTTGTGTTGAAGTGGTTTCTTCTATCTGTCCACGGTTATGACTTCTCTCAAGCTAGTGTTTAGTTGGTTATTCAAGATGATTTCTCTACAATTTAGTTGTAATTCCCCACTGGTCTTAGGAGGATGTTAGCGTACCTTTCACTTAATCCTCTGCCATCTTGGATCTCTGATGCTAGCTTTAAACTTGCTTTCCCAACAACATAAGAAATTGCAGACTATTGTACTCTGGGCACTTGACTTTTGTTTGTTCTTCTGGCTTGTGCCTGGAAAAAGAAGAAAGAAATAAGAGGGTTTGAGCTAGGTTTCCCAAAGGTGGACACCCTCCCAACAGGGATTGGACTCCAGGCTCCTTGCCAAAAGAGGCAAGGATAGTTACTGAGCAAAAGACACATGGAAAGTTTGTTCAGTTGCTGATGAGATTTGGGACCTGAAGTTTGGTGATCCTAGAAGAGTTATCTGTGAGCCTTTCATGAGAGCCAGTAACCACAGTGCTGAAAGTTTTACCTTAAGCAAACTTTCTTCAAATAGAAGCTGTGTAGGTACTATAAGGAAAAGAAGTGATGGAGGCTGGGTGGACTGGCTGGAGTGATTATTATTATTAGTTATTGTTGTTAATCTCTTACTGTGCTAATTTATAAATTAAACTTTATCATTAGTATTACATCTAGGAAAAAACATAATATATAGAGAGTTTGGTACTACCTGTGATTTCAAGCATGTACTGGGGGTCCTTGGAATATATCCCCCATAGAAAAGGACAGATGACTATATTGTTTTTTACCCTTATTTTTTCATTTATTAATGTATCTTGGCATCTTTTCATGTAAGTAAACATAGGTCTACATCATCAGTTCTGCTAGCTACAAAGTATTCCTTTATGTAAATATATAATTTAATTTATTTAGCCAATTCTCTATTATTGGACAGTTGGGTTCTTCCTAGTTTATTTTCTTCCTATAGCAATACCATAATAGACATTTGTCATACGTACATCTTTTCATACTTGTATTCTTTAAATGCTTTTCTAATGTTCTTGAAAATCATCAGTTACTTTGATGATGTCATAAAAAATTCTACAGCCCTCATTTCTAGGGTGAACAGATGTTTTCACACATGGCAACAAGTTTTAGTTATATTAATGCAGACACAGAGCCATAGGGACCAGGAGGTCACCTTCTCTCATGGGTAGGTTGAATTATTGTACCCACTCAATATCATTAAATAATATCTTTGCCACTTAAAGCTTATGCATCTCAATAGGTTTTCTGAAAGCTTCTTGTCACATTAAATATTAATGGCTGATGGCAAAACATCATTTCAGGAGAACATAATGTCCCAAAAGAACCTGGAAGGCTCTATCTAAAAAATAGAGCAGAAAAAAAAAAAGAACATTTCCAGCACTTCTAGCAGGATCAAATTTCTGATTTACATATTAGAACTGGCAGGCAGAAGAGACAGTGGGAAAGGTACTATGCCTTGACAAAATGCAGTTGGAAGCATAAGAAGCTTCTCTCTGCCCTTGGCACATTAGAGAAGATGGGGAAAGGACACAGAGGCAGAGCTATCCCTTTCCTGCTCCTGTGAGACAGCCACATCCTGATTGCTGGAGCAGGCATACACATGAGTGGGGCTCTCAGTTCACTTTAGAATACCTTTAATTAAAATGATTGGACATTTCCCTGACCACAAGGAACTCTACTAATTGTAGGTAGACTGCCTGGACTGGGCATTTTCAGTGAATTTAGTAAACAGGGAGCCAGTATGTGGGGAAACCTAAAAGTCAGTGTTAATCAAATCAAATACAATACATTAATGACTTCACAGAAAATGACAATAGCAAGAAATACTATTGTGTCATTCTGAAAGTACTCAATGCATTCTCCCTGTAGTGATCCATTGTCCAGATAGAAAAACAGACTTGTCTTCAATTTTTGCACAATCATTCACATTAGTCTTTAAAAATGAGATGTCAACACTCAGTTGGTCTTTACTCAATATTTTTCTTCCAAGTTGTCTGAAGTATTGCATGACACCCTTGGTAGATAACGAGACGCCCACTTACCTACACATGTAGAGGCATAGAAATGTCTGCTTCTTTCCTTGTCAAGCCTGTGATCCTCAGTTAGTTCCCTACCAGTCTTAGGCCTCACTTTTCCTTCTCTACACTGCCTTCAAGAAGAGAGTCATCCTACGGATATTCTCCCTCATCTCTCTTGTTCAGAGGCCAAGCAAAAGAATACTGTTTCCCCTGAGGTACTCTCTGCTTAAATGATGTCAATGGAGGCTTTTACAGTAGCAGCCTAGTTACCAGCAACACAGCTGCTTGGATGACTTTCAGGAACTTTACTAGTTCTGACTCTAACCCAGAGCTTCTTAAACTGTTGTGTCATATACCTCCCATTGTCCAAACTTATAAGAGCAATAATTAATATCCAAGTTTACAGAAGCAAGTGCTATCTCTGCAGGAAAACTCTTCCTTGCTTCCCTATACTAGTGGATCTCTACAGTACATTGCAGTAGCCTGCTAAGCTGGAAAACCTGCTATAATCTGAGTCACATACCTGAACTGTATTAGAAAGAACAAGGTCTATTTCTACTCTGCTTTTTCTATCCATCTCTTTTTTTCCTTTCCTTTTTTTAAATTACTTCTTTAATTTTGAGATAACTGAAGACTCACATGCAATTGTAAGAAGTAATACAGAGAAACCCCATATACTCTTCATTCAACATCTTACAAACTTGTAGTACAGTTGTAGTACAAGTATGGATATTGACATTGGTACAGTCAAAATGCAGAACAGTTGATTACCACAAGGATCCCTCATGTTGCCCTACTTCCCTTCCAATTTATACCAGCTGCTAATATGTTATACATTTCTATAATTTTGGCATTAAAGTAATGTTAGATAAATAGAATTATACAGTATGTAACCTTTATAGAGTGGCTTTTTTAACTCCGCATAATTGGCTCAAGATTCATTCAGATAATTGTGTGTCTTGATAATTGATTTTGTAGTATTCCATTGTTTAGATGTGCCACAGTTTAGCATGTACCTGTTGAGAAAATCTTAGGGTTTTTTCCCACATTTTGGTATTATGAATGAAGCTTCTATACACATTCAAGTACATGCTATTGTGTGAATATGTCTTCATTTGGGGGGGATAAATGCTCACAGTACAATTTCTGGGTTGTTTGGTACTTGCATGTTTAATTTTTAAAGAAACAGTTGAACATTTCCAGAGTGACTATACCATTTAACATTTTGACCAGCAATGTATACATGATTCAGTTTCTTCACATCTTAGCCAGTATTTGGTGTAGTTATGTATATATTTTCAAATGTTATCCATTCTGACAAGTGTATAGTGGTCTCTAGTCGTGCATTTAATTTATACTTCCCTAATGGTTAATAATGTTGAACACCTCTTCATGTGCAAATTTGCTATTCATATATCCTCTTTGGCAGAGTGCCTCTTCACATCTTTTGCCCAGTTTCTAATTGAATCATTTTGTTTTTCTTTTGAGTTTTGAGAGTTCTTTATATACTCTAGATACTAATCCCTTGTCAAATATGTTGTTTACAAAGATTTTCTACCACTTTGTAGCATTTCTTTTAATCCTTTTAACAGGATTTTTCACAGATTATAAATTTTTATTTTTGATGAAATATAGTTTATCAATTTTTCCCTTTATGAGTATTTATTTTGGAGTCAAGTCTTAGAGCTTTTTACCTATCACTAGATCCCAAATAGTTTCCTCTTTTTTTTTCCTTAAAGTTGTATATTTAACATTTAAGTCTGAGTTTTCTTTTGAGTTAAATTTTGTATAAAGTGTATGACTTAGGACAAGTTTTTTCCCCTTAAGATATCCAGTTGTCACAGCAGCATTTGTTGAAAATCACTGAATTTGATTTGCACCAAAGTGAAAAATGAATTGCAAATATCTCTGTGGGTCATATATTTTTACTCCTGGCAACATCACCCACATCCATAGCTATAAAGCTGGCAAAAGAGAGCAAGGCAATCAAGGATATTATGGTAATGTATTATGGTATTTGCTTTTTAGTAAATAGTACTATGGAGATAGTAGCTAACATATATGAAGTTTTTTGCTGTGTGCCAAAAACTTCACACAACAACCTATAATACACATACTATTATTATTTTGCAGATGAGAAAACTGACTCAGAGAAGTTAATTACCTAATACATGGTTAGTGGTGAATCTGGGAGTCAAACCCAGGCCTTGATCCCAGGGCCCATCTTAAACACTAGGCTACTACTCATTTCGAAACCAGTTCTTCATGAACCAGAACATCCAACCACCCTAAGTAAGAACCAGTTCTCTAATCTATAATCTTTATAATTGTAAAAACAGAGGACTGATTTCTTTTTTGAAAGTGAAAAGAGTCAGCACTGCTTTATAGTAATCCAAGCTTTATTTTATATCACTGGCTTTCTGACTTTTCAGAAAGAAGTTCCAACTAAGGCAACAAACTACATATCACCTATTCCACCTGCCGTCACCAGCTGCTATAGCATAAACTATCAAACTGCTCTGAAGCACTACTCCTTTTCCTATCTTATTCTTTACTATGTGATCCTTCTGTGTGCATATGCATGTATAAATGTGAGGAGAGAGGGAAACAGGGAAGGCTAGTGAAGGTTTGCAGGGACTTGGGCCAGGGCCAAGACTGGAAGAAGCAAATACAGGAAGGGAAGCAGACTATGGTTGGACCAACTTTTTGAAACTCCAATTGGTTAGTTTTCTACCGACCCCCCCCCAAAAAAAAATCATACTGTGTAAAATTCTTCCACTCATGCTGATTGGAATCTTCACTAAAGCATGAACACATGGTACCCTGATGGTCCAGAGGACCACCTAGAAGCCTCCCCAAGTCCATTGGTATTACAGGCAACTCTGAATAAACTCCCCTTATTGAAAGCTGCTATGTCTCCCAATGCAGTTGTTATTGCTATGAGGCCTCTAGATATGAGAAGTGTATACTGGAAACTTTCTAGCAATCAAACAGGCTGGCTGATTAACTATGATGCCTTTAGTGTCTCTGAGTTTGATCTGGGCCAGTGCTTTCCAAATTCTCCAAAGATGACCTTACATTATGTATAGGGAACATTTTAGTTGATTATCAGATCTTAAGATTTACATTTCTTTATTCTCTCCTATTTAACTGCTTACCTTTTATTTCGTATTTACTGAGCTTCGAGGAGGCAGTAGTGTAGTTTGAGGTCATTGGAGGGGGGAGGATGCATGAAAGCATAAAGAAAACACAAGTAGAAAGGTTGTGGTTAATTACCAGCACGTGTTTTGGAAAATGTTTTATTTAAATTCAAAAAGAATTCAGCTTCAGAAATCCATGAGTAATATATAAATTATGATGGCATTCTTTCACTGGTGAAAACCATTTTTGGAAGACATCCTGACGCAACTCCAAACACCTGTCTTTTAACCTGAGATTTCAGAAGTTTTTTTTCCAGAATTCATTCCAAAGCTGTCTGAAAATTTCTATAAATGCGTAAATGCGTCCACAGGAAATCCAGGCAATAAAAAGGAAAATATTTTATCAATGCTACCAGAAGGAACATAAACTTGAACTTTAGAGAGTTCAATATTTGTCATTTTCTTAAATAGAGTTATCATTCTGAACCTGTCATCATAAATACCCACTTCTCCTTTGGGGCACCAAAGCTAAAGAACTTCAAGTGCAGTTTGGACTAGGAATAACCAAAATTCCTTTGAGTCTCATGGCCCAAGGAGTACTCAGACTCCAGTTTCCTCTCCTATCTGGAAGCTTCTGTCTTCCTCAGTGAGTGAATTCCAGCAGCTGAGAGGCCACAGCTCTTCTAATTAACTTTCTTATACTAGAAAGCAAGAGAAAGAAGTTATCTCCTGCCTCCTGAAAAAATGAGATTATTTTTGTCTCTTTAGACCTTGTATCTGGGAAAAGGCTATCCTTCCTCCCTTCACCCTTTTCCTATAAGCACACCTTTTCACTAGGAATCACCTTATTTTGAGATCTGGGGAAGAAAATAACTGTATTGGTCTGAGATAAATAAGGAAAAAGAAACCACACAGTAGTTGGAACAGAGAAAGTTTAATATAAGTTATTAATTATAATGGGATTGGCTAATAAAAGTAAAGGGAACTTTAAAGATGTAGAAATAGCAGATATAAGGAGCATAAGGAGTGGCCACTACCTCTGGGGCTGAGTTAGACATCCAAGGGACAACCTTTCCCCCAGGGATAAGATCCAGACTTGTAACAGTTGTGGGTCGCTAGATAGCAGAGAAATTGCTGTGGTGCTGTGCCAGCAGAACTTGCTGCAATTCTGTCTCCTGCAACTTTGTAGAAATCTGCCCTGTTTACCCACTATAGTGTCAAGGAAAGAAGTTCACAGGGAGGCATCTCAGCATAGGCACTTCACTACAAAATACCTGAACAAGGAGGACTGGGAGAAGCTGGTGGGTGCCGTTGATCACCATGTACCACAGGAACTGAATGCTGGATGCTGGAAAAGCAGCAGGCACTAGGGATCCCAGTGCTGGGGAAGCTGTGTGTGCTGCTGGAGCTAGGAACTGGGGAAGGTAGGTGATTGCATTGCAAGAGCCTACCAAAAGCAAGCACTCTGGCACCCCGGAACCAGAAAGAAAAGCCTGTTCCTCCTGAAATGTCTCTCTTGTATCCCCTACTGTCAAAGCTTAACAGTGCGCCAACTGGTAATGGTAAAATATTTAAAGGACCCAGACCTTTCCATAGACCAATCAACAGGCGTGAATTTGGAGCCAAGAGGCAACCAAGTGAGCTCAGATAATAGTAACTCTCTAGCCCTGGCCAAGTGGCTCAGTTGGTTAGAACATTGTCCTGTACACCAAAAGGTCATCAGTTCATTCCCCAGTCAGGACACATACTTACAGTGCAGGTACAGTCCCCAGCTGGGGCAAGTATAGGAGGCAACCAATCTCTCTCTCTCTCTCTCTGTCTCTCTCTCTCTCTCTGTCTCTCTGTCTCTCTCTCTCTCTCTCTCGCCCACCCTCTTTCCCCCTCTCCCCCTCACTCCCTCTCCCTCTCTACCTTCATTTCCCTCTAGAAATCAGTAAACATATCCTTGGGCAAGGATTAAAAAATAGTAACTCTCTAATACTCTTAGCATCTAGCCCTAGCTCATATTCTAAGTGGTCTTTCTTCCTGTTATAATTTGAGCATCAGAGAATAGGAAATCAGTTACCCTTTGTCTCCCTATGTCTTTCATCGCCCCTCCTGACACCCTGTGTATACCAGGGAAAATAGAAGCTAAGCAGCTTCATTACTCAACCTCTCCTGCTCTGAGTACCGGATTTGGGTTACCTTGAACTCTTTGTACTACACTTACCTTCACTGTACTAGTCAGAATGAGGACAGTTACCAAATGGCTAACATACTGTATATCAGATTGCAATATAAATGGCAATTTACTGGTTACGAGCATAGGATTTGGAGTCATGCTTTGATTAGAATCCTTGCTCTGCCACTTACTGCCTATGTGATCTTGGGCAAGTTGCTTGACTTCCTTGGACTACCATTTCTTCAGCTGTTAATAGAGATAATCATACCTGCAGCCCAAAAATGTTGTGATGATTAGGCATAAGTAATATACCAAACATAATGCCTGATACCTAAAGTCAAAAGAAAGAAACCTAAGTTCAAATCTTGGCTTATTTTTACTGGTTGTGAAGTCTTTGAACAAGTTATTTCAACTTCCAAGGCTCATTCCACTCCTCCTTAAAATGAGGATCATAGTACTACCTGCCTCATAAGGATAAAATGCATATAAAATGCTTGGTACAGTAAATTAGACAGAGAAGCTATTCAATAAGTGGTACCTATATGTAGAGGTGTGCCTGTAAAGCACACCCATGAGGCATTGTGCTGTATACTTTACATCTGTTGATTTGTTTACTGTCCTATATCCTTTGTCTTTCCCCACACCCATCCCAGCCTTTTGAATCCAATATTCTTGAGCATCTGACTGCTGCCTTCAGTGACCAAACCTAGACTACCATCCAGACACTCCTCTCAGGTGGAGACAGAAGGGCTTAATTATTCCTTATGGCTTATGACAAAAGCTCTCTATTCCTTAGCAAATAATTAATTTCCTTAGTAGTTGTACAATTGCTTCTTTGAAATTGGCCACACACCAAGAGAAGAAAAAGACCAACTCACAGAACTCTAAATCATCCTAAAATCAAAGTCTCATTCTACTTCTAGTCACTAGAAACAGACTCAGAAGAAAAGGTAAATGAGACAAATCTTTTTAAAAAAGCACATTTTTTCTAATGTCAGTGCAGTGTGCCCCTGGCAGGGTGCAGACCAAGTGACACATACAAACTCCTCCTTTATGGAAAGAATTTCATGTGCTTCACAAGCAGCCATTTATATTTATGTATAAATATTTAGTTAGACTATTGCATAAGTGAAATCCTTGGGTAAGACATCTTAAACTTTGTGTTTGAAGATCAGGAAATAGCAGGAGGCAGAGGTAGGCATGAAAATTGGAGAAATCTGTAACTGTCCAATCAGTCTATCCCACTGGGTGTACTCGTCAGAGTTCTTCTATGCTGGAGACCCCCTGCCATTAATTTCAGTGTATATTCCATAGGCATCAATCCTACCCAAGGAGCCTCTGCTCCTCAAAGAAATCCTATACATAAGGGAAAGGGCTTTGCTTTGTTGATCTTATTTTACAGTTGATGAGGGGTAAATAGCGCATTTCTGGGATATTTCTTTGGAATTCACACGTAAATACTTGTAACAAGTCCTCTGTCTCATAGCTACTATGTGACATGCTATTTGAAAGTATTTATTAGTGTGTAGTCCTCTATTTGTGCAGTTTGCAACCTGAATGTCATCCCAGAAAGTAAGGTATACATTATGCTCTGAGTTCTTTTAAACATGTACCTGACAATTCCTAATTTTTAAATTTAATTTTCTTGATTGTTTTATTTATTTGGTGTTATTGCTAAGACAGAATCTCAGGTTTGACTCTCCAGCACCAAAGTATGCTAAACACCTCATGCCAAATACTATTATTGCTTAGACATTCTCTCCAGGTAGAAATTATGATTCTGACTAACCCCTTTTCCCAAACTATACCTAAGGAATTTTGCAACTGTCATCTACTCACAATAGCTAATATAGCTGCAGCCACCACCTATGGAAATATGAATTAGTCACCTTGACAATTTCCCACATGCCTATCCATCTTTCTGACCAATTTTACTACCATTCCTACAAAGTAAAAGTAACACTAAATGGTAAACACAAACCTACCCAAGCCAAGGCCTTGGAATACAGCTAATCCCCCAGCAGAGAAGCACTTGCTACTCACTGTGACACAGCCCTAGCAAGTAGACATCTGCAGGTGGGGATAGGTGACAGTGAAGTAACTAAGCAGCTACTGTGTGTTGAGTTGGAGTAAATCTACCATCAAGAGACCTGGATATAGGACTAAGATAACAAAGGGTTTTTAAAGGACACAAGCACATCACTTTTTTTCATGACTTCTAATGGATTACAGGAAGAACTCCCTGTTGTCCAGCCTCTGTCATCTAAATTTTTTTTTGCTTTCTCTACTCAAGCAGGAGACAGCAAGGATGGCTACCACTATGTCTCTTCTTCCCAACTATCCCTACCTGACTCACCTTCTATTACATGAGATGGGAAAGCTATAGATGTTGGGATCTGGTTTTTGTTGTTGTTGTTTTGTTTTGTTTTTGCCTCAAAACACCACTGGGAGGAAATTTTAAATAATAATTTTAAAGGAAAAAAGCACATTTAATAGATAAAAAGTGATTAACAGAGCATCAAATAGATTAATATTTGTGTAGGAAAGGATTTTGCCTTTAGTTTTAATATAAATAATAACCTTGATCACAAAAGTTTCATTGATCATTAAAACAGATTACTTCAGACTATAGCTGTGGGTAGGATTAACTGTTTACTTATGCTGTACGTTCAGGTGAAAATAGGTCCCCATCCTCCAGGCTGATACTAAGCCATACAGATTGTTGTTGTTGTTAAAGATTTTATTTATTAATTTTTAGAGAGAAGGGAAGGGAAGGAGGGAGGGGGGAGAGAGAGAGAGATGTGGCTGCCTCTCATATGTCCCCACTGGGACCCAGCCCACAACCCAGGCATGGGCCCTGACTGGGAATCAAACCAGCAACCCCCTGGTTCACAGGCCAGCACTCAGTCCACTGAGCCACACCAGCCAGGGCTTAAGCCATACAGTTTTAAAATGTTAGCCCTGGCTGGTATAGCTCAGTGGACTGAGTGCCAGCCTGTGAAGCAAAGGGTCTCGGATTTGATTCCCAGTCTAGGGCACATGCCTGGGTTGCGGGCCAGGTCCCCAGTAGGGAGTGTGCAAGAGGCAACCACACATTGATGTTTCTCTCCTTCTCTTTCTCCCTCCCTTCTCTTCTCTAAAAATAAATAAAATGTTTTAAAAAAATAAAATATTGAAAATTTTCTGTACCAGTTGGTAAATAGGTACTTCCAAGAGCTCCTAAATAATAATTACCCACCCAGGCCAATAAATGATCAGTATCCAGAGCCCCCTAAGTGACTACCTGTCACCCAGGCCACCCTTATCCTTCTAGTATCCTCCACCATTCCCCATAGTCTAAAATGGATTGACATCTGGTATAGAAATAGGGCCTCCCAGCATCTGCTGCTAAGGTTTAGTGTCCAATTCTGTTTGGTCGCTCATACCATTCTGATGTTTGATTATTTTAAACATCACTCCTTGATCCTCTAATCTTATTTCCATGACATAAGGTCATTTTTGTAGACAGAACCAGCTTACCACAGGACCCCTAATACAGTTTATTGCTCTTACATAGTCTAAATTCAGTTAGTGAAAGGAGAAATTAATATGGAAATTATTAGCAGGGAAAATGTTTATAAAAGTTAGGGAAAGTATCTCTACTTTTTAAAAAAAGTGTGAGCCACAATTTTTGTTAGGCATTACAATGCTGTCAGTATATTGAAGGAGGTAAAAAATTAATAGTGCTATACTGGCCATTTGTTCATTCACTATGACACAATATGGGGTAAGTTAACAGTATATAAGGTACTATATCCTTGCCCTCAAAGTTCTTACAGTCCAGCAGGGAAAATATCACAGGTACCCATTTAACTATTCATATAAAATAAAATGCTGATAGCCATTTACAGGATCACATTACTGCTAAGTGTCTTTTAGAAAAGTACAATGTCAGCATTCTGTGATACCAGAGAACCGCCAAAGAACTGGAAATTTTTCAGTTACTATGGGAAGAAATAAAAGGAGTTCACTTAGATAAAACCAGATTATTTCTGTGATATTAAATTAGTATTAAAATAAAGCACTGAAATTGGTAGAAGCCTGAATTATTTTAACCTTCAAAGGGCTGAAATAATTTTGGGACTGTATAAATGTAACTACTCCTTAACTGTTAAGGAGTTTAAATTACATTTGGCCCTTTGAAGGCAACCGCGAGGCTGACATGGCCCCTGGTGAAAATGAGTTTGACACCCCTCCTATAATGGCTTCTCCATATGAGAAGCTCATAGGAAGTGATATTGCATCAGTGGATGCTAGAGAAGAGGCTCCCTAGGTGTCAGACATCAGGTTTGGCTTACTCTTTGCCTCACTCATTCAATCAGTTCTCACTGAGTGCCTACTGTGCATCAAGTGTTGCCCCTTTCATTTTATTTCTGGAGGTCTATCTTCCTTTCCTTTCCCACATGGTTTGGCCAATTCACTGGTGTCCTGAAATGCATCAAACTCAATTCTCCCCTCTGGTGAGCTTAAGTGGAATTTAATAATCCTTGCTAAATTGTCTTGTGACTCTGTCATATGAATAAAGGCTACAGACTCTGGGTTAGATTGTAAGCATCAAATTAATTTTACTGCAAAGGTCAGGCTGCTCTCTTGGCATTCTGTTGTGCTTGAAGGTTAGTCTCTGCATACTTGACCAAAACCATCCTGTCTGAGCTGTATTCAAAACAGATTTCAATATATAGCCAGATTGAAAACCAGGCATTTGGAGATAAAAGGCTGTGTACTATGACCCCCTGGAAATAGCAAGCAGCTGCAGTGACTTTGTGTGTGCCTACAATAAATGCATCATCATCTCCGGAATATGATGGGCATTAAGCTCAGAACCTCTTACTCCCAAGGCAAATGTGTGCTCTTCTTTTACACCTAGCTGCTCACATCAGAGGAAAGATATATTTCTTCCCAAATGACTTCTAAGCTTGCTTGCCTGAGAAGTACAGCCCCTGGGGAATCAGGACCTATCAGTAGAGTTTGGCTCCAAAAAAGACATAATTTTATTCAGATAATGGCAGACACCTTCATCCTGGTTCTCTTTAACCTTCATCTTTGTAATTTACTAAGAGCTCTCTTTCCAGCTCCCTTCCTTTGGCCAACCCTGTTGTGAGTTCCTGCACTCCTCATGTACATATCTAATATAGTTGTTGGTTTAAGTTCTACAAGTAACATTCATGTAATAACTTGGCATTTATATTCCTGCAAAAGTCAGAGGGTGGGCTCTGATGCTATAAATTCATATCCAGGCTATTGTCATGGCTGTAATACCTTTAAACTGTAGAGGCTGGGGTCACAAACTTCTTATAGCAGGACTATTCCTTTGGGCATAATTGTGGTCTCTTTCAAATTTCCTTAAGAGAAATAGCAATGGTCAATTTTCTCTTGCAGAGAGTCCTATAGAGGGAAATATAGTCGGGTTGCAATTTTGAAATTAATTCTTTTCTATGAGAATTGTACTAATAGATCTAGGGAAGCTCTGTACCCTGTTTGTTGCTCCTTAAAATGTCCAGCTTTCACCTGTGACAGTCACACTGTTGATCCACTGTGTGCAGGACACTGTGTTCAGTGATTGGGTTTTACAGAGTAATCTACATCCCTTGCCCAAACCCCCTGCAGCTAGTTGTGTTTGCAAAACAAGGCAAGGTGAGATGTGTAGCCTGAGGCTATGGAGAAGAGCAGAGTAGAGCATGAAGTTGCTTAGGAAGGCATCATCTGGAATAATGATGAATACCAGCTAAGTCACTAAAACAGATCCAGAATGCTTTTTCCAGGAAAACTCAATCCTTTGTTGAGGGGGCACACAAGTCAAACACCTTAATTTTTTAAACAGAATGACAGCTTGGCCACTTTTTATGTTTAATAGCTAAAACATGTGGATCTCTCTTCAGCCCACAACATAGGCTATCTGCCTTCCATTTTTTCACCAGAGCACTCCATCTTGAAATATCTTCCCTCTGGCTCCTAGCTGCATATAGGGATATGCCAATGCTTACCTGAGAAATGCTGTCCCCAGGGAAGCAGGCCTTATCTATGGAGTTTGATTAGAAAGTGACATGATCGTGTTTAAATAATGGCAGATACCTCTATCCTGGTTGTCTTTAAACTCATTTGTCTTTCTAATTTACTTCATGCTCTCTCCTGTTCATTTGTTTTGGCCACTCCCATTTGGAAGTACATTCACTGCTGATGTAAGTGTCTAATATACTTGTCAGTTTAAGTTCTACTGGTACTATTCATGTAAGAATTTACCAACATCTTACTTTTTAGGTTTGCTCATTCTTTTTTTCTTACCAGTAAGACAAACAGAATTGTACTTTATACTTAGTAGATTATATTTAGGCCTTCTTGTAGTATTGTTTGGTCTTTATTTTGTGTGTAAATTTTCCCACCTCCACGCCTAGTAAATTATACACTCTGAGGAAAGGAACTCTCTTTTACTTCTCTTTTGTCCCTCTCAGACACTAACACAAAGCATAATAGGGGCTCAGTAAGTACTGTTTGTTCATTCATGAAACCAGGAAATACTATCCAAATGGATTATACTGGTTTCTGAATTCCAGTGTACCCTTTTGTTATTCTCAGAAGTAAAATTTTACTCTGAGGTTGCATTATTAAGAATATTCTTCCAGAAGTAAAAATGTATTCTCTGTTTCTGTGCTCTGAGCTGCAGTCGGAAATTCCTACTGTAGTGGCTTAAGGAATCGCTTTCTCTATAGCTGAGTGGCTGGAAACTCTGATCCACTGCATTCAGCATGCACTGCCATCATTGAAAGAACAGCCCAAAGCCCTTTGCCTCTATACCTGGGCACCCTTTATAACCCACATTCTCTTATGGAATGGTGGTGCCACCTCTGCTAATTTTCACTTAACCTTGCCATGCCTCCATGTTTTCTTCAAAAAAAAGAAAAGAAAATCCATCAGTATAGACCTGTCTTCCAGGGATGTTTTGAAGACATAATGCTGATAAGAAAACATTCTCTACAGGAGAATATTGATGACAGTTATTTTGTAGCCACAAAAGGAGAGGGCACTCAGCAGTAATTGGGGGCCATGTTTAGCCACCCAACCACCCATTATCGTTAGTTCTCAGATTGATTCTAATGTATCATAATAATGCAGTTTGTAATCCACGTGTTGGAGGGTAATTTATCGTCAGGTGGTGATTGTTAGTAATAACAAGCTGTTTGAACATATTCAGAACATAAACATCTCTTGGTTTTCTTCCTTCCATTGTTGGCAAGTCTAATTTTACACCTTTTTGCCTATCCTACATTTTTATATTATGTTGCATATCATGGTGTTGTTTTTATTCCTTAAGTAAGTTTAGTGTCTCAATGAACAGCTAGAACACAGGAGACTTAGAAAAGCAGTTTCAGTAGCCATGTCCAATTTAAGAATGGTAGTGGATTTTATCACTCAGCTGTATTAATGGACCTCATTCCTGCTATATTGAGTTTCTTTCCCTAATGCATTTGTATAAAAGCCCTTGCCTCTCCCATTAACCCCTATGGCTGGTGGTTAGCTCATTACTGGGCATCTGTTGCCATAGCTGCAGCCACCCCTCAGATGGAGCCCTAGCACTAGCCTCTGCACAGTCCATGTGAGGCTGGCCTGCTTGTTCCAGGCGTCAGCTGTTAGGCAGACGGCAAGAGCCTTGCAACCTCAGAGGTCAAACAGCCTGTCCCAAGTGTTTACAACTTGTCTGTTTGATTTCTTTTTTTTTTTTTTTCTTAGCAGCAGATGGGCATGTGGCTATCTAGCGGCAAGGCTGGGAAACCTGTGGGAACATTAGCAGCACCCTTTCTCTTGCACCCTCCAAGGCACCTAAGCAAACCTAGCCCCATATTTAAAAAGATGATCACTATTTCCCCCTCTGTTGTTTGAAGGTCTTTCTTCAACACCTGTGGCAGCTGTGGGGAATTTTGCACAACTTGCATCTGTTCACTGAAATAATTGGTAGCAGTTTATGGAGCATCTCTTGTGTATATTTTTGCCCATTTACAGATTTGATCATGTCATTTGCAGAATGGAAACGTGGCTTTCCACTGCTTACTCTCATTCTTGTAGAGCTTCACAGAGAGACTCTTTTAAAAACAAGATGGAAATGACATGCAAATTATTATGTTACTATCACACAGGCAAAATTCAGGACCTTCAAAAGGTTCCTCAGACACAAACTGATCAGGTGATGAGCAAATTTTGCATACATTTCTATTTGAGTTACCAGCCAGCACCAGCCTGTTGAGAAATGACTAAGAAGAGATAATGTTAGATGCCTGTAATATGTGACTTATTTTCTGCCCTAGGCTCCAGCACTGATGTGCTTTAAAGCAAACACAATTCCCACACGTGCCAATTGGACGGGTACAACGGGATTTAAGGAAGATGTTTTACTAGGTGAAAAGTTTCCACATATACTAGTAATACAGATTTGGAAAAGAAAATTTAATTTTGTCTGTGTTGTGCCAGCTTTGCCAGACAGGTGGCAAGGATGAAATGTGGATTAGCTTCAAACTTTGAAAATTCATAAGCATCTAGTCCAGGGCTGTCCATCCTTTTGGCATCTCTGTGCCACACTGGAAGAAGAAGAGTTGTCTTAGGCCACACATTAAATACACTGAGATATGTATTTACAAAAAAATCTCATAATGTTTTCAGTAAATTTATGGTTTTGTATTGGGCTGCATTCACAGCCATCCTGAGCCTTATGTGGCTTGCAGGCTGCAGGTTGGACACCCCTTGACTTTAACAGAACTGACACTACAGCATCAATAATAGTAACAGAGCAGCAGCATCATAAACAACTAACATTTATAGAGTATCTTACAGCTTTCAAAACAATTTTACAATTATTAATCTCTTGCTTAACCACCTTATCAACCCTGTAAGATCACTATTGTTTTTGTTTACATTTTTGTGATGAGGAAACCAAGGATCAGAGACATTAAGTGACTTGCCCAAGGTCACACATCATAGTCTTCTGACTACAACCCCCTCATGTACCCATGCTAGGCAACATGCACAGCCCTGTCATCCTGATCTCTAGCCCACTGCCACATCCATGTCCCCAATCCTCCAGGTAAACAAATTAAAGTCCATGCAGGAATTTGCTAGAAAAACAAAATGAAAGTGGCCATTTTACAAAGCAAATACTGTCTTTCCGTATGGGTTTACTACTAAATGATACCTTTGACACTCATGTTTGCTCATAGACCACTAACTACTGGACAAGCTGGGTGTGGGGAGTGAGGGAGAGGGGAGGAATGCGAGGGAGAACAGCATGAACTAAAGCTTCTGGCAACTAAAGAATCCTTCAGAAACTCAGATAAAACCTTTGTGAAGAGATAGACTCATTATATGTAATAGTGCTGTAAAGATAAGCAAGAAATTATTAACAGAAAATTCAGAATAGTAGTTATCTCTGAGGGAGATGGAAGGAATCCGGGATAGGCAAATGGTGACCTTTAAGGGTAATAGTTGTATTCTTTTTATTAAACTACATGTTGAGTATACAGTTTTCATTGCATCATTGTTTTATGCTCTATGCTTATATTTTATAAATCCTCCTTTGTATCTAATCTATTTAACTTAAGCAATGAGTGTGAGTCAGTGAAAAATAGAATGTGATCTACAAAAATATGCTAAATTTTTAAGGGACAGTACTGTTGGAAACTAGGTTCACTTTGATAAAAACCTCAGCCAGTCTTCCCTGCTGCTGCTTCCCAATGACAAAGCAGTTAGTTTCCCAAGCAGTTGTGATTTGTGAGGAGAGCATGCTCTCCCAGAATTTTCCTGGGGTAATTGAGTATTTCAGCTGCCTTGTTTCCTCCCCCTCCCTCCCCTTTTCTAACAGTGAACTTCTAGCTTCTAGGAGAGCAAAAAACAGAGGCATGGTCATTTAGGAATGTGAAGTTAGGTGGTTAAACTGTAACCATGGATTTATGGGTACTTACCCAAAGACTTATTATCTTTACGGCTTTCCTTGGTGTTGAATCTAACAGAGAATACAGTAAACTGGTGGACATGTGTATTTATTGTTATCACTGGTTGTTTTCTCTGGCCATTTAGGCATGCTACAAGCACAGGCTGACAGGAATTATGCCTTTTCTTCCATGTGGAAATAAGTATATAGGCAAATACTCCCAGCCTGATTTTCTTTCCAATTCATTATTTACAGGGAATTCGCCCTTTGTAATCATTTTCAAATCAAATTTGCTCTACCAATCCCTGGAAGGTTTTCTCTGAAGATCATCACCAATTTAGCTGTCTTATTTTTTAACATCTTATGTCTCCTCCAGGTTAATGCCAAATTTTAAAAGAAACACACAGATGGATAAATAGTGATGTCACTAGTGGCCTGGAGATTCACTCAAGAAGAAAAATTAAGTTACAACAAAAGTGGATAAAAGGAAGAGAAGTCAATAACTCACATGTGTTTGTTTTGTGGACTACTATTGTTGTATTGCTACAGGAGAACTATTGAATGAAATTGGGCAAAATATGTCATATGTAAGAATTATTTCAGGAAAGACACTATTATTAATACTGTCCCAGAATCACAAACTGATGACCAAATCAGTTGCACATGGATTGTTCCTCAAGTAAACTGGTACAGTTGGTGTCTTCTGCCCAACTGTCGTGGAGGTCAAAGCCATGGCCATAACCTCCCTCTGTTTTATTGAGAAACTGGTGATAAAGAGCAAGTTCTTCTCTTGCCTACCCTATTGCCTCCTGTTCTTATCACCTGGAGTGATTAAGAGAGAAAGGACATGGATGAAAAGGCAATCCATACTTTTGGAGAAAAAAAAACAGCAATTGGGATTTGACAGCAGGTCTGAGGAATTAGGGGTATATACAGTGGAGGAGGAGGGTAACACGATAAAATCATTTGAGGAATTTATTAGCAGTACCACTTTTTTAAAAAAAATGCGTCAGATGAGAGGCATATGAATTAGTCCTGCTCTTTTTTCTGACAGTGTTCTTGGTAGAAACTGGTTAAAGAGAAGCCATCTTGTTGTTGTTTTTTTTTTTTTTAGTTTATATATACTCCCCACTATTATTAATGGCTGGTCCCCATACTGGTACTATCCTATTCTTTATACCTGAAGGAATTATAACATTCTGCTCTCTTTTCACCTGCAGTGACCCCTGTTTTCCAGAAGCTGTCAGAGGTAATGTCCACTATAGTTAATAATTTAATAATAATTTCTAGTATTCTACTACCACTTACTGAAGCTAGGCACTTCAATGAGCACTTTTCACATTTTCTCCTTTAATCCTTACCACAGCCATATAAGAAAGGTACTATTATTATCCTAATTTTTTAAAGATTTATTTATTTTTAGAGAGAAGGGAAGGGAGGGAGAAAGATGGAGAGAAGCATCATTGTGTGGTTGCCTCTCATGAGTCCCTTACTAGGGACCTGGATTGCAACCCAGGCATGTACCCTGACTGGAAATCGAACCAGTGACCCTTTGGTTTGCAGGCCCATGACCAGTCCATTGAGCTACATCAGCCAGGGCTATTATCCTAATTTTTCAGATGTGGAAATGAAGAACAGAGACATTATGTGACTTCCTTAGCATTACACAGCTAAGTGGTGGGTCAGGATTAGAACTCAGGTATGTTTTTCTTCTTTCAGGGTCACACAGCATTAAGGCTTGAGAATGTATCATGCTTGATCTATCCAAAGGCATTATGGAGGTTGATGGAAGTGTGCTGCAGAAAAAAAAAAATTGTCACTTTAAAACATGAAGTTGGAGGGGAACAGTGCAAAGTTCTATATACTAAAGGTTCATGATTATTTGTCAAATTGAGGCACAGTTTGAAAACTCAAGTAGGGCTGCTTATACAAAGAAACTAGAAAGGGGCCAGACCTGCTAGCCCAAAGCAGAGCCATTAATCACTGCCTCATGCATCTGTATGTGTATATATAGCATTGCCCTTAATATTTGAGGAGGATGACTCTGCTGAGATAGCTAGTTCTCAAGCCAAAGTTCCCATTATCATTAGGATTTAACACTTAACTTGTATATAGTGGTCATGGGCAGTCTCCCTCCCTCCTGACTTAGATCATGGCCTTGTAGTTAGTGACTTGCAAAGCAAGTCAACATTATAGTCTAATACCATCCTCTCAAAGTCCAACCAACTGGAAAATACAAAATGACTCCAATTTTTTAACATTGTACTTGTAGGAGAGAGGAATAATAAGTAAAGTGATATGAAAAATATTCTCCACAAATGCCCATCCTCCCAAATAAGACTATGCTAGTATTTATACTTAGTACAAATACAGCCATATCTCCTACACATTTTAAGATATCCACAGTACCATAATAATTGGCTTATCTTTCAAAACTCACCTTAAATCACCTTCTCCAGCTTTCTATCACTTCCTCTATGCTCCCCTTTGTCCTCCAGTACCACCTCCTTCCTAGCAGAGTAACTGCATCCTCCTTCTTCACATCATCTCACTTTTTGGCCATTATCAAACTATACAACAGTTTTTCTTTTCATGTCTGTCTCTCCTGTTACTCTGTGAGCCCCTCAAAGGCCAGGAATACATGGACTTTTCACCTTGATGTTACCCAATAATGATGGATTTAACATGTTTGTTTAATTAATATTCAGGTGATTCTGATGTACATGGCAGGACTACACTTTGACAGACACAGATGTGAGCGATTGTTACACAGCAAGTGAACAGTTGAGCTAGAGTTCAAATTCAGCCCTTCTGATTCCACATCTAGTTCATGCTATATTTATCTTCATTGTACTCTATCTCCTATGGCAAACAAATGGACTGAAAAATGTTGGAAAGATTTTTCAGCAATAAAGGCCAAAGCAAAAATGACTTGTGAATTAACCCCAGGGCTATTCTTTTTTTTTTTCCTCAAAGAGATCTTGCCAGACATCCAACAGTGTAGCAGCTGGGTTGCCAAGTCACGTCTTACACAACTTACCTCAGGAAAACATAGACCACGGAGCTGTGGGAACTTACAGAGCCCATTCTTTTATTTTTCCTTTCTCCATTCTGCCCTCAACCCCAGTCATGCCATTAACTTAAAGATCATGCTCAGTACCTGAAATTCAATTAGTTGATCTGTTAAATATTAACTTTTCTAGCTGAAAACCAGTAGCTACAACATTTAGGATCCTGACAGAAATATTAATATGTCTGTTTCAAAACCAGGAAAAGAACTATGTGACTTAACAGGGAATTAGTGCAGATGTTAAAAGAGCTAGGGTAAGGTAGCATTTTTGCCACCCAATATATGCTTTCAAAGTTGTTTATCTAAATAGTAAGTGAGGAAATATGTAATGAATGTGATGACACAGTCCTAACGACTAGAGGGATGGCCATTTACCCTAGACCAGGGTAGTAATAGTTCACTGGTATTTCAGAATCCCAAGAAGCCAGGGGTGGAGAATTAAGGACCCTAGTTTAGAGAACCTGTCTAGTGTGGTTATCCATTGCTCTTACTAACTGAGGAAACCCTCCAAGGTTCCCGTGGTGGAACCTACCAGTATTCCAGGACCCCTGCATCCAACCTCATTCTATTCTCCTGGCTCACATCTAGCTAATAACCATGAAGTGACAAGCTATTCCTGAGATTCTTCAACTTGTGCCAGGCCATTCAGAAAAGAAGGTCCCTGGCTTTAGCTCAGATAAGTGGGAGAAGAGATCCCCAAATGGCAGATAAGTGGTTTTATTCCTAACTGGGGAAAAAAAAAGGAAGGGAAAGATGAAGGAAGTTAGAGTAAGATTATGATTGAGTACTTGCTGTATGTCAGATATCCAGCCCAGCATTCTTTATACAGTAGTGATGATATATAGCAATGATAAATTGTGTCATCTCTAGAGCCATACTGCCTAAATTTGAATTTCAACTCCAGCATCAACTCCATATGTGACCTTGGGCAACTTCTTAATTTCTTTGTGTTTAATTTTCCTTTTCTGCAAAATGGGTCTAAGACAAAAATTACCTATCTCATGGGTTTATGAGGATTAGATTACTTAGTACATATAAAGCCTTAAAACAGTGTTTTGTACATAATAAGAATTTAAGGCAATATTAGGAATCAACATTATTATCATTAGCTTAGTACCTGAGAGATAGGTTTCACTATCTCCAAGTACAGGCGAACGAATAGGCTAAAGAGTATGTAGAACATGCCTAAAGTCAGAAAGCTAGTAAATAATAGGGCCCATATTTGATTTTACATCTCTCTGGTGTCAAGGTCTATATTCCTTCCACTATACCTGTTGCCTTCATAAATATAAGATATATACTGTATGTTCCTTGGAGAGACACGTACCAAAACATATGGACTTCTTCCTTGATATGCTCCCGCCTCCACTGCATCTGCTGTCTGGAAGTCTGTCTTGGTGCCCTAGCCTCTTATAGATCTAGTTAAAAGCCCTGAGCATCCATATAACTGGTCCAATATGGATGTGGCTATCTCGATGACCATCCAGCTTAGAGACTAGAACAGTGAATCTTCCAGGATGAGTGAGGCTCGGTTTGTGAAACCACCCTCTACCCTGAGGTTTTCAGCTGCATACCTTGAGGATCAGGCTACTATCTCCCACTGCACACCTCACCACATCCACAGTTTGTGTAAGAATGATTCCCTACTATATAGGCTAGCATAAAAACCTTCTCTTTCCATTTTCTTTTCCCTTTTTCTTTTCTTTTGCTCTTCACTTCCCCAAGGAAGAATATGTTGTGACTTCGTGAGGTCTCTTTGATCTTTCCTTGATAACACTCACAAGGAGACAAAGCCCTTGCCTGTCTAAATAGCATTATCTCTCTTAAACTGCCTGGGAGCCTTGTCTTACAGAAGCCTGTCAGTTCTCTAATCCTGCAAAACAATGATGCAAGCTGTGGCATCACTGCTGGTGACGTCTGTGGTCAGAGATGGAGTGGGGCTTCAGTGCATTGTTCACAAACAATGATGGATTGTTACTTTTCAAAGAAAATGAATAGGGACTCAAAACAACACCTACAATGCACAATGTATTGCTTCATGAACAATATATACCAAACAGAAAAACCTTGATCCCTAGGCTTAATGCAGACCCAAAATATGATTTACTCTGCTGTTTCCTTTCTTTAGCCAGAGACAGAAAGCAAAATGTTACTTAGTTCTAGGATACCCAACCCTGCCCTTGTACTGTAATCTTTCATAGGAAATACTTCTTGAGTGCCTACTGTATGGGTGTGATATGCTAAAGATGGGGATTTCTCCTGTGTTCCATGCAAGCGTTTTCTAAACTTCTCTTTTTCCTTTATCTCTTTCCTTTCTCATGATATTCCTAGTGCTATTTCCAGGACCACTCTGTAAACAGTAACCTGTCAGTCTTCCATAGCCCGTGGACTCCCCACTATGTAACAAAATTATTTTGAATGAAGTTAAAGACAACTAAGTGCTGCTAGAATCATCATACTAAAAACACAAAATGAACTTTTTGGACAATGCAATAGTTAAGAGCATGAATTGTGGAGCCAAACTACCTGGGTTTGAACCCTAGCTCCACTGCAGTCTAGCTGTATGACCATGAACAGGTTGCTTAAACTCTCTATTCCTAGTATCTCAGCAGTAAAATGGGGATGATGACAGGAATAATGAGAGGTCATACTTCATAGGTGGTTGTGAGTTTTAAGTTAATGTACATAAAGTGCCTAGAACAGTGCCTGGCACATACAAGTATTAAATAACTGTTAACCATCATTAGTTATGCTATAATTACTGTCATTAATACTATTATTCACCATTTATCTATGTCCTCATATATTCCAGAGGTCCAATGTCTCACCCAGCTTTGGACCACTATCTTCTGCAGAAATGACTAGAAACCTAAGTCCACGGTTCAGAACCACACAGTGCAAAGAGATTTTATGTGGATGTGGGTCTATGAAATAAGCATTGCAAGTAAGCCACACTTTGTACAATTGCTAAGTTCTTGCAGAGTCCACTTATTTAAAAGTACACCTATTGGCACCGATTTTGAGCTAGTCACTGTACAATATACAAAAGCAAATGAGGTTTATATCCCCTTCCCTCAAGGAGTTAACAAATATGGCAGCTAAATGCACATTTATTTTAGTAAATTTAATTATGTTAAGTTCTCAAAGAAATCCCAGTCAGTTCCTTCTTACCCATGAAGAATTTCTCTGTGAGGAAAATTATCTTACCATCTCCAGGTTTATTGTTCTTAGAGTTTGTTTTTCTTTAATTGTGATTTTTTCATATTATCAGCATGTTAGGATTATAATACCTCAAATTATCATCATTTGATCTTCCTCACACTCTTCATTTAAAATGTTTAATATTCTGTCCTCAGAAGAAAAACACCAAAAGATATTTTATCTTCATACAACAATAGAGTAGTATCCCATTCTGAATAGCTTGGCACCCGCTTCTGGGAAAAAGAATGTCTATGCAGGCCTTTGTATACATACTCCTATATTTCTTCATTCATTTATTTAAAACAGTTTATTGAACATCTATTCCATTTGAGACATAGTGTCTAGGTAGTAGGAATAACAAGGAGGAATAATGGATTCCAGAGTCTAGTGGGATATATATACATAGAAAGAGGTGTTAAAAATATAATCTAGTAAGGGCTATAATAGTAATGTGTTCAATGAGCTAGGAGAACAGAGAAACTAAATGGGCTCTTTCAGAGGGAGTTTAGTGTAACAAATCAGACTATGGGCATTGACATCAGAACTTCCTAGGTTCATGTTTCTATTCTACCACTTTTAGCTGTGATACTGAGCTGATGACTTAAACTATCTGTGCCTCAATTTCATATTCATATGGTATATTATAATAATTTATATATATTCTGTGTCTTTCAAAAGACTTCAGGCCCTTCAAGGGCTGGGACCCCATCATCATTATCATATTAACTATTACCATATTATTATTACCACTTACCAAGTGCACAATATGTGTCAAGGGACATGAATAAAGGACTCATGGACGTGAACAATGGGAGAATTGACTGTGGGAGTGGGGGATGGGGCAGGGGAGAGCAACAGGGGAAAAGTCAGGGCAACTATAACTGAACAACAAATAAATAAACAAACAAACAAACAGATAAATATTGAAAAATAAAAAATAAGCCATGCTAAATTGTTTACCCACATTTTCTGATTTAATGTTCAACAGACCTAGCAGATACTGTTGTTTTCTTAAGTTTTTCATTCGCCTTTTTCCTCATCAAGCCCAGTTATTTATTCAGAGCACTTGCCACAATATGTAATTATTTTATTTGCATTTGTATTTTAATGTGTCCCTCCTGCACTGGAGTATAGCTTCATAATACCAAAGATGAGGCCTATTTGACTCACCATAATGTCTTCAACAACTGAAATGTTGCCTGACACATAAAAAATATTCAGTGAATGTATGGTAAATATGGAAAGAAGACTGGAGTGAAAACCAACAAAAAAGAAAAAATAAAAGAGAGGAAGAATGAGCATGTTATAGTTACTAGTAAAGCTAGACTCTGGTCCAGAGTCATAAGACACCTAAATCCATGTTCTTGATCACTAGATAGGATTGCTTCCTACTCTGCTTTTGACAGAATCGTCTCTCAATTTTGTATAAAACTATGTAACAAAATTACAAGAAGCATAAAAACCAAAGGACATAAACCTGGACATAAGAAAGAGAATTACAGGAGACTAAATTATCAGAGGAGAGCTTTTGTCTTAATAAAAGAATATATTGTGCCTGGCTGGTGTAGCTCAGTGGATCGAGCATGGACTACAAACCAAAGAGTTACTGGTTCAATTCCCAGTGAGGGCACATGCCTGGGTTGCGGACCAGGTCCCCAGTGTGGGCCATGTGAGAGGCAACCACACACTGATATTTCTCCCCCTCTCTTTCTCCCTCCTTTCCCCTCTCTCTAAAAATAAATAAATAAAATCTTTAAAAACAAGAATATATTGTAATTGGTGAGATGGCACCAACATACTAAACTTGTTTCAAAGGAAATAAAGGAAATATTTGAAATAATCAACTCTATTACAGGATGGGTATATCACAGTGTGTGTGTATGTGTGTGTGAACTTCAAGATCAAGTAACTTCTACAGTAATTGACTAGGTAATGAGTTAAGCATAAACAATACAATGGAAGGGATTTAATAGTTATGGAATGATCCCTACTTAAAGTGGATGATTGTTTCCAAATCTTTTATTATTTTAGTGCTAATGAACTCTTGTTCCAAGTGCCATATCTTCAGTCAACTTACCTAGAAGGCATTCACTCATTCACAACCACTTTACAACCTGTGATCTCTTGAGGAGTTGCCACACAAGTGGAACAGAAGAGCCAGTTTAGTAGGATAGGTTGTTTAGACTTGGGTTAGGTATTTTGAAGACCATTTATCAAACATTAGCACTTACCTTCACTCATTGGAAAATGAAAAATCTATTTAGTGACATGGGACTACTTTCATAAAACACTTAAATAAATTACTGGATGTCCATTTTTAATCTGGAAAGTGAATCAGGCCAGGACTTAACTTTTCCACTATTAAGTGATGATTCCAAACAGATGTTTATCACAGCATGCTTTGTTAGTGCAAACCTTAAATCCAGATGGCCACCAGAGATGGTCATCTGGGATTTTTTTTGAAAGTAAAAATTTACAAGTTTGTGCATGCATGTGATTATATCCATATGAGAAACAGGTTATAGCTAATGATATTAAACTGAATTATTAGTTGGGTGAATCTATCTCTGGTTTTCACTCTTAAGTAAATTCCTCTATGTAATTACAGTTGTCCCGGAGAGACAATCAGTTTGGCAATCATACCGTTCCTTTAAAAACAAATCTATCATTCAAAAAAGGTATACAAATAATCAACGAGAGTCATTGCATAGATTGCTTATTGTGCCCCAAATCAATGTAAGTTGATTTTCTTTATTCATTCATTCAAATATTTCTTGCATACCTACTTTATACTAGACACTGAACTAAGAAATGGGGAAACAGAAATGACCAAAACCCATTCCCTGATCTAAACAAATAAAATCAGAAACAAAAGCCAAGTGACATTCAACACCACAGCAATACAAAGAATTAATAAGGATCTAAAGGAATGTGCAGGCTAGCAGAAGAGAGACATGTATCCAGTAACAACAATTCAAAGCAGTTGATGATAAATATGCAGTTGTTCTTGCTTCCTGGAATGCTGTTCAACACTAATCCTCCATTCACTACCTGGAGGAAAATCCAATCCCTCCTTAAAGATTCATTCCAAATGATTCTTTGCCAGTGAAGGCTCTCCTGGCAATTCATCTCCTCCACCCACACCCCTCCCAACCCTAAACACATATATCTAAACCCATTCCAGCAGATTTAATTACTCTCCTGTTCCCATAGCACTTTACTCATAGTTTTATTACAGCACTTACTCAATAATTTGTTTAGGTTGTTTATATGTCATATCTCTCATTGTATTGTGAGTTCTTCCATAATAACAAATGAGGGTTTTTTTCATCTCTCTATTCTTATTCACTAGCATAGAAACTGGCATTTATTAAAGTAGAAGTTTGGTTTGGGGAGGAGTGAGAGAATAAGCAAACAAATGAATATCAAATTCTAGATACAATGTTATGAAAACACATAGGGGTGAATGCTTAATTCCAGTGAGGTGGCTCCATAGCCAAGGTGACACTGAGCTGACCCTTAAAAAATGAGTAGGGAGACTTCTGGCCAAGATGGAGGCATAGGTAAACACACTTTGTCTCCTCGCAGAATCAAAATTAAGGACAACAAAAATTTAGATACAAACAAACAAAAAAACAACCATAACTGACAGAAAATTGAACTGTATGGAAGTCCAACAACCGAGGAGTTAGACACAGTCATCCAGTCCAATAAGAGGAGCAGAGTTGGGCACCAGGTGGAGAGGGTTGCAGCAAAAAAAAAAAAAAAAAAAAAAAAGATTGGTGACTTGCGGACCCTGGCGCACCAGGAAGTAGCTGACAGACCCCACGCAGACCCAGTGAGGCATGCAGGGTGGCTGGCTGACCAAGCGGTCCCACATTCACACTCAGACAAACCAGGCAAAGGGGAAACGACAGACCGCGCAGCCCAGGGCCCCAGCTCAGGGAAATAAGGCTTCAAAACACCGATTGAAAACACCTGTGGGGGTTGAGGCAGCGGGAGAGACTTCCAGCCTCACAGGAGAGTTTGTGGGAGAGACCCAAAGGGTCCTGGAACATACACAAGCCCACCCACCCAGGAATCAGCACGAAAAGGGCCCACTTTGCTTGTGGGAAGCAACAGAAGGGACTGAAATCTGAGAAAGAGTAGAGCAAGCACCATTGTTCCTTCTCGGACCCCTCCCCCGCAGACAGTGTCACAAAACAGCAACTGGGGTGACCCGACCTGGTGACCACCTGAGGCTCCACCCCTCATACGTAAGAAGCACAACAAGACAAAGAAAATGGCCCAAATAAAAGAACAGATCGAAGCCCCAGAGCAAATACTTTTAAGCGACTAAGAGATAGCCAACCTATCAGATGCACAGTTCAAAACACTGGTGATCAGGAAACTCACAGAATTGGTTGATTGTGGTTGTAAATTAGATGAAAAAATGAAGGCTATGCTAAGTGAAACAAAGGAAAATGCATAGGGAACCAATAGGGATGGGAAGAAAACTGGGACTCAGATCAATGGAGTGGACCAGAAAGAAGAAAGAAACAACCAAACAGAAAAGAGTGAAGAAACAAGAATTCAAAAAAATGAAGAAAGGCTTAGGAACCTCCAGGACATCTTTAAACGTTCCAACATCCGAATTATAGGGGTACCAGAAGAGGAAGAGCAACAAATGGAAAAGTTATTTGAACAAATAATAAAGGAGAACTTCCCCAATGTGGCAAAAGAAATAGACTTCTGGGAAGTCCAGGAAGCTCAGAGAGTCCCAAAGAAGTTGGACCCAAGGAGGAACACACCAAGGCACATCATAATTGCATTACCCAAGATTAAAATTAAGGAGAGAATTCTAGAAGCAGCAAGAGATAAGGACACAGTTACCTACAAAGGAGTTCCCATCAGACTGTCAGATGATTTCTCAAAAGAGACCTTACAGGCAAGAAGGGGCTGGAAAGAAGTTATTCAAAGTCATGAAAGGCAAGGACCTATATCCAAGATTGCTCTATTGAGCAAAGCTTTCACTTAGAATGGAAAGGCAGATAAAGTGCTTCTCTAATAAGGTCAAGTTCAAGAAGTACATCATCACCAAGCCCTTATTATATGAAATGTTAAAGGGACTTATCTAAAAAAAAAGATAAAAAACATGTATAGTAAAATGACAGCAAACTCACAACTATTAACAACCACATCTAAAGCAAAAACAAACTAAGCAAACAACTAGAACTGGAACAGAACCTCAGAAATGGAGATCACATGGTGGGTTAGCAACAGGGGAGTGGGAGGAGGAGAGAGGGTGAAAAGGTACAGAGAATAAGTAGCATAGATGGTAGGTAAATATAGACGGGGGAGGGCAAGAATAGTATGGGAAATGTAGACGCTAAAGAACTTACGACACATGGCAATGAACTAAGGGGGGGAATGTGGGTGGGAGAGGGTGTGTAGGGTGGAGGGTAATGAAGGGGGGAAATGGGACAACTGTAACAGCATAATCAATAAAATAAAAATAAATAATAAAAATAAACAGAACCTTTTTTAAAAATTAGTAGGGTTTGACAGGCAGAGATAAGTGCTGGGGGAGGGGAGGGAGATGAGAAGGGCATTTAGGGAAGGACTTCTTAAAACTTTAAGAACTGGACTTCTGGCCAACATGGAGGCATAGGTAGATACACTTTGCCTCCTCGCACAACCAAAAGAAGGAAAACAACAAATTTAAAAACAAAAACAACCAGAACTGACAAAATCAAACTGTATGGAAGTCCTACAACCAAAGAGTTAACAAAGAAACATTCATCCAGACTGGTAGGAGGGGTGGAGATGGGCAGCCAGGGTGGAGAGGACTCTTGGAAACGTGGCAGCTGGCAGAATGGGCAGTCCCCTATTGGCATGGGAATAAACCAGGAAGAACAACTGGGGAGCAGACAAACCTCGCAACCCAGGGCTCCAGTGTGGGAAAATAAAGCCTCAAAACCTCTGACTGAAAAAAACTGTGGGGGTCGAAGCGGCAACGGGGGAAACTCCCAGCCTCACAGGAGAGTTCGTCAGAGAGGCCCAAGGGTCCTAGAATGTATACAAACCCACCCGCCCGGGAATCAGCACCAGAAGGGCCCAATTTGCTTGTCGGTAGAGGGGGAAGTGACTGAAAGCCAGCTGAGAACTCAGAAAGCAGCATTGTTCTCTCTCGGACCCCTCGCCCACATACAGTGCCACAACTCAGTGGTGTGGGTTGCCCTGTCCTGGCAAATACCTAAGGCTCCACCCATTACTACATAACAGGTGCACTGAGACAAAGAAATATGGCCCAAATTAAAGAACAGATCAAAGCTCCAGAATAAATACAACTAAGTAATGAAGAGATAGCCAACCATTCAGATGCAAAGTTCAAAACACTGGTAATCAGGATGCTCACAGAATGTTTGAATATGGTCACAAAATTGAGGAAAAAATGAAGGCTATGAAAAGTGAGATAAAGGAAAATGTACAGGAAACCAACAGTGACAAGAAAGAAATTGGAACTCATATCAACAATTTGGAGCAGAAGAAAGAAATAAACCTGAACAGAATGGAGAAACAAGAGTTAAAAAAAAAAATGAGGGGAGGCTTAAGAACCTTTGGGACAACTTTAAATGTTCCAACATCTGAATCATAGGGGTGCCAGAAGGAGCAGAGGAACAGCAAGAAATTGAAAACTTATTTGAAAAATTAGTGAAGGAGAAGTTCTCCAATCTGACAAAGGAAATAGACTTTCAGGAAGTCCAGGAAGCTCAGAGAGTCCCAAAGAAGTTGAACCCAAGGAAACACACACTCCAAGGCACATCATAATTACATTATCCAAGATTAAAGGTCGGGAGAGAATCTTAAAAGCGGGAAGAGAAAAGGAGATAGTTACAAAGGAGTTCCCATAAGAGTGTCAGCTGATTTCTCAAAAGAAACCTTGCAGGCAAGAAGGGGCTGGAAAGAAGTATGCAAATCACGAAAGGCAAGGACCTGCATCCAAGATTAATCTATCCAGCAAAGCTATCATTTAGAATGGAAGGGCAGATAAAGTGTTTCCCAGATAAGGTCAAGTTAAAGGAGTTCATCATCATCCAGCCCTTATTATATGAAATGTTAAAGGGTCTTATCTAAGAAAAAGAAGATCAAAAATACAAACAGTAAAGTGACAACAAACTCACAGCTATCAACAATCAAACCTAAAAATAAAAAAAATTAAGTAAATAACTAGAAAAGGAACAGATTCACAGAAATTGAGATCATATGGAGGGTTATCTATGGGGAAGGGGAGGGGAAAATGGGGGAAAAGGTACAGGGCATAAGAAGCATAAATGGTAGTAGGTACAAAATAGACAGGGGAAGGCTAAGAATAGTATGGGAAATGGAGAAACCAAAGAACTTATGTGTATGACCATGGACATGAACTAAGGTGGGAGAATGATGGTGGGAGGAGGGTACATGGCAGAGGGGAATAAAGGGGAGATAAAAGTGGGACAACTTTAATAGCATAATCAATAAAATATATTATAAAAAAGAATTTAAGAACTGAATTTATTGTAGCAAAATAATGCTGTTAATTACACATGTTCCTTGTTTTTTCATGTAAACAAGCCTAGTAAGAACTCTACTTGCTAACATTTTAACAGGTACTTTAAATTAACATATATTTTGAAAAAAGTTAATACATTGCTGTTCTTTTAAAAAAAATGTTAATTTAGATCATTTTCTCCCCACCCCCACCAGATTAGTCCAGAGTTTGGCTATGTTGGTCCATTTTAAATTCTCATTCTCTTACCTCAAAATTCTTTATTGAGAATAATTCCTGAGTTTCTTATATTTCCCAGGGCAGCAGAGCCAATGAGTAGCCAAATTGCTGCAAAAAAAATATTTTTTGGCATTTCAGCCCAGTCCTTCTGGAGTAGGTAGGAAAGGTTTCATGGAGATGTGGGATATTTGCCTCTGACTACTGATATTTATGGAAAAAAAACTTTTCATGGCTTTTCTCCTACCTCCCAATTTGCATGCCAAAATGAAAGTCTTTTGTGCTAAGATGATTTATGATTATATGTCTCCCAATTGTGCAGTATATACCTGCATATACATCTATAACCCATTTCAGTGTCTTGGTTTATGTTATCCATGCTCCTGGAATATCTTCCCCCCCTTTTTTTATCTCTCTAATAAAACCACTCAAGACACAACTCTATAGAAATCTGGTCCATTCTTTCAAATTCTACCTTCTCCATGGAGCCTTTCCCACTTACTCAAGCCACAGTAGTTCATCATTCCTTAAACTTCAATAACACTTCTGATCTACACCATTTGAGTGTTTCATTTTTCCTGATTGTTTAATTAGCGATAGTAAAACATAATGGCTAAAAATAAACATCTTGTATGACCTTGGACAATATAGGTGACCTTTCAAAGTCTCTCATCTACTACATGGAGATATAAATAGTTCCTATCTCATAGGGTTGTTTAAAAGTTAAATGAGCCCTGGCCAGGTGGCTTAGTTGGTTGGAGCATCATCCCATATGCCAAAAGGTTGAAGGTTCAATTCCCAGTCAGGGCACATACCTAAGTTGTGGTTTAAATCTCCAGTTGGGGCACATACGGGAGGCAACTGATCCATGTTTCTGTCTCACATTGATGTTTCTCTTTCACAACGGTGTTATTCACATCAGTGTTTCTCTCTCCATCCCCTTCTGTCTCTCTAAAATCAATAAACATATCCATGGGTGAGGATTAAAATTAAATAAAAATAAAATAAAAATAAAATAAAATGTTAAAAATATAAAAATAATAAAAATATAACATTAAAATAATAAAATAAACATTTTAAAAAGTTAAATGAGAATAATGCATGCTAAATGCTTTACTACATAGCATAGTGTTCAATAATTAGTGGTAATAATGGATGGAGATAGAGCAGTGATAATAAAAATCTTCAACATCATCATTGGTCTCTTCGATTAGTTTGTATAGCCTTTGAATGCAGGGACTGTATGTCCTATCTGCTTATTTTCTAGTATCCCTCTAACCCCAAAAATACTCAGTTGGCTGATTTAATATCTGTTGATTATATGTTCGATTCTATTCAATAGTACTGCCTCAAAGATATGAAATTTGATCTGGAATACAATTTTTATTTTTATTGCTGCTGTGGAAACCCTTAGATTTTTTTTCTGGGTTTGCATGCATAGTACCTTGGATGGAAGTTTTGCTGATGTAATCATTTGCAACTAGACTATGAGAAAAATGGGAAACCTCTTAATCATCCCAAGCTCCTGTGGTGTGTATGCTTGAAAAAAAAAAGCAGAAAATCATAAACTCTGATGACCAAAATCAAAGAACTAAATAAATAGAGACGTATTTTCATATTTATGGATAGGAAACTCCATATGATCAGGATGTCAGGTCTTCCTAAGTTGATTCAATGCAGTTTTAATCAAAATCCAAATGAATTATTGTATGGATATCAATAAACTGGATCTAAAATTTATATGGAGAGGCAAAAGACCCAGAATACCCAACATGATATTGAAGGAAAAGAACAAATTTGGAGGATTGATGCTACCCAACTTCAAAACTTACTATAAAGTTACTCTTATCAAGACTGTGGAATCATTAAAAAAATATATAAGTAGGTCAATAGAACAGAATAGAGTGCTCAGAAACAAACCTCCATAAATAGAGTCAACTAACCTTTGACAAAGGACCAAATGCAATACAATGAAGCAAAGATAGTCTTTTCAAAAACATACTGCTGAACAACTTGACACCCACATGCAAAAACAATGAATTTAGACACAGACCTTATACTCTTCTTAAAAATTAACTCAAATTGAATTAAAGACTGGAATGTAAAACAAAAAAACTATAAAACTCCTGGAAGATAACAAGGGAAAAAACCTTGGTGATCATAGTATGGTGATGAGTTTTTAGATATACCACCAAAGGCACTATCCATGAAAGAAAGGCTTGATAAGGTACATTTAATTAAAATTAAAATGTTCTTCTCCATGACAGACAATGTCAAGAGAATGAAGAAACAAACCACAGACTGGGAGAAAATATTTCTAAGGTACACATCTGACAATGCACTGTTATATAAAATATACAAAGAACACTTAAAACTTAACAAAAAGAAAACAACCTGATTAAAAACTGGGCCAAAGACTTTAACAGATACCTCACCAAAGAAGATATACAGATGGCATATAAGCTTATGAAAAGATGCTCTGCATCATATGTCATCAAGGCATTACAAATTAAAACAACAATGATACCACTACATACCTATAAGAATGTCCAAAATCCAGAACACTGACACTGTATACTGGTGAAGAGTACGGAGCAGCAGGATCTCTCATTCATTGCTGGTGGAAATGCAAAATAGTATGTCCACTCTGGAAGAAAGGTTGACAATTTCTTACAAAAAAAAATAAGCATGCTCTTACCATATGATCAAGTGATTGTGCTGCTTGGTATTTACCCAAAGGAGTTGAAAATTTATGTCCACACAAAAATATGCACACAAATGTTTATAGCAGTTTTATTCATAATTGCTAAAACTCAGAAGCAACCACAATGTTCTTCAGTAGATGAATGGATAAATAAACTGTGGTATATCCAGACAATGGAATATTATTCAACATTAAAAAGAAATGAGCTATCAAGTCATGAAAAGACATGGGGGAACCTTAAATGCACATTACTAAGGTGAAGAAGCCTATCTGATGGGCCATATACTATATGATCTCAACAATATGACATTATAGAATAGGCAAAACTATGGAGACAATAAAAAAGATCAGTGGTTGCTGGGGTTGGGAGTGGGGAGGGATGAGTAATCAGATCACAGTGGAATTTTACTATTTTCACAATACTGTGTATGATACTATAATGGTGGAAATTTGTCCAAACTCATAGAGTGTACAATAACAGAGTGAACCCTAATGTGTTAAAACTATGGCTTTGGGATGATTATGGTGTGTCAGTATAGGTTCATCAGTTGTAACATCCCCCACTCTAGTGGGGGATGTTGATAATGGGGAAAGATCTACATGTATGGGGGCCTGGGTTATATGTGAAATCCTTATACCTTCCCTTCAATTTTACTGTGAACCTAAAACCTGCCCTAAAAATGTATTTGTAAAAAAACAAGAGGAAGGAAAGGAAGAAAAAGAGGTATGGAGGGAGTAATGGGAGGAGGGAGGAGAGAGAGAGGAAAGAACAAGAGAGACCACTTAAAGGCCACCTGGTAAACTGTTTTCAAATTCTGTGACTTCCTGCCAGTGCAAGTTGTATTGTTTTAACCCTTATAAAGAGCTGGAATTAACCCTGGCTGGCGTAGCTCAGTGGATTGAGCACGGGCTGTGAGCCAAAGCATCGCAGGTTCAATTCCCAGTCAGGACACATGCCTGGGTTGCAGGCCATGACCCCCAGCAACCGCACATTGATGTTTCTCTCTCTCTCTCTCTCCCTCCCTTCCCTCTCTAAAAATAAATAAATAAAATCTTTAAAAAAAGAGCTGGAATTAAGGCTTTATCCACCACTTGACCATCAGTCAGTTTCTGTAAATAGTTTGCCAGAGTGTACATTGATAAGTAATCTAGACACTGAAACCTTAATGCTACAAATTATTTTGCTTGTCATTTCTTTTTAGCTGATAATAGAACTTTGAATGTGGATTCCACTGCAATGACGCTACCTATGTCTGATCCAACTGCATGGGCCACAGCAATGAATAATCTTGGAATGGCACCACTGGGAATTGCTGGACAACCAATTTTGCCTGGTATGCTATTTTTAATCACCTCACAAGTGTTTCTTTATATTGACCATATGGTCATAATATAACAATATGACACAATTTATTTTGATGTTGACATTTTCTATATTCTGCCTAGAGTGTGCATTTTTTGTATCATGAGCTTCATAGGTTGGGTGGCCAGTAGTTCCTAGTACAGTCCCTATTGCCCTGTGGGCAAGTTGTGGGTATATCTGATGCAAGACATTGTCTCTGAACATTTAAACAACTCATTGAAATAAAACGCAACAGGATTTGGCAAGGGATTACAGAGCTTGTCTAATTTTATGGATTTCTTAGAGGAGGCAAATAAACATGAAGCTAGAATGAGAACTGAATAAGACATCCCAAAAATTATAGATTCTTAAAGGGAAGAAAAGGAGATAGTAGGGAACACACCAAAGACTACTGTTAACATTCAGTAACTTTTAATATTTTTTAAACAAAGTTAACCATAAGAGAATGATCATGGTGTCATAACTCCATTGCCACAAAAGATAAAATTAGAAAAAATGCCCAATATCTGAAGGGTTTAGTTTAGACACAAAAAATTTTTTTCCTGGACTGTCAGAGCAATTAACCATTAAAATTGATTTGTGAAGACATTAATTAGAGAATTACAATCTCAAAAAGCTCAGGGTGCTTTATAAATGTCCTAAATATTAATCTCCTCAGATTCACCTAATTGGGGTCCTACTTAAAAGTATGACAGGATCAGGCCAATCTGGGACCTTGCTACTCAAAATGTGGTCTGCATAACCTAGGAGTTGTCAAGAATCCCAGAATCTCAGGCCCCAGCTGAATTTTAAGAGAAGCTGCATTTTAACATGATCCCCGGTTCTTTCACAAGCATATTAAACCTGAAAAACAGATCTAGAGTGATACTGCTTTGTTGTGCCATTTGTTTGTATGGTTAACTACTCCCACCCCCCAAAAATAATTTCACAATTCCAGACTTGATTTTGAGTCATTGTAGGTTATAATGGGGATAAGGTTAGATAGGCAACAGTGGTACATAATAATAAGAAATATGATTACATTAAAAGCTTATAAACAAGCAGCCAAACATAAAGAAAAAAAATATGTATATGAGAAATGGGTCGAGAAAAAAAGAGCTTAGGTTCTATATGTAACAGAAGCAAAGAACTGTTTCATCAAAGTTTAATTCATACCATGATCTGTTGGTGAGTAGACTGTATTCTACTCCATTAAACTAACCACGATTGAAATGAGCAACCGCGAGTCCTTTGAGGGCTACAATGATTGGACCATGTATCTCCTTGGGTCTTAAATTACTAGTGGGATCAATCCGGAATCAGTGGGCATTACAATAGGAGCTGGTATTGCATAGTGCTTAAAAACCCAGACTCTAGAATCATTCTGCCTGACTTCTAAGCCTGTTTCTCTACTTCATCTTGGGTAGTCTTATATATCTTCTATGAAACTGAGTTCCCTCATTTATAAAAGCAGACTAGTAGTACCTAACCCTTAGTGTTGATGTGAGAATTAAATTGTGTGTAGCACAATGCCTGCTATATCGTTAGTGCTAAAAAAGTGTTGTCTGTTCAACTACTTAAAATATTTATTAATGTATTTCTCATAGGCATTTATAAAGGAAGTAATGGGTTTTTAATTTAGTTTTTCTTCATCATTTCATTATAATAGAATTTAAGCTAAAATATTATATATTATTTTAAAGCTCCATATAGAGTGATCCTGAGTCACAACCTCTTATAGCCTAGAGTGACTAGATAATCTGATTGACTTGAGTATTACCAGCTTATGGAAATATGAACTATATAGCTGTATGTCCCAGGAAAAATCTTGAAGCCAGACCTGATCTAATACCAATAAAATTAAATGTTAGATTATATCACATTATTTTTAAATCCCCACATCTAAACATAAGTCTATGCCTACAAAATAATCTTCAATGCTTACACACCCAACCATAATGTGGAGCAAAACAGGCCTAGTATTGAGAAAGGAAAAAATCCAAACCACCATTATAGGCCCACAGTTTACACTGAGGCCAATATCATGCCTAGAAAATTTCAGTAGGTTTTCTTACCAGTACCTCAGACAGTTATTTGTTCAGAAATCATATCTTGCTTAGTTTTTAACAACACAGGCCTGAAGGACAGACTACTTGGGTTTGAATCCTTGCTCTGCCACTTGCTAGCTATGTGACCTTGAGCAAATTATTTGACCTATCAATACCTCAGTCTCCTCATCTGTAAAATGGGGATAATTATAGTATCTACCTTACAACATTACTGTGAAGATTAAATAATATACTGTGCACAATGCTTGGCATATAATAATCACTCAGTAAAAGTCAACTATCATCATTATTATTACTGTTAGTAACATTACATGCTCTTTAAGATGAAGGAAATATTAACATACTTCCATCAAGTGGCTGCTAAGCTGCCATTTAAATTGAAAGTATTTGGGTTTTCGATAACATGTAATCAAAACAAAAGAAAGTATTTGGGTTCTCAGCATCCACTGTCAGCTCTAAGGAGTGTTTCCCTCATCAATCTCCACTCATACATTTCGAACTTCAAGAGAGATTTTAGTTTATACCTCTAGCCCCCTTTTCCTACATCTTCTTTTCTTAAGGATTATGAAGAAATGGCTTCACAGGGCCCCCTTAAACCTTGTGATTCAGTGATCTTATAGCTATGTTCCAGGAAGTTACTTGACTTTTTAAAACCTGGTCTTAGAGCCCTGGCTGGTGTAACTCAGTGGATTGAGCACGGGCCTGTGAACCAAAGAGTCACCAGTTTGATTCCCAGTCAGGACACATGCCTGGGTTATGGGCCAGGTCCCCAGTAGGGGGCACATGAGAGGCAACCACACATTGATGTTTCTCTCCCTCTCTTCTTCCCTTCCCCTCTCTCTAAAAATAATTATGTAAAATCTTTAAAAAAAAAACTGGCCTTAGAAATACTGATATTTAGTTTAGTAGTGTCCTTCTTGTCTTAAAAGTACATGAGGCAATAGCAGTAGACTGAAACATACTTTGTAAAGCTGTGTATAAAAATCACTTGAGCTATTTGGGAACTGATTTTTCTTCTCTGTATTATTTTACAATCAAGATTAGAATAGGGTCTCTGAATCTAGACTGTGTAGGTTCAAGTAAATCCCTGCTCTGGTATTAAGTAGCTATGTAACTTTTGGAAGTTATTTACCATCTCTGTGTCTCAGTTTCTTCATCCATAAATGGAGATAATAGTAGCCCCTATGTCACAGGGTGAGTATGATGATTAATGAGTTAATACATGTAAAGGCTTAGAATGATGCCTGATTTACAGTAATCTTCCAAAGAATTCATCTATGATTTTTATTATTTTAAACTCATATTTTATATGGCTCACAAAAAGTTGAATTATGGCTCATTTGTATTGTATGGCTCACAATAGCCAAGTATAGTGAATACAACAGCAAATTTTGTCCCTGGAGAAGCACTGGACAATGGCAGGTGAAGAGGAGAGTGCCTCAAAGTGCTAATGACTTTGCACTTTGTAAATTTGGTGGAGTGTCAAAAAAATGGAAGTTTGGCACCATACCCCAATATTGCTTACCTTTCTTCTTGCTAAAGTCTGGGAACAGGGTGCCTGCCATCTTTATTAAGTAGTGTTTTATCTGAACACCATAAAACCTCCCTAATTCACTTCCCACCCCTCACAATTCCTCAAAATGGAAAGAGCTTCATGGAATTATTCCCTGAGATCACCACTGATAGCTCAGTAATTCAGGTACTTTTCTGTCCCTTAGGAGGTTTCCTACTGAGCCAGTAGACTTTTCTTTGTCTTGTCTTATCTGGCCTATCTATTACAATACAAAAGGCCTTTGGCCTTGATTAAAAACAAATGATACAGCCCTGGCTGGTGTGTCTCAGTGGATGAAGCACTGGCCTGCAAACCAAAGGGTCACTGGGTTGATTTCCACCCATGGCACATGCCTGGGTTGCAGGCCAGGTCTCCAGTAGAGAGAGTGTGAGAAGCAACCACACACTGATGTTCTCTCCCTCTCTTTCTCCCTCCCTTCCCCTATGTCTAAAAATAGATAAATAAAATCTTTTAAAAAACCAAATGATACATAAGCTTCCTTGACTTACCCTAGAGAGCTCAAATTCATACTGGCATGGATGCTGAGTCTTTTGGACACATACTTGTCATCAGGGCAATGTGTGGAGCTTCTTTTTATCCAACATGGTGTTTTGTACAGTTGCTGTTCAATCAAGTTAATCTACAATGATCATAGATTAGGAGGTCTCCTCTGGCCAGTGGCTTTCTTTCTTCCCGAAAGAATATTTGCTTTTCCAAACTAGTTAAATAACACTAATGTTAGATTCCATATGAAAAGACGTATCAAAAAGAGTCAGGCCTTCTGTTTAGGAATCACTATCCTGCCTGTCATGCAAGATAAATCTAAGGAAGGACTGATGAAGGGATACTCATTAAATACTGTGTGCTGCTTCCTTTATTTTCCCCTCAATGAAAATATCCTTAATATTCAAATGTGGAGTTCATAAAGTCCCATAACAGAAAAAGAGTCCTTCATTATGGTGTCCTCACTGTATTGACTCTGATTCCTCCACAATGAGAGATGTTGGAAAATACAGATTCATGGACCTTATTCCCAGAGTAAGTCCCTGCCCATCTATGAGCATTATACTTCTTTAGGAGGCAGTTCTCATTACACCCAGCAAGCCAACTCTCATAGAAACAGAAAGAACGAGGATGTATGATACATGACAGGTCACTGTTGTGCAAACTCCTCAAGGAGGCCTGAACTTGGGTTTCTATAATTTTTAATATGTTCTAGAAACAGAATATGCCTTCAGTGGCCTTTAAAGTTGAGATCCTGAGAAAGGAGAGCACAATTCGCCATCATGGTGGACACTTCACCAAGAGCCAATGATATATAAACTACTTTACCAAATAGAATTAATGTCTCTCCAAAACAAGCTTGAATCCTGCCCAGTAATGGTACCTTCAAGTCTCCCCATGGAAACTCTCATGAAGCATGCTATAGTGAGACCATTCATTCATTCATTTATACAAGAAATATTTACTAGGGCCTGCTGTATGCAAGGTACTGCGAGAAGCCCTAGGGATGTGCAGTGAACAAAGAAAAACAATGATTCCAACCATCATAGTGACTCCAGTACTTTTAGAACCCCACCCACAAGTTTTCTCCCTATTCTCATGTATGATATGCCTCTTGACTAATAACAGCTCAAAGATTTACCATCCATTTTGTCCATTTGTACTTTTATTCACCCATCCATTCGTTTAAAATATATTGAGCTACGTCAAGTGGATCCAAAATGGGCATGGCCCAATCTGTCTTCAAGCTCACAGTCCACTAGTAGAAACTATAAAGTCATTATCACTATACTGTAATAACAAGGTATGTCCAGAAGGTATCCAGCCACGTAATATGGAAAATAGAGATATTTTTTGAAGAAGGAATATTGTACATAGGACAATGACACCTCAGTCCCCTTTAAAGTAGGTACGTTGGGACCTCACACAGTTCTCTCAGTGGTCATCAGCTGCCCATCACATTTTCCTGAATCACCAATGGTCTGAAATCTCTTCCCTTTCAAAAGTGATTTTAATTTTGGGAGAAGCCAAAAGTCACAGGGTACAAAATCTGGGCTCTAGGGAGCTGAGTCACCTGGGTGACTTAATGTTTCACCAAAAACATCTTCAGGAGACATGATGCATGAGCAGGCACATTGCCCTGATGAAGCTGCCAATCACCAGTTGCCCATAGCTGTGGCCTTCTGAATCATCCAAATAGTTTCCACTGAGGAATGTTCAAGCTTAATGAAAATTTGATGCAGATTGGTTGCTCTACTTGCTCAGTCGTTTTGAATGCAACAGCCACACAGTACACATGCTCACTCAATGGCATCTATCGCTGCCACTGACTAGTACAGTGAAGTTGTCATTGTTTACACATGCACATTTCAGTCCACTCTCCTTGGCTACTAGGTTACATCGATGTCACACAAACCTTTCTTGTTGTTTTAACAATGGCCAGATTTTCTCTGGACAGATGCAAGTGTCATAGTACAAACATAGAAAGAAAAGTATTGTTTTAACCAAGGTGGGATGTGTGGGAGGAGGTTTCTATGTAGGTAGTGATGGTCATGGAAGATTCACAGAAGTGGTAAAATTTGAACTTGGTGTCCAAGGATATATAGGAATATGTCAGGTGGGAAAAAAAAAAACACTAAGAACAGCCCAGGCAGAGGAAATAGTACGCCAAAGACTAAAAGGTATGCAAGAGTGTACAGTATGGCAACAATGGTTAAATACTGATTTGAATTACACCACCCCATTCCACAAAGAGTTTAAGGCAACTTATTAAAAAATTACAATAAAAGAGGAAAATATATAAGTAATATAAACCAACATCTGAGAAAATATAAATGAAAACAAACAGTGAAGACCAGGTAGACAGGTTAATTAGAATTCAGACTTACAGGTCATAAGATATTATCCAGTTCCTAAAATTGAGCTGCACCTGTGATAATGTAGCCAAAACAAAAAGGGAAACCTGATGAGTTATATAATTTGCATTTTCCATGAAGAGAAAATATACCAATCCTCAGGAGAAGTCAAACTTTTCATGACCCTTAACACTTTTGTGTGTGTGTTTGACATTTTAGTTCTGAAAGTTTTTCATAAGGAACTTCATGTATAGGGTTATACACTAAGTGAGGTAGTTGAGTGATCTCAATCCCAAATGCTGGTGTGTAGCCCAGGAGCAGGTGATAGCTTTATTCCCTGATCTGTTGCAAAATGTAAAAGCTAAGAATATCCTGACTTTTTCATGAAGCTGAATTTGCTCAATTAAAAGGACTGTTTTATGACTTTATTCTGAGATAATAGACTTCTTATATTTTTTTATTTTAAATGTTCTTCCTTTTATAAACTACATGAGTGGTACATGGTTACTTTCTGTTACTTTTTTCCACATCTTTTCCTGACAAATTAAAAGGTTGGAAATGTTAAATAAATGTATTTATTAAGTATAGGTAATTTTATTTAATTTTTATTATATAAGGTTCAGGTGCATAACATTAGCACTCGATATCTTCATATACCGCAAAATGATCACCCCCAAAATTCTAGTTACTCTTCATCACCATACAATGGAGACTTCTAGCCTTTCACTCACCTCCAACCCCCTTTTCCTCCAATAACTACTGATCTGTTCCATGTATCTATGAGTTTGTGTTTTTGTTTCATTTTGTTTGTTCATTTTTATTCAACTCTAAATCCAGAAATCTAGGAACCACAGATATAGTTTGATATATCCTCATTATGTCCCCCCAAAGGTGTTCACAGCATCCCTGGATGAGAGTTGAAAGCATGACCCTGAATCTGTCAAATGTTCTAAAGAAACAAAAACACAGTATAAATAAATAGGAAGGACTAAGGGGAAGATGGGCTAGAAAGGTAGATATTTGCAAAAACTTTATAAGGAAATAAAGCTTCATAGGGACTGCCAGTCAAAATGGCAGAATATATAAATGCTGTTTGCCATCTCCCACAACCTCATCAAATTACTCACAGGTATGTAGGTAAACCATAGGGAATATAGTTAATAATATTGTTATAAATATGTATGGTGCCAGTTGGGGTACTGGAAATATCTATGGAAAGTATATGGTTATCTAAACAGTAAGCTGTACACCTGAAACCAATGCAAAATAAAATGGAAAGATAAAAGATTTTAAAAATTACAACTAAACTAAAGAATAACTATCATTGAGACAACTGGAAATCTAGCTGAACAGAACTCTTATAACTAAGGATATAAAGAAGAAGCCATATTAAGACTGGTAGGAGGACCAGAAACACAGGAAAGGCTGGTTCCACACCTACATGTGGCAATTAAAACTTGGGATGGATATCTCAGCTGTAAAGGTGTTCCCTGAGGACCAAGGTGTCATAGGCCCACACTGAGATCCCTAGCACAGAGTTCCAGTGCTAGGAAGAGAAGTCCCAATAACTTCTGGCTGTGAAAATCAGAAAATCAGAATGAATTGCTGCTAAGTGACACAGAGAGCTACTAGAGTTTCAGGTATTCCTCTTAAAGGACCCATTCATGGACTTACTTGCTGCCAGACTCAATCATTTTGAACTGCAGCACTGGAAGAGAAGCTTGAAAAGCTCAAGGGACATATGGAAAAGAACTGAATTATCTGGCTTCAGGGCAAGGACTAGAGGGGGAGGTAGCTTTCCCCCAGACAGAAATGCTGATAGAAGCCATTGTTCCTTTGTTGTGCCTTCCCTTCACCCAGCATGCATGTGCAGGCAGGCACCATATCTAAGTTTCTGTCAACCTACTAACACTTTTCACCCTGACGGTGATTCCCTGAGACCCCTCCCTACCCAACTTTGAGGACCACCAAAGTCACTTCCAGTGGATTTTCAATACAAATTAACTGTCTTGGCTCTTGCTTCAGACTTTCCTAAAATCTCTTGAGGATTCACAAACCCCAAGCACAGCATCTGGCCTCAGCGTGCTCCACACATCTTACTAAGTGACCCCAAGCCTGGCACTAGTGACAGCCAGCCTCAGTTCAAAGTTTAGCCTCTCCCAGGGAATTCCAAGTCCAACACAAGCAGAAATTATCTGCAGATCACTTTGTAGCTCATTCCAGGTGGCCCTGGGCAGAGTAAAAGCAACAGCTGACTTTGGCCTAAACCAGAGCCCTTACCCCCAAGAGGCACCAAAACTAACTCACTCGGTGGCCAGTTTCAGACCATACCAGATCATCACCCAACCACCTCTACAATCAACACACCCAAAGGGAGGACTCAGCAGACACCAGAGCCCCTCAAAAATGAATCCTGCTCCGTGGGCTCAGCCCCTGCACAACAGCTCTTCCACTATAGTCACAGCCAGTCCTCACAGACAGTCAGACTGAGGGTCAACTCCTTCCATTGACGTGCTAATAGCTATCAAGACTCAACTAAAATAGGGGGGCACACACAGAACACACCTGGAGCACCCACCTCAGGTGACCAGAGAGACAGCACCACTAGACCCCAGAAGATACTTGCTATGTATGGTTACTTTAATAAGATCATGAGATGTAGCAGCTCTACCTAAAACATAGAAAAAAAAAAAAAAACAACAACACAAGGAGGCAGCCATAATAAGAAGATAAAAAGGCATAGCCCAAATGAAAAAAACAGATCAAAACTCCAGAAACAGAACTAAACAAAATGGAGACAAGCAATCTACCAGATGCAGAGTTCAAAACACTGGTTATAAGGATGCTCAATGAACTCAGTGAGAACTTTATAAATGAGATAAGAAACATTAACAAGTATATAGAAAAATAAAAAAGAACCAGTCAGAAATGAAGAATACAGTAACTGAAATGAAGAATACATTAGAAAAAAAAAGAACACATTACAAGGAATCAGCAGTGGATTAGATGAAGCAAAAGATCAAATCAACATTTTGGAAGACAAGGAAGTAGAAAACAGCCAATCAGAGCATCAAAAAGGAAAAAGAATCCAAAATAATGAGGATAGTTTAAGGGGCCTCTGGACAACATCAAGTATACCAACATTTGCATCATATGGGTACCTAAAGGAGAAAAGAAAGAGCAAGGTATTGAAAACCTATTTGAAGAAATAATGACAGAAATCTTCCCTAACCTGGTGAAGGAAATAGACATACAAATCCAGAGAAGCACAGAGAGGCCCAAACAGAGAGAATCCAAAGTGAAGCACACCAAGGCACATCAAAATTAAAATGCCAAAAGTTAAAGACAATGACAGAATCTTAAAAGCAATAAGAGAAATGCAGTTAGTTACCTACAAGAGAGCTCCCATAATACTGTCAGCTGATTTTTCAACATAAGCTTTGCAAGGTAGAAGGCATAGGTAAGAAATATTCAAAGTTATGGAAAGCAAGAACCTATGACCAAGATCATTCTACCCAGCAAGGCTATCATTTAGAATTGAAGGACAGGTAAAGTGCTTCCCAGACAATAAAAAGCTAAAGGAGTTCATCAGCACCAAACCAGTATTACAAGAAATGTTAAAGTCTTCTTTAAGAAGAAAGGGGAGAAGAAAAGATAAAAAATGTGAATCATAAAATGGAGTAACAATATACTTATCAATAATTATTTTAATGTAAATGGGTTAAATGCTCCAGTCAAAAGACATAGGGTGGCTGAATAGATAAGAAGACCCATACATGTATGTTATCTACAGTAGACACACTTCAGATTGAAAGACACAAAGAGACTGAAAGTAAAGGGATGGAAAAAGATATTTCATACAAAAGAAACAAAAAAAGCTGGAGTAGCAATGCTTATACCAGACAAATAGACTTTAAAACAAAGGCTAAAAGAAGAGAAAAAGGACTCAACTATTCCATTTCTGGGTATTTATTTGCAGAAACCAAAAATAGTAATTCTAAAAGACTTATGCATCCCTAGGTTCATTGAAACATTATTTATAATAGCCAAGATATGGAAACAACCTAAGTGGTCATCAATAGATGAATGGATACAGAAGAAATGGTACATTTATACAGTGGAATATTATTCAGCCATAAAAAAGAATGAAATCTCGCCATCTGAAACAACATAGATGGACCTAGATGATACCCTGCTAGGTGAAATAAGTCAGTCAGAGAAAGATGAATGCCATGATTTCACTATTATGTGGAATCTAAAAAAATAAATAAATAAACAAGCAAATAAAACAGAAACAAACTCAGATACTGAGAACATTTTGATGGTTGCCAGATAGGAGGGGGGTAGGAGGATGGGTGAAAAAGGGGAAAGGATTAAGATATGGAAATTGCCAGTTATAAAAACAGTCATGGGGATATAAATTATAGAATAGGGAATATAGTCAATAATATGATAATTATGTATAATGTCAGATGAGTAATTAGACTTATAGGGTGACCACCTCATAATTTCTGTAAATGTCTAATCAGTAGTTGCACACCTGAAACTAATATAATATTATATGTCAGTTGTAACTGAAAAATAAAGATTACTTAAAAATATACCCATGCATGCAAAAGCACACATAGACTCATGTATACATATATAACTATAACTGGAATGCACTGATAAATATTGGATTAATATAGATCCTAAAATAATCTTTCCGTGTTAATATATTCTGATGGTTTAAATACATGTGTGATATAATAAATAATATCTAAATTAAAAATGAAGCTTTTTTATGGAAATTTGGGATCAAAATAAAGGTATATTGAGGAGAATCTTTATGAATTGAAACTATGACACATAGCACACCTGAGCTCAGTTTGCTACTTTGTGTTGTACATGAGCCAGGCCCTACCTCAACTTTTCAGCTCACCTGAAACAAGTGTTTTGATGGTCTTCTGGAGAAGCAAGACAGATACTAGTAGATTTTGAGAGTAATTGTAGAAAAATTTGGAAAATTGTGCCGTATTTCCAAAAGTGCTGGTAATAAGTCCAGGATCATCTTAGGTCAGCCAGGTTATCCTTGACTGCCTGAAAAGCCCTTCAAGGATCTGCATAGAGAGAAGGCATTCAGGACTGTAGTGAATTAAAATATCTTGATAACCAGGCATAATTCTTAATTTTTCAATGAATTTTATAGGGATTCTAAAGAAATAGCAATAATGTCCCAGAAATATATACTTGAATTAGAATTATATTTTTTATAAAATAACTTAATTATAAATATATGATTAGATACTATTTGTAACAGTTATTTTAGATTAATCTGTGGTTGCATTTTAGTGGTTTTACTTCGATTGCAAACCACCTCTCAGTGCTCACAGGGTTTCTGGAATACATAAAATATTGGAAATGCCCTAATGGCCTTGGGAGGAAATAAATGGGGAGAAACCACAAAGTGCAGGCAGAGCCTTTCTGAAGGCATGGGGGAGCTTCCAGGAAACCAGAACCAGGGTCATCTTAAGAAAATGGAAAGCAATATAATAAACATGTCACCTCCTTTCTATGCTTATCTTCAGTTCACACATTGCCACAATTCCAACTTCTCCTGTGGGTCAAAGTTGAGACAATGGATTTAAAACAGAGGTCTCTAAATTACCTAACACTGTGGTTTTGTGTGTGTGTGTGTGTGTGTGTGTGTGTGTGATACAAATATATCTCAACAGGAAATTTTAGTTGTAGAGCAACCTGAGGTATGCTCTTGGACAGGAACATTTGAAGACCTGACACAGGTTGAATAGGTGAATACAGAATTTATTCTGACAAAGAGCATCTTTTTTCCTATGAATCCATGGACTTTGTGGAAAGCCGTGTAGAGTATTGATTGAGAGCATGGTTAATAAGAGCTATTTATTGTGTTGCCTTGCTGTGTTATCTCTGTGAGCTTCAGTTTCCTCATCTGTAAAATAGGGAATAATAATATTGTCTATTCTTTGGGTTGTTGTGAAGATTGAGTGAGATGATTTGTATAAAACCTGGAAATTCATACACACTCAATTCATGGGTAACAAAATTATAGGCACCATCCCCACCCCTGCCACAAAAGTAGAGGTTGCTTTCTACAGAAAGAAAGCCAAAATTAACTGATCTGCCAGAAAACATCAAGGGGTGAACCATAAAATTGGCATGTGTGCTGTCTTTGTCAGGCATCAGAAATGGGAAACCTCTAAGGTTTCTCATGTTTTGTAGACATCAGTAGTAGTCTTAGCACGTCTAGTATAATGTCAGTCATCTGGTATTGTTCCAACTGGCCCTTCCACACAGCAATAATAGAGTGACAACAATTGCTCAAAACAGTGCCTCTGGGGCCCTGCTGGGTCCCAAAGAACTTTGCCAATAATCAGAAAAATCATGGTAAGTCTAGTTTGGGTGCTTAGTATACTTTCTATTTTCATTCTTTGAAAATAGCTAATTCTATTAAACAATCACACTCCAGGCCCCAAGCATGCAGCATATTTTGCTTACCTGTCACTGTATGACAAACTACTTTGTAAGTTAGTGATTTAAAATACAATCATTTTATTGTATTTGAAGATTTTTCTGGATGAAGAATTTGACCAGGACTCAGATGGGTGTTCTGTTTCATATAATATCAACTGGAATGCCTGAGATGTAGCAGGCTAGTCTGGAGGTTCCAAGACAACTTCACTCATAATGGCACCCTGGCAGGGACAGGTAAAACACTGGGTTCAGCTGGATCCCTCCCTTTCTATTTACACTAAGGTCCTTACCACATGGCCTCTCCAGTTTGGGAGTTGGATATGATATATGGTGATTTGAAGCTCCCATAGCAAATGTTCCCAGAGATAAGTGGAAATTTTCTCCCTCTTAAGGCTTGGGCCTGAAAACAGACACAATATCCCTTCTGTCATATTCCATTGGTCAAATCAGTTCTAGAGCCCATGTAGGTTTTCAAAGTGGGTAGGGTGTAGACATAACCTTTTAATGGGAGGAGTGTCAAAGATTCTGTATCCATGTTTAATTCATCACACTTGCAAAATTAATTATATGGAGGTATTTTGTTATTCATCTGCCATGTTTTTCACCACACTTGCTTCATCTTGTACATGCAATTAAATTAATTCACTAAAAACAGCCCTGGCTGGCGTAGCCCAGTGGATTGAGCACGGGCTGGGAATCAAAGTGTCCCAGGTTTGATTCCCAGCCAGGGTACATTCCTGGGTTGCAGGCCATAACCCCCAGCAACCGCACATTGATCTTTCTCTCTCTCTCTCTCCCTCTCCCTCTCTCCCTCTCACTCTCCCCCTCTCTCCCTTCCTTCTCTAAAAATAAATAAATAAATAAATAAATAAATAAATAAATAAATAAATAAAATCTTAAAAAAAAACAATTGTCATACTACATTTAGTGGCAGTGCAGTGGTTAAGAACATTAAAATTAGACTAACCTGACTTTGAATCCTAGGTCTTCCTCTTACTCACTATGTAACTTTGGGCAAGTAACTAAACCCCTCAGAGCCCATTTCTTTATCTATAAAATGAAGAGGAATAAGAAGAATACCTAGCTCACAGGTCTTTTATAACAAGATTATATAAAATGCTTAACACAATGCCTAGCACATTGTAAGTACTCAATAAACAATTATAGTGATGATAATTATTGATGATACAGCATTGTAACTGGTTGTTTGACTTTTTACAAACTAAACTATGAAGTCAAGGATTTTGTCTTACTCATTCCTCCAACCCCACCACCTGGTAGAGGGCCAGGCATCATAATATTGAGTAGATGGACAAATGGATAACTGAACTACATCATAGAAATGTCATTTGCTTCCATTGTAACTCCCTAGCTCAGATATATAGAGAATGGAGAACAATAATAATGCCAGGTAACTACTCTAGGTTGAGTAAATGCAAGTTGCTAGGCAGCAGAAAGGCTTAAAGCTACACTGAACCATTACATGATTTTAACTCTGAGGAGCAAGCTGGCCCAAATAACACCACAGCATTTGCAGCATTTCCAGTAAGCTGGGATTTTAGGAAGTGCATGATTCAGAAGAGGGAATACAAACCAACATTTGATGACACTTCTGCCAATGGCTGTGCCAAGAGTCAAGAAAGCAGTAGGGAAAGGGGGCTAGAAGAAATGGTAAAAGCAAGACAGAACAGGGTATTTGTTGGGAAAAAGGAGTTTGGAGGAATACCTCTTGGCCTTTCCACAGTGTTTTATAAAGACATTTCAAATCTCCTTCAGAAGATTAAATTCCTAACATAAAATTGTTGGACTTCTTTAATTTTTCAGGTTCTACAGTAATTGTATGAGGCCCATGGTTTCAAATGGGCATTTTCTTAGTTGGCATTGGAAATTCACATCTTTGCTGTTTAATGGTTGAAAACAAAGAAAATAAATAATCAATGGGCTAGGAATCTTTAAAATGTCACATACAACTTGCCTTCTAGCAAGGCCTGCTGGGCAGTATAGCCTGTGGAACTCTTGACATATTGAATGCCAAGGGGAAAAAAAGGAGTTTATCTACTCGGGCTTTAGCCACATTGCATGAATACATTTGCCTTTAAATTAATTTCATAAAATATTAATGTAATCATACCAAACAGCAGAGTGGTGAGTATATTAGTTGGGAGTTATATTTATCCTGTGTATTTGTTTTTTGTTTGTCTCCATTTATTAGTAGACAGTACATAGAGACAGGCATTTCTTTCTCAGTCAAAGTGGCAGAACTTGTTTATTGAACTGATGTTTCTGTAATCTGTGGTAAGGTAGAGTTGTGAGTGACAGAGCCATATGAATAACAATGAGGTGGCAGGCAGAACAATAAAAGGCAGACAAACATTTCAGTTGGAAGGAAAAATAGATAGTATTGTTTAGTTGGCATACTGTCTAATCTAATCTTTTGCCACTGAAAATTAGCAGTTTGTAAATGGGTGAGTAATATTAACAATTTTCCCAAAATCTTATACACAAATAATGAAATTTTCCAAAGACCTAAATGGAATTCTTAACCACAGTGCTTTTATTCTACAGCATAGGAACAGAGTGTCAGGGACCTTAAGTTTTCCACAATGGAAAGGAAGACTGGGACCCCAGTCTCCATCTGCCTAGAGCCTGAAATATACAATACTATCACAAACATTTGAGGAATGTGGAAATGAATGCCTGAAAAAGTGAATTTATTAGTGTGTGTATACATGTTTTGAATGAAAAGAAGGAAAGTTACCTATCAGCACTGCTACGTATCAAGCCAGAGGTTTTCTTATCTGTTCCATGCTTTCACCCTTTGAGATAACTGTCATTATTTACCCCCACTTTATCAAAAAGGGAATGGAGGCACACAGATTTTAAGAAACCTTACTCAAGGTCCTGTAATTAATATGTGGAAGAGAGTAGGGATACAATAGCTACAGGGAAGAAGGAAAGGAGTATGTGTGTATGCATGCATGTTGTGTAAGGTGACATTGGAAAACTAAAAGTAAATTTGTCTTCAGAAAAAAATAAAATTTCCTTTTGGAAATTTTTTTTTCTTCCCATATATATCTAGGGTATTGACATCTCAGTTTGACATACATGTGAGAGCATGGGGAATACCCTAGCTCTCTTGGTCTGACTTGCAATGGGAGATGCCCATATGTCATCCACCTCTTTATCTGCCTAGTCACAAGATTTCCTCTCACTGGGCCCATTATACCTGAAGTTCTGCTCTTGTAGGAACCACAGATTCTTCCCACTGCTTAGATCTACTTCCTTCAATATCTTAGAGAGCCACCCTGGGGATTCAGATCAACGTTGAGGACATGCTTATAGGCATTGCCCCTCAGACCTGTGTGTTGAGCAGAGTAAAGATTTCAGGCATAGGACCTGCTATGCTAATGCAGCTGCCCCTATATTATCAGAACTCTTTAGCCAATACTTTGTTTGCAGTCCACTATGCATTCTACTGCACAGGGCAGAGGTGAGAGTTGAGAAAATAAAGAAGTAGAATGCACGCCCTTCTCTTAAAGAACTTGCATTTGGATATAGAGACAAAATGTAAACAATGAAGTCAGTACCACCTTTAGAGCCAGGCAAGCAGGGCCCCCCCTGCCCTGGGCCAATACCTTAGGGGAACTCATTCTTTGGAGTGCCTGTCTTGATACTTTTCTTAAGTCCCCTTCCAGTATTGAGCACTGGCCAGGTAGGCAGTACCATCAGGGTAGTTCCTCAAGTCCAGAGCAGGTCCTATGTGTTTTTATGTAATCTCAGAAAGCACCTTCCTTGAAATTTTTGAAGTTCCCCTCCAGTGTCTAGAATTGACCAGAACTTGCATGCTCATCTAAGCAAGGAGCCCTGATATCAAACTCAATCTATATGAATACCAGTTCCCATGTCTCCCCTTTGAGGTACTTTCCAGCCCTCTATTCCACATGTGGAGTCCACTAGATGCCCTCAAGGAGCATCAGAACTCATGCATATGGAGTCCTCCTAGAGGCTTGGTTCCAGGAGAGCAGCCTGGCAAGTAAATCAATCCAGCTGCCTGTTATGCTATTTCTTTCATAGTATTGCATAAGATTGTGCCAACAGAATATGTTGACACTGATTTGGAGTGAATCAAATTTTGTATAAAGATGAGCCCCTCAAAAAATACTTGCTTGGATACCCTCAATTCCATGAAGGAAATAAAGGATGACATAAAATAAAATTCAGTGGCAACATTTGTAGAACAAATGGTTACTAGACATAGAGTTGAGCAATAACCACAATTACCTGGAAAGGGTATTTCAGGAAGGTTGGGCCTTAAACCAGGCCTGTGGGCATGGGGAGAATTTGGGGAGGCTCAGATGATTCCACACAGGGAGAACAACAACAACAAAGGCACAGCAAATAGTTATTTATGGAGCATTTTGTGCTGTGCATTATGCTAAGCACATTACATTCATCATTTTGTTTATTCTTCACAGCTCCCTATAAGGTAGATGGAATTAACCCTATTTTGCGAATGAGGAAGTGGAGGTTCAAAAAATTCATTCTGCTAAGCAAATGGTGGAACTAGGACCCAGGTCTTCCTCATCCCCAAAACTCTATGCTCTTAACACTATCCTATACTGCAAAAAGCCAAGAAGTGTTACAAGGGATAGCAAGGCCTTATCTGAATGCAGCAGATGTTATGTGTTGGGAATCACTGGAAGGCAAGGCCAACAGAGAAGGCACAGTCATATTATGAAAGGCCTTGGATGTCTGCTTCGCAGCCCACACTCAATCCACTGAGCTACACCAGCCAGGGCATGGATGTCAAAATGAGATATAGAGGCAAAATAGGCACTGGTAAAACATAACCAAAAAGCCCTGTCCCAAAAGGAAAATGAATGCATATACCGTAATATTTAAGACCTGGTAATGTTAATACCATGTTTTCTTAAATATTCTGCTTCTGTGTTAGAGAGACCTTTGGTATAAAGCTTATAAGGTAACATTATGCCTCTATTTGACTTGGCCTGGTGTCATTTATTGTTCTCTGTTTGCTTTCCTTTTTTAGACTTTGATCCTGCTCTTGGAATGATGACTGGAATTCCACCAATAACTCCAATGATGCCTGGCTTGGGAATAGTACCTCCTCCAATTCCACCAGATATGCCAGTAGTAAAAGAGATCATACACTGTAAAAGCTGCACACTTTTCCCTCCAAATCCAAGTAATATTCTGCTTTTTCTCCACATAAGTCACAATGTTTTGTTTTCTAGGAAAACTTCCTGCTTTTTCAAAAGAATACCCAAGAGCTTCATAGATGTATGCACAGAAGTTTCACCTAAAAAACAAAATACAGGAAAATTTTCACCTTAATAGGCAAGGCTGAATTTTCTGCACAGAGCAGTCGATTTCTATGTGCTGGTTGTGTTACAAATTATAAAATGTATTTTTAATGTCATCTAATAAGGGATTCAAGTGTGTTAGTAAAGAAGGAAGCACCTGACACAAATTGCTCAACACTGTAATTTGCAGGCTCTCCTTTTCATAACTGGCTTACATTCTGATGATGGCAGAAATAGAGTGTGTTCTGAGCCTACCTGAGGCACATAAGAATATAAATTTGGTACCAAAAATCCCACAGTGCTACCAGCTACTCACACATCAAACTATTGCCATTCAACTGATGGACTGCAGTAGACAGTGAGGTCAAGTTCAACTTACCATGAGGGAAAGAGAGTCTAGTTCAAACTACTTGTAGCTATTCAGTAAATGCAATTCATGTGGAAATGATCTAGGTATCTGTCTTGTCAGTAACTTATAGGTTTCTCCTTAGACTCTTAAAAATATCTGCAAAGATATGGTGCCCATTTTTCAGTTTAAATGTAACAGCAATAATAATTGACTCAATGTTTTTTCCATATCTGTTTGGGATTTTATATTTTCTTTAAATTATCAAAAGTTACATCTTCAGGCTTCCAGTCAAGATGGAGGTATAGGTAGACACACCTTGCTTCATTGCACAACCATAAGAAGGAACAGAACTGCCAGAAAATCATCCAGAAAAACACCCAAAACTGTACGAAAGTCCAACAACCAAGGATTTAAAGAAGCGATATTCATCCAGATGGGTAGGAAGGGCAGAGAGTACTCAGTATGGCAGCAGTGAGTGGGGTGGGGGTAGGCAGAGAGGTAGAGAGGCAGACTGGCCCAACAGGCAGCCCCACATTCACATGTGGTAGATAAAAGTCAGGGGGACACCTTGTGAGTGAGCGAGCCCAGCCTGAGGCCACACCACCCAGCCCATGGCTCCAGCACTGGGGAGAAGCAAGCCTCATAACTTCTGGCTATAAACCCAGTGGGTGTTGGGGTGGTGGAAGACACTACCAGTTTCTCAGAAGAGCCTGGAACATATTTGAACCCACCCACCATCACCGTCAGAACCACTACCTACCAGGACAGCAGCTGAAGGGCACCAGTCATACACAGGACATGGGTGAAGTGACTAAAAATGGGGTGAGAGCCAAGCAAGCCCCCAGAAGTCAGCCAGCAGCAGCGTTGTTCCCTCTTTGACCCCACACACGGAGCCACAGTTGCCCCACCCTTGTGAATACCCAAGGCTCTGCCCCATACAACTTAACAGTTGCACTAAAATGGAATCAAAGCAACTCTACCTAGTACACAGACACAGGGAGGCTTCCAAAACCAGGAGACAAAGAAATATGACCCAAATGAAGGAACAGAACAGAACCCCAGAAAAAGAACTAAGTGATGAGGAGATAGCCAACCTATCAAGTGCAGAGTTCAAAACAGTGGTAGTCAGAATACTCGAAGATCTCATTGAATATGGCAAATGTGTAAGGGAAGAAATAAAGGCTATACTAAGTGAAATAAAAAAAAATTCACAGGAAACCAACAGTGAAAGGAAAGAAGCCAGGATTCAAATCAATGATTTGGAACATAAGGAAGAAATAAACATTCAACCAGAACAAAATTAAAAAAAAAAAAAAAGAATTCAGAAATATGAGGAGGGTTTAAGAAGACTCTGGGACATCTCCAAAAGTGCCAACATCTGAATCATAGGGATGCTAGAAAGAGAAGAGGAAGAGGAAGAAATTGAAAACTTACTTGAAAAAAATAATAAAAGAAAACTTCCCTAATTTGGCAAAGGAAGTACACATACAAGTCCAGGAAGCACAGAGTCCCGAACAAGTTGGACCCAAAGAGGTCTACACCAAGACACATCATAATTAAGTGTCGAAGATTAAAAATAAAGAGAGAATCTAAAAAGCAGCAAAAGAAAGGCAGAGAGTTATCTACAAAGGAGTACCCATAGACTACCAGCTGATTTCTCAAAAGAAACTTTGCATGCAAGAAGGGACTGGCAAGAGTTATTCAAAGTGATGAAAAGGAAGAACCTACAACCAAGATTACTCCATCCAGCAAAGCTATCATTTAGAATGGAAGGGCAGATAAAGTACTTCCCAGACAAGGTAAAGCTAAAGGAATTCATCATCACCAAGTCCTTATTATATGAAATATTACAGGGACTTATTTAGGAAAAAGAAGAAGACCAAAACTATAAACATTAAAAGGGCAAAAACTCACAACTATCAACAACTGAATCTAAACATCAAAAACAAACTAAGGCCCTGGCTGGCGTAGCTCAGTGGATTGAGCGCGGGCTGGGAACCAAAGTGTCCCAGGTTCGATTCCCAGCCAGGGTACATTCCTGGGTTGCCGGCCAGAACCCCCAGCAACCGCACATTGATGTTTCTCTCCCTCTCTCTCTCTCTCTCTCTCTCTCTCTCTCTCTCTCTCTCTCTCTCTCTCTCTCTCTCTCTCCCTCCCCCCTCCCTCCCTTCCCTCTCTAAAAATAAATAAATAAAATCTTAAAAAAAAAAAACTAAGCATACAACTAGAACATGAATAGAGTCACAGATATGGAGATCATTTGGAAGGTTATCAGCTGGGAGGGGGAAGGGAAGAATGGGGGTAAGGTGTAAGGATTTAGAAGTATAATTGGGTAGGTACAGAATAGACAGGGAGATATTAAGAACAATAGCCAATGGAGAAGCCAAAAAACTTAAATGTGCAACCCATGGACATGAACTAAGGCAGGGGAATCACTGGAGGGAAGAGGGGAACCAGCAAAGGGAGGGAAAAGGGAAAATTGGGACAACTAATAGCATAATCAATAAAATATACTTTAAAAAAGTTACATGTTCACATTTACATAACCCAAGCCTCATCAAAGCTTCTTCCACAGTTCTAGTGGTACTGGGTGGCCTACTTAAGGGGGGCACCACTATAGTACTAAGATATTAAAACTATTAAGGGAAACACTCAGGGGTCCAGGCCATAGATCAAATGAACTTGCCTAACACAATAAACATGAACCTTTGACATGTGACTTCAGACAACTATTTCATCTCCTACCTTACATAAGAATCAGTTAATCAAATCAGAACCTGGCAGAGATGCAGAATCTATTTAGTATGGTCTGCTCATAACAGAGGATTTTAAAATCAGTCAGGGTTGGTTGAACAAGTCATCCGAGCTTCTCTTGCTAGTGAAAAATGTTGTTAGTACCATCTTTTAAACTTTGAATTTCTTTGTCAACAGTGACTTCCTTCCAGACCAATAATAAATTTAGGAAACCAGCATCTCAGAGGACCAGATTAAGAGAATTAGTATATCACAGAAGATTTGGGAAATGAAGAATAAGATGGTCCTAGTAGGCCTTACCTGCCTGTTCATGTGGCTATTTCTAGTTTGTGTTTAGTGCCTAGGGGAATGAGTGGCATTGTTGTACTATTATCTCATACTCTTAGTGTCACTGTCCCTACAAATGGACAATAGACTTTTTTTCCCTTTCTTTCAGTGTGGTACTTTTATAGTAGAGAAAGCTGTGCATCCATAACACTACCTTTTTCACTTCAGGGCCATGTATTTAGACATTGCAATGTGAAAACCTCCTGCTTATATAAAGGTAGAATCCTGCTGTTTTAGCCATTCATTTACCACATTATTAACCTGTACTAGGCTTTCATAGTCTTAATCAAGTCTAGTCTAACCAGTTGGCTTATAACCTGTAATGTCTGCATAGGGTATAAGGGATGACTTTGCAGTACATTCAGTTTCTGAATTTAGAAACAATAGCTCAGATAGCTTGTGTATAACACATAGACCTCATTGTTGAGCAGTTTATTTTTTTTATTTTATTTTAATCATTGTTCAAATACAGTTTTCTCCTTTTTACTCCCAGCACCCCCTACCACCCCTCCCCACTTCCCTCCCATTACCACCCTCCCTTAGTTTTTGACCATGTGTCCTTTAAGTTTGTTCCCGTGAACCCTCCCCACTGTCCCCTGAGATTCCCTCTACTCTCTTCTGTGGGCACTGTCAGCCTGTCCTCTATTTCAGTGTCTTTGGTTATATTTTGCTTGTTTCTTTGTTTTGTTCTTTAGGTTCCTGTTAAAGGTGAGATCATATGGTATTTGTCTTTCACTATCTGGCTTGTTTCGCTTAGCATAATGTTTTCCGGCTCCACCCAAGCTGTTGCAAAGGGGAGGAGCTCCTTCTTTCTTTCTGCTGCATAGAATTCCATTGTGTAAATATACCATAGTTTTTTGATCCATTCATTTACTGATGGGCATCTTGGTTGCTTCCAGAATCTAGCTATTGTAAATTGTGCTGCTATGAACATTGGGAAGCATAGGTTCTTTTGTATTGGTGTTTTAGTATTCTTAGGATAGAGTCCCAGCAGTGGAATCGCAGGGTCAAAAGGCAGATCCATTTTTAGTTTTCTGAGGAAGTTCCATACTGCTTTCCATAGGAGCAGTGTTTAATTGAATGTAGAAATGTATAGCTTAAAGAGTTTCTGATTTTTGATAGTCTCTAGTAAAGGAAACAGAAATCTCTCATGTGAAACAGAAATCTTTGTTGAGAAAGATTTCTTAGATGCACTTAGATGAGAAATCAAGTACATTTATCTTTTCCCACTACAGCCGTTCCTTCTTAGTTCTGAGTTGGAAGGGCTACAGTATGAGAGGGAAGCATTTTACCTTCACAACTTAATCCTTTAGAACTTCAGCTTTGTTTTAATAATGCTGACAAGACAATTAGTACCAGTAAAGTGGTGGTTTCTGGGAAGGAACCTGGCTTTGGAAAGGAATTCAAAAAATAACACCCCTGAAATAGCTTAAAGTAAACTGGTGTTCTATTTCTTTTAAAACTTTAATTTTGTTTAAAGTGTGCTCAGTTTAATTGAGTGGAGAAAATACTAATGCCTGCCTTAATTCTCTGCTAAAATTATGGCAAACATGCTATTTTTTGTGAACAGCCCCAAGACTTTGTCATGGTAAGATGGGAAGAACAGTTAAGACAGGAAAAGCAGGGATTTGGTCTGATTGAATCCCTCATCTTCTCCAGAGCCCACTGAGCCAGTCTGATAAGGCCTTGATTATAAATCCCTGTACTCACTCAATATGCCTGTCTCTGGTATATTCTCTTGCACTCAGTGGACTCTCAGCAACAAGATCCTGTGATTTTAGGGGCTCTTTATGCACCTGTGTAATGTGCTTCTGTCTTGTCCCTTCATTAGAAAGTAACTTTAGCATCAATTTCTTCTCTCTCCCACCTGACACTTCATCCAGGTGCCTGTCATATATACAGAACTCTAAAAGTCATGGGGCTACCAGTAACCATAAATTCAGAGTCCAACTTGACTCCAAATGCCTTTCACTGATCTGCTTCATGTTTTCTCACATTTCTACTTACCACTTACCCATCCTTCAGTTAAGTTCAACTGCTTCCTGATCTCACACTGTTTTCTAGCTCAACTCCAAGTCTGAGGTTTCCTGGAACACTTCCATGTGGAAAGTACCAAAAATATAACAGTAGTTAATAATTCATCACCCTAATGTATTTCCATTTGAATATTGGGTACTAAATCCAATGGATACTTTTTAGTCCTTAAACTACTTTATCTATCTGCTACATTTAGTATGTGACCTCTTCATCCTTCTTGAAACATAAGGTCATTTGACTGTGTAAGGATGAATGAGACTACCAGAGAGATTATGTAGATCAAGAGGGAAGACAACCAAGCAGAACACCCTGAAGAACTCCAACATTTCAAAATGTTAAGAAGCAAGATTATTTTGTATTTATGTACACCCCTCAGCAGCAAAAGTCCTCAAAAGACTTAATCTTTCCAATTTTTCTCTTCTCCCTTAAATCTTCTTCATTTATAGCACAGGGGTGTCCAACCTTTTGTTGTCTCTATGTCACACTGGAAGAAGAGTTGTCTTGAGCTACACATTAAATCCATTGTGACACATAATCACACAAAAAATATAATGTTTTAAGTAAATTTACGATTTTGTGTTGGGCCACATTCATAGCCATCCTGAGCCTCATGTGGCCTGTGGGCCACAAGTTGGACACCCCTGAGGGATTCTTTTGCCCCACCTCTCTTTCAAAATGTCCCTTTTTTAAAGACACTAGTAACCTTATAATGCTAAATCCAGTGGTCAATTCTCAATTCTCTTTCTAACTGACCCGATAGCCATATATGATACAGTTGACTACACCTTTCTCATTGATAAACTTTCTTCTTTTGGCTTCCAGGAAAACTATTGGTGTTCCTCCCATCACACTGGTTTGTCCTTCTCAGTCTCCTTTGCTCATAGCCTTCTGTTCTTCCTGACCTCTTATAATTGAGGAGCCCCATGGCTCAGTCCTTGGACCTGTCCCCTGTCTACACTCATACCTTTAATTATCTCATCCAATCTCATGGTTGCAAAACTATCTATATGCCAATAACCCTAATTTATGTTTTTAGCTCAGACCTTGTTTCTGAACCTGAAATTTATATTCAACTGCCTATCTGTTATCTCCACTTAGATATGAAGTACACATCACAACTTAATATGTTCAAAAGAAAACTCCTAGTCTTTGTCCCCAAACCTTTTCCACTAGCAACCTTCTCCATCTCAGATACTGGCAGCTCTATCCTTTCAGTTGCTCTGGTCAAAACTTAAAGGTCATCACCCTGGTTAGTGCAGCTCAGTGGATTGAGTACCAGCCTGCGAACCGAAAGGTCACTGGTTCGATTCCCAGTCAGGGCACATGCGTGAGTTGCAGGCCAGGTCCACATTTGGGGTGTGTGAGAGGCAACTGATCGATGTATCTCTTGCACATCGATGTTTCTCTCTCTCTTTCTCCCTTCTCGCTAAAAATAAATAAAATCTTTAAAAAATAATAATAAAAGGAAAGCTTAAAGTTTGTTCTTACCTCTTTCCCTCACATACCACATTTATCCTGTTAGAAAACTCTATCATGTCTATGTTTAGAAAGGTCCACCATTAAATAACCATGAGATCTTTCTCATGGGTTAAGTAACTTAACCCCTCTAATTTAGACTAGAAAAAATCAATTTTGGTCTAAAAATGCAATGGGTCAAACTAGACTGGAGCTGACTGTGTACTAATCTACTAAAGATAAATGGTGACTGAGTATTCCATTGCCCTACAAGCAACATCCTCTGGTTCCCAGGAGTCAGACATAAGGCAAAAGAAAGCTTTCTAGATCACAGTTACTTTTTTCCCCCACAGAGTGGCTATCAGAGATTTACTGCATTCTCAGTCAGCAGTTCTCAGTTGCTGGTATAAATGGCAGTATCATCTCTCCAGAAAATTCAATTTTGCCAAGATTTTTACTCCAACTAATAGACCTCCTATATAGAGAGATTACATTTTGAGCCTACTGTGAAATGATAGTATGTGTGGAATAAATGGTGTAATATCATCTTCTATTTGTGTCCAGACATGTGGGAAAGAACCCATGAGCCAGAAAAGAGCATTTGTTTTTATTTTACCATCTCAAAACAGGCCCACCTCATTGATTTTGGTTCCTAGAACTGGGTTCTATAAACAAAACTTGAGGAAGTCAGTAAATAGAGAATCAGTAAAGATTTGCCACCTTCTGATTATTTGTAGTCAGTTGGGATTATGCTAAAATATATCTGACCCCTGCTGATTGTCTAGGGGGCCCTCAGTCTTGAGCTGTCTACTAATATCAACTCAAAGATTTGCAGTATGTAAATTCTGGCAAACCAGTTGAGTGAGTGATCTGTGATGCTCCTTTGATAAGCAAGATGCAAGTGGCTTGTAGGTCCTCTAAGCTGCTCCCTGCCTCACATATCAGCAGTGACTCTGATCTTAATGCTGATTGCCTCAGCACAGCTCCCCAGCATAGGTGCTTAGTTGTAATTATAATTGCTAGAAGCTCCTCCTTTTCCATTACAAGAGATTAGAGTTCTTTATACTCCCAGCTATCTTGTATCTTTTTACATGAAAGTTTTCCATCCAGAGTGGTGAAAGGGCTGTTAAAAGGGCTGTTAAAAGAGCTTAACACTTTACCTGATTAATAGCTTAGCACTTTGAATTTGTTCTCCTATGGAGTTATCATTGCTGTGCCAAGATCACTCTACTTCAGTGGGATTAGAAAATCAGGACCAAACAACAAAGTGCTTTGAGCTATTAATTAAAGAACAAGTACTATCCATTAAGGAAGATAGTATAGCCCATTGCCTTCTTGGTGGCATACACCTAAATCTCAGCAAATGCTATCAAACAGACTTTCTACATTTACCCAAGGAAAATAAATAAATCCCTAACATTCTTGACACTATGCTTAGTAGCTTTTATGCTCCTTTACTTACCAGTCACCACAGAATAATGACAGTATCTAAACAGGTGATGACTTCATCACACAATTTTTAAGTCCTACAAATGTAGTCAAGGAAAAGAGCCTTTGTATTTACAGTGTTGCATGTAACTGCATCAGTAAAGACATTTCTAAGAGTCCATCAATGGATCTAAGGCAGACCTAACTAAGCAAACTCAAATAATATGAAAAGGTGATTATTTGCTTCACAAAAAGATTCTTTACCATCAAATTCCTTTAAATAGTAGATTTCAGAGGGATCCTGAAACAAGATTTTATTCTAAAGTCTTTGACTTGAAAATATTGCTTTACCTATATGTATGTTCTTGCAAATTCTTTACCTATATAATCAGACACTAGGTTATGTTCCGTGGTCAAAACCACATATGTCTTCACAGCTATGGAGTCTTTTATCAATAAGAGTCATTCATCCCTAAACCCAGACTTATCTAAAGATCTGGATAAAACAAGGAGCTGAGAGTTTAGAAGTCCAGGTCTTAGCTACCACTTGACTCCAGATTTGTAGTAGAGCTCTAGAAATCCCCAAACTGGCAATTAGGAAATCTTAGTTCTATAACAGTAAGTAATAATAACACTATAATAACTACTATTTATTGGGAACCTACCAAGTGCTAGGCATTGTACCACATGCAATATAGATAGTAGATTATCAATTATCCTACCTTATAAGGTAGAAGATTGTGTCCTTATTTTAGAGATGAAAAATGAGGTTCTCAAAGATTCTGCCATGGTCAGACAGACAGTAGTAGGTAATTGAGTTAATGTTTAAATCCAGGTTTATCTGTTCTAGGTTCATGCTCCTTATATTTATATCTAACTCAATGACCTTGAATGAGTCACTGAGCCTTACTCAGCTAAGTTCTTTCCTTTGTAATATGAGTTTACACCAAGTCAGTGGTTTTAAACTTTAGCTATATGTTTTACTTGTGCAAGGAGCTTTAAAAAATAATGTACAGGCTGCACCCCAGTCTAATTAACTTACATTCATTAGAGTGGGGCCTAGGCATTTCTGTTTCTTTGTTTGACTCCAAACTTGATTCTGATGTGCTGCTAGAGTTGAGAATTACTGGAAGTGTGTTATCTAGAATCCTTTCCAGTTCTTAAAAACTGAGAAACTTAAGTCTCAAGAGATTCTGGACCTCATCTTCCCCCTTTAGACAAACTATAACCTCTCCAGTGTCCATGACTAAGACATTTCAGATCCCTGCTCCCTAGGTTATTTTCATTTTCTCTTCAAATTTCTCATATGGATCAAAAAAACAATACAGTGAGTTCTTAAAATTAAAGACATTTAAAAATTAACAGAAACTTTGTAAGTTACCTGAATCCCTCTCCCCTTTTATTGACTAAACAGAGAAACTGATTATTCTCAACCACACTGATAAGACAGACAGTGGTAGCCAAGTGAAGAAACTAGAGATGTTGATACCCAAGGAAGCTCGCATATCATCTGCTTGCCAACTTGGATAAGAGCCAGGTGTGGGTTTTGACCTAATCTACAAGTGAGACTCATTTATTTTTATATGTGAGCTATAATCACTGTTGAGCTCTCCAGATCTTGAGCTGAGAGAATTATTGTTAAGAGCTCAATGGAGATAACAGATTACGCAAAATAAATCCTCGCAGGCCCAAAACCAATGTTAGAAAAACCCTTGACCACCACACTTTGTTTTGGAGGGCTATGAACTATAGGGTTTTGCTTGGCAAATGCCTCAATACATACATATAAATACTAACAAGAAGCTGGCAAATACAATGGGTCTCATGTATAAGATGAGTGAGTAGGAAGCCCATTTTTTTAAGCAGAGGGAGAATCTCTCATTAAGTAGGTTTTTAATGTCTCTTTATAGCCAAATTTATCTCACTTTAGTTAATGATTTCCCAGACAAGTTTACTTTCTCTGCTGGCTTTCATAGTTTCCTCTAAATGCTGCATGGTTAGCTCTCTACCTCAGGCCTCCATTAAGGAATTTGAAGAAGGGCTCACTGGTATCAAAAAACAAAAAAACCCAAAAAGGATTATTTGTACTCTGGATGACATTGTCAATCAAATCATTCTGAGAGGTATAAACATTTTTGTAAATGTTCTCCTCGTTATTGTCAAATTAATCCTAAAATAGTTCTTCCAGTAAGAATGAACAGAGAGAATATGATAACTACAAACTGAATTACACAAATTCCAGTGTTCCACTGGTTCTGAGAATTCATCCTTAAACTGTGATTTCACTCAACTAACAGTCTTCTTAATAAAAGTGACTGAAACAGAGCATAGCTGACTTGTAACAACAAAAGTAAAGAACAAAATTAAAGATATTTGGATGGGACAGACAAACAGGTCTGTGTATTTATCCTGTAGCCATTATGGGCACCAAACTGTTAAATAAAATGATTTTCAGGTTCATCCAACCCATTTGCTGTGGAGTGGAGATGAGCACCTTGGGACCACATGCTTCAGGCACTCTTAGGCAAAAGTCTGGTTGGCACATTAGGGCTATCTCTGAGACACATTAGGTTTCAAAGAGGTCTGTTCCAAGCAAACATTTTAATTTCAAATGCTTTTGCATTTACATTTAGATCTTCCACCCCCCGCAACCCGAGAACGACCACCAGGATGCAAAACGGTATTTGTGGGTGGCCTGCCTGAAAATGGGACAGAGCAGATCATCGTGGAAGTGTTCGAACAGTGTGGAGAGATCATTGCTATTCGGAAGAGCAAAAAGAACTTTTGTCACATTCGCTTTGCTGAGGAATACATGGTGGACAAAGCCCTTTATCTTTCTGGTAGGTGTTCGGTCATGAGGATTGTGCCCAGCAGACACGATGCAGAGATTGGGCATTAGTGTATTTGCATCTGTGGCAGCTAAAGTTTGGGCCTAATCATACCCCGTCTTGCCTGCAGACATGTAAATGCATGCTACCATCCATCTTCTTCCTTTAGAGTTATTCAGTAGTTCCACCCTGGCTGGTGTAGCTCAGTGGATTGAGTGCTGTCCTGCAAACCAAAGGATGAGTGGTTCAATTCCCAGTCAGGGCACATGCCTGGGTTGCAAGCCAGGTTCCTGGTAGGGGGCGTGTAAGAGGCAACCACACATTGATGTTTCTCTCCTTCTCTTTCTTTTTTCCTTCCCCTCTCAATAAATAAATAAGTAAATAATCTTTTTAAAAAGTTATTCAGCAATTCCCAGTTTTCTATGGAATAACTCCAAACTACTTACTTGTGAATAGCATCTAAAGGCCTTGATGATCTGCTTTACCTTTCAGCATTATCTCCCAATCCTTCCCTCACATCTGTGTTCCAACAACACTAAATTAATTATAGTTCCCAGAATATATCATGGTGTTTTATGCCTTTTCCTCTGACTATAATTATCTTTTCCACCTTCCACCCATCATGCACGCATCTTCACACCCTACAGCTCCAGCCAGTCATAATCCCTTCTGGAAATCTTTTGCTGATTTCTCTACCCACTCTGTCCCAGGCTGATTTGGGTCCACCTTCCTCAATGATTCCACAGCACTCACTACTTTCTCCTAAAATGACACCTATAGCACCATGCTCAAACTAGATCTACATTTATATCCATCACCAGAGTGTGAACTCTTTAGGGAAAAGGGACTGTGTCTTATTTAACTTTGAATCCCCAGAGTCTACCACATAATCTTGAATAAAAATAGATGCTTAAAATTGTTTATGGAAGTCAATTCTCTAATATTTGTTGACAACTAGGCAGAATACATTGTTTCTGAGGATACAGCAAAGACCAAGGCAGACAATCTTGGAAGGAGGGAGGAGAGAGAGAGAAAGATTTCTGACTCCTGGGTTATCAAGAAAGGTAGCATTTGGACTAAGTCTTTGTCAAGGAAAAAACATTTGGATATAGACAATGGAACATAGATACAGCATGAACAAAGGTAGAAAGGTGGTAAGTTTTGATGAATATTCAAGGAAACAATGAGTAGTGGCTTGTGTACTATGTAGAAATGAAAGAAGGAAAAATATCAGTTGTGAGCACACTGTGAAAGACTTATTTGGGTCTTTATTCATCAGGTAATAGATAATTGTTGAAGGAATCTTTGAACAAGGAAGATGATTGTTTCTGAAAGAGTAATCTGACAGCTCTGTATAAAAATGAATTAGAAGAGAGAAGAGAAAAGAGGAGAGGAGGTCGGTAGGCTCCTGTTGCAATAGGCCAGGGAAAAAGGTAATGAGGGTTTGAAAAAGTAGACTGGTTAACATGAGAAAAGATAGGAGGAGGTAGATGTGGAATACTCACGTTGAATTTGCTAAGTGCTGTAAAATCTAACTGCTGAAGATTTGACATCACTTAGCAATGATAACAGCATCCTACAATAGACTATTTTAATAAGAATGTAAAGGTTGAAAGGCCCTGAACAGTTGTATATAAAAGACGACATGCTGCTCAGGAAGCATCCATCTATATGTCATTGAAATCAGCTCTCTGGTAACTAGCACCTCCTGGAAACATTCTCAAGGCTGCCAAACGAAAGGGAATTGCAATCAATGATGTGAAAATAACTAAATTTTGCCATTTAAATGAAAGTTCACAAGTGCTACAGCTGGATGGCTGTTCTCCCACATTGGGGAAAAAAGGTTAAAACAAAAATCACTTTGCAAAGGGGCTAGAAATGTAGAAATAATACTTGTTTTTCTGTTGCAGTTTGAAGAGCTTTGGAAGCTGTCACTGTGCATAGGATACTATCCTCATAGCATAGCAGTATTTTTCATGTATTTACACAGCTTTCCTGTTTTCATCTCATTTGATCCTTTCCATGATCCTGGCAGAATAGGCAATATTTAATAGCTCCGTTTTTCTGATGGTTCCAATTATCAAATAAAATGAATGCGTATGAAAGTGCATCATAAACTGAAAAGGACCCTAGCAAAGTTTGCTCATGAAATGTATGTATTCTTCCTCTTCCTAAAATGAATGTGTGGCAGTTTCAGTGTTACTAGACATTATTCTTTATAACAGCTTTATTGAGGTATAATAATTGACATAAAATGAACTTTATCTATTTCAATAATATAATTTTATATTATTGACACACATATATGGCTGTGAAACCATCACTAGAATCAAAATAATGAATATGTCCACCTCATCCAAAAGCTTTCTTCATGAACCTTTTGTGATACTGTCCTCCTACCCCTCTCAATTGCTTTCCCCAGGCAGCCACTGATACTTTTTATGTCTGATTAATGTAAATTTGCTAGACCTTCATATAAGTGCAATTATATATTATATATGCTCTTTCTTCCTTTGTATAAATCCATATTTCCATGTGGTATCATTTTCCCTATGCTTGAATTCCTTTAACCTTTATTGATTGATTGATTGATTGATTGATTATTTTTTCCCTTTTTACTGAATTTATTAGGGTGACACTGTTAACAAAAGCCATACAGGTTTCAGGGGCACAATTCCACAACATATCATCTGTACACTGTATTGTGTGTTCACCATCCCAAGTCAAGACTCCTTCCATCACCATTTATCCCCTCTTTACCCTCCGACATCTCCCCACACACCACTTCCCCCCAGCAATCACCACACTATTGACCCTGTCCATGAGTTTTTCTCTTTTTTCATTTTTGCTCAATCCCTCTATCCCCTCAAATCCCCACAAACCCCCACTCCCAGACAACTGTCAACCTGTTCTCCATCTATGAGTCATCACTATTTTGCTTGTTAGTTCAGCTAATCCTTTTTTTAATAATACAAGTCTACTCCTGGTGAATTCTTTCAGCATTTTTTCAAAAAAGAACTGTTTTAGCATTTTTTTTTCTTATTCTACCTTTCTTTTTGAAAGATATGTTCTCTGGATATAGAATTCTAGGTTGAAGGTCCCCATCCTTCAGATGTTGCTGATTATTTTCTTTTTTTTTTAATTTATTATTTATCAGTTACAGTTGTCCTGCATTTTCCCCATTGTTCACCCATCCCCCATCCCCCACAACTCCCAGTCATTCCTCCCAATTGTCTGTGCCCATGAGTCCACTATTTGTGTTCCTTTGCTTGATCCTTCCCCTTCTTTCCCCATTATCCACCACCTTCATTCCCCCTCCCCTCTGGTCACTGTGAGTTCATCCTTTATTTCCAAGTCTCTGGTTCTGTTTTGCTCATTTGTTTGTTTTGTTAATTAGGATCCATTTCTAGGTGAGATCACATGGTATTTGTCTTTCACTGCCTGACTTATTTCACTTAGCATAAAGCTCTCCAGTTCCATCCATGCTGTCATGAAAGGTAGAAGTTCCTTCTTTCTTTCTCCTGTGTAGTATTCCATTGTGTAAATGTACCACAGTTTTTTGATCCACTTGCTTCCTGATGGTCACTTAAGCTGATTGCAGCACTTGGCTCTTGTAAATAATGCTGCTATGAACATTGGGATGCATAGATTCTTCTGAACTGGTGTTTAAGGATTCTTAGGGTTTAATCCCAGCAGGGGAATTGCTGGGTCAAAAGGCACTTCCATTTTTAGTTGTCTGAGGAAATTCCATACTGTTTTCCACAGTGGCTATGCCAGTCTGCATTCCCACCAAAAGGGAACCCTGCAGGGTACTAGGGTTCCCTTTTCTCCACAACTTAGCCAGCACTTGGTTGTTGATTAATTAATGATGGCCATTGTCACCAGTGTGAAATGGTATCTCATTGTGGTTTTAATTTGCATCTCTCTGAAGGCAAGTGAGGTTGAGCATCCTTTCATATGTCTCTCGACCCTCTGTATGTCCTCCTCAGAGAAGTGTCTGTTTAAGTCCTTTGCCATTTTTTAATTGGATTGCTTGTCTTCCTGGTTTGGAGTCATGTGAGTTCTTTATATGTTTTGGAGATCAAACCCTTGTCAGAGGTATCCTTGACTAATATGTTTTCCCATACGGTTGGTTCCCTTTCCATTTTGTTGATGTTTTCTTTAGCCATGCAGAAGCTTTTTAATTTGATGTAGTCCCATTTGTTTATTCTTTTCTTTATATCCCTTGATAGGGGATGTATTGGTGAAAATATTTCTGTGTGGGATATCTGAAATTTTCCTGCCTATGTTTTCCTCTAGGACTTTTATGGTGTCACAACTTATATTTAAATCTTTATCCATCTTGAGTTTATTTTAGCATATAGTGTAAGTCAGTGGTCTAGTTTCATTTTTTTTTTTTTTGCATGTACTTGTCCGGATCTGCCAACACAATTTATTGAAGAGGCTATTTTTACTCCATGTTCCTGTCCCCATTGTCACATATTAACTGACCATTGAGACATGTGTTTATCTCTGGGTTCTCTATTCTGTTCCATTGGTCTATTTGTCTGTTCTTATGCCAGTACCAGAGTGTTTTGATTATAGTGGCCTTGTAGTATAGTTTGATATCAGGTATCAAAGTATCCTACTTTGTTCTTCTTTCTCAAAATTGCTGAGGCTATTTGGGGTCCTATATGGATCCATACAAATTTTTGAAATATTCTATATCTATAAAATATGTCATTGGTATAGACTATACTTTCAGTAATCATTTCTAGAGTTCATTGCTCCATTATCTTCTTATTTACATTGTTTCTGACAAGAAATATGATGTTATCCTTATCTTTTTGTTTTTCTGTATATAATGTATCTTTTGTCTATGGCAACTTTTAAGATATCCTTTTTATTGCTGGTGTTGAGCAATTTAATTATGATGTACTTTGGTATAATTTCTTTTGTGTTTCTTGTGCTTGGAATTCATTGAGATTCTTAAATATTTGAATTTTCATAAAACTTGGAAAGTTTTCTGCCCTTATTTCTTCAAATATCTTTTCTATTCCCTTTTCTCTCTTTAGTTGGGGCTCCAATAAGGCATATATTATACCCCTTGAAGTTGTCCCACAGCTCACTGGTACTCTGTTTATTTTTTGTTCAACCTTTTTTCTCTATATATTTCATTTTCTTTGTTTGTTTTTAAAGATTTTATTTATTTTATTTTTAGAGAGGGAAGGGAGGGAGAAAGAGAGAGAGAGAGAGAGAGAGAGAGAGAGAAACATCAATGTGCAGTTGCTGGGAACCGTGGCCTGCAACCCAGGCATGTGCCCTGACTGGGAATCGAACCTGCGATACTTTGGTTCACAGCCCGCGCTCAATCCACTGAGCTACACCAGCCAGGGCTTATATATTTCATTTTGAATAGTTTCTTTGCTATGTATTCAAGTTCATTAATCTTTTCTTCTGCAATGTCTAATTTATCATTGATCTTATCCACTAATATTTTTTAATTTAGACATTGTATTTTAAATTCTAGAAGTTTTATCTTGGTTCTTTTTATGTCGTTTTGTGTTTCTACTTAATATGTTCAATATTTTCTCTAGCTTATTAAGCATATGAAACCCAATTATAATAGTTGTTTTTATGTCCTCTATGATTATATCATTTATATTACGTCTGGTCCTGTTTTGATTCATTGATATTTTTATCTTTATTATGATTCTCTGCTTTTTTGCAGAATGGGCAATTTTTCTATTGGATGCGACACAATGTGAATTTTTACCCTATTGAGTACTAGATATGTTTTCATCCCTATAAATATTCTTGAGCTTTGTTCTAGGATACAGATAAGTAACTTGGAAAATGTTTTATCTTTTTAGGTCCTGTTTTTTTAATCCTTGTTCAGCATAACCAGGGCAGGATTTAGTCTAGGGCTAATTTTTCTTCACTAAGACAAATCCCTTCTGATTACCCTGTACTGTGTGAATTATTAGTTTTTCTGCTCTGGCTGATGTGAAAGGGAACTATTTGCCACCCTGTGTGAAATTCAGGGATTGCTATTGCTAATGCTTAGGTAGTTTTCACACACACACACACACACACACACACACACACACGTAGATATCAATACTCAGCTAAATAATAGAAGAGGACTCTTTTCAGATCTTTAAATATTTTTCTCTGTGTAGCTTTTTTCTTTCCATTGTTTCTCTACACACTCTGTCTGCCATAGTCTTCCTGGATTCCCAGTTCAGTCTCCTCAACTCATGAAGATCACTGTGCTTTACCTGAGGTCCACTCCTCTACTACCTGTGCAGAGGCCTAGAAACTCTCCAGGCAATAAGCTGGGAAAATCATAGGGATCATTTCATTTGGTTCTTGTCTGTACATGATCTCTGTCTTCATTGCCCAATGTCCAGTGTCTTGAAAACCACTGTTTCATATATTTTGCCCATATTTTTAGTTGTTTAAGGCAAAAGTTACTCTACAAATTTGTGCTGAAAATGAAATGAGACAAACATGTATGGAAGCAACAAGCTTAGCTTCTGAAACTTTAAAAGTTAGTAAAAATTATTTTTTCCATTTTTTGTAATTGATTTAACTTGGGTGATACAGCTAGCATAAAGTAGAGGTGTGGACTTCAATCCTGGTTTTTTGAGTCATAGTGCTATACCACTATATTACAAGCACACTACCACATTTTTAAGAATCCCAAAATACATATCACCTAGGTCATATACCAATTTATCATATCTATTTTCCAGTCCCCCCAAAATTGGTTCAGAGTTGCCAAATATATCTAGGAAACAATTTTCAGGACTGAAATTGCCAAGATGATACACTTAAAATTTTGTTAAGAGGGTACCTCTTATATTAAGTGCTATTACCACAGCAAAAGTTTTATTTTGTTCTTCAAAAACAAATAAATTTTACCCTAGCTGGTGTGGCTCTGTGAAATGAGTGCTGGCCTGCAAACTAAAGGGTTACCTGTGCGATTCCTAGTCAGTGCACATGCCTGGGTTGCGGGTCAGGTACCTGGCAGGGGGCACGTAAGAGACAACCACACATTGATCTTTTCTCTTTCTGCCTCCTTCCCCCTCTCTAAAAATAAATAAATAAAATCTTCAAAAACCCATAATATAGATAGATACATAGATAGATGATAGATAGATAGATAGATAGATAGATATTATTAAAATTCTGTGTGGTGGTGTGACTGACACATTTGAAATTATTCAAAGACACCACATTTTGATACCACATTTTTTTCATTCTTCCAGCCCATGATACTGCATAAGACTTGTTATTTTTTTTAATCATTGTTCAAGTACGGTTTTCTCCCTTTTACTGCCATCCCACCCCATCCATCCCCACTTCCCTCCCATTACTACCCTCCCCCTAATTTTTGTCCATGTGTCCTTTAAATTTGTTCCTGTAAACCCTTCCCATTCTCCCCTGAAATTCCCTCTTCTCTCCCCGCTGGTTGCTGTCAGCCTGTCCTCTATGTCAGTGTCTTTGGTTATATTTTGCTTGTCTGTTTGTTTTGTTGTTTAGGTGCCTGTTAAAGGTGAGATCATATGGTATTTGTCTTTCACTGCCTGGCTTGTTTCGCTAAGCATAATGCTTTCCAGCTCCATCTAAGCTGTTGCAAAGGGTAGGAGCTCCTTCTTTCTTTCTGTTGCATAGAATTCCATTGTGGAAATGTACCATAGTTTTTTGAATCATTCATTTACTGATGGGCATCTAGGTTGCTTCCAGCATTTAGCTATTGTAAATTGTGCTGCTATGAACATCGGGGTGCAAAGGTTCTTTTGTATTGGTGTTTTAGTGTTAGGATCGAGTCCCAGCAGTGGAATTGCTGGGTCAAAAGGCAGATCCATTTTTAGTTTTCTGAGGAAGTTCCACACTGCTTTCCATAGTGGTTGTACCAGTCTGCAGTCCCACCAACAGTACACTAGGGTCCCCTTTCTCCACAACCTCTCCAACACTTGTTTGTTGCTTTGTGTATGATGGCCATTCTGACTGGTGTGAAGTGGTATCTCATTGTGGTTTTAATTTGCATCTCTCTGATAACTAACGATATTGAACATCGTTTCATGTGTCTCTGGATGCTCTGTATGTCCTCCTTGGAGAAGTATCTGTTCAAGTCCTTTGCCCATTTTTTAATTGGGTTGCTTGTCTTCTTAGAGTGGAGTCGTGTAAGTTCTTCATATATTTTGGAGATTAAACCCTTGTCTAAGGTATCATTGGCAAATATGTTTTCCCATACAGTGGGTTCTCTTTTTATTTTGATACTGTTTTCTTTAGCTGTGCAGAAGCTTTTAATTTTGATGAGGTCCCATTTGTTTATTCTTTCCTTTATGTCGCTTGCTCTAGGGGACATGTCCGTAAAAAAGTTTCTGCGTGAAATATCTCAGATTTTCCTACCTACATTCTCCTCTAGGACTTTAATGGTGTCACGGTTTATATTTAAGTCTTTTATCCACCTTGAATTTATTTTTGTATAAGGTGGAAGTTGGTGCTCTAATTTCATTTTTTTGCACTTGGCTGTCCAGTTCTCCCAACACCATTTGTTGAAGAGGCTATTTTTACTCCATTTTATGTTGCTGCCTCCTTTGTCAAATATTGACTGTAGAGACTTGGATTTATTTCTGGGCTCTCTGTTCTGTTCTGTTCCATTGGTCCATGTGCCTGTTTTTATGCCAGTACCAGGCTGTTTTGATTACAGTGGCCTTGTAGTATAGTTTAGTGTCAGGTATTGTGATCCCTCCTACTTTACTCGTCTTTCTCAGAATTGCAGCAGCTATTCAGGGTCGTTTATGGCTCCATAGAAATTTTTGAAGTGTTTGTTCTATGTCTGTGAAATAAGCCATTGATACTTCCATAGGTATTGCATTGAATCTGTAAATTGCTTTGGGTAGTATGAACATTTTGATGATATTAATTCTTCCAATCCATGAACACGGTATATGTTTCCATTTGTTTGTGTCTTCCTTGATTTCTTTCCTCAGTGTTATGTAGTTTTCTGAATGCAGGTCTTTTACCTCTTTGGTTAGGTTTATTTCTAGTTATTTTATTTTTCTTGTTGCTATTTCAAATGGGATTTTTTCCTTGATTTCTGCTTCTGCTGTTTCATTGTTTGTTTACAGAAATGCGTTTGATTTCTGGACATTGACTTTGTATCCTGCTGTTTTGCCAAATTCATTTATTAGGTCAAGCAGTTTTTGGTGGAGTCTATAGGATTTTCTATGTACACTATCATGTCATCTGCAAACAGTGACAGTTTTGTTTCCTCCTTTCCGATTTGGATGCCTTTTATTTCTTTTTCTTGTCTGATCGCTGTGGATAAAACTTCCAGTACTATATTGAATAGAAGTGGGAAAGTGAACAACCTTGTCTTCTTCCTGATTTAGTGGAAAAGATTTTAATATTTGCCCATTGAGTATGATGTTGGCTGTAGGTCTCTCATATCTGGCCTTTATTATGTTGAGGAATGTTCCCTCTATTCCCACTTTGCTAAGTGTTTTTTTATCATAAATGGGTGTTGTACCTTATCAAATGCTTTTTCTGCATCTATTGATATGATCCTGTGGTTTTTGTCTTTGCTTTTGTTTATGTGATGTGTTACATTTACTGATATGTGAATATTGTACCATCCTTGCATCCTTGGAATGAATCCCACTTGGTCAGGGTGTATGATCTTTTTAATGTATTGTTGGATGTGGTTTGCCAGTATTTTTTTGAGGATTTTAGCATCAATGTTCATCAGCAATATTAGCCTGAAGTTTTCTTTCTTTGTTGTGTCTTTATCTGGTTTTGGAATTAGGATGATGTTGGCCTCATAAAAAGAGTTTGGGAATCTCCCATCTTTTTGGATTTTTTGGAATAGTCTGTGAAGGATAGGGGTTAGCTCTTCCTTAAATGCTTTGTAGAGTTCTCCTGTGAAACCATCTGGCCCAGGGCTTTTGTGTGTTGGGAGTTTTTTTTATTATTGCTTCAATTTCTTTTGCTGTTATTGGTCTGTTCAGGCTTTCTGCTTATTTTTCATTGAGTTTTGGAAGATTATCTTTTTTAGAAATTTGTCCATTTCACCTAGGTTTTCAAATTTCTTGGCATACAGTTCTTCATAGTAATTTCTTACAATCCTTTGTATTTCTGTGGTATCAGTTGTAATCTCTCCTCTTTCATTTCTGATTGTGTTTATTTGGGTCTTCTCTCTTTTTTTCTTGATGAGTCTGCTTAAAGGCTTGTCGATTTTGTTTATCTTTTCAAAGAACCAGCTCCTGGACTTGTTGATCCTTAGAATTGTGCTTTTAGTGTCTATGTCATTTAATTCTGCTCTGATCTTGGTTATTTCCTTCCTTCTGCTTGCTCTGGGCTGTCTTTGTTGTTGTTCTTGGGTTCTTGTAGATGTAGGGATAGATTGTTTGTTTGAAAAATTTCTGTCTTTTTTAGGTATGCCTGTATCACTATGAAATTCCCTCTCAGGTCTGCCTTCACTGTGTCCCATAAATTTTGGGTTGTTGTGAGTTCATTTTCATTTGTTTCCAGAAACATTTTGATATTTTCCCAAATTTCATTCTTGACCCATTCATTCTTTGATGGCATGCTATTTAATCTCCACAGTTTTTAGTGTTTTGTGTTTTATTCCTTGGGGTTGGTTTCTAGCTTCAGTCCCTTGTAATCCCATAAAATGCTTGGTATGATTTCAATTTTCTTGAAATTGTTGAGGCCTGTTTTGTGTCCTATCATGTGGTCTATCTTTGAAAATGTTCCATGTACATTTGAAAAGAATGTGTATTTAGCTTCTTTGGGATGGAGGGCTCTCTCTCTATATATATATTAGTTAAGTCCATTTCATCTAAGGTATTGTTCAATGCTACAATATCTTTGTTGATATTTTGTTTGGAAGATCTGTCCATTTTTGACAGTGGGGTGTTAAAATCCCCTACTATAATTGTGTTGCTATCAATATCTTTCTTGAAATCCTCTAGGATTTTCTTTATGTATTTGGGTGCTCCTATGTTGGGTGCATATATATTTATAATGTTTATGTCTTTTTGGCGGATTCTTCCCTTGAGTATTATAAAGTGACCTTCTGGGTCTCTCTTTATGGCCCTTTTTTGGAAGTCTATTTTGTCTGATACGAGTATTGCTACCCCAGCTTTTTTTTTCCTGTCCATTTGCTTGGACATTTTGTTTCCAGCCCTTCACTTTCAGCCTGTGCAGGTCTTTTATCCTGCTGTGGGTCTCTTGTAGGCAGCATATGTGTGTGTCATGTTTTCTTATCCATTCAGCTATCCTATGTCTTTTGATTGGAGCATTTAATCCATTTACATTTAAGGTTATTATTGATCGTTACTTATTTATTGCCATTTATGTACAAGTGTTCCTCTCTCTCTCTTTTCCTTCTTTTCCTTAGAGCAGTCCCTTTAGCATCTCTTGCAGAGCTGGGTTGGTGGAGGTGTATTTTTTCAGACTTCTTTTGTCTGGGAAGCTTCTTATTTGGCCTTCTATCTTGATTGAGAGCCTTGCTGGCTAAAGTAGCCTTGGTTGCAGACCTCTGGTTCTCATTACTTGGAATATTTCTTGCCATTCTTTTGGCTTGGAGTGTTTCCATTGAGAAATCAGCTGTTAGCCTTATTGGGGTTCCCTTGTATGGTACTTCCTGTTTTTCCCTTGCTGCCTTTAAGATTCTCTCTTTGTCTTGAAATTTTGCCATTTTAATTATGATGTGTCTTGAGGTGGGCCTCTTTGGGTTCCTCTTGATTGGGACTCTCTGTGTTTCCTGGGTTTGTGTGACTTTTTCTCTCATCAAATTAGGGAAGTTTTCAATCATTACTTTTTCAAATGGGTTTTCTATCCCTTGCTCTTCTTCTTCTCCTTCTGGTATCCCTATTATGTGGGTATTATTACATTTCATATCGTCTTACATTTCTCTTAATCCCTCTTCATTCTTTCTGAGCCTCTTTTCCTTTTCTTGCTCTTTCTGGGTGTTTTTTTTTTTTCTACTTTGTCCTCCAATTTGCTAATTTGGTCTTCTGCTCCATCGATCCTGCTTTTCATTCCTTCTACTGTGTTCTTCAGTTCAGAAATTGTATTCTTCATTTCCTCTTGGCCCTTGTTGATAGTTTCTATTTCCTTTTTCATGTTGATACAGTTTTCAGTGAGATTGTTGTAGCTTCCCTGTAGTTTCTGGTAGCTCATTGTGAGTTCATTGAGCTTCCTGATAATCATTGTTTTGAACTCAACATCTGATAGTTCAGTTGCCTCTATTTCATTTAGCATTCTTTCTGAGGCTTCGTCCTTTCCCTTCATTTGGGGATTGTTTCTTTGTCTTCCCATTGTTTGTGAGACTCTTCTTGTTAGCCTCAGCTTCTTAAATTGATCTGTTCTGGCTCCCTGGGTTTATGGTGTGAACTTCTGTGGTAGAATACTTGTGAGATTCAGTGTTGCAGTGTCTTTTTGGCATCCTATTGTTCACAGCTTCCACCTACTCTTTTTTGTGATCAGTTGAAGGAGTAAGGCAAAATGGTTTAAGACAGCAAGAGAGTATTCTATGATATTTACAGTAGCAGCAAGTAGAGAAGAGATGGGATATCCTTTAGCTACGTATAGTGCTAACCGTGATCCTCCACCCCACTAGTTACGTTTTAGAAAGGATGAAAAGAAGATGAGACTTTTATTGGGGAGGGAAGGATTGTTAGTTGGATCTAGAAAGTTGTGAGGCTGTGGGAGGTCAGATTCTGAAGTAGGGTGGGAATAAAGATTAGTAAATAGGAGTAGTGTGTAAAAGAATAGAGACAACCCCCACAATAATATAGTTCAGGAAATTGCAAAGTGGGCTGAGATCAGGAAGGGATGTTGTGTAGTATTTACAATTGTATGAACTAGGTCTTATTTACAGTAATATTAATGCAACAATTATGTGGCTGAATCTATGAGATCTAAATAACAAGAATAAGGAGTATGGAACCTTGAGAGGTGTACTGATGGAACAGAAATGAAGGACAGTAAATTATCAACACACTGTGACTGAGATTACAGGGGGAACCTATCAAACGACAGTATAACCAGCCAAGCAAAGAACATTATACAGAAAGAAAAAGAATACCAAAATAGTATTAAAATAAAAATAGTCAGAAAAGTGAGAAAAAGATAATACAAATTTGCAGTAACTTGCAGGCTCAAAAAGAAAAGGGGAAAAAAGCAGAAGATGGAATGCAGGAGAGATAAATTTGGAGTGGAAGGAATAATACTAGGATAAAAGGAAGAGAAACATAAGGAATTGAGAGATATAAAAATAATAAGAATTAAAAAATAAAAAGTCCCTTAAAAAAGCAAGATAAAATCAAACAAACAACAACAAGATCAAAAAGGAAAAAAAAAAAAAGAACCTCTTGTTGGTTTCTAACTGGCCAAACCAGTTTTTCTGGTCTTACTGGCTTCAGCAGGCTGAGGGGGGGTTTGGAATGCTTTTCACTCTTCCTAGTCAGAACTCAGTCAGTCTCTCCAGTACAGTCCCCAGGGCCAGCAGTGGGCTCTCCCCAGAGCCGATCCGACGTCCCCCTGCAGGACCCTGGGTGTGGGTAGGGGCACTCCAAAGCACGCTCTCCGGAGCTCACTGCCACAGTCTCCCAGGCTCCCGCTGCCCCCCCCCGCCCCCCGCAGAGCTCTTGCATCTTTTCTGGGTTCACAGTGCGAGCTCCGGGGATCGCAAGGGGATACACCCTCCCCCCAAATTTCACTATGGTGGGCTCTATGTTCTCGGGAAGCACCCGTGTCTTTTGTAGATTCACAGTGCAAGCTCCAGGGATCCTGAAGGGGCACGCACTTCCACCAATTTCCCCATTGCAGGCTCCAGGAACCCACAATGCACCCTGTCCCTTCCAGGTTCACAGCACGAGAGTCGGGAATTCCAAAGGGGCATGTGCTCCCCGGAGTTCACCACTGCAGGCTCCAGAAAATCTGTGAACACCCACGCCCTTTCCTTGTTCAGGGCCGTGACGTCTGGGTCTTCCACAGAACCACACTCCCACCGGGCTGGAGGCACGGGCACTCGGCCAGGCTGCCCCTAGTCACACAGGCTGGGGGCACTCATCCCTCCCAGGGCTATGCATGGGTGCTCGCAGCCCCTGCATGACTGTCACCCAGTCCAACTCCCCTCTCTATGCCTTCAAGCAACAAGGCCTCCCCTGGTGCTACTCAATCCCTGTTGTCCGGGGAGGGAGCAGTGACTCTGCTCTCCCCAGTCCCTGAGACAGACCCGGGAGCACCGAGCCTGGGGGCTGCAACCCCCTGGTCCCCGAGCTGATCCCTGGGTCCCTATTATCCTGAAGCAGTCTCCTTACCGTCTGGTTTTTCAATATCTGCTATAATTTCTGATGTCCTGTTTTCATAAATATTGCAGTAACCTAGGCCCCTTGCTCTGTTCCTCCTCAGATCCGAGAGTTTCTCTCCCTTGTGTAGAGGAAGGGGATTATGCTCCCTCCAACAAACCCACCATCTTCCTTCTCCACCTTATTATTTTTTTAATTGAATAAATTTGACATGTAACACGGTGTAACTTTAAGGTATATAACGTGGTACTTTGGTACATTTATACATTATAATGTGATTGCTGATGTAGCAATATTTATCACATTGCATAATTATAGTATACTTTATTGTCTATATTATATTGTGCTTTAGATCTCTGTGGCTTATTTACTACTTGTTACAAGTTTGTTCCATGACACACCATCACTCTTATCCACACTACTCCCACCCCCTGATAACCATTATTTTACTCTCTTTCTTTTCTTTTACAGATTTAACTTTTTAGATTCCACATACTAGTGATATCATTACAGTACTTATCATTCCCTGTTTGACTTACCATATGGTATCTCACTTACCATAGGTCCATCCGTGCTGTCACAAATGGGAATATATCATCCCTTCTCATGGCTAAAAATTTTTTCCACTGTGTCAAAGCACCACATCCTTTTTATCCATTCATCCACTGATAGACATTTGGGTTGTTTCTTTATCTTGACTATTGTGAATAATGCTATGATAAACATGGGAGTGCATATTTCTCATCAAAATCATGTTTTTATTTTCTTTGGGTACATACCCAGAAGTGGAATTGCTGGATAGTATGGTATATTTATTTTACTTTTGTTGCCCTTTTTAATTTTTACGTTTTTTGTTCTATTACAGTCATCCCAATTTTTCCACCTTTGCCCTCTTCCATTCTGCTGCACCCCTTGCTCCCACAGTCAGTCCCCACACTGTTGTCCATGTCCATTGATTATTCATACATGTTCTTTGACTAGGCCCTTCCCCTTCTTTCCACCATTATGCCACTCACACCCTCCCCTCTGGCAGCTGTCACTCTGTTCCCTGTTTTCATGTCTGTGGTTCTGCTTTGCTCCTTAGTTTATTTTGTTCATTAGATTCCTCTTATAAGTGAGATTATGTGGTATTTATGTTTCACCAACTGGCTTATTTCACTTAGCATAATAGTCTCTAGTTCCACCGATGCTGTCAAATAAAGGTAGGAGTTCCTTCTTTCTGCTGCTTAGTATTCCATTGTATAGATGAACCACAGTTTTTTAATCCACTCATCTACTGATGGGCACTTAGGCTATTTCCAGCACTTGGCTATTGTAAATAACGCTGCTATGAACGCTACTTGGGGTACATAGGTTCTTTTAGATTGGTGCTTTGGGATTCTTAGGGTATAATCCCAGCAGTGGAATTGCTGGGTTAAAAGGCAATTCCATTTTTAGTTTTCTGAGGAAATTCCATACTATTTTCCACAGTGGCTGCACCAGTCTGCATTTCCAGTAGAGTTCCCTTTTCTCCACATCCTCACCAGCACTTGTTGTTTGTTGATTTATTATTTTTTGTGGAACCTCCACACTGTTTTCTATAGTAGTTGGACACATTCACTTTTGTACCAACAATGCACAAGAGTTCCCTTTTCTCCACATCCTTGCTAGTACCTTTTGTCATTTGTCTTATTGATTATAGCCATTCTGACAGGTCTGTGGTGACATCTCATTGAGGTTTTGATTTGCAATTCCCTGATAATTAGGGATGTTGGGCATTTTTTCATGTGTCTATTGGCTATTTTGATGTCCTCTTTGGAGAAGTGTCTATTTAGTTCTGCCCATCTTTAATTGGATTTTTTCTTGCAATTGAATTGATTGAGTTCTTTATATACTTTGATATTAATACCTTTATCAGATATAAAGTTTGCAAAAATGTTCTCCCATTCTATAAATTGTTTTTTTCTTCTTTTATTGTTCCTTCTGAGTTTGATGTAGTCCCTTTTGTTGATTTTTTGTCATTATTTGTGTTTTTGGCATTATAAGACTTGTTCTTGATACCATTACCCAAAGAGCCTTCCTCTGCTAGAGGTAAGATTGCAAATGGATAAAAGGAGCACCTACAGATGAGACTGATTCAACCAACAGAATAGTCAACTGTTATCAGAGATGAGAGTATAATCCCAGTCTTTCGATAGTTCACCTTGCCAGTAGTGCAGAGGAAATTTGGAGTTATATGTCACTTGAAAGTCCTGGAACTTCATCTCAAGCACTATACTTGGAAAGGTATTCACAGTTGCTCACTCACTTAGCTGTTTTTATAGTCCTCTGTCTTCCTCTTGTACATTTAGGTTACCGCATTCGCCTGGGCTCTAGCACTGACAAGAAAGACACAGGCCGGCTCCATGTTGATTTTGCACAGGCTCGAGATGACCTCTATGAGTGGGAATGCAAACAGCGTATGCTAGCAAGGGAGGAACGCCACCGTAGAAGGATGGAAGAAGAAAGATTGCGCCCACCATCCCCACCCCCAGTGGTTCACTATTCAGATCATGAATGCAGCATTGTTGCTGAAAAACTAAAAGGTACTGAAACCATTCAAGCTTTGTGATTAAAAGAACTCTTTTCTTTGGGGAAATTTAATAAATATATTTGTAGTTTTGGCAGTTATCCTTTGAATTATCCACTAATATATTGTAAACATTTCTTGTGTAGAGCCTCACAGATAGAGGTGTGCCTAAAGCAACTACAAAATCTGTCCCTGCCACTTGTGTTTCTGTTTTGTTTTGTTTTGTTTTTTTTCACTGTCTCAAGGGATGGCACTTTTCTCTCAATACATCACATTTCTAGAAAGAAACAAGTTTTCCCCACTTACCACATAGAAGAATTTTAGCTGTAATCAATGAGTTGGGACATGTAAGCACCCCCCTTTTGTCATGGATAACAAGTTGATTTTGAATTCTAAATCAGAATAAATTAGAATGATGAAACTTGATGTGACCCTGGAAAACGCTGGTAAAAATCTCTATCTACAGATGATAAAAAAAGGAGCTCCAAGAGTAGTCAGTGTACATTCTTCTTAGGTTACTCAAAGACCTAGCTACCACCAACCAGAAGAGGACTTGTTTAATTGCTTTAAATGATCAAATTATTTCACACAGTGTCCATGGAGACTACTAGACGTTGGTAAATGAGACTGTTTCCCCTTTAGTTTTGGTTCTTTTTCTCTTGCTTGACCCTCAGAACCATTTTGCTAATTTAACATTAATTGCCCTGCCTAGTTTCCTGTATTAGTAGCTCAAATTCAGTCTTTTGCATTCTTTTAGTATGGTTGATTTTATTAGATGAATGCTAGTGTTCCATTAATCTTACTGATGACACCAACCCAGCTCTAGTGATATGAATTTCACTTCTCCTGCTTCTTATGCTTTAGGCTCAGCAAGATGCTGCTAATTGTACTTTCCATAGATCTCATTCACCGGACTTATCTGCACCATATTACCTAACACAGTGACCCTCAGCCAGTGTGCTGCAAGAGACACAGTGGTGTACTGCAAGAATTTTTATTTTTTTATCTTTTTACTGTTGTTCAATTTTTAAAACATGTAATACCTAACTGTTTAGTCAGGGGCACTAACCTCTTTTCCCTTAGATTGTCAAGCAAAAAAATGACAAGAGCCAATAAAACAATAGCCATCAAGTGTGAGTAAATCAAAATTATAACTATTTTTGTCAGATTAGCAGAAAATACTTTTTGGTGTTCCACAGAATTTTAGTAATTAGTTTATGTGTTCCACAAGATGAAAAAGTTTGAAAATCACTGGCCTAAGGGATTCACACATTTAAGAAATCCTTTGTTTGGATTGATTTTTTTCTTCCTGTAAGAGAAAAGCAGAAAATAGAGAGTCTAGAATAGGGTACATAAATAATGGTACATTTTGAAAAACTGGAAAGGCTGAAAGCATTGGTAATGCTTTACCAATCCAAGACTTTACCAGTCCACACTGAACTATTCATATAACACCAATCAGGTCAATTAAAAAATTTTAAGTGAATTTGTGAGTCACGTGGACCTCAAGCATAAAGCAAGCAAAATGTGGACTATATACAATTAGGAAATGAATAACTGCTGTAAAAGGAAAACTGGCCTCTCATTATATGTCTACACTGAAAAAAGGCAAGAGACTCAAATTGTATTGAGAGATATTTCCACTGGACACAAGGGTTTCTGACTAGCAAGAGATGTGAAGCCCTAGAACATGCTTTCAATGGGTTGCTAATAGACTCTCCCTCCCTGGAGTTTTTAATAGCAGAATATATAAGTGGCTACTTTTCCTTATTAAAAAATAGTATTATAGACTTCTGAAGTTTTCTCACTGCTAATGCATCTGTTACAGAGAGGTTAAGAAACTTACAATATGTGAAAACTATATCAGTAAAGAAAACTATTTTAAAGGAAAGAATAAACAGTTGTCTTTATGAAAATTCTTCATCAACTACAACCAGTCTGCTTTATGAGTCTTTCATTTTTCTAGTCTGTCTGCCTGCCTGCTGCCTGTATGCACATGTATGTTCATATACAACTCCTCATCCTTAGTAATTCAATGAACAACCACTGCCAAAAAGTCATGGTGGCCTCCTTGCCAGCATGTTGGGAAAGTAGATTGGGATTTGGTAACATTTATTGATTCTAAAACTAAATTCTTTTTTTTTAGATGATTCCAAATTCTCAGAAGCTGTGCAGACCTTGCTCACTTGGATTGAGCGAGGAGAGGTGAACCGTCGGAGCGCCAACAACTTCTACTCCATGATCCAGTCGGCCAACAGCCATGTCCGCCGCCTAGTGAATGAGAAAGCTGCCCATGAGAAAGACATGGAAGAAGCAAAGGAGAAATTCAAACAGGCCCTTTCTGGAATTCTCATTCAATGTGAGTAGAAATCAGAGTTGTTCTGAAAAGATGAAAGGGTACTTCACTTAGTCACCACTTTTTATGCACAGGAGCCAATCCTATATAGCCATTCTGTGTCAAGGGGCAAGGTTTATTCATTGCCTTATGCTCTCTTTAAATTGCCAAATGCCTAAGGTCCAATTTCGCAAGATACATATAAGGCCCTCCTATGTTCTTTTTCTCTGTATGTCTGCTTCAGCTTCTTAAAAACAAACAATGACACTTAGGCCAGAGTCCTGTGCTTCTCCTTTGGCTTGTTCTCAAGTTACAAGAAGCCTCAGGCCTCAGTGAAAGTTTGGTATTTCGTTGCTGAAGTTAGAATGTAGCATCAGCCCTGGCTGGTGTAGCTCAGTGGATTGAGCACAGGCTACAAACCAAAGGGTTACCAGTTCAACTACTAGTCAGAGCACATGCCTGGGTTGCAGGCCATGTCCCCAGTAGGGGGCGCATGAGAGGCAATCACACATGGATTTTTCTCTCCCTTTCTCCTTTCCCTCTTTCTCCTCCCCCTCTCTCCAAAAATAAATAAAGTCTTTTTTAAATTTTTTAGAAAAGAATGTAGCATCAGCATTTGTAAGATTTGCATCATTATTATCACATAATATGCTTTTTAGTTACTCAATTTTAGTAATCAGTGTAATCATATTTCACAATGTGACTGAATAAAAGCCAAATTTGCTACTTCAATCTTTTGTTTTTAGTTTCCTTTCTTCTACATTTCTTTTGCTGGATGTCATAGACACTGGGACATCTGGGAAACCTCTGAATTGGCCATTTTTCAAAAAGAAGTACCACTCTAAACCTACCCAAAGTCTCTTACATGACACAGAAAAATTATCAACTAATGTTTTACTTCACTATACTGCACTCATATCTTTTGAGTAAGGAACTGTATTCACCTTAAGAAAAAGGGTGCAATTTTATGATTTTGCTTTTAAACAGTTATGGCCCATTCTTTTTATACTTGAATTCCCATACTTGACTGATATGTAATTGGAATTAAGTAGGATTGTTTAATTTTCCATTTATATTTTGAAAATATATATGGGCATAGAATCCAGGAAGAGAAAGCTTCCTGGATTCTATATAGGAAAATAGAGGATCAAGAATCATGGGGATATAAATTCTTAAATCATTAGCACACAGGGTACAAACTGGGCTATAAAGAAAGAAACAGCAACCTCTGGATTTTCTTACTGTGAACAGCAGCCATGCAGAGGTTCTTGTCCTTTCCTTTTCCTAAAAACATCATGTCTGTTTCAGTTCTCTTAAACTTGTTTGGATAAAAGTCCCAGAATATTTGTATATTTTCCCTTTTGACATTTTAAGAGACCCTGAAAAATACTATCTAGGACTGCACATATACATTTCATTTCATAATTTCTCTAGTTAACAACCCTATCCAACTACACTTACAATATATTCTATCCATCTTAAGTTTTGATATAATGTTTCTGTTAAACATAACTCAGAATAGTATAAGGATGGATTATATGGAAGTGAAGCCTCTGGGCTCATTTTGGAGAGCTAGTTTATGAAAGAAGTAAGTGGTCACAAAGAGCTGGTACAGTCCACTGCTTGCCGCCATGCTGTGTGGAGTCAGTAGCACTAAAATCACATTCACCAGGACCCTTGCCTCTCCTGGGGTGAATGGATACAGACTGTCTGTATTAAAACTTCTGTCACCATATCACGTCAAACCTTCTGGAGTTCACATTTTCCTTTCTGCATATTGATATCTCTGTCATTGAGTCCCCTTTTAAATAATGGTACCCCAACACACATGGCTTTTTCTGAATACAAGTATAGCCTAGTAATGTCATATAGGAAGGTACAACAAGTCTAATGCTTCTCTTTTATTTTTTCATCTCTTTTGCCATCCCTGGATGATATCTCTGGCCTGATTCAACTGCTGATCTGATGCTGCAGTTGAGCAGATAGTAGCTGTGTACCATTCTGCCTCCAAACAAAAGGCATGGGACCACTTCACAAAAGCCCAGCGTAAAAACATCAGCGTTTGGTGCAAACAAGCTGAGGTGGGTAGCTTTTTCTTTGGTAACCCCCAAGGGACACAGATGCTTTCTTTAACAAGTTATTGATTAGGAGTTTAGCCAGAATTAAATAGTGTCAAGCTCCCATGGACCTAATAAAGCACCAAAACATGTTCTATCACCTGTCACTGTGTCCAGACCACCTGTGCCAAAAGGGTAATAAATGTGCTCATTCTGCTGGATGGAAACCTTAATAGTGAAAATGTATTGGGTTGGCCAAAAAGTCTGTTTAGTTTTTTTTTTCCTTAAGATAGCTCTAGTAGTACTTAGTTGTCTTTAACTTCATTCAAAACAATTTTATTAGATCATATTGTGACAGCTGTCATATCAGCATACATTAGAAAAAATCCTACCAAAATTGGCAAATTTTTGTGCAGCCATATTAATATTGAAGCTGGAAGAAAATATGCAACATTTTTGACATATTATGCTTTATTATTTTAAGAAAGATAAAAATGCAACTGAAACACAGAAAAAAGACTTGTGCAGTGTATGGAGAAGGTGCCGTGACTGATTGAATGTGTCAAAAGTGATTTCTGAAGTTTCTTGGTACTATTGACATTTTAACCAAATAATTCTTTGCTGTTGGGCTGTCTTATGCATTGGAAGATGTTTAGCAGCACCTGGCCTCTACCCACTAGAAGCCAATAGCAAGAGATAGCCTACATACTCAAAATATCCAAATCAGTAAAATTATTGGTGAAAATGAAAAATGTGTCTTTTGTTTTACAGAAAAAACTAAATGGACTTTTTGGCCAACCCAATAGCTGTGATACTTAAAAGTTTACTTCTCTAGTCTAGCTAGTCTTGGGTACAACAATAATTACTTACCTGTGAATTCAGTGTTATTATTATTAGAGCTGTCTTACATTTATTAGAGCATCTTGACCATTGAGGCTGAAAGCTGCCTGGTGTTACATTGGAACATTGAAATTTCTGAGCTTCTTTAATCAGACTTGCTCAACCATCTTTTAAGATGTCAGCTCTAAAGATAACAGAGGACTCTGATTTTAGATGAAGGTTGATACATACCTCTCTGCTTGTGCTGAAGTGACATTTTTAGCATAACACTAGAATATGTCTGATGTGATTAGGTTGCTATTCTGAATCCAAGATTAAAAACCAAGATAGATTTGTTTTTGGGATGGTGTCACATACATTTCAAGTTCTTCTGACCCAGCCCAGACATATTTGATCTATGCATGCAGCAACTTTTTCAACTTTGTTTCTGAGTCCTCCTTACCAGTCTGGTAACATTTTATTTATTTACTTATTTACCTATAGATTGGCATACTCCTTAACATTTAAATAGCATTTGTAAGGCATTTACATTTTCTAGAGCATTTTCATACTGATTATCTCACATACTTCCCAGAAGATGTGGTGTAGTTGGAAAGAACAATGGCTTGGAGTCAGACATGAATCCAAAACACAGCTCTGACATATTATAGCTGTGTGACTTTGAGCTAGTCATCCTTTCTCAGTCTCTATTTCTTCACCTGAAAATTGGAGTTAATAACGAAACCAGTCTTATAGAATTAAATGAGATAAGAGATGTATAGATAGCTTTAAAATATGTCATATAAATGATAAATATTTCAATTTATCATGAGCAACTCCATAAGGACTAATAAGTAGGTAAAGTATCCATCTTTTACAGGTGAGCAAACTGATACAGAGGTATTAAGTGATGCACACAAAATCACACAGCCAGTATCTAGTAAATTCAGGACCAGAAATTCTCATTCTGATATAAGCTGTCTTGTGGTCTTGAGCAAATGATTTAATCTTTGTGGACCTCAGTTCCTAACCTATAAAATGAAGATAATAATCTATTCTTTCTGTTCTTCATGAGAATATATGACAGTTTCTGTGATAAGAAAAATTGTGAGAAGCATTTAGAGGAAAATATACCAAACCATATTCATAAACTGTCCCTGAACCATCAGATTCTTGCCAGCAAAGGGATCTGAGAGTCAATAGAGAGAAGTTCCTGAAGACATCAGCCCAGTGAATAGGTAGAGTCATAAAAATCCAATGATTTTTTAATTGTTTTTAAAAAATTAATTAGGAATTTTAAAAAGGGAGCTATTGTCTTGCTATAACACAAAATAATTTTAGAATCCTAGGGTGTACCTCGTATCGTTGAGCCTCAACAAACAAAATTCAGCATTTCAATTCAAACACTTACTTATACTCTTTCTCAAGTATTATAATAGGCAATGCAGGATGAGATAGTATTTGCTTTCAGGGAGCAGGAAGGGTAACAAAAGCGATCAAGTGTAGGAGTAGAATTTAGTACCCTTAATTAAAATATCCAAACTCTGTAGTGCAGTTTGAATTGTTTAGAAGAATAAATATTGAAAGAAAAATGTTCAGTGTCTTACAATTATAGAAAATCAGTAATAAGTCTCTATCTTTCCTTCAATACACATACATGTTTATCCCTTCTAGGGCGCGGAAGAACCTGCCTGACTACCTTACCCATTACCAAAAGCCCTGCCTTTACAATACAGATGGTCCCAGCTTACAATAGTTCAACTTAAGATTTTTTCACTGCATGCTGCTGAGAAAGCAATACACAGTTAGTAGAAACTGTACTTCAAATTTTTAATGTTTATCTTTTCTCAGGCTAGTGATATGCAGTACAATATTCTCTCATGATGCTGAGCAGCAGCAGGCAGCCACGGCACCCAGTCAACCACAGGATCACAAGCATAAAAAACCTATACTCTTCAGTGTAATTTGTTGCCAGAGGTTTTTTGGATATGGTGTTCTAAGAACATTTAAGATAGGCTAGGTTAAGCTATGGTGTTTGGTAGCTTAGGTATATTAAATTCATTTTGACATATGATATTTTCAACTTACAATGGCTTATCAGGTTGTAACCACATTGTAAGTGTAGGAGCATCTAAATTGCCTTCTTGTGGGAAGAAAGCAGCCTCTGGTTGCAGCACTAACTTGCCTAGGCCACAACTTTTTCATAAATGACTTTGCAATAAAATATTCTCCATGAATATTATCCATCAAGGCTCTTAGCAGTTATATCAAAATAAGGCAAGTTATAACTTGCCTATCTGGTGGATATATATTGGATTTTAATTACCTTCTCAGTAAAGACAGCTATGCCAGTGAGCTGGACATTTCTCTACATCTGTAGACAACTGAGAGCTATACACCGTATCACTTAAAATTGAAACAAAGCTTTCTTAGCAGAGTGATGAGGGTCAAGTATGTGGCTAGCATGACTTACCAACAGCTACATGTTTTTTGATATTATTTGTAGAATATATAGAAACCCAGAAAAATTCTTCCTGCCCATTGGATTGGACTAAATTAAGGTCTACCTAGGATACTTCAATCTTGATAAGTAAAACAGCTGAGAGTGGAACATAGCTCCACTCTCCTTCCTGTGGCATTGCATCCCCTAAACCTAAAAGGCCTCTTCTCTATTATATCAGTGCCTCTTTAAACCATGTTTTTTAAACCTCTGTATACTTTCATTTGATAATGGGCAACTCCAAGGATTAAAAGGAGGTATCCTATAGAAAGTGGCAAAACTGTCCTCTTAAGTTGGGGCTGCTGTATAGCACCCCGAGCATCTCAGTGACCTAATTAACTAAATTGTCTTTCTTGGACCTAGGAATTGAGGCTAAAACTCCTAAATAGGGGATTTCATTGAGTTAGAAGTTTCTGACATTGACCATTTTTTTAGTACTTGCCTCTGGGAATAAGTCAGCTGGTAACATCCTCATGTCACAAAGTACCTATTTTCTGTTTCATTGTCATCCTCCCACCAGCAGCCAACACTGCCTTACTATGGTGAGAGAGGTTATGGAGTAAGAATAAAAAGTCCCTGAAGACAGGGAGCACTCACTTTGGTAGCATATACCAGGCAGACTAGTTTGCTAATAAGTCTTTTTCATTGGTTTACTCTCCTGATTTATATGTGTGTGAGGCTCCTGCTGGTACAGTTGGAAAGGCTAATAAAAGTAAGGTAAAGTCTCTCTCCTTACTAAAAGTTAGTATCTATAGTGACTTTACTGATAGTTCTCTGTATTGTGGGAACTCTTTTTCTACAAAATCATTTAAAACCCACATATGTCTCTCACTGAGAAGCTGGCCTACATTAGAAGTTAGACCTTAGATTAGAAACTAGAGCCATGGAAGTAGGTACTAAAAGATACCCACTACATTATCAGAGCAGGAGTAAGCCAGATTCAGAAGATTTTCATGTCAGCACTGCTGGGTCCTTGCATGACAGGGGTCTTGTGTCTTCTGCCAGCTTCCATAGAAGTGTGGAAAGCTAATTTGTATTGTTTGTCAAGAATATAAATTAAGACTCTTGACTGAACTTCTGATAAATAATCTGAACAAGCAATAGAAACTTGGCTAATAAGTATTGAACCAAGGAGTACAGAAGACACTTCACAATGGGCACATACAAGACATGGCAGGGATTGCGGCTCCCCATCAGCCAGCTGTAGGGAGAACCCACCAATGAATGAGCCATCAGTAATCAAAGTCCAAGTACAACAAGAGAGCCCATACAAACTGAATAAATGGCATTCCTAGAGCATCCAAATCAGGAGATTAAAGAGCCTGCACCACTGAGTCCCACAGAACACCTACCATAGAGGCCACCCCACAAAGACAGGCAGTCAAAGAAGAGCAATCTGAGATGCAGAAACAAAGAAAAAGAGTCACCTAAAATGGAGAGACAAAGAAAGAATCCCCAATCAAAGGAAAGGAGGAATTCCCAGAAAAACAGCTAAGTGAAATTGAGGCAAGCAATCTATCAAACATAGAATTCAATATAATGATTATAAGGATGCTTGAAGAAATCAGTGAGAACTTAAAGAAACTTTATGGGAGCTACAAGGAACTTAGTGGGAACTATAGCAGCATGAAAAGGGACATAGAAACTATGAATAAAAAACAGGAAGAAATGAAGAATACAATATCTGAAATGAAGAATATAAGGAATCAAAAGCAGGCTAGATGAAACAGAGGACTGAATCAGGGAGCTGGAAGACAAGGTAGAAAAAAATAGAGCAACAAAACAAAAACAAAGACTAAAAAAGAATGAGGATCATTTAAGGGAGTTTTAGGACAACGTGAAACATAACAATATTCATATCAGAAAGAGAAGAAAAGGAACAAGGGATGGAAAACCTGTTTGAAAAACTAATGACAGAAAACTTCCCTAACTTGGTGAGGGGAAAAGCCACACAAGTTTGGGAAGCACAGAAGGTCCCAATAAAGATGAACCCAAAGAGGCTTACTCCAAGACACATCATAATTAAAATGGCAACGTATAAAAACAGAGAGAAATGCCTGGTAACATACAAAGAAGATCTGATAAGATTTGCAGCTGATTTCTCAACAGAAACACTATAAGCCAGAAGGGACTGGCACAAAATAATCCAAGTAATGAAAAGCAAGGACCTACAACCAAGACTACTCTATCCAGTGACTTTCTTAGTTAAAAAGGAAGGTGAAATAAAGAGCTTCCCAGAAAAAAGAAGGTTAAAAGTGTACATCTCCACTAAGCCAGCACTGCAAGAGATGCTAAAGGGACTGCTATAATAAGATGAAGAGAGAAAGGGGGAGGGATAAACACAGGTATGGAATAAATGGAAATGAATAAATACCTATCAATAATAACCTTAAATGTAAATGTATGAAATGCTCCAATCAAAAGATATAGGATAGCTGAATGGATAAGAAAACATGACCCACATATATACTGTCTACAATAGACCCACCTGAAAAGAAAAGAGCTATACAGGCTGAAAGTGAAGATATAGAAAAAAATATTATAAGCAAACTGACATAAAAAGAAAGCTTGGGTAGCAATACTTGAGTCAGACAGAATAGATATCAAACCAAAGGCCACAGCCCTGGTTGGTGTGGCTCAGTGGATTGAGTGTGGGCCTGTGTACCTAAAGATCATCAGTTCCATTCCCAGTCGGGGCACATGCCTGGCTTATCGGCCAGGTCCCCAGTAGAAGGTGTTCAAGAAGTAGCCACACATTGATTTTTCTCTCCTCTTTGTCCCTCCTTTCCCCTCTCTCTAAAAATAAATAAATAAATAAATATTTTTAAAAACAATGGCCATAAAAAGAGACAAATAAGGTCTCTACATAATACTTAAGGGAATAGTCCAACAAGAGGATATAAATCTTGTAAACTTGTATGCACCCAATATATGGACACCTAAACATACAAGGAAAATATTGGGGGATGTCAAGAAAGATATCAACAGCAACACAGTTAATGTAGGGGATTTTAACACCCCATTGTCACCAATGGACAGACCTTCCAAAAAAAGAATCAACAAGGTCATTGTGGTATTGAACAACACTCTAGATCAAATGGACTTAATTGATATATGCAGAATCTTTCATCCCCCAAAAAGGAAAATAAACATTTTTTTCAAATGCACATTACATTTTCAAAGAAAACACATGGTAGGACTCAAAATAAGCCTCAACAAATTCAATAAAATTGAAATCATATCAAGCATCTGCTCAGATCAGAAACTTCAAATACATAGAGACTGAATAACATGTTATTAAATAATGAAAGGGTCAACAATGAGAACAAGTAAGAAATCAAAAGGTTTCTGGAAACAAATGAAAATGAACACAAAACAACTCAAAACCTATGGGACACAGTGAAGGCAGCACTGAGAGAGAAGTTCATAGCTATACAGGCCTACCTAAATATACTACCTAACTCTACATCTATAAGAACTAGAAGAACAACAATAAACAAAGCCCAGAGCAAGTAGAAGGAAGGAAATAATCAAGATCACAGCAGAATTAAATGTATAGATATTCAAAAAAAAACATTTAAAGAATCGATAAATTTAAGAACTGGTCCTTTGAAAAGGTAAACAAAATTGACAAACCTTTAAGCAGACTCATCACAAAAAAAAAAAAGAGATAGGACCCAAATAAACAAAATCAGAAATGAAAGAGGAGAGATTACAATTGATACCACAGAAATACAAAGGATTGTAAGAAATTACTATAAATGACTCTATGTCAATAAATTGGACAACCTGGGAAAAATTGACAAATTTCTAGAAACATACAATCTTCTAAAACCGAATCAAGATGAAGGAGAAAGTCTGAAAAGACCAATAACAAATAGTGAAATTGAATGAGTAATTAAAACAAAAAACAAAAAACAAAAAAAAACCTCCCAGCACACAAAAGCCCTGGACTTAATGGATTCACAGGTGAATTTTATCAAACACTTAAAGAACTAACTCCTATCCTTCTCAATCTATTCCAAAAAAAAAAAAATCAAGAAGAAGGAAGACTCCCACACTCTTTTTATGGGCCAGTATCATCCTAATTCCAAAACCAGGTGGAGACACAATAAAGAAAGAAAACTAGAGGCTAATATCACGGATGAACATAGATGCTAAAATCCTCAACAAAACACTGGCAAACCAAATTCAACAATACATTAAAAAGATCATGCAACATGACCAAGTGGGATTCATCCCAGGGATGCAAGGATGGTACAGTATTGACAAATCAATAACTGTAAGACACCACATAAACAAAAAGAAAGAAAAAAATCACAGGATCATATCAATAGATGCAGGTAAAGCATTTAATAAAGTACAGCACCCATTTATAATAAAAACACTCAGCAAAGTGGGAGTAGAGGGAGCATTCCTCAACATAACAAATGCCTTATACGAGAAACCTACAGCAAACATCCTACTCAATGGGCAAAAACTAAAAGCTTTCCTCCTAAGATCAGGAACAAGACAAGGATGTCCACTTTCACCACTTCTGTTCAGCATATAATTGGAAGTCCTAGCCACAGTGATCAGACAAGAAAAAGAATTAAAAAATATTCAAATTGGAAAGAAGGAAGAAAACCTGTACTCTGGATGACATGATGGTGTACATAGAAAACCCTATAGACTCCACACACACACACACACACACACACACACACAAAACTACTCAACCAAATAAATGAATTTGGCAAAATGGTAGGATACATAGTTGATATTCAGAAATCAAAGGTGTTTTTGTACACCAACAATGGAATATCAGAAACAGAAATTAGAGAAGACCTGCTGGTGTAGCTCAGGGGATTGAGTGCTGGCCTGCAAACCAAGAGGTTGCCGATTAAATTCCCAGTCAGGACACATGACTGGTTTTAGGTCTAGATCCCCAGTTGGGGGCCATGTGAAAGGCAACCACACATTGATGTTTGTCTCCCTCCTTTTCTCTGTCCCATCCTCTCTAAAAATAAATAAATAAAATCATTTTTAAAATTGGGGGGATCCTGTTTACTAGAGCAACAAGAAAAATAAAATTCTTAAGAATAAACTTAACCAAAGAAGTAAAAGACCTGTACTCAGAAAACTACAGAACTCTACAGAAATAAATTAAGGAGTATACAAGCAAATGGAAGCATATACCATGTTCATCAATTAGAAGAATTAACATCATCGAAATTTCCATACCACTCAATGCAATCTATAGAATCATTTGAATCTATAGAATAGATTCAATGCAATCCCTATCCAAATACCAATGACATATTTCACAGCTATAGAACAATATTTCCAAAATTTATATGGAACCATAAAGAACTCCAAATGGCCTCAGCAATTTTGAGAAAGAAGAACAAAGTAGGAGGGATCACAATGCGTGATATCAAACTGTACTACAAGGCCACTCTAATCAAAACAGCCTGGTGCTGGCATAAGAACAGACACATAGGTCAATGGAACAGAATAGAGAGCCTAGAAATAAACCCATGTCAATATAGTCCGTTAATATTTGACAAAGGGGTCAGGAACATAAAATGGAGTAAAAATAGCCTCTTCAGTAAATGACATTGGGAGATCTGGACAAGTACATGCAAAAAAATGAAACTACACCATCAGCTTACACCATATACAAAAAATAAACTCAAGATGGATAAAAGACTTAAATATAAGTCACGACACCATAAAAGTCCTAGAGGAAAACATAGGCAGGAAAATTGCAGATACCCCACATAGCAATATTTTCACCAATACATCCCCTACAGTAAGGGATATAAGTAAAAGAATAAACAAATGGGATTACATCAATCTAAAAAGCTTCTGCATGGCTAAAAAAAGCATCAACAAAATCAAAGGGAACCAACCTTATGGGAAAACATATTAACCAAAGATTCCTTGGACAAGGGTTTGATCTCCAAAATATATAAAGAACTCACAGAACTCCACACAAAGAAGACAAGAAATCCAATTTAAAAAAAAATGGGCAAAGGACCTGAATAGACACTTCTTCAAGGAGGATACACAGAGGGCCCAGAGACATATGAAAGGATGCTGAGCATTACTAGCTATCAGAGAGATGCAAAGTGAAACCACAATGAAATACCACTTCATACCAGTCAGAACAGCCATCATAAATCAACAAACAAGAGCTGTTGAGGTTGTGGAGCAAATACAACCCTAGTACACTGTTGGTGGGAATACAGATGGGTGCAGCCACTGTGGAAAACAGTATGGGATTTCCTCAAACAACTAAAGATGGAACTGCCTTTCTTTTATTTTTTAAGTATATTTTATTGATTTTGCTACTGTCCCATTTTTTCTCCCCTTTTTCCCCCTCTCCCCTGTACCCCCTCCCTTCAGGATTCCCCTCCCTTAGTTTATGTCCATGGGTCATACAAACAAGTTATTTGGCTTCTCCCTTTCCTATACTATTCTTAACCTCCCCCTGTCTATATTTTACCTACCAGTTATGCTTCTTACTCCCTGTACCTTTTCCCCCATTCTCCCCCTCCCCCCAACTAATAACCCTCCATCTGATTTCCATTTCTGTGATTCTGTCCCTATTCTAGTTGTTTGCTTTTTGTTTTTGTTTGTTTTTTTAGGTTCAGTTGTTGATAGTTCTGAGTTTGTTGTCACTTTACTGTTCATATTTTTTTATCTTCTTTTTCTTATATAATACCCTTTAACATTTCATATAACAAGGGCTTGGTGATGATGAACTCCTTTAGCTTTATCTTACCTGGGAAGCACTTTATCTACCTTTTCATTCTAAATGATAACTTTTAGATAGAGTAATCTTGGATGCAAGTCCTTGCCTTTCATGATTTCCATACTTCTTTCCAGCCCCTTCTTACCTGTAAGTTTTGGGGCATTTTGTTTTGTGGAATCAGCTGATAGTTTCATCGGAACTCTTTTGCAGGTAACTCTCTCCTTTTCTTTTGTATTTGCTTTATTGTATTATGTGCTTTTGAGATTCTCTCTTTATCTTTAATCTTGGATAATTTAATTATAATGTATCTTGGTGTGGTCCTCCTTGTGTCCAACTTCTTTGAAACTCTCTGAGTTTTCTGGGCTTGCATGTCTATTTCCTTCACCAGATTGGGGGAATTTTCCTTTATTATTTTTTCAAATAAGTTTTCCATTTCTTGCTCTTCCTCTTCTCCTTCAGACACCCCTATGATTCAGATGTTGAACATTTAAAGTTGTCCCAAAGGTTCCAAAGCCTCTCCCAATTTTTTTTAAATTCTTGTTTCTTCATTCTGTTCCAGTTGAATTTCTCCCTTTTGTTCCAAATCATTGATTTGAGTCCCAATTTCCTTCCCTTCACTGTTTGTTCCCTGAATATATTTCTTTATTTCACTTTGTATAGCCTTCACTTCTTCCTTTATTTTGTGACCATACTCAACCATTTCTGTGAGCATCCTGATTACCAGTGTTTTGAACTCTGCATCTGATAGGTTGTGTATCTCCTTGTTGCTTAGTTCTTTTTCTGGAGTTTTGATCTGTTCTTTCATTGGGGCCATATTTCTTTGTCTTGGCACACCTCTTACATTTTAAGGGGTGGAACCTAATGCATCATTGGGGATGAAATGCAAACCACTTCGATGTATTGTGGTGCTGTATGTGGGGGAGGGGTCAGAGAGGAAACAATGTCACTTGCTCAGCCCTTGCCCTGCTTTCAGTCACTTCCCCTGCTACCCACAAGCAAATTGGTCCCTTTTGGTGCTCACTACTCCTGGGTTGGTTTGTGTACATTCTAGGGCCCTGTGGGTCCCTCCAACGAACTCTTCTGTAAGATTGGCAGTTTCTACCACCAGTGCAACCCCCACAGATTTTCACAACCAGAGGTTTTGAGGCTTTATTTTCGCATGCTGAAACCCTGGATTGCACAGTCTATCTCACTCCCCAGTGGAACCTCCTGGTTTATCCACACGTGAATTGGGACAGCTTGGTCCACCAGTCACCACCTTGCTGTGTGTCCTCTCCATCTCAGCTACCCATCTCCACCCCTCCTACCAGTCTGGAAGAATGTTTCTTCTTTTAACTGCTTGGTTGTTGAACTTCCATACAGTTCAATTTTCTGGCAGTTCTAGTTGATTTTTGTTTTTCAATTGGTGGTTGTCCTTCTTTAGGTTGTGTAAGGAAGCAAAGCATATCTACCTATGCTTCCATCTTGGCCAGAAGTCAGAACTGCCTTTTGATCCAGTGATCCCACTGCTGGGATTATACCCCAAGAATCCTGAATCACGAATTCAAGAGAACCTATGCACCCCAATGTTCTTAGTGGCATTATTTATAATAGCCAAGAGCTGGAAACAGCCTTAGTACCCATCAACAAATGATTAGTACATTTACACAATGGAATACTATGCAGCATAAATAAAGAAGTAACTCCTACCCTTCATGATATCATGGATAGAACTAGAGAGCATTGTGCTAAGTGTAATAAGCCAGGCAGTGAAAGACAAATACCATATGTTCTCACCTATAAGTGGAACATAATCAACAAAACAAACAAGCAAGCAAAATATAATCAGATACATGGAAATAAAGAACAAACTGACAGTGACCAGAGGGGTGGGGGATGGGATAACAGGGGAGAAAAAGACAAGAGGCAAGCAAAGGAACATAAATAGAGGACTCAGGGGAGCAGATTGACAGTGGGAGTGAGGTATCTGGGTAGCAGTGAGCAATGGAGAAAAAGGTGGAACAACTGTAACTGAACAACAATAAACAGAAAAAAGGAAAAAAATAAAAGATACCCCCTTGCATGCTCTCTAATGTGTGATTTATGCCACTAAGCCAGAAGAAAAGGGTCTTAGTGATTAATGTCATTCTTAGTGATTATGTAAAATGAAATATTGTGATTGCTAATAAAACTTTCCTGATTTCCAGGCCTACTATTCCAAACTCTGAAGACTGTTTGCAGATCATTTACATACCCTTGGTTTAGGACTCATTTATACTAACACTAGCTGTTGGTTTTCAGACATCAAAATGCATATAACACAATTTGGATCAACATAGTTTGTATTTCCAGTATGTATCATACAATAGACATTGATAAGAACTGGTGTTTGTGCTTTACTTTATTGTATTATGTGATATTGTAGAATCAAATTTCTACATAAGTGCAGAAGCTACCTCCCTATACTCTTCTCCTTTCCATTCCTGCATCTCACACTTTCCCTACCAAGTATCCTAATAATGTTGAAAGTCTGGGCAAGTAAAATTCTGTTACACAATTGACAAGGAATTTGCTTTTGTGATAATCAAGTTTCTATTAAAAACATGACTACATAAAAGATTGATTTATGATCTGCTTACTTTATGATAAATCAAAAACATCAGCAGGTACACACATGATTCTTTTCATGCATTTTCTTCTGTCTAGGGTTTCATTTTTATTCTATGTTGAAAGTGTTTTGTCCTCCATTGTGGAGCAGTGTGTGAATTTCTGAGCTTCAGAAAAGTTAACATTAGAATAGACTCAAAGCCATTACAGTGCATTTTCAGAAATCACTAACAGTTTACTGTTTACATGAAAAATATCATGGGTCTACTGTGGGCATGATAGTGATATAGAAACTTTAGGGTGGCTATGTTACCTTTTTTTTTTTGATGTAGTCTATCTGTGACATGACCCACTCAATTTCAGATATTTACAAATGAATATTTCTTGAAAATGTTTGTCATGTAATTGCCACTGTTGTGGTTTTATTTTTTTAATCCCTACTCGAGGGCCTGTTTTTTAAGAGAGAGAGAGAGAGAAACAACGATTGGTTGACTCGGGATCAAACCTGCAACCTGGGTATGCGCTCTGACAGGGAATCAAACCCACAAACATTCAGTCTATGGGACGATGCTCCAACCAACTGAGCCACACTGTCCAGGTAGCCACTGTTTTGCTTTTGCACTGGATCCAAATGTCAGGATGGGAATGGAGGCAAATTTAGGAAGTGCAGTTATTTCTCATGCTCCCTGAACTTCAGTCGCTCAGAGTCCTCCTCCTACCTATACCTCTGTCCAAGCTAGGTAGAGTGCCTTTGTTAGGTAACTGCCACCTTTCAGCCTTTCACTCTGAATGTATTTGTTAGGGTTTGCTTACCAAAGTAGAGTTCTTTTGACCCACTGGAGATTATAGAAAACAATGATTCTAGATAAGGGTTCTTATGATAAGGTTGTCAAAGAATTAAAATCTCATTTGGTTTACTTAGAGGTACTGTCATTTACTAAGTGCTCTCCATGAGTTTACCATAATATTGTACCCTTTAACCTCTGTTGTTCTCTTTGCTTTCTATCTCATTCATGTGACTTAGTGTTAGATATGTTTAGAAGAGTAATGATACATTCCTTAATTTCCTTTTAGCTAAGAAAGATGGTCTAGTGGTAAGAGGGATCTAACCAGTTTGCCTGCCAGACTAAATAGCTTAGAGCTAGCTCCCTATTAGTTTTTCTGACCCTCATTTCATTCTCAACTAAAACAACCAGTAACTCTTGTTCCTAAAGTGTTTTGAGGCATTGAAATAAATTTGTCAGTAGGTATGTTATATCTCTAGGGATTTTTGTAAAAGGTGTGATAGACCTCTAGATAAGCCATATCAGTTATTAAACTTTTTATACTTCTAAGAAGAGATTATGCTTTCTTGCCCATCTACAAACAGAAGCATGCTTTGTGAATGGTGACCAGCTACAGGGCATATCTTAGCTCTATCAGTAAGATCTTTTTGCCCTGGAATATTTCCTTGTAAGGAACACAATTTACTCTTGAAAAACACAGTAACTTTCTTAGCATTACACAACATGTTGTGAATTAAGGGTTGGTCTCTGCTTATACCCTCTAACAGTCCATATCCTGGTTAGACAACTAGGAGAACCATGACTTGTCCTAATGTGGTAAGTTGTACAATATTTGAATTTGTCAGTGTCACACCTCATTAGAATCAACTTTCCAGGAACAGCTCTTTGATGTTAACTAAAACCCAGACTCATGAGATAGAATGAATTCTTAGAAATGAGCAATTTCTTTATTTTTCTCTGCACAATGAGTTTCAAATCTTAGCAAACCTCTCTTGACATAGCCCTTTAAGTTTCATTTTTCTCAAGCAACTTGTTGTTTTCTTTTATTTTAAGTAATGCCCCTGCAGCACATGAGGGATTCTATGTTACTATTTCTATTTTTTATTACTTCTTAATGATCAGTAATAACAGTGAATAGCTCACTTTTTGTAAAGGTATTTTTATTTATCTATAGTGAAAACTTAACAATTTAGAAATCATTACTTTTCCTGAGAAAAGGAATAACAAAGGAGAACATTAGATAGTGATTAACTATGGTATTAATTATTAAGAAATGCATTTGAAATATTTATAGTCCCTCTAAATGAAAGTGGTTTTCACCAGACGGCTTTAGATATTTCCTGTGTTGTGGCCCATCTGGAGCTAACCTGGCAAGGAATTCACAGCTCAGTGTGGAGAACCTCTAACAGGTATCAAGTAGCCTCTAAATGATTGCAAGCTGCGCCAAAATACACAGTTCTCATGTTTACTCTTTTTTTAAAAAATTACTTTTCTAGTGTGGTCGTAATCATTTCTAGTGTTTTCATGCCTTCCTGAAGACCAGTATTTACATTTGGCAGCACTTTGCTTCAGCCTAAAGAACTTTCTTTAGCATTTTTTATGGTATAAGTCTTTGGGTGACAAATTCTTGCATTTATATTTCTCTGAAAATATATTTCTCTCATCTTCATTCTTGAAAGATTTTTTTTTCTGAGTATAGGATTCTGAATAAACAGATATATATTTTTGCACTTTAAAGAAATTTTCCCCCTGACTTCTGGCCTTTATTGTTTCTGAAAAAATCAAAGTATTCAAATTATAGTTCCCTGGCATATAATGTTTTGGTTTTTTTCTGGCTGCTTTGACAATTTCTCCTTTTTTTCAGTTTTAGTATGATAAAAATGGTACACAGCAGTATATAAGTTTAAGATATACAACATAATGACTTTGCTTACATATATCATGAAATGATTATCACAATAAATTTGGTTAAAGAGTTTCTCTATAGTTTTCAGCAGTTTTACTATGGTGTTCCTCGGCATACTTTTTTCACATATATCCTGCTTGGGATTCACTGAGTTCTTTGAATATATAGATTAATGCCTTTCATTAGATTTGAGAAATCTTCAACTGTTTTTTCTTCAAAGATTTTGAATGATTTAATCTCTCCTATTTTTGTGATTCCAGTTAGTTTCTCTCTGTTCTTCAGATTGGATGAATTTGTATTGTTCTCTTTTTATTTCATCATTTTTTATTCTGTTAGATTTATCCAATTACTTTTATTTCAAATATCTTCAGATATTGTATTTTTCAGGTTTAGAATTGTCATTGGTTCTTCTTAAATTTTCTAATTCTCAGCTAAGATTTTTTATCTTTTCATTCATTATAAGCATATTTCTTTTATATCATTGAGATAATTATAATAGCTGCTTTAACTCCTTGTCTGCCAAGTGCTGTATCTGGTTGATTTCAGGTTTGGTCTCTGTTGATTGTCCTTTTCTCTTGAAAGTGAATCTCATCCTAGTTCTTTCTATGTCAAGTAATTTGGGGCTTTTCCTGAATATTGCGAATATTTTTTCTTTTGAGACTTTGCATTCTCTTATGTTCTTCCAAATAATGTTGTCTTTGTTTTCCTTTGTTTTAATAGTACATTTACTTCATTAGAGTTAAGGTGAAAATTGTCTGTCTTAGATAGCAGTTCAAGTCTCAGTTTAGTTCTTTCAGCCTTAGATGTGTTGTTTGGGATTTGCACTGTGCTTTTGTGGTTCATGGGCCATGCAAAAATTTGAACAGATCTTTTAAACAGAATTTAAATTTCTCTATCTTTGGCTATCTCCTTTCTGAGATTTCCCTCCCTCCGCACTTTCTAGTGGCTGTGGTATTACCCTGAACTCTCTTCTTGATTTCTTTAAGTTATAAAGACTGTGGCTTTTCTATTAAAAATTTAGCCAATCTGTGAAGTTCTAACTGTGGTCTGCTTCAGACTACTAAAAGGCCCTTAAAACTGGAAGACCCACACCCTTATTCCAAATGTCAGCTCCTCTTCAGAATATGCCTGCTTTTGTTCACTATCCACTGCCATTCAGTAGTTAAGGGTTTGGTTTGGTTTGGTTTGGTTTGGTTTGCTTTGCTTTGGTTTGGTTTGGTTTGGCTTGGTTTGGTTTGGTTTCTTGTTTCATTCTTAAATCAAATTATTACCTATGGAAGGTGTGATCTGATAAAAGCTCACTCCTGGCTGCTCATTTTTGCTGTAACTTCTAAACCTGCAAAAGTATAATTAAGAGTTCTGTTGAATACAACAATAAGGGGAGAGGGAAGAGGATGGAAAGCAGTGAAATGAAGGGATTATACATAGGAAGGTGAAAATGGCAGAATGCTTAAGGAAAAGTCCAGAAATTCATGTGAGTAAGAGGTGAAGGGTCTTTTGTGGCCAACAGTACTTTCTAATATGGGAAGGATACAAGAATCAAAAACACCAGAGCTCTGGGTATGGAAAGGAAGCCTTATGCAAGGCAGAGTGTACAAAATCTGCTTTGTTCTATTGAGATGATTTTAGCCACAACATGCCCCTTTGCCTTAAGAGTACTCTGAAATTTTGTTTTATGTCAAAAACCCTGCTTTATCTTATCCTTAACTCTCTTCATTTGCTCAACATTTTAAAGGATGTCCTACCTAAAAATTATACCTTTCAACTTTAGGAAATTCGCAACATACATAATGATGAATTAATGGGAATCAGGAGAGAAGAAGAAATGGAGATGTCTGATGATGAAATAGAAGAAACAACAGAAACAAAAGAAACTGAGGAATCTGGTAAAGATCATTCTGCTTTGTTTTATTTAAATAACATCTATTTGCAGGGATAATATTTAAAAACTGTTAACACCCAGTAAGTGATCGGCACTACCCCATCAGATTGGAACGTCCAAAAAACAATTGGTGAGGCCACTTAAGTACAAACTGGCTGAATATCAACCCTGTACAGGATTTTCTGTACAGGTTTGTCTCCATTTAGCCCTCATCTTCTATCATAGTATCTAATTAAAACTGGACTTTCTTTTCCTAGGAGCGCTGGGCATTTAGGAAGTATTGTTATATATTTGGTTTGGATTTATTCATAGTACATTCTATAGTAGAAACCATAAGAGAGCTTATGCATAAATAGGTAACTAGCAAAACTTTTGGAAAAATAGTTATATCCCTACATCACTTATACCCTACACCAAAATTAATAACAGATGAATGTGAAACTCAAATGTAATACATATAGCAAAAGAAATTCTGGAAAATATGGGAACTGGTTATTTAATTTAAAATGAAGGTCTCCAAAGGTAGAAATCATGAAAATATTTTGATTAATTTATATACATAAAATATAAGTATTTCTCTTTAGGAATCTGTGTTCATCAGGGATATTGACCTATAATTTTCTTTCTTTCTCATGTCTTTATCTAGTTTTAGAAGTAGGATAATGCTGGCCTCCTAAAATGAGCTTGGAAGTCTTCCTTCCTCTTGAATATTTTGGAATAGTTTGAGAAGCATAGGTGTTAGTTCTTATTTGAATGTTTTGTAAAATTCACTTGTGAAGCCACCAGGTCCAGGGCTTTCCTATCTTGAGAGTTTGTTAATTACTGCTTCAATTTCACTATTTGTAATGTGTCTATTCGGGTTCTTTAATTCCTCCTGATTCAGTTTTACAAGATTGTATATTTCTAGGAATTTATCCATTTCTTCCAAATTGCCCAGTTTGTTGGCATATAGTTGTTTGTAATATTTTCTGAAAATACTCTGTATTTCTTTGGTGTCTGTTGTTACTTGCCATCTTTTATTTCTTTTTTAAATTGTATTGTTCTTCAAGTACAGTTGTCTCCATTTTCCCCTCACCACTCTCCCCCGCCCCACCCACTCCCCTCCCAACTCACCCACCCCACTCCCACCCTGAATCCTAACCCTCTTTGGCTTTCTCCATGGGCCCTTCATACATGTTCCTTAATGACCCTTCCCCTTCTTTCCCCATTATCTCCCTCCCCAACCCCTCTGGTTACTGTCAGTTCTTTTTTTTCACATTTTTTTATTGTTGTTCAAGTACAGTTGTCTCCATTTTCCCCCACCACTCACCCCGCACCCCCCACCTCAGCCATCCCCACTTCCCCTCCTTGATCCCACCCCCTTTGGTTTTGTCCATGTGTCCTTTATACATGTTCCTGAAAAATATGTCCCTCCCCCCCCATTATCCCTTTCCACCACCTTTCTGGTTACTGTCAGTTTTCTCTTTATTTCAATGTCTCAGTTATATTTTGCTCATTTGTTTGTTTTGTTGATTGGGTTCCACTTATAGGTGAGATCATATGGTATTTGTCTTTCACCACCTGGTTTATTTCACTGAGTATAATGTTCTCCAGTTCCATCCATGCTGTGACGAAGGGTAGGAGCTCCTTCTTTATTTCTGCTGCATAGTATTCCATTGTGTAAATATACAATTATTTTTTTATTTCTTATTTTATTTATTTGGGTTCTCTCTCTTTTTTCTTGATGAGTCTAGTTAAGGTTTCTCAATATCATTTATATTTTCAAAGAAACAGCTCTCGGTTTCATTGATCTTTGTATTGTTTTATTAGGCTCTATTTCATTTATTTCTGTTCTGATCTTTATTACTTCTTTCCTTCTACTCATTTTTGTTTGTTGTTCTTTTTCAAGTCCCTTTAAGTATAAAGTTAGATTATTTATTTGATATTTTTCTTGTGCTATTTTTCTGAGATGAGCCTGTAATGCTGTGAATTTCCCTCTAACAACAGCTTTCCCAGAGTCCCATAGAATTTGGATTGTTGTGTTCTCATTTTCATTCATTTCAAGGTAACTCTTGATTTCTTCCTTGATCTCATTGTTAACCCACTCATTGTTTAGTAACATGTTATTTAGCCTCTATGTCTTGTTTTTCAGATTTTTTTCCTTGATTTTTGATATCTAATTTTATACCACTATGGTCAAGAAGATGTTTGTAATTATTTCAATATTCTTAAATTTATTGACCTTGTTTTGTCTCCTAATAAATGGTCTACCCTAGAAAATGTTTTATGAGGACTTGAAAAGAATGTATATTTTTCTGCTTTGGGGTGAAATGCTCTGAAGATATCCATTAAATTCATCTGATCTAGTGTGGTTTTCCTTGTTTCATTGTTGGTTTTCTGTCTGTAAGATCTATCCATTGATGGCAGTGGGCTGTTAAAATCCCCTACTATGACTGTATTTCTGTTGATCTCTGCCTTTATGGCCATCAAGATTTGCTTTGTAGGTGCTCCTGTATTGGCTCCATAAATGTTTACAAGGATTATATCCTCTTGTTGGATTCTTCCCTCTTTCATTATATAGTATACTTCTTTGTCTCTTACTGTAGCCTTTGTTTTAAAGTTTATTTTGTCAGATATGAGTATTGCTACCCCAGCATTTTTCCTCTTTCCATTCACATAAAATATCTTTTTTCCATCCATTTACATTTAGTCTGTGTGTATCTTTTGTTCTGAGGTGGGTCTCTTGTAGACAGCATATATGTGGGTCTTGTGTTCCTATTCATTCAGCTGCCCTATGTCTTTTGATTGGAGCATGTAATCAGTTTACATTTAAGGTTATTGTTGGATAGATATTTATTTATTGCCATTCTATTTTTTATACCTATGTTCTCTCTAATTCTTTCTCCTCCTACTTCTTCCTCTTTTTCTTTTCTTCTTTTCCTCCTCCTCCTCTTCCTTCTCCTTCTTTCTTCTTCTTTCTTCTCCCTTTAACATTTGTTGCAGTACTGGTTTGGTGTTAACAAACTCATTTAGCTTTTTCTTGCCTGGGAAGCCCCTTATTTCTCCTCTGATTTTAAATGATAGCTTTGCTGGGTAAAGTAGCCTTAGTTGTAGGTCTTTGCTTTTCCTCACCTTGAATATTTCACGCCACTCCCTTCTTGCCTGAAATGTTTCTGATGAGTAATCAGATGCCAGTCTAACTGGTGTTCCCTTGTAGGTAACTACCTACCTTTCTCTTGTAGCTTTTAGGATTATCTTCTTGTCTTTAAGCCTTATCATTTTAATTATGATGTTCCTTTGTGTAGGCCTCTTCATGTCCAACTTGTTTGAGACTTTCTGAGCTTTCTGCACTTGTGTATTTTTTCCTCTACCAGATTAGGGAAGTTATCTGTCATTATTTGTTCCAATAGGTTCTTGATCCCATGCTCACTCTCTTCTCCTTCTAGTATTCCCATACTGTGAATGTTATTACATTTCACGTTGTCCAAAATGTTTCTTAAGCTCTCCTCATTTTTAAATTCTTTTTTCTCTTTGGTGCTCTGCCTGGGTGTGTTGGTTTTTTTTTTTTTTTTTTTTCTACCTTGTCTTCCAAATCACTGATTCTATTCTCTGCTTCATCTAACCTACTGCTGATTCTTTCTAGTATATTATTTATTTCATATATTGCATTCTTTATTTCTGACTGGTCCTTATTTATGGTTTCTATGTCTTTTGCATGGTGTTGAGTACCCTTATAATAATTATTTTAAACTCTCTATCTGATAAATTGCTTGCCTCCATTTCATCTAGTTCCTCTTCTACAGATTTCTCTTGTTCTTTCATTTGGGGTTTGTTTTGTTTCTTTTTTTAAAGGATTTTAGTTAATTATTTTTAGAGAGAGGGAAAAGAAGAGAGAAAGAGAGAGAGTGAAACATCAATGTGTGGTTGCCTCTAGTGCACACCCTACTGGAGACATGGTTTACAAACAAGTCATGTGCCCTGACTGGGGATCAAACTGGCAATGCTTTGGTTCACAGGCCCGTGCTCATCCACTGAGCTACACCAGCCAGGTCTGAGATCCGTTTCTTTGTCTTTGCATTTTGGCTGCTTCTTTGTATTTTCCACCAGTTGTTAAACTAATCAAGCTGTAATCATTAGCCTGGTTTAAGTACCACAGGGTGAGGCAGAATAATTCCTGCCAGTGGGACTATTGTTAGTCTGAAGCCACTTGGAGATCAGTGCTCTGCCTGAGATGATGGCTTCTGAAGCATGGACAATGACTCAGTACAGTGATCCTGGTGGCTGTTTCTTCAGTTCTCTCCCTAAAGCCACTAGCCCAGATTCTCCTCATGCATCACTCTGCCCTTCTTCTGCCAGAGCCTGGGGTGGGTGACTACAAAGGAAATATTGTCTGTTGTCTCTTTAAACAGCTCTCTACATCTCCAGCCATCTCTCCTTGGCAGATGGAAACCCTGTTGCTTTTCACAGATTGATGTTATCTGCGTTCATTTCCAGCTCTGGTGCTGTAGCCTTGGAGCCCAGCCTGGGGTTTAGACCCCACACTTCTCAGAACAAATCCTCCAGCTACTGAAATATCGCTCTGGCACTCCAGCTGCAACCTGGGGGAGCCCAGCCAGCCCTTTCATGTCTGCTCCAGACTCCCTCCCAGTGTTGTTGTGGTAAAGTGGTTTCTTCTGTCTGTCCTTGGTTATAAGGCTTCTCTCCAGCTAGTGTTCAGTTGGTTATTCAAGATGATTTCTCTACAATTTAATTGTAATTCCAAATTGGTCCTGGGAGGAGGTTAATGTAGCATTTACTCACTTGTCTGCCATTTGGATCCCTCTATGTTCTTTTTCATGCTGTTGTAGTTCTCACTAAGTTTCTTGAGCATCCTTATAGCCATTTTGTTGAACTCTGTATCTCTATCTGAGAATTCACCTGCCTCTACTTCATTTAGCTCTCTTTTTGGAGAGTTCTCTTCTTTCATTTGGGGCATTTTCTTGTCTTCCCCTTTTGTTTGTCTCTGTGTGTGATACACACACACACACACACACACACACAATACTCTTGATATCTATGTAAAGGGTAGATCTTCTATGATTCCTAGTCTTGGTAGTTTGGCTTTATGCAGTAGGAGTCCTGTGAAACACAGTGGCACAGTCACCTTCATCACCTGAATTGGGTCTACCAGGAACATCCCTTTGGTGGGTTATCAGTCACCAAGCTCTGTTTACTTAATCTTCTAAAGGATTCTGATTCTGAACCTCTCTCTAATCATCTTCATCCTTTGCCCTGAACTAATATACTATTATGGCCTTTTAACTGGATATGCAAGCTTTGTATCCTCTACCAAGCTGTTCTTCTCAGGCTCCACAAATCCCAACTGTAAAAATAAAATAGAATAAAATAAAACAGAATCTATAAACTAAAAGGAAATATCTACAATATATGAATTTACCTATCTGCTGCCTTCCATTAGAAGGTTACTTGGAAGTTTACTGGGAACCAAAGAGGAGTCTACAAAGACTTGTCTATGTAAAGGCTTTTGTTCTTACCTGTTACAGTCAGTATTTCACTGTGAGACAGAGACTGTGGTGTGGGTCCTTAGTTGAACTCATAAGGCAAACCTGTTTTACAATATAATATACCAGGCGGTGACCAGAGGGGAGGGAAAGGGGGGTGAGGGTGGAAAGAAGGGGAGGGAACTAATCGAGGAACTAGTATGAATGAATGACCCATGGACATGGACCACAGAGTAGGGACAACTGTGGGAGCAGAGAGTGGGATGGGGAGAGGAGAGCAAAAGGGGGGAAATTGGGACAACTGTAATAGAACAACAAAAAAATATTTAATAAAAAACAATATAACACACCACTCTTCAATTTCATAACAAACTATCTTGGAGGGAGATTATCATGAAGGAGATTAAAATATCAGCTGAAAGACTAGTGTTTTCAACTAAACCACTCCAGGCAATCTTAGGAGCTCTGTGCTAGACATAGAGATATGGTAGTATACTGTCTGTACCATGTGCATGTGTGCGTGCCTGCATGCATGCATATGCAGGGGGAGAGACGGAGAGACCAGATTGGTTTTAATGAAAATCAGAATTTCTTGGTTCCAGTACTTGCATGTTGAAGTCAGCAATTCTATAGCCACTTGAGTTAGAATCTTCACTGCATGAACAGAAAATCTTTTTTTAAGATTTTATTTATTTATTTTTAGAGAGGGAAGGGAGGGAGAAAGAGAGAGAGAGAGAAACATCAATGTGCAGTTGCTGGGGGCTGTGGCCTGCAGCCCAAGCATGTGCCCTGACTGGGAATTGAACCTGCGATGCTTTGGTTCGCAGCCCACGCTCAATCTGCTGAAGCTACGCCAGCCAGGGCCATGAACAGAAAATCTTAAGGAAAGAAACCACCGATTCAGACTTTTTTTTTTATTTTTTAAAAATATTTTTTAAATTTTATTTATTTTATTTATAGAGAGGAAAGGGAGGGAAAGAGAGAGAGAGAGAGAGAGAAACATCAATGTGCGGTTGCTGGGGGTCGTGGTCTGCAACCCAGGCATGTACCCTAACTGGGAATCGAACCTGCGACACTTTGGTTCACAGCCCGCGCTCAATCCACTGAGCTACACCAGCCAGGGCTATGACTTTTTAAGGCATTCATTAGCTATTACATCTGAATTTCCTCCATTAATGCCATATGTTATATCCCTAAACATATAAACCTACATATACATTGAATAAACCCTTTGTAATCAGTGAATGGTTATCATTTTCAGAATAGTTAACTGATTACTACAAGTACATACTATAAACATATAACCAAAAGTAAGCAAAAAAGTTTAAAATTATTTAAACACTTAATTGGGTTGTTTTATAGATGATTAATCTTTGATTTGTAGGGTTGTCTCCACCTAAGAATACTACAGTATTGTATACAGTATTAACCCAGTGTTAACTTGAAATGAATGTAACCATAAGTTTGAGCATCTACTTGATAAATTGCTGAGTTTGAGGAGATATTGGGAGAGGAACATGGTGTATGGGAGATTCAGACTGAATGCACTGACTAGGATTATATAATTGTATTTTGCTTCTGTATCTCTTTTGAGTTAAAAGCCATATTGGCTACTGCACAGAACCTTATTCATTTAGAGACTAGAAACTCCCTGACATATCATCTTATAGCTATTTTCTTTCCTGTTCCACATGCCAGGATGCTTTGTCAAATAAAGCTATCTACAATAGACTTAATGGGGCTTACCAAATAGCTTTTCTCCCAGAAGGTTTCAATTCATTTTAATTCAAGGACTTTTGTGCATTTTTCTTTTCCTAGATCATATCTAATTTTGTTATCTCACTTCTGTAGTACTCAGCTGCAGAAATCCTGTTCACTATGAGGCAGTAAGCAGATCTTCCAGTTTTTAGTTAAATCAGGTACATGTTTTAGTTATCACTCGGTTCCAATTAAAACTTAAGCTACTAGATCTCCAAGTTGATTTTTTCCTCCTTACTGCCAAACTTGAATTCCAGGAGCCTATAGCATGTTTTTGGTTAAGTTTCACTTCCCACAGAAAGTAAGACTCAAAGCTGGCCTAACAGTCTCAGTTATGTTACCTTGGAGTGTCACAAAATTTCTATTCTTCAAGATACTCTATACTAGCCAGTCCATATTTGTGATGCACTACTAGAAATACTGTTGCCATAAAAGAAAATGCTTCTGTGCTCAAAGCAATATGTTGAAGAGGGAGAATAAAATCAAAGCAAATCATGTTATTGTGAAACTAATTCATTCTATTGTTAAACATAAGAACAGCTGTTTCCTTTCACCACCTATCATCTGACTTGTCCACTTAAACTAGTGGTTCTCAGATTTGGTGTATAAAAGAACCATTGGATTACCTTTAAAATTCTGAGTTCTGGGCTTCAGAGTCTGATTCAGTAGGTCTGTAATGGGGTTTGGGAATCTTCATTTCACCAGGCATCCTAAATGATTTAGATGCTGGTGGTCCAGGGAGCACATTTGACAATCATTGACTTAGACTAATTCTCCTTCATTGTTCTAGCCAAATTTTCTCTTCTCTTAGTATCCAGTCTTCTTCCTTCTCTCCTCCCACCTCCCATTATTCCCATTTCAGGAGTTTTATCAATTAGTTAACAAGCACTATGTCTTATATGCTGATGGAAATAGAGATTTGATATATGTGAATCCTATAAAATATAAGAAATACCAGTTAGTGCTAACCTGGAAGTTACTGATCAGAATGCAGCAAAAGACAACAGATTATTAGTGTGGGCCAGAGTAGTCACAGTCAGTGAAAATTGATGAGAGCCTTGAAAGATGAATAGGTTTGGATAAGAGGAGGGAAAGTAAGAAAGAATCTTGATGCAGAGAGGAAAGAGGAGAAGGAGCAGGGCTCAAAAAGGAAAATAAGATTATAGGGGGATAAAAGGTTAAGTGGGTAAGATGGGTCCATATTATGGATGACTATGAATGTCAAGCTTATAATTAGCATAGTAGGCAATATGGCACTATAAGCATGTCTTGACCATGGCACTAGTATGATAAAGCAACATGAATTATATATATTTTATGAGATAATTTTGAATTAAGGGAGACTAGCCAGAGACTTTTATAGGAATTGATATATGAAATGAGGAGGGTTGGGGCAAGGGTGAAGGCAATAGAACCTTATTTTTGAAATGGCAGAGAAAGAAAGGAAGATGGTAGCAAAGTAGGTGGGAACCTAGCCCACTTGCCCATGCACCCAACTCACTTAGCATATCTTCCAAAAAACAAAGTGAACAGTCAACAGAATCTTAGCTGATATGAAGTTTGGAAGCCAAAGTGTGCAGAGGATGCTTTAAAACAGGCAGTAAGGAAGTTTTATGGGTGGATGGGGAAAGTCCCTGGGCATGGCACCAGAAACCATGGCTGCAGCAGGGCCAGAATCCAAGGAGAGCCTAGTCAAGAGATAGCAGCCTAGCAGCTCCCTCCCCTCCCAGGGTGGGGAGTCCACAGACCCTGTGGCTAAGAGCAACTTCAATATACAGAGTTGCAGGTAAGAAACAGGTTGCACTCCAAGAGTTAGAAAAAGAGCAGTCTGGTAGACTGGAAGAAAAGTAGAAAAGCATTGGATTATAGAACCCAGTTCTTGTAGTAGGGAATAATCAGTTATCAGATATTATAAAAAAGGAATGAACTTATAACATTGTTGTACACAAGCTACTTTAGTAGGGTGATAGAGGTAGGGACCAAAAATTTCACCTTAAGGAGAAAAAGGAGATAAAGATCAAAGGTCAATAAATTGGGTACTGAGCAAAAACAAATACAGGCATTATAAATGGTGACTAGAATTGGTAACAAAGTTAGTTAAGTTGTTGTTTGTGTTTAATAGATGAGAGGGAGACTGTGAGGTTGAAGATACATGACAATAAAAGAGTACTTATTAGTAACTATATAAGTGGAATCCAGGAGAGTAAGAATGGGAAGTGATCCAAATTCAGGTGAAGTTTGCTTTAGAGATAGGAGAACCCTCTTTCTCTGCGATAAGAAAGGTGAAACTCACACAGCGCATGCCTCTCTGTATAGCAAGAGATTCATTGTCCATTGAAGTCTGTATTGACCAGGAATGTCCAGCTATGCCACTTCCTATAAGAGTCTTCTTGAGCCGAGGATGAGGAGCAGAGAAAGTTCAGTCAAGTGACCATGAGTTAAGATTGGCATGGTAAGACCTGCCAAAAGTTTTCAGATGGGGAAAGAAACATGATGTACTTAGGAGTTTGCAGTAGAATCTGTTTGGACAGAAAGCCATTAGCAGACTGGGTAAAGTTGGCCACTCCAAGAGATTTAAAGGTTCCAACGAGGAAGAGAGTGGAGTCTCAGAGTGCTGAGGGGCAGTGAAATAACTCATAGATAAAGGTACTATGTTGGAAAGGAGAATTTAGAGACCTCAGAAGACAAATAATGAGCTCCTAGTTGGACCCATGCTGGTAGAAGCCTTACTGGAGTAATAACCTGCAGAGACAAGAAAAGCAAAGCATCTTGAAAGAGGGAATTCACTTGTGATTTTGCCTGAACTGGCCTGCAACTACTCCAAATGGATTGTGCTCATATTATCTCCCTCTCTTTTTTCCTACTCTTTGTTCTTTTTGGGATTTTCTCTTTGTGCATCACTCCAGTTCAGATTTTTTATGAACCGTGATGGAAATGTTGCCATTTATCCTTCTATAATATGGTAACTTTGTTTAGTACCTTCTTTCTAAAATTTGGTAACTTTTTTAGCATCTCTAATGTGGCTTTGTAAGGGCCAACTGAATTTAGTTCCCTTAATATTTTTTTTGTTTCATTTGTACCATTGAAGAAACTTAAGCATTAATTTTCTAATAGCACAAAATCCTTTTGGATCTTTTGTTACAGAAAAACATGTATGGGATTTTGCTCTGAGTGGCTCCTCTAAAAGGAGTTCACAGCTGCTTTCAAAACTTCCATATTTCCATGACGAACTGGCCGCCTTAAGATGCGAGGAGCAATCCCCATAAAGAGGAATGTTTTTCCCACATAGGAAAGAGTCAAAAAGGAAAAGCTGAGAACTAATTATGGTGGGAAATGAATTAATTAACTGTACTAGGCTCTGTAGTATGGGAACTGATGGATTTACCTACTCAAACATATTATTAAAAGATAATATTGAAATTTTCAGTGTTCTGACAATGTACAAAGAACTCCAACTTCAGAAATGGACCCAATTAACATTAAGTCCAGAAAAGTAAAGACTTGGTGTCCTCATTAAAATGATAAAAACCTTCATTTCAGAGAGTGGGACATACATTTTGTAGGTTGGGTCCCTACTGGCAATTATAGAAGATCACATTTTATTTTGCTTAGTGACAGGTCCAAACTGAGATTCTTATCTGCTCCTTCCTGTCTCCAGGTATCCATCTCTGCTCATCAACGTGCCCTTTTCCCAGGAAGGGAAGCATCATCTCCTCCTCACTTTCTCAGAGGGAAGATATTTTCACATTTAAACTGGAGAATATGCCTCTAACCATTCTCCTAGATCTCTGTCTGCCCTTTTCCTTTCCATGTTTTTTCCACATGACTTGTAGGACTTTAGCATAATTATTGGTCTGCTGTATAAGAAACTAAAGAAGGAAGATTAAATATTACTATTTTGTATTGAGTTGTGTGGCTTGCCAGAGGACAAACATGCAAACCACAGCAGGAATAAGTAGCTCCATCTGTAGCAGTCACTTGATTTACAGAGTAACTGACCTCTGTGCTATTCAGCCAAACTCCAGCTCAAGATGCTATCCTTAGTTCTGGCCCAGCATGCATATCAAATATTTCTTTCCCTGTTTGTCAGATAGTTAATGTCTGTTTTTCCATATAATCTCCTATATACAGGGTCCAGCAGAAGTGATGCCTGCTTGAGTGTGGTTGGTAGGGTAATAATATGTGTGTAATAATTTATAGTTTTGAACATTTCACCTAAAATGCCATATAGTATTCTTGAGTGTGATATGGTTATATTATAGAATTATATGCTTATGATTTTGTAATAAAAGGTTTTATAATTTTTAAAAAAGTGGCATCATTTGGGCCAGACCCTGTACAGTCATCTTTACTTTTAGCATCTTCTTATTGTTAGGAACATGCTGTCCAATGACAAGTATCCCAGCTGCAGGAAGAGATGAAAAGGATTACTATTACTTGGAGTGCATTTTTTGGTTTTTATTTTTTTAATTATTATTGATACTATTACAGATATTGCCCATTTCTCCCTCTTTTTTTCCCTCTACCCAGCCCCTGCCCACCCTGGCCTTCACCACATTGTTGTCCGTGTCCATGAGCCGTGCATATATACATGTATACTCTTTGGCTAATCTCTTTCACTCCAGCATCCCCTCTCCCCTCTGTGATCTGTCAGTGTGTTCCATGTATCCATACCTCTGGCTGTATTTTGTTTGTTGGTTTATTTTGTTCATTAAATTCTACATATAAGTGAGTTCATGTGGCACTTGTCTCTTTCTCTGACTGGTTTATTTTGCTTAGTATAATGTTCTACTGGTCTATCCATGCTGTTGCAAAAGATAAGGGTTTCTTCTTTTTATGGCTGTGTAGTATTCCATTGTGTAAATGTATCACAGCTTTTTATTCACTCATCTACTAATGGGCACTTGGGCTGTTTTCAGAACTTGAGTCCAAGTCTCTGTGTAACATCTTTTCCTTCAAAGACACAAAATCTGCGTGATTACAGCAAAAATTAAAATCAAACATAAATTAAATGTGTCATGCCAAAGGTCTCTTGTAATTTTTTTAGCAAAAATGTAAGGATTAAAACAGCCATGTTAGGATAATTGCAGGACCATGCACAGAAAACAAATATGGACACTGAGAACATGTCTCAACACTACCAGAAAAATTTGTTGATTGCATTCTAATCATAGGTGAGATTCCACAAGAATTGATACTATTCTTGTGGAACAGTATGGGATACCACTTCACACTGGTGAGAATGACCATCATAAACAAATCAACAAATAACAAGTGTTGGAGAGATTGTGGAGAAAAGGGAACCCTAGTGCACTGTTGGTGGGAATGCAGACTGGTGAAGCCACTGTGGAAAACAGTATGGAATTTCCTCAGAAAACTAAAAATGGAACTTGCTTTTGACCGAGTAATTCCACTGCTGGGATTATGCCCTAAGGATCCTGGAACTCCAATTCAAAAGAACCTATTCACCCCAATGTTCATAGCAGATTTGATTTCTATTACATATTTTCTTTTACTTTTCTACCTGAAGTCCCTCCCCATAGGTAGCTGACAAAATGCCCACCTTTGTCAGATTGCCTTTTAGCATTCTTATACATTTAATATACAGATTTGTAATTTGATCCATTTTGATAACGTCTCTTTTCTGGGCCTTATGCTCTGTTAAGAATCTAAAAGGAATAAACTACAAATGTTTCCATTAATTTTAAGTGTAAACAATAGAGACTAGTGGAATCTCATTTTTTATCATAGTCATAAGCTTGTAACATGAAGGGTACTCAATAAATGTTTGTTGGGCAAAAGCAGATCCTCTAATTAAATATTTTTTAAATATGTCTTAGGATTTTTAATTTTCAAAAATGTTTCAGAACCATAAATTATTAAATTTAACCTAGGTTTCCCCATGTCTTAGATATTTATTTTAATTACCAAACTTTAAATTTTAGAACAGTTTTAGGTTCACAACAAAATTTAACAGGAAGTACAGAGTTCCCAAATACCCCATCCCCTCATACACAGCCTCCCCCAGTATTGACATCCTATACCCACAGGGGTACATTTGTCACAATCAATGAATATACATCATTATCATCCAAAGTCCATAGTTTGCATTAGAGTTCACTCTTGGAGTTGTACATTGTATGTGTTTTGACAAATTCTCGAAATGTATGCATCCACCACTGTGGTATCATACAGAATAGTTGCACTGACCTAAAAATCCTCTGTACTCTGACTGTTCACCCTTTCCTCCCCCTGTAACCCCTGGAAACCACTGATCTTTTTACTGTAAAAAGAGTTTTGCCTTTTCCAGAATGTCATACAGTTGGAACAGTATGGTAGCCCCTTTAACTGGTTTCTTTCATGTTTCCTCCAGGTCTTTTCATGGCTTAGTAGCTCATTTCTTTTTAGCACTGAGTAATAGTCCATTGTCTGGATGGACCACTGCTAGTTATCCATTCACATACTAAAGAATATTGTGGTTTTTTGCAAGTTTTAACAATTATGAATAAAGCTGTTACAAAATCCATGTGCAAGTTTTTGTGGAGACATACATTTTCAGTTCACTTGAGTATATACCAAAGAGCATGATTACTGAAACATATGTAAAAGTGTCTTTAATTTTATAAGAAACTGCCAAACTGTTTTCCAGAGTGGCTGCACCATTTTGCATTTCCAGCAGCAGTAGAGTTCCTGTTTGCTCCACATCCTCCCAAGCACTTAGTGTTTTCTTTGTATTTTGGCAGTTCTATTTGGTGTGGAGTGATATTACACTGTTGTTTTCATTTGCAATTCCCTAATGACATATGGCATGTGATGACATATGATGACATATGATGATGCTTACTTGACATTGGTATATCTTTGATGACATGTCTGGCCAGGTATCATTTTTGGCTTTATCCTATTTGATGTTCTCTAACCTCCCTGGGCCTGTGGTTTGGTGTTTGGCATTAATTGGGGGGGGATTTTCAGTCGTTATTGCTTCAGATATTGCTTGTGTTCCTTTCTTTCCTGTTTGATATTCTTATTACATGTGTGATACATCTTTTGTAATTGTCTCACAGTGCTTGGATATTCTGTTTGGATTTTTTCAGTCTTTTTTTTTCTCTTTGCTTTTCAGTTTAGGCAGCTTCTATTGTCATATTCTCAAGCTCAGATTTTTTCCACAGCTTGTCCAGTCTATCAATAAACATGTTAAAAGCATTTTTCATTTATTTTACAAAGTTTTTTGTTCTTAGATTTCTTATAATTTTCATTACTCTCTTTTTGTATGTTATCTACTTTTTCCATTAAAGCCTAGCATACTAATCATAGTTGTTTTAAATTCAAGGTCTGATAATTCCAGTTTTCCTGCTGTTTCTGACTCTGGTTCTGATCCCCTTTTTGTCTCTTTAAATGGTGTGATTTTATATTTTAGTATGCCTCGTAATTGTTTTTTGTTAAAATCCAGACATAATGCACTAGGTAAAAGGAACTCTAGTGAATTAAGACTTTAATAGTGCAGCTGTAAGGTGTGGGGGAGGGGAAGAATTCTCTAGTCTTATGATTAAGTCCCAGTCCTTTAGTGACCTGTATCTATGGACTGTAAACTTTACAAATGTTTTTCCGTTTTTTCTCCCCCCTTAGATAGGCCAGGATTACCAGAGGGGGCTAGAGTTGGATGTTCTCCTTCCCCAGGTGATTTAGGGTCTGGTAAAACCCCAGCAGGTTACAGTACTCTGGTAAATAGTTTCTTCTGGAGGCAGGCCTTTTTAAGAACACAGTGTTCTGATATATAAAATGGTTTCTATTCCCTTCCCCCTGCTGGAAGTACAAGAGGATTTTTCTCAGATATTCACTGTGAGGACCTTATTGAGCTCCTGGAGATAAAACTCACAGAAGTGTAGGGACCTCACTATGACTGGGGTCCTCCTTAACTTTTGAAGTCTCAGACTTATCCATACTGAGCCTCCAGCAATTTGCCAGTTATAGTTTAGATTTTCCTACTTTGGCACTGGTTCCTGTGGAGGTTTCTGCTCATGCATTTATGGTCTGGTAAGTCAAGATTCTCAGTATTCACCTATCTGTCTCTCCAGTTATGGGGATAGAAGTTTGCCCTATTATTTCACTCCTCTGATGTATCTAAGAAAAGTTGTTGGTTTTTCAGTTTGTTAGCTTTTTACATGTTGTTAGGGTGCAATGGCAACTTCTAAGCTAGACTAGAAAGTGAAGTCTTGTTTCTTAGTTTTTACATTTACTTTTCTTCTGTAGGACGAGTCAGGGCTACATTTTTTTTTTAAACTGTCAGCAGAAATATTGTGTGGACAGTCATCAGTTCAAGAAAATCAGTTCTATATTTTCTCATCACAGGGCTCATAACATTTGCTGCTACTCAAATAAAAGTAACTGATGTTACCTGGAAATATATTAGTTATATTTGGGGTAAAGAATATGAAGTATGATGAGGACTATCATGTGTTGAAATCCTCTGTTATTTATAAAAATGGGCCTGTGTGCTTTTGTGTCTATCCCTTACTGCCACGGCCAACTAGAACCTAAAGTTTCTCTTTGAGAGGCTTTTTATACATGTCAGTTTATTTTTTTCCTTTTTTATTATCTTACATTTTATTGTTTATTTCATTACCATTTATCTCCCTTATATTCCCTCCCACATCCCCTGTAATTGCCGTACTGTTGTCCATATCCATGAGTCCTTTTTCCTTGATATCTTTAACCCCTAACCTCCCCCCATAGCTGTCATCTGTTCTCCATCTATAAGTCTGTCTCTATTTTGCTTGTTAGTTCCACTTGTTCATAAGATTGCTCATATGAGTAAAATCAAATGGTAATTGTCTTTCTCTGACTGGCTTGTTTCACTTACAATAATGTTATCCATGTCATCCATGCTGTCTCAAAGAGTAAAATTTTCTTCCGTTTTACAGCTGAGTAGTATTGCATTATGTAAACATCCCATAGTTGTTTTGTCCACTCATCTACTGATGGCCACTTGGGCTGCTTCCATATCTTAGCCATTGTAAATAACTCTGCAATGAACATAGGGGTGGTTATGTTCTTTTGACTTAGTATCTCAGGTTTCTTTGGATGTATTCCCAAAAGTAGGATTGCTGGGTCAAAAGGCATTTCCATTTTTAATTTTCTAAGGTATCTTCATACTGCTTTCCATAGTGGCTGTACCAGTTTGCATTCCCACCAACAGTGCACAAGGGTTTCCCTTTCTCCACATCCTCTCCAGCACTTCGTTGTCGGTTTCTGGATAATAGCCATTCAGACAGGTGTGAGATGGTATCTCATTATAGTTTTATTTTGCATTTCTCTGATGGTTAGTGACATTAAGCATCTTTTCATAAGTCTATTTGCTGTCTATATGTCCTCTTTGGAGAAGTGCCTATTCAGGTCATTTGCCCATTTTTAAATTGGATTGTTTGTGTTTTTTGGTGTTGAGTTGCATGAGTTCTTTATAACAAACTATAGAAATGATCCCTAAAAGTATAGTCTTAGTTCTTTTTACATTATCAGATGTATCAGTGAATATTATCTCCCATTCTTTGGGTTGTCTTTTTATTTTTATTTTTTTGGTGTTTTTCTTTGCTGTGCAAAAACTTTTTCATTTGATGTAGCCCAATTTATTTTTCTTTTGTTTCCCTTGCCTGAGGAGATGTATCAGATAAAATATTTCTGCAAGCAATGTCCAAAATTTTACTGCCTATGTTTTCTTCTATGATTTTGATGGTTTCAGATCTAACATTTAAGTCTTTGATTCATTTTGAATTTATTCTTGTGTGTGGTATAAGAAAGTGGTCTTGTTTCATTTTTCTGCATGTATCCATCCAATTCTCCCAGCATCATTTATTGAATAAACTTTCTTTAGTCCATTGTATATGCTTGCTTCCTCTGTTGAGTATTAATTGACTATAAAGGTATGGGTGTATTTCTGGGTCCTCTATTCTGTTCCATTGATCTATGTGTCTGTTTTTCTACCAGTACAGTGCTGTTTTCATTACTGTGGCCTTATAATATAGTTTGATATTAGGTTGCGTGATTTCTCCAACTTAGTTCTTCTTTCTCAAGAGAGCTGTTACTATTCAGGGTATTTTGTCGTTTTGTATAGATTTTTTAAACATTTTATCTAGTTCTGTGAAATACGTCATTGGTATCTTGATAGGAATTGTGTTGAATCTATAGATTGCTTTGGGTAGTATGGACATTTTAATGCTATTAATTCTTTCTACCTGTAAACACAGGTAGAAAGTATATATGCTTCCATTTATTTGTATCTTCTTCAATTTCTTTCTTCAGTCTTATAATTTTCCCAGTACAGGTCTTTTACATTCTTGGTTAGTTTTATTCCTAGGTATTGTACTCTTTTTGAAGCAATTGTAAATGGGATTGCTTTTTTTTTCATTTCCCTTTCTTGTTGTTCATTATTGGCATATAAAATGCAACTGACTTGTGGTTATTAATTTTGTATCCTGCTACTTTACTGCATTCATTTATCAGTTGTAGTAGTTTCTGGTGGAAACTTTAGCTTGTTCTGTATACAAATACATGTCAGTTTAAAACGCCAAGTTTTATTTTCTTTCTTTTTGTAATCTGAAGGATCCAGTTTATTTTTTCAAGTATATTTTATTGATTATGCCATTACAGTTGTCCCATTTTTTTCTCCCCTTTATTCCACTCCACCCTGCACCACCCTCCCTGCAGCAATCCCCCCCACCACCACTTAGTTCATGTCCTTGGGTCATACATACAAGTTCTTTGGCTTCTCCATTTTCCATACTATTCTTAACCTCCCCCTGTCTATTTTGTACCTACCATTTATGCTTCCAATTCCCTGTACCTTCCTCCCACTATTCTCCCCCTCCCACTCCCCACTGATAACCCTCTGCATGATCTCCATTTCTGTGATTCTGTTCCTCTTCTACTTGTTTGCTTTGTTTTTGTTTTTTAGGTTCAGTTGTTGATAGTTATGAGTTTGTTGTCATTTTACTGTTCATAGTTTTTGATCTTCTATTTCATAGATAAGTCCCTGTAACATTTCATATAATAAGGGCTTGGTGATGATGAACTCCTTTAATTTGACCTCATTTGGGAAGCACTTTATCTACCCTTCCATTACAAATGATAGCTTTGCTGGATAGAGTAATTTGGATGTAGGTTGTTGCCTTTCATGACTGGGAATACTTCTTTCCAGCCCCTTCTTGCCTGTAAGGTTTCTTTTGAGAAATCAGCTGGTAGTCTTATGGGAACTCCTTTGTAAGTAACTCTCTCCTTTCTTCCTGCTGCTTTTAAGATTCTCTCCTTATCTTTAATCTTGGTTAACTTAATGATGATGTGTCTTGGTATGGTCCTCCTTGGGTCCAATTTCTTTGGGACTCTCTAGGCTTCCTGGACTTCCCAGAAGTCTATTTCCTTTGCCAAATTGGGGAAGTTTTCCTTCATTATTTGTTCAAATAAGTTTTTGATATCTTATTTTTCCTGTTCTGCTTGTGCCACCCCCATAACTCGGATGTTGGAATGTTTAAAGTTGTCCTGGATGTTCCTAAGCCTCTCCCCCTTTTTTTTTTTTCTTTTCAATTCTCGTTTGTTCATTCTGTTCTGGTTGGATGTTTAGTTCTTCCTTTTGTTCCAAATTGTTGATTTGAGTCCAGGTTTCCTTCCCTTCACTGTTGATTCCCTGTATCTTTGCCTTTATTTCACTTTGGATAGCCTTCATTCCTTCCTTCATTTTGCGACTGAGCTCAATCAATTCTGTGAGCATCCTGATTACCAGTGTTTTGAATTCTGCATCAGATTGGTTGTCTATCTCCTTGTTACTTAGTTTTTTTCTGAAGTTTTGATCTGTTCTTTCACTTGAGCCACATTTCTTTGTCTCAGCACACCTGTGTCATTGTAAAGGGCTGAGCCTTAGGTATTCACCAGGGCAGAGCAATTCTCTTTGCTGTGTTGTGGTGCTGTCTATGGAGGAGGGGTCAGAGAGGGAATAATGCTGCTTGTGGGCTCTTGCCCCACTTTCCATCACTTCCCTTGCTTCCCACAAGCGCATTGTGCCCTTTCAGGTGCTGATTTGCAAATGGGTGGGTTTGTGTGCATTCTAGGACCTCTGTGGGCCCTTCCAACAGACTCTCCTGTGAGACTAGAAGTTTTCCCACTGCTACAACCCCCACGGATTTTTTACAGCCAGGGGTTTTGAGTCTTTAGTTTCCTGCCCTGAAACCCTGGGTTTCACTGTCTGTCTCACTTCCACATTGTTCCTCCCAGTTTATCTGTGTGGGCTCACCCCTGCAGTCCACTGCCTGGCTTTTTGGCCTGTCCTCTCCACCCTGGCTGCCTGACTCTGCTCCTCCAGCAGGCTGGATGAATATTTCTTTAACTCCTTTGTTGTTGGACTTCCATGCAAATGATGTTCTGGCAGTTCTGGTTGTTCTTTGTTTTTAATTTTGTTGTTATCATTCTTTTGGTTGTGTGAAGTAGTGACACATTTCTGCCTATGCCTCCATCTTCTAAAACACCAAGTTGTCTTGGTAATAAAATGAAGCCCAAAGGAATCTGGATATATGGTTTCACTACTTTATATTGATTATTTAGCCTTAGTATCACAGGCAGAAGCTCTGAAGGAAGAAAATGACAGCCTCCGTTGGCAGCTTGATGCATATCGGAATGAAGTAGAACTGCTTAAGCAAGAACAAGGCAAAGCCCACAGAGAAGATGACCCAAACAAGGAACAGCAGTTAAAACTCCTGCAACAAGCCTTACAAGGAATGCAACAGGTAAAGCCATTTTGATTTTCGGAGCTTTCTGAAAGAATAGCATCAACTCCTCAAATAGAACAGCAAACCTCTTGTTCTTCTTGATGTTCTGTTATCTGGCATAGATGAGGAAGAGATTATGTGTTGTGGGAAATGAAATAATCTTGTTAATACAGAGATAGCAATGAATCGCCATTGTCCAGAGAATGAGTATTCAGTGAAGAATACTTAATAAAACTACACTGAACATAATCTACTTTGGGATCTGGACAGAGCTTCAGGGTTCTTATGAAGAACCACAGGTACTTATATATGAAAAAAAATGCTGGTAAATAAGTATCTAGCCAATAGGATACTGAGTAATATAGCCGTCTAGAAGGAATGGCAAGAATCCTGCACTTGATTTGGATAGAAGCAGGGTGTTATGGGTTTTTAAGTATCAATACTTTGGGCATATACCAATTTGCTTTTATATTATTTTGTTATCACAGTCATTTATGTGAGCAAGCTTACCTGAACATTTTTCCAAGTATAAAAAGTAAACTAAATAAGTGCATTTAACTCACTGCATAAAGAGCATTGTGTAATGGATGTTCAGTATCTAAAGGTTTCATGTAACCATCGCCACAGTGAACCTAGAATTTAAAATATATAAACAGCTGTTCTGGCCCTGGCTGGTGTAGCTCAGTGGATTGAGCACAAGCCTGAGAACCAAAACGTTGCTGGTTCGATTCCCAGTCAGGGCACATGCCTGGGTTGCAGGCCATATCCCCACTATGGGGTGTGCTAGAGGCAACCACATGTGATGTTTCACTCCCTTTCTTTCTCCCTCCCTTTCCCATCTCTCTAAAATAAATAAATAAAATCCTTAAAAAAAAAAACTGTTCTCATTTAGTAAAAGAGTAGTACTTCTGAGTAACTGTACTATCCTCTTCTGTCTTGCTAGACTGCTGGTCATTTTCCCTACAACTTAAATTGCGCAATATTTTTTTAATTGTATGCCTTGGAATTTTCTAGAGCGAAGCTTATTGCTGGCACTAAGAGCTCTATATTCCTATTACTAATGCTACCATTTTCCTCCTGTGTGACAAGCAATATCACAGTAATATTTCACCTTTCCTACTGGCAAAATGTGTGAAGTAATGCTTGCTTTTCTTTCACTGTCACCATGGAGTTTAATTAGAAAAAGTAAATTACATCAGACATATTTGCACCAAAAATTACATACCTTCAGCTAGACCTCGAAGAATTTTGACAATGTACATTGTACTGTGTCTTTTAGTCCTTCCAATGGTCTTTTGCAAGTCTCTGAAAAATAAGACAATGGAAACATTTTCCTGTTGTTTTCCCTTCTTACCTTGATTTTGAAGCCATTCCATATAAATACAGTTCTGCAATTTAAATGCAATTAAAAGGTGATGAACCTTTTTTTCATTTCATCACTTCAAAGACCTCATTGAGACAACTTAGTCTGTACCCCCTGAAAAATTAATTTACTCATTTTGATTACTTTTTATTGGAAAATAGCCTTGTAAACAATGATAAAATTTCACCCATAGTATCCCAAAAAGATGTATAGTCTAATATGGTGGTTATAAGCCTGGACTATGGGGTTGACGCAATCCAGGTCTAAATCCCAGCTGTGCCACTGAACAGCCTTAGGCAAACCACTAAACCTCTCTAAGCCTCAGGATCATATATCATGGGATAATTGTGAAGCTTAAATGAGATCATGCATATGAAACCCTTTTCCCAATGCTTGACACATAGTATTTGTTGAAATCATAAATAATGATAAATCTAGTTTCTTACCTAATGTTATGGAAACTATCATTTGTGAAATTTGGATTCTTTACTACTTCCCTCACATAAATTGAATTTGGCTTGTAAAATGGCTATTTATAAGGATGCTTTATAACATTAAGTTCAGTTTTATGCAGCAGTCAAGATTTTGTCCACATGATATTAACTGCACTTTACCCTTACCCCTGGCTGGAATAGGAAGGTTAAGTGATTAGGTCAGTTGGTTTCTCAGACTCTAAAATATGAACAAATACTAAGGGAGAGGCAAATAAAAATAACTTTAAGTGAAAAGTATCTTGATTTTCCCTTAATATCTCTGCATGGAGAAATGATTGTGTATGCTAGGGTAAAGTGAGGCAGGCCAGCCTAATATCTAATTTCAGCCAAGGTTTTTAATTGAAGTGTGTCTCCTTAAAACTTGATCATCTTTGGTCTTTCTTGTAGCATCTACTCAAAGTCCAAGAAGAATACAAAAGGAAAGAAGCTGAACTTGAAAAAATCAAAGATGACAAGTTACAGGTGGAAAAAATGTTAGAAAATCTTAAAGAAAAGGTACATGAGTTCAAGTGAACCTTTCCCCTTACCCCTTTCCCACCTTTTCAGTGACAATAAAAATGCTAGGAAGTTGCTGCAAAAGGGAAAATATTTGGAATGGTTCACCAGTTGGGGATTTAAAAGCCCCACTTCCTTGGTAATTCTTGAATCAAGGGCTTCGCTTTTAAGTGTGAGTCTTTTGTGCTTCTAAGGGTTCTGGAGAGTACTTTTCAATGAATAAAATATCAGTGCATCCCTAAAATTCTTCCCTCCTGGAAAAAACCAGAGTGTACACCTCATCTTGTCAAGACTAGAGTATACACTTCATCTTGTCAAGCAAATAACAACATAGAAAACTCCTGTGACACAGAGTACCTTTAATTAAGCATTTCATTAAAGGAAAAAACAGAGAGCAACTAGAATATTAACAGTTTTTGTGGACACTCCATCTAGTTTAATAATGAGCAGCTGCAGGTGAAATGGCCAAAACTAAAAGAGGAGAAACCTTGGAAAGCAAACAGTATTCTAAAGCTAGATGATAGCAACAGGGAAGGCAAGATGGGACTTGGTCTAATGAGAACCTGCAGTGATAAGAAACATCAGTCAGGCCCTGGCTGGTGTGGCTTAGTGGATTGAGCACTGGCCTGAGAACCAAAGGGTCACCACTTTAATTCCTGGTCAGGGCACATGCCTGGGTTGTGGGACAGGTCCCCAGTAGGGGGCACTCTAGAGGAAACCACACATTGATGTTTCTCTCCCTCTCTTTCTCTGTCTCTCCCTTCTAAAAATAAATAAATGAAATCTTTAACAAAAAGAAACATTAGTGAGGACCTCTAAGAGAGACTACTAACATCTGGATGGATTATTGTATCACAACCATGAATAGGGTGCCTGGTCTATTTAAGGATGTATAAAGTCTTCTGATGGTGTCTCCACTATAACTCTCTAATTTCTTTTATGCCTGAAAACTCAACTGAAGTTATTCTCTGAAAAGGAAGGCCCACTGTCCAGAACTGCCTGATTTTAATGTCTCAGAAGGAAGAGATTAGGATGTTACACCAAGAGCCAGAAATCAACAATGCTACAGTTCCACAAAAGCTCATGCTTTTTATCTTATGTGCTCAGCTCAGGAAGATGCACTGCATACTAGCACACTGGTTGCATGTGCCAACATAGTGACTTCCCCCAGAGTGCCATTAAGAGCTGACAACCTTGGTGTAGTTGAAACAAATGATTGAAAGTGTTTTCTTCTAGAGACCATTTGCAATATGCTTTTAATTCTTCCACTCCATAAAACCAACTCACTTCCAGTTTCGTGGGTGCTATTAAAGACACAAGCACAATCCCAGAGAATTTCATTTATCAAGATTTTAATTGAAAAGTGCCAAGGACTGTTCTATTTATCAGGACTTTCCTCATAGTATGAGAGCTTCTAAAATGTCCCAGAGGTGCTACATTAGCTATTTCACTTATTGCATAAAATGGAGTATGTAGCCAGAAAACTACAAATAGACATGGGATTATGCTAATGACATTATGCTTAAAATCACCCTTTAGGCTCAACATCACAAACTGACTTAAGGGCATTTTTAGTGCTTTAATGTAAGCAGCTTTCTGCTTTGTAAAGTATTTCATTTAAAGAAGCAAGAGGTCAAATGACATATGGAAGAAACTTCCCATATTGTGCCTAAGTCTAAGTGTTTCCCATTCTGAAACTGAATATATGATGATATACCAACGAAAGAGGACAAGGAAGGAGACCCAACTGACAGTCAGGAAAATGCAAGCCATAATATATTTTCTCTTATTTTAAGCAAAGCTTCTTTCAGAAAAAGTCATGACAGTTTATTATAAATCTATCTTCTCTGGGAAGCTGATTTGTTAACAAATATTTCAACCTGACACAGTTAGGTTAGGAATCAAAGTACTATCACATCAGACTGCAAAAGTAATTTTGGTTTGAAAGGAAAGCAATACATTTTGGCAAGGAGGAACCCTTTTCTGTTTTTATTTGGGTTTCTTGACAGTAAACCACAGTGTGACTTATTGTCAGCATTTTGCAGTGTGACTTATATCTGCCTTACTACAGAAAGAACTGGCTCTTCCAATCTGCTAATAAAATTCAAGGTGATAAGCATCCTTTCAATATACCTTCTAATTTTTTAAATGCTAGCTATATAATAAAACTGAAATCAAGTTTCAATAAGGCTGCATTTCTATTCAGGATGGCTAAAACTTCTCAGGATGTTTTCACATCTTAAATGACCCCAAATCTGTTAAACTCTCATACTTAAGAAGTGGCTTACTAGATAGATCATTTAGTGTTTTAAGGAAGTTAGAAGCAGATGTACAGCCCATGGTTTAGAACTGAGCCAGTGGCCTAAATCTAACTTGGCATGATAGTTACTTTCTGGATTGGATTCTAAAGGCCAAGGATTGAGTAGGTCATCAAGAAGGGTTTCCCTTCTAACTATAGCCAGGAAGCCTGTAAATCCAGAAAACAACATGTCTGGTAGTATAGACCATTCATTTTGTTCAGGGGCAGCATCCTGGAAGCTTTGAAGGTATCTTTAAAGAAAACAAAAGGAAACCTGTCCCTGCTGTGGGCTTATGGTAGGGAAAAAGTGATAAAGCATCTGAGTCAGGCATGATGTGCCCCACCTCCAGCATTTTCTTATACAATAGCAATGAGACTGAAGCAGTGGCTTCATTTATTCATCTTCTAAAGGCTTTGTCCTTCACATTTATAATACAGAAAAGATGTTCTTAGTAGTCAAAGAGAGAAAGAAAGATCCATGAAAGGTCTGGAGCTATTTTTCAATTTGATTCAATTTGATACTTGGGTCATGGATTTCACCTGAGTATCTCTTAGGAAACGTGCCTGTTACGCTCAGAAAGAGAAAACTTACAACATAGAAGATGACTAAGTAATGATATTTTTGATCATGGCCATTTCTTGCTGTAAAGTCAGGAATATCCTAACTAATAATATCCTTATCAGAGAGAAGAGACAGAGAGGGAGTTGATAGTCAATAAATAGAGACATTAAATTTTAGTTCAGAATCCAAAAGTTGATTACCTACAAATGGATTAGCTAAATTGTAGATTCTTCATTCAGAAATGCGACTTGTCCTTAGCAAAATGTGGACCTAAAATTAAAAAAGAATGGTCTTTTTAATGGTGGATGGTTTGGAATGAAATCCAGACTCTACCACTTCCTAGCAATGTGCTCTTAGGCAATTCACCAAATTTATCTGAACCTCACTTTTCTGATCTATAGAACAGTGCCTGACATCTAGGAAACAGTAAATGTTGGGTCTGGTCCTCCAGATTACTGGTATAGAGTCAAGAATGATGAAGGTAGGAAATTAAAAGTGGTGAAGATAAAGGTCTATTTTTTCTGTGTTATGAATACATAGTATAAAGAAGCTTTGTATTATCTGAGATGCTTTTATAATTTATACTGTTTTCCTTCCTCCCATTCAATGAAAAATTGGACAGTATTGCTTTTACTGTTCCCTGTTGTATAATTGAAACCAAGCCTGTTACCAAATAAGGTGGACTGACCCAGGAAGCATATTATTCCCACAGGAAAACTGTGCTTCTAGACTGTGTGCATCGAGCCAGGATAGTGACTACCCTCTTGAGAAGACCCTGAACAGCAGTCCTATCAAATCTGAACGTGAAGCATTGCTAGTGGGTAAGGAAGCTAACAAACACATACAATGTACAGAGTGTAGTACAGAGGAGGATGGGTTTTCTTAAGATGACTAGACACATACCAAGCACTTATGAAGCATGACAGTGCAAGGACCCAGAGTCCTAAAGATGACAGGATAAGAACAAATACAAATTTCAATAAAAATGGTAACAGCCGCTCCCAGCCCACTTCAAGTTTCTTGTAGCCACTGCCACATCAAGTGTGAGAGTATAAGGACTATGCTAACAATGGTCTACTAAAGAAATACATGGTAGATTTTAAAATTTGTATGCAAGGCTAGCTGAGCCTTTCCCAGTCCCATTCAAGGGACAGTACAGACACTATTTGGCAGAAAGCTTTTCCAGATGAGCCTCCACAGGAATTGTGTGCCTCTCTTAAGTTTTCCAGGTTACTGGCAGATGATTCAGAAGGCTGTCTAAGTGTTGGACACTAGAGAACTCTGACTAAATAAATGCTAGAATTGCTGTCATTATATAGAAATTCATTCACAGAGGCAATAGCATAAATGGTTAAGAAATCAGACAGAACTGGCTTCCTGTCTTGACCCAACCATTTCCATTTTCCATCCTGAGTTTTAGTTCTTCCATCTGCAACAAAGGGCAACTATGGATATGAAACACAATAATTCATCTAAATCACTTTACACAGTGCCTAGCCCATATTAAAACCTCAATAAATGTGAACCATTTTGCACTTACAGCTCTATTCACAAATGCTTATTGACTTTATATTCCATTTGGAGAACAGTGGCAGAATGAGATCCCAAAATATTTTATCATTCAAAAGGAGCTGACCTCAGCAGATAATCTTAGCTGCCTTCTAGGAAGCTGAGCCACACATTAACACCCCATCTCAAAAGCTCTCCACACTTACTGGCTTCTGCTTATTTTTAAAATATATCTGCCTCCTTTGGTAATGGATACTGTACTCATATTTAACAGTTTGATATGTTAATAAAGATGCACAAAGGGAATCTGCCATTGAATCTTCAAGAAAATTGACAACTTATTTCCATTTTCCAACTCAAAGTTCTTTAATAAATTGGCAATTGGGAAACCTGTCAGAGAAGATCTGGGGATAGGAGGAAGCTTCTGTAAGTGGATAATTCTAGAAACAAAGACTATTAAGATAAGTGTTTTTGTTTTGTTTTTCTAAAGAAAGTAGTCAGGCTGACAGAGAGAATGGAAAAATCTATTTTTTAATTGTTTTTGGGGGGGTATGAACCCACAAAAACTGCTTAGTGTTTTGAAACCTATAGAGTTGTTTGTTGGCATTTGACAGCTCATCTTGACCAAAGGATCTAGAATTCCTTTGAATACCAACTGTCTTCTTTAGAATTTAAGTTTCTTAGCTTGAGTCAATATTTACAAATTCAATTTGCCTCATTATTTAATAATAAAGGAGTGTTATAAGTAACAACATACATTTTTAACAGATTTTGATTCCTACCATCAGTTCCTCCTGGATCCCCCAACCTGCCCACTTGCCATGTAACAAAGAACCGTTGAACTTCATGCCACAATTTAAACTTGCAATATTCTTTGTCAGTCCATAAAGGGGACAGACAAGTTGTAATTTATGAACTAAATCCTATTTAGCTTTTATTTCCTGGCAATTTTCAGCAAACTCTATTTTTAGGTCAATTTGAGGTACCTAAGATCTTATAAAAGAAGGTGAATTCAAAAACTGTAAAGAAAGTCCTGGCTAGTGTGGCTCAGTGGATTAAGTGCCGGCCTGTGAACCAAAGGGTCACCAGTTTGATTCCTGGTCAGGACACATACCTAGGTTGCAATCCAGGTGCTAACTTGGGGGCATGCGAGAGGCAACCTATCAATATATTTTTGTACATATTTCCTCTCTCTAGAAATAAATAAATAAAATCTTTAAAAATGTAAAGAAATTACTAGTCAACTTTTCCAGTGGCCAGAGGGGAGAGAAGAGGGAATTTCAGGGGGGAATGGGTAGGGATTACAGGAACAAATTTGGAGGACACATGGACAAAAACTAGGGGTGGGGGGTAATGGGGGGAAGGGGGGAGGGTTGGGTGGGTGGGCTGGAATGGGAGTAGGGGGGAGAAAACTGTACTTGAACAATGATTAAAATAAAATAAAATAAAATAAAATAAAATAAAGAAATTACTAGTCAACTTTTGAACAAAAGAAGTATTAGAACAATTAATCTGATGGCCAGAACAATCAAAGCAGTATGTGTAGCTGCCAGTCACCCCATAGTTAGGCCAAGTAGAAACTGTGACCATCCCTAGAAGCTATAAACTGCTATGAGAATTCTGTTACTTGAAGATATTCAGGGCTCTGAGCACAAACAAAATGCTAGTGACCACTTAAGTAAAAACAATGTTTGGCTATTCTTTATGGAGATGCTCACAGAGTAAAACTCAAATACAATCAGCAAACTCTCCCATGAGATTCACAAGGTTAATCAGGCAAAGTACATGGTTTGTACTTTCATCACAACAAGAAGACATTATGAATGCCTACGAGGCTAAAATCCAGTTTAAAGACTGTGCAGAACTAAAGGTCATCAAGGAACATGTATACAGTACCCATGGACAGAGCCAAAGTAGGGTAGGATTGACCATGAGAGGTGGGGGTGGCTGGGGTAGGGGGAATGGTGAGGGGAAAATGGAGACAACTGTACTTCAACAATAAAAAAACACAATATAAATTCATTGTAAAATTCTAAATTCATTGTGAAATGTAGAACTCAGATCATCTTTAGCCATCAAAAATGGTGGACATGACTCCTCAAATGCCAGCTTTTCTTTTTTTCTTTTTTATGTCTTTTTTATTGTTTATGCTATTACAGTTGCCTCACTTTTCCCCCTTTGCCACCCTCCTCCCAGACCCCCCTTCCCTCAAATGCCAGCTTTTCTACATGTTATGTAGTGTAGCGAGAGACATATTAAGAGTGATTGGGTTCAAATTGTCTGGGCCCTGCTACTTACTACTTGTGTGTCCTTGGGCAAGTGGCTTAAATTTTCTGTGCCTCAATGTCTCCTCATCTGTGAAAGATGGATGGTAATACTTACCTCACAAGGTTATTGTAAAGATTACATGAATAAACTTAGAATAGTGTCCAGTACTTAGTATGTTGTACATAGTATGTTGTACATAATAAGTTAGCCTTTGCTATATATTATCATGTGGCATCTCAAAGAATACATTGCTCAAGTGTAACCTCCATGGTATTGTCTCTACAGGGATTATCTCCACATTTCTTCATGTCCACCCATTTGGAGCAAGCATTGAATATATCTGTTCCTACCTGCACCGTCTAGATAGTAAGGTATGTGGGGACCCGAAATGGAATATAGGATTATTTGTGGACAAGTGACCTTACTCTCCTCAAGCATAAATGACTTATTAATAACTGCTCTAAGGAAATGTCCACCACCTATTCTTTCACTGTGATTAAGTGTAGGGCCTCTCTTTTGCAAGTATGATGACTATCTGTCCCCATTTGCTTGGGACTGAGGGGTTTCCTGGGACTTGGGAATTCCAGTGCTAAAACCAGGGAAGTCCAGGGCCAACCTCAATGAGTTAGCCACCCTAGTTACAAGATACATCTTAGAAGAATTTCACTCCTTTCTCTTAATTAACACATAGGCTGTAAATTAACCAATATTTTACACAAGTCAATCTCTTGCCCTGGCCCTTTAACAATTAACAAATGTTAATTTTCCAAGTTGGAAGTCTTATTCCAGCCACCTCCCCAGGCATCACCATCACCACAGCCATTATCTATGGTGAAATGATCAAGGCTGGTGGGAAAAAAAAAGAACAATAAGTCCATAGCACAGGCTGAATATTTGCTCCCAGCTGATCTCATGAGCCTCTTCCTTCCCTGGATAATATCCTGTGGAGGAACTCACAAAACGTGAAGAGCAAGGGTAAGTGTTAGTTTCCTAGAAAGTCAAGGGTGCCTCATTCAAGGAGGGAGGAACTCTTGATTATTTAGAATAAATATACTCATGATAGATTTTTTTCAGAAGCAGCATTCATTAAACCTACTCATGGATTGTACTCACTATTTCATAGGACCTGGGCCATTTGAGAAGTACTATTGAGACTCGTGCAGTTGGATTATAAAATGTTAAGCCATTCAAACATATGTCCTTTTAACAGAAGTACTGGCCCATTTGAGAATCCAGCTATCATGATACATTCTCCTAATGACATTTGTTTCAGTTCTAGCTGCTACTTCCTCCTCATTTATCTGTGTGAAATGATGTTCTTCTGCAATTAAATGGCCCATTTGGTAGTGCAAGGAGGAATGGAATGTGAGTGCCAGGACAATGTGGTCAGTTGAAGTGGTATAAATTGAACTATATATCAGTAAAAATGATCTAGTTCTTTTTTAAAATTATAGAAATAATACATGCATATTGTCTAAAAATGTAAGTCATATAGAAATATTACAAAGGGAAAGTTATAATCCCACCCCTCAATGATAACTACTGTAAACACTTTAGCATATCTTTATTTCAGACTCTTTTCTATACATATGCTGCATTTATATCATATGTATATATCATTAAACATTGCATATTTATGTTTTTTGAAATGAGGATCCAGCTCTATATCATACTCTTTAATGTGATTTCACTTAACTGGAATACAATCATACTACTAGTAAGACAAGCACTGAAAGAAAGCTTGATCTCCCTCTTCGTCCAGGCCCAGTTTCTCCTGAGCAGCTTCCTGCCAGAGTAGTGCCAGGACCTCCCAAGGAGAACCTACAGTGGTACCAACAGAAATGAGGAGGAATATTCAGTGTGGTGGCAATTCAGGGTTTCTATAAGGATTCCCCAGTGCTCTTCTGTCAAGTTCTAGTGCCTGGGTTCACAGTTACAAACGTTGCTACTAACATAAAGATGACCATCTGAAGCAATCCTTAAAGGGATCCACAGATTTGTTTTTGTATTTATTTGAGTGAATGTGTGTGTGTATGTACACACATGTGTGATCGTGTGTGTGTGTGTGTGTGTGAGAGAGAGAGAGAGAGAGAGAGAGAGAAAGAGAGACAAGAGGGAGACAGACAATGTAAAGAAGTAGGAATCAGAGCATTCCTTAATCCCCTTACTTTTCTTTTGTGAACTAATGGGTGTGTGGATAATTCTGGTCTGGTGGCAGGCATTTCTGTCTCACTCCCTTTCCAAAAGGTTTTGCAGATTCAGTAGGTCTACACGTAGCATCACCAGTACTGATCCAGTGTTGTTCAGCTGGCTACAAACTCAAGCCTCTCCACATGACTAATACTAGCTCTTTCCAATAGAAAACTGAGAGGTAGAAAACAGTTTGGAGGTTCCTGAAAAAAATTAAAAATGGAACTGCCATATGACCCAGCAATTCCACTTCTTCGAATATATCCAAAGAATCCCAAAACACTAATCAGAATGAATATATGCACCCCTATATTCAGTGCAGTGTTTTTTACAATAGCCAAGATATGGAAACAGCCCAAGTGTCCATCAGTAGGTTAGCAGATAAAACAACCAAGGTACATTTACACAATGGAATACTACTATGCCATAAAAAATAATGAATTATTGCCCTCGCCGGGTGGCTCAGTTAATTGGAACATTGTCCTGTACACCAAAATGTTGTAGGTTCAGTTTCCAGTAAGGGCACATACCTGGGTTGTAGGTTTTATCTCCACTCACAGTGTGTATGAGTACAGCAACCAATCATGATTCTCTCTTATACCTCTCTCTCTGTCTCTATCTATCTCTCTCTGTCTCTGCTTCTGTCTCTCTCTCTCTTTTTCTCTCCCCTTCCTCTCTCTCTAAAATCAATAAACATATCCTTGGATGAAGATTAAAAGCAATGAATTCTTACCATATGCAACAGCATGGATGGACTTAAAGGATATTACACTAATTGAAGTTAGACAGAGAAAGCCAGATACCATATGATTTCACTTCATGTGGAATCTAAAATACAATATAAATAAACAGAAACAGACTCATACATATAGAGAACAGACTGACAAAGGTCAGAAGGGAAGGGGATGGGCACCTGGGTGAAATAGGTGAAGTGATTAAGAAATAATAATTGATAGTTACAAAATAGTCGGCATAGGGAATATAGTCAATAGTATTGTGATAATTAAGTATGGTGCCAGCTGGGTACTGGAAATATCAGGGGATCACTTTGTGAAATATATGATTGTCTAACCACTTTCCTGTACACCTGAACATAACCCAAAATAATACAAAATAATGTGTAAACTGTAATCAAAAAATAAATTTAAAATAGTTATACAATTAGTAGTATTTCAATAAATTTTATTTATATAAAAAGGAATAAGCCCTGGCTGGCATAGCTCAGTGGATTGAGCATGGGCTGTGAACCAAAGTGTCACAGGTTCGATTCCCAGTCAGGGCACATACCTGGGTTGCAGGCCACAGCCCCCAGCAACTGCACATTGATGTTTCTCTCTCTCTCTCTCTCTCTATCTCCCTCCCTTCCCTCTCTAAAAATAAATAAATAAAATCTTTAAAAAACTTTTTTAAAAAGGGATAGTAAATAAATCTCATAAAAAAGAAAGAAACCTCAGTGTCGATCAGTCTCAAAACAGCATTTTAAGCAAAGAAACAAGTGACAAAAGACTATGTCGTGTGATTATATGTGTATGAAATTTTCAGAAAATGCAAAACCATGGTGAAAAAATATGATTCAGGGATTGGGAGTGAGGATTGAATGTAAAGGGACACAAAACAGCTTTTTTGAGGTGATGGAGTGTTCTAAAACTGAATTGTGATGATGGTTATAAAATTGAATACATTGACTAAATTTGTACAATAAATTTACTAAAACTCATCAACATGTCAAATAAGTGAACTTATATATAAATTATACTTAAATAAAGCAGTTATGAAATATATAAACAAAAAGAAAGCTCAGTGGACTCTGTCTAGTGGTCACACATAAGAAGGCTACCATCTAGAAGCCACTCACCCAACACATATACATGCAGGAGGAGGGAAAAGAGGTCAACTCCACCCCCTAAATGCATTAGTATCCTAAAGTAGGCAGTGTTGGGGGAGAAAGGGCCAGATAAGGAAGGTGAGATTGGTTTTAAATGGAGATGTCCTCTCTGTCCCACAGATCTGCACCAGTGATGTGGAATGTCTCATGAGCAGACTTCAGTATACCTTCAAACAAGAAATGACTGGAGTTGGAGCTAGTCTGGAGAAGAGATGGAAATTCTGTGGCTTTGAGGGGTTGAAACTGACCTGAATCCATCTGCCTAACAACCTGGGATCCTGAAAATAAATGTGTGTTGGACAAGCTTAGAAAGTGATTTCTGTTTTCAATGGTTTCCAAGTGGAAATTGATTTAAATTGTTCAGCTCATTCCTGGAATCTATTTTGACGTAAAACAAGGATCCTACAGCACCTTGAGCTACAGGCCCTAAAAAGAAATTGACTCAAACCTCAAGTGCTGTAACTTCCTCCCTTTTTGTCCATTGATTCTTTGTTTTTATTAGTAGTATTGAAAAAAGCCTGATTCTAAAGAGTATTTGGGGTGTTTTCAGTGTCTGTGTTACAGTGTCTGTAGACTTTGGTATTTTTAAAAACACTGTTAACTGAAATACTTTGATGATTTGTGTGTGACTTGTGTTTCAAAATTTCTCTTCATATTAGCATTGCTGCTGGTGAAAGGAAGGGTGAGGAGCTCTAGCTACTTCATAACTGACATCTTTCCAATCCCTAGTAAGTTAATAACACATCAGTGTCTTCTGGAACGTGTTTGACCAAGCTCACGTTTTAAAAGACAAAGCATGATTTGTGGCTTTTACAAAATTACTGTGAAGCAGAAGTTGGCAACTGTTCCAAACTTGTTTTCTCTAATATATCAGATAAAAGTTTATTTCAGAATATAAAAAAACCTAGATGTATGTGCAGGATGCAAGTGACCAGTATGACTGACATATGTACGTGCTATTCAGAATCACCTTGTAAACAGTCTGCTTCTAAAGGAGGGCATGTTTAGTTTTCTAAGAATTAAAACATACATGTGTACATGTGTGCATGTGCACACACACATTAGCAAAAGGGATTTATTTTAATATATTTCCCCACTGGCCTTTTTACAAAATCTGTTGGTCCCTTTTCTTCTGCTGTCAGTGTGTTGAATTGCTAACCATGTACTGCTGTAAACATTACATTTACTTCATGTTGAATGTTTACAAAGAGTTGATATGCGTATTAGTAGAAAACTGTTGGTAATGAACAAATAATGGGCCAGGGTGTGTGAGGCTTCCTGCAAATAGGTCAGCTCCACCTGGAGTGCCAGGGACACCTTCAGATTGCAATGGCAGTGTGGGTGGACCAGTCAGGAGGTCCTTCTTGATGGGAGAAAAAGGGAAACAATGAGGATTTGAGGCTAATATTCTGAGGTAGAGATGATCTTTTCTTTTGTAGTGTTGGTGGTGCTTGTAATAATACAAGCATACCCTCCCTTGAGTCTTGATTCAAAATAACAGTATACTAAGTAAGCAAAGCCGATGAACTGTATTTCAGGAAAATGCTTTGTAAATGCAATGTCAGTAGTGTTCAAAGTTGTATTTTTAAAAGATAAATATTCCTTTTTTATACCTCAGTTTGGTGTTCTGTTTTGAATTACTTGCTCTCTAAGTAATCCTTCAGTAAATCATCTCAGCTTCTTCCTTTCAGTTACCAGTATGTTGTAAGAACATGCTAAACCATCTGTCTTGACAACTAGAAATAGGTTTCCATGGCAGCACATTCATGCTGAAAGCTGGCTTTCCCCTTAAGCACACAGCTGTGGCATCAGCAGGAAGCTAGGGTTATTTTTACACTAGCTTCCTCACTGAAGCATCTCTGCCATCAACACTACAGAAGGATTTGATTTATCTGTTTAAGAGGTCCTAGAATGTATTATTTTAACAATATCAATAAAATCAAGGGAAATTTGCCACTAATGAATTATATATTCTTTAAATAAGTTAAATAAAGTGAAATTTTAAAGCTACAACTGCCACAACCAAGCCCCTTGCTCTCCTTCACTTAATCTAGTTGCACTGTAAATGGTCTCTTTGTAGTTTTTCTGCCAATTTAGTACAGGTATACATACTCCAGCCTGCTTAAATATACTAGTCGTGATGGTTAATTTTGTGAGTCAACTTGGCTAGGCAATAGTGCCCAGTAGCTTGGTCAAACACCAGTCTAGATGTTGCTGGGAAGGTATTTTGGAGATATAATTAACACTGAAACTAGCACTTTTAGTGCAGCAAATTACCATATTTTGCCATATAAAATGTACACTTTTTGCTCAAATTTTTGAGGGAAAAGGAAGGATTTGCATTATACATGGGTAACAATCACATGCTATAATCCCATGTATAATGTGCACAAATGTGTATTCATATTATACATAGCAAAATATACCCTTCATAAGGTAATTGGGCCTCATCCAATCAATAGGAGGCCTTAAGAGAAAAGATTGAAATCTTCTGAGGAGAAAGTAATTGCTACTCCAGATTGACTTTTGACTAAAGACTGCAGCATTAACACCTGCCAGAATGATTTGCAGGCCACTAGCCAGCCCTACAAATTTCAAATTTGCCAACCACCATAATCACATGAGCCAATTCCTTAAAATAAATATCTCATATGTGCTCATACACACATACACACATCTCATTGATTCTGTTTCTTTGGAGAATCCTGACAAATATATTAGTTCAGAGTGGTTATAATATGTAAAAATAGGATGTTTGGATTATATTACATATTCAAATTGCAACACATATCATCTCACACAAAACTTTCCATTCAACATAGAAATCTATTAATGAAGAGATTTTCCCTTACCAAATGCTCAGTGCTTTTATTGTCCTGTTATTCATACTGAATTTTGAAATATTACTGTTTTGTTATTTTTAGGTGATACAGTAGTTAGATTTTTCCAGATACTAATGAATAGAAGCATTCTTTTATTTTACAACTATTTCTTTCATCTCCCTACTTAGTCCTATAACATCTCCAATTCTTATTTTTTATATCACCAAGTTTCTTGTTAAATGCCTTTGATGCAAACGAAAAAAAGTTAGTTTACAGAGAAAATTAGACACATATTTGTGTTCAAGTTATATAAAGTTTTGTTTTCAATTAGGCTCAATAATGTACACTTTTCATATAATGCAAAATAAACTGTATTATTTGAAAAGACAGCGTAGATGTGCAGGACCTTTTGACCCACCTGGTAGAGCTGGGTGAGCCCTTGGGATTCTTCTTAGTTGTCTTGGACAGTCCATCAAGTAAACCTGGATTCACTTTTCACCACAATTGCTACTATCTGCTGAGCTCCTATTATGCTCTCATTCTGCCCAAAGTTACTTCATGCATGTAAACCTTTAGGCACATTACATAAACACAATGAGAACTTCAATTTCCTAGTTGGTAAAATTAAAGAGAAACAGTACCTACCTCAGACAGTGGTGGTGAAGATTCAATGAGATTGCATCTATAAATTGGCTTACCAGTTCCTAGCCCACAGTGAGTTCCAAATAAAGAGTTATGACTATGATTATGATTCAGTCAAAAGTACAAGAATTATAAGTACCTTCATTTTAAGAAAAAATGTTTTTCTGTTCACAACTAGAATTGTGGAGCTACATCGTGTCACTGGGCTTCAAGAAAGGAAAGTCAGCTGTTCAAACATATTCTAAACATTTACTCAGTCTCAGGCACTGTGCCAAGCACTGTGGAAGTATGGCTGGCTTATGCCCTTAAAGAGCTAGAAGGATAGGTTTTAACACACTGGACTTAAATCCTTTACCCTTTAGGTAAGACCATGAAAGCTCAGCATGAAAATATGTAGCGTTGAACAACCATGAATGGTGTAGATAATGTGATAATGACTATTGCTTTTGAGACCTGAACTATTACTCTCTATGCTCCCTCCCATCCAGTCTCAGAGGATGAGTTCCACAAGAGTGTGGTCTTCGTTTGTCTTGGGTCTTATAGGTGTTCAGTAAATACTTGTTAAATGAGTATTTGTGTAGCACTCTACACAAATGACATTCATATGTACTAATAAGAAAGGCTAACATTGATTAATAACTCCTACCTACCAGTAAATATATAGATTCCTTTGTTTTTTACTGTAACTGTGAAAAGTATATAGTATTGGATATTATCCCATTTCAGCTGAGTCTCTGAGATGTAAACTAACTTGCTTAAGTTTCTAAAGGGCAGAGATGAGATTTGAATCTTGGTCTAACTGCAAACTGAAAAGTTTCTACTGTTCCATCTTTTTTATCATTTTATTGTTATTCTGTTACAGTTTTCCCAATTCCCTGCTTTGCCTACTTCTGCCCATCCCACCCCCTGCTCCTACAGTCAGTTCCCACCCTGTTGTCCATGTCCATAGGTCATTCATACATGTTCTTTGTCTAGTCCCTTCCCTTTCTTTCCACCGTTCCCAACCCCCTCCCTCTGGTCACTGTCAGTCTGTTCCATGTTTCCATGTCTGTGGTTCTAGTTTGTTCATTAGTTTATTTTGTTCATTAAATTCCTCTTATTAGTGAGATCATATGCTCCATCTTCTATTTAACCTTGATATCAACCTAATTGGTATGTATTATTATAAACCCCACATTTTTCATTCACATGCCATTATAGAGCACCTGATGTGTATAGGTCTTGGTCCTAGAAATTCAAAGAGGAATAAAACATGACCTCTTCCCTCAAGAGTTTACACTCTGGTGGGGATACTTGCTAAAAGATACAGTCATGTATAAGTGCTACAAGAGGACATCATGGAAGGCTTCACAAATTTTAGGAAGCTTGAAACATGTTAAGAGAAAGCAAGCTCAGAAAGTTAAATGCACTTGCCTGAGGCACACAACCAATATGTGACAAAGGTCAGGATTTGAACCCAAATATCCCTGCCTTTAATTCATGCCTTTTCTTTTATACCATGGTGCTCAAGGTCACTTTGTAACACTGTCATTTCCCACAAAGGGTTATTTATGAGGCTTTGCTCAATGTCAAGTATCCAGTAATAACTATTCCTGGCAAAAAAGTGCTCAATAAATTGCTATAATTATTATTCAACTAATACTCATATTAATAATGCTTTAATGACAACAGAGCTACCCATCCAGTAATGGAGATTCTGTAGGCCACATGGTAACTTAAAAGAATAATGATACCTGCTGGCTCAGAGAAATTCAGATTTTACTGAACAATGCTTCATCAGAGGTAAGTAATGTATGGCCCAAGGCTGACATAGGGAAGAAACTTCCTTTTGCTGTGTCATGATACAGTCTACAGTATCTTTCCAATTTTACCCCCTCCAATCATAGGACAGACTACATCACATTAACAAGGAGGCCAGAGGGGCCTTATCTTCTCTCTCATATCCCAAGATTGATGGTATCATTCCATTTTTTCAACTTGGCAGAAAGCTTTGAATATCTTATCTTGCCTAAATGCTCTATCTGGGTGAATGGTCTCAAAGGCATACTGAAGCAATTACTTGCAGCAAAAGAAGTAAGGAAGAGGAATTGATTGAACACAGAAGTTATTCAAGGCTATAGAGCATTATGGAGATGATCTCACATATTGTGTAGAAAATGGGATACAGGACACATTAAAGAGTTCTACTTAACTGCATTCAATCCAAGTCTGTTTGAATATTAGACTACCTTAAAATTAATCATGTTCTGAAGCATAAGACCCCTGCAATCTTAACTCATTAATATTCCTCTACAAATATATTGTGTTTAAAGGGTTTTCAAAGCAACTCTGTACAATGTCTATTATGTTGTCTGATCTTCACAACACCCTGTGAGCCAGCAGGGACAGGTGGTTCCTTCACCATTACTGCAGATAAGGAATACAAGTCTCAGAAGGATGAAGACCCATACCCTAGGTCACACAGCTAAATGGACAGTAAGCTGAGGTGAGAATGCAGAACTTCTGTGTCCTCCCAATTTCCACCTACTTCACCAGCCTCTGCCTAGTAGTACAGAGAGAATGTAAAGTAGGGGTTCTTGATAATTTTTGGTGCCATGGACCCCTTGGGAAGTTTGGTGAAGCCTGTGAACTTCTTATCAGAATAACATTTTTATTTTAACTTTTATTTTTTTTTCAATTACAGTTGACATACAGTATTATATTGGTCTCAGGTGTACAATATGGTGATTAGACATTTATGTAATTTACAAAGTGATCATCCTGATAAATCTAGTACCCATCTGGCACCATACATAGTTACTGCAATATTATTGACTGTATTCCCTATGCTGTACTTTACATCCCTATAACTATTCTGTAACTACTGATTTCTAATTTTCAATCCCTTCACCTTTTCTACCCAGCTTCCCAATCCCCCTTCCATCTGGCAACCATCAGTTTGTTCTCTGTATCTATGAGTCTGTGTTATCAGAATAACATTTTTTAATTCATGAAATTAAATACAAAGGCAATCAACTATATTAAAGTGATACACTTATCTAAACACATTTGTGATATAATAACATATGTGCTCCTTTAACACATTAAATAGCAATATGTAATGACAGATCTAAAAACTAGTATAATTTTGAAGTAGTAATAAACATTTCAAGAAATCTTCAATAACTTGTGATATAATCACATCTGTTATACTGGTTTTTAAAAAGTCACAGTATAATTGACTAGTATAATTTTGAAGTAGTAATAAACATTTCAAGAAATCTTCAATAACTTGTGATACAATCATATCTGTTATACTGGTTTTTAAAAAGTCACAGTTACTAGCAATACCTCTATACTTTGTTGCCTACATTTAAAGTGGAATAAAATGCTATTTTTTTCCCTCCAAATTTACGTACTTCTTAAATTCTACCTGTAGTCTCTAGCTAAGAAACCCCTGAGAGGAGGTTGATAAATGTAAGGTGAGAGGCCTCAAAATGAGGCCAGGATTAATTTTATTAAATACATTGATATTTATACATTACTTACAAGTGTCCATCACATAGTAACCTGTATGTGTTTATTAAATATAAATATAGTTAAGCAATAAATTTCATAAGTGATAAAGGTACTGATTCTTTGCATACTTTGAAACTGAAATTCTAAGGCAATGTATAAATGGCAGAAGCACCCCTCAAGCCTGAATTTCTGGGTGAAGAAGTGACAGATGAGCTTTAATGTGAGCAAATACAAAGTACTGCATTTCAGAGAAAATGAGCCAAAAGTTCACAAGATGTTAGTCTCCAAACCATCAGTTCTGGCTCAGGAAAGGGATCTGGGAATTGTTGGAGAGAAGTTCCTGAAGACATCTGTGCAATGTATAGCTGGAATCATAAAAAAGAAACAAATTCCAAATACAGTTTAAAAAATAGAAACAAAATATAAAACATCATCTTATCCCCTTTTTTAATATTTTATTTATTTATTTGGAGAGAGGGGAAAGGAGGGAGAAAGAGAGGAAGAGAAACAACAATGTGTGCTTGCCTCTCGCCTCTCATGCTGTCCCCTACTGGGGACCTGGCCCGCAACCCAGGCATGGGCCCTGACTGGGAATCGAACCAGCAACTCTTTGGTTCGTAGGCCCATGCTCAATCCACTGAGCTACACCAGTCAGGACCTTATTCCCTTTTTAAAAAGTGTTGGCCCTGTGTGGCATGTCTCAGTGGATTGAGTGTCCATCTGCAAACCAAAGGGTCATCGGTTTAATTCCCAGTCAGGGCACATGTGTGGGTTGCAGGCCAGGTCTCCAGTGGGGTGTGTGTGAGAGACAACCACACATGAATGTTTCTCTCCCTCTTTCTCCCTCCTTTCACACCTCTCTAAAAATAAAGAAATAAAATATTTTTTAGATTTTCTTTATTTCTTTTTAGAGAGGGAAGGGAGGGAGATAGAGAGAGATGGAAACATTAATATGCGGTTGCTGGGGGTCATGGCCTGCAACCCAGGCATGTACCTGACTGGGAATCGAACCTGCAACACTTCGGTTCGCAGCCCGCACTCAATCCACTGAGCTATGCCAGCCAGGGCAAGAAATAAAATCTTTTTAAATAAATAAATAGCCCTGGCTCTTGTGGCTCAGTAGATTGAGCATGGGCCTGTAAACCAAAGGGTCGCTGGTTGGATTCCCAGTCAGGGCCCATGCCTGGGTTGCGGGCCAGGTCCCCAGTAGGGGACAGCATGAGAGGCAACCACACATTGATGTTTCTCTCCCTCTCTTTCTCCCTCCCTTCCCTTCTTTCTAAAAAATAAATAAATAAAATCTAATAAATAAGTAAATAAGTTTTGTACCCACACCAAGAAAACTGTGTTTCATGTGGGTGGGCCTCAAGACATGAAACTCAATATTTCACTTCACATGTTGTTCAAGGGCTTACTTTGTGCAAGACTCTCTACCAACCAATAGGAGATGCAAAGATGAATATGATATAGTACTTGCCCTTAAGGAATTTAAAGAGGAGCTCAAAGAATAAAAAATGTGGGTGGATTTTAATACATTAACAAAGCACATTCTACCCTCTCAACCAGAACCATATAGTCCGGAGGAAACCATATAGAGAAAAACCTGGCATGTTGAATTCAATGTGTTTCCCATAATAAGCACTCTTGTTCTCACTCTGTCTCTCTCACATACACACATGGCAGTGTGTGCAGCACTTGCTAAAGGCAGTATTACAATCATACCTTGTTTATTCAGCCAGAGAAGACATCAGGATATTTAACATGAGTGAGTTTACCAGATAACTGAAACATGACTCTTCTAGCTCCAAGTCTTTTGATTTTAATTATTTTATATGAAAATATTTCTAAAATGTTTTATATCCTTTCTCATCCCCTTAAACAAAGGGTACTGACCTTGCCATGATAGCTTCATATTGTCACTAAGAACATTAGTTATGATAAAACTGCTGAGAAAGAATATTCTTCCCACTAAATTAACTGTACATGGAACACTAAAAGAGCTGAATCCCTGATAAACATCCATCATCATTAAAGGGCTAGAACCAGCCTCCAGCAGCACTGACTCCCTATGCTAACCCAGGCTCACTATTCTAGAAACACTGGGACTAAGAGACGCTCCCAGGACTACCTAATGAACCAAAATTCCTCTCTGATGCCCTAACAGCATGGGGGAAAGGAGAAAGCATCATCTCATCATTCCCCAACCATTGCCCAAATACACTAATAAGAAACACAACCATAAAAAGGCAATTTGGTTTATCAGATAGCTAAGTCAGGAGAACTGGATTTTCTGGTTCTGTTACTTGCCCTGAGACCTTAGGCAAGTCACTCAACCTAGAGAGGTCCCATGAGTGGGACAGCAGGAGAGAAGATACTGGCAGCGCTGGCTAAATATTTCTGGTGGCCCAAGCAGATGAGCATTGTGTTCAGAAGGTGAGTCTATACTGCATCAACTTTGTGAGCCACTGACAGTGCAGGGCCTGGGCATGCAGGAGTCCTGAAAGGCAAGGGTGGAGGAAGGCACAGAAAAAGACTCTATTGCCACCATCTTTCATGTGAACCTTTCGGCAAATGTACTCACCCTTTCTGTCCCCAGTTGACCCATCACTCCTTCCATGTTTGCCTGGAATAACACAGGGGCCAAATAAAACCATTCTTACTACAGACACCAAGTCCCAAAGATGAATATGAGACTAAAATAAGACTCTGGTTACTGTGATATAACTCTCTGCTGCATCCAGCATCAGAGTCAAAGCCTTTTAGTAGCAGCTGCTTCAGCTGACACCCATCCTGGAGGCTGACCTCTGGAGGAAAGTAAAGGACACTTGAGTATGACTCCAAAGTCAGGCTGATCTCATTCCACTTACTCATTGTGACAGTGGGCTGGAATAGAAACATCCCAGCTCACCTTCACTGGGAAGCAGGTATGTCTCACATAAAAGCTATTGGGTCCTGGCTGGTATGGCTCAGTGGATTGAGTGCGGGCCTGTGAACCAAAGGGTTGCCAGTTCGATTTCCAGTCAAGGCACATGCCTGGGTTGCAGGCCTGGTCCCCAGTAGGGCGTGTGTGAGAGGTAACCACACACTGATGTTTCTTTTACTCTCTTCCTCCCTCCCTTCCCCTCTGTCCAACAATAAACAAATAAATAAAATCTTTTAAAAATAATAAAGGCCATTGGGCCAAAAGTACACATACATTCTAAAGTAGGATATAGTGGCCTCTCTAGTTCTTCATTTCTCTCTGAAACATCAACTTAGGTTTACATAGCATCCACATACACATTGGTTCACGATGGATGATACCCTGGATGCACAGGCTGTAGATCCCAAGAGGCACAAATGCTTTCCCAGTCCCCTTTTCATCTCTGATCTGCCCAACTGGGGTTATGCTGAGTAACTAATGCCCACTTCAGCTTCTAACAGCCTATCTCATAGGTTCTTTCTCTTCTTAGTGCTAAGAATTTGTATAGCCAGCAACACTGCACTGGAGGTACTACTGTGACCTCTACTCACTTTCAGGGCTCAGACTCAATCAAGCGTCAGATGGATGCAGGAAGCTTCCTCTCCATTCTCAGAGATCTCTTGGCACATGCCAAAACATAGGGTAATCATGTTGTGCTGCTCCCTGTCCCCAGGACATCAGCATTTGATGTAGTCAAGCAGGGCTATTTCAAGGTACCACTATGCACGTGAAAAAAAGGAATGTCAAGCTCTGAACCAGAGACTGCAAGGCGGGCAGAACTGGCTGAGTCCCTTCATTCTAAAAGGACTAAATGGTAATGGAAAAAATACAATTAAAAACAAATAAATATAAAATAAAAAACTCCCAAGAAAAAGATAAACAAAAATGAAAATGAATACAAAAGTGTATGCATAAGGAAACAGGCACAAACTCTCTGCTGGTGGGAGTATGAACAGTAAAACCTTTCAGAAGGTAGAAGCCAAAAACTCTAATAATTTGTTCCAACAATTCTACCTGTAGAACTTTATCCCTAAAGAAATAAGTGAGAAAAGTGTTATGGTGAATATAACAAGGATATTCACTATGAAATAATTAGAAACAATGCAGATGTCCAAACTAAGGCTTAAGAGAATAGCATGTAGCCATTAAAACTGTTGTTAATTTGGGAAATATACATAATACGCTTATTATTAAGTGAGAAAAGCAGGCTATTTCATATCTGCACAGGATGATATGTTTTGTTTAAAACATGTGTAAATATATGTATATTTGTTTGTGGACACATGTACAAAGAAAGGGCCAGTACAAAATTGTTAGCAGTAGCTGTCTCCAGATGGTACATAGGCAGAAAAGACTTTTTTCTGTGTTGTTGTTTCCAAGTGTCTTATATTGATTGTGCATTATTTATATAATGAGAAAAATGTTGTAAAAGAATATTTAAGAGAAGGACCAAAAACATAGGTATTAGATTGTAGATTACCAGAGGTTCTAAGCCTACAATTTAGAGTTTCCACCTTAATCTTTCAGGCCAAGCACCCATTTAATCCTCTCCATGAAGATGTATCTGTTTTCAAGTTAAAACCCACCTCCTTCATTTTCTTACTTGCTTCTCTTGTTTAAACGTGGAGTAGTTTTATTGCCAAACTGAGAAATATTTTTTCAGGTATGTAAAAATCAAGAACATTAAGAATATACAAGCTTGGATTTAGAGACAAACTGATAACTTCAGCCCATTTGGGTAAATATGCCACATGATTGACAGGTGTGGATTTGAAATGACTCTTCAGCCTTTTGTATAAGCCCTGGGCCTGGCTGCCATTTTGTTCAGTAGTCACACCGGCATTTGTTTGTTATGCTCCCTGGGAATTACATGAGAAAGTTCTCACCACTTTAAGGTGCATATCATTTGTAAATCCTGTGACTTATGAAAACAATCCCACCTGTTTAGGATTTTTTAATTCAATTTATTTGGTGACACTAGTTCACAGAACCATACAGGTTTCAAGTGTACAACTCACCAAAACATCTGCACATGGCTTTGTGCACCCATTGCCCCAAGCAAAGTCTCTTTCTGTCCTCATTTTCCTCCCTTTTGCCCACCTAACCCCACCCCCCATTTACCTCTGGTTTTAACCACATGGTTGTCTGTATCTATGTGGAATTTTTTTTTTGCTTAATCCCTGCACCTTCTTTCATCCAGCCATCCAACACACCTCCCCTCTGACAGCTGTCAGTCTGTTCCATGTATCCATGCCTGTTTCTATTTTGTTCATTAGATTCCATATATAAGTGAGATCATATATGGTATATGTCTTTCTCTGACTGGCTTATTTCACTTAGCATTATCATCTCCAATTCCAATCATGTCACAAAAGATAGGATTTCCTTCTTTTTTTTTTTTACAAAAACACAAAGAATTTTTTATGAATACCATCAATAATTATATACAACTTTGACCATCTAATAAAATGGAAAAAAATTAAATCATACTCCCTTTAAAGGCTAAATCATGACAAATCACATTATCTGAACAAACTAATTACTTGCAATACATTTGAATCAGTAACTAAAACACCCAAAAAGAAAAGCCCAGACCCAGAGAGATTTACAGGGGGATTCTAACAAATATTTAAAAAATGATTAGTACATATCTATCTCAATTAATCCATAAATTGATGAAGTTCACTTACAAATTTATTTTATGAGGTCACCATTACTTTGATACCCAAACTAATGGGAGACTGCAAAAAAAAAAAAAAAAAAACACACACACACACACACACACACACACACTTATAGGCCTATAGTCTTGATAAATGTACACACTGAAATTCTCAACAAAATTGTACCAAACAAAATTGAATGATATATTAAAATTATACACCCTGATTTTAGAGATGGAAGGGAGGGAGATAGAGAGAGAGAGAGAGAAACATCAATGTGCGGTTGCTGGGGGTCATGGCCTGCAACCCAAGCATATACCCTGACTGGGAATCGAACCTGCGACACTTTGGTTCGAAGTCCACACTCAATCCACTGAGCTACTCCAGCCAGGACTCATTTTTCTTTTTTTTCATTTTATTTATTTTATTCTTACTGTCTGTTTCATTTTTATGTAGATGTTCTGACTAGAAAAAATCTTGATATTTCAGTAACATATCCACATTATATTTTCTTCCAACATGGATTGCAAATGTAAACATAATTTCTTTCCATTAGAGAGGGTGCCAGAGGAATTATTTTGAAAACATAAATATTTATAAATATTTTAAGACCACATTTTAAGCTTCCATGTGTAATATGGAAGTTTCCTTTCCCAGGAAGATACGAATTTTTAGAATTATTTTATTGTTGTTTAAGTACAGGTGTCTGCATTTACCCTCCTCCACTCCTCCAAACCCCAGCCATCCCCACCTCCCTCCCCTGCTTCCACCCCGCCCCCTGGTTTTGTTTGTGTCCTTTATAGTTATTCCTGAAAACTCTTCCCCGCTTCCCCGCATTACAGCAGTCTCAGGACTGCTTTTGCTGTGTCCCATAGATTTTGTGTTGTTGTGTGTTGCTACCATAAGGACTTTGGAGTGTATGCTGAGTGAAAAGTGGAATCATCAGAGGGGTTTTAGGCAAATAACATACATAACATAAGCATCATTTCCAAAGGATCACTCTGGATGCTAAGGTGAAGGTAAATTAAAAGTGGGAAGGGAGGTAATAGGGAGACCAGGTGAAGACTATTGCAGTAATGCAAGTGATAAATAAAGGTGGCTTTTTACCATGGTAGCATTGAGAGTAATGAGAAATGGTAATAGTCTAGATGTATTTTGAAGATGTAAAATAACAGAACATAAGGTATAAAAGAAAGGGTTCACTGAGGAATAAAGCTTCTTGCCCTGAGCAACTAGAATTTACTGAGATGAGAGAGACTATGGAAGAAGCACATTTAGGAAGGAGATCAGATTTGGACATTTTATTTGAATGAGGAAAGAGTGAATGTTTCAAATGCTACTGAAAAGTTGAGTAAGGTAAGAACTAAGAACTGACCACTGGATTTAGTAATGTTAAGGACATTGGTGACCTTAAAGTTTCAAAAGGGGTGGGGACAAAAGCCTGACTAAACTGGGTTTAGGAGAGAATTAAAGAAGAATAATTTGAAAATGAATATACATACCCATTTTGAAGAGTTTGGGTATAAAGAGGATCAGAGAAATGGGGCTGAAGCCGAAGGGAGAAATGGAGTCAAAAGAGGAGTTTTAAGATAGAAACACAAGAGTATTATTGCATGCTGTTGAAAATGATAAAGGAGATGGGAGAAATGGTCCATAAATGAATTTTTTAAGGGAGGGAGTAAATAGGAAAGAAGTGAGGAAAAAATAAAAGAAAGGAAGGAAGTACAACCGAATAGGAGAAGGGATGCAGCAAGGGAAAGTCAGAGAGGATAAAACTTTAAAGTTTGGCATACAAAAGTTAAGCTTGTCACTAGAACACTTTCTCTTACCTCAGAGTGACTGTAGAACACCTGAACTGCCTTAGACAAGGGGGATTTAGAGAATTGCTTCAAGGATTGACAATGTTAAGAACATGGAGCAAAGGTACAAGTCCTGACTTTGTAACCTTGAGCAAGGAACTCAACCTCCCAGTGCCTCAATTTTTCATCTGTAAAATGGTGATGCTAACATTATCTTCCTCATAGTGTTACCGAGAAAATCAGAGCTTGGCCACCTGGGACCTTTACATATGACCCAACAATTAGTTTTGAAGGAAACAGGTTTTTATTAACAAGTCTTGAGGAGACTGAGAGCACTTCTGCTCAGAGCCTTCTTCTCCCACAAGACCCAGAACTTCCCTTGCTCCCCAAAAGGTTACAAGCCAAAACCATGCCCAGAAGTTCCTCATATCCTTATCTGTCCATCATCCAGTCACACAAATAGATCTCCATCCTCTCTGCAAGGTGCACTTGTGGGTTTCAGAGTTGCCATCCTCTCACACAAGCTCTCTCTTTCAGGATCTGGGTCGCGCTGTTCTCAGTCTCCACATAGTGGTTCAGGAAAACATGTGCTGTGTCACACTGAATCCTGGTGGAGTCCAGGGAAGCACAGATCCCAAGAGAGTGGCTTCTCTGTACATCCTTCAGAGAAGCAAAAGTCTGCAACCCGGCATTCCCAGTCACAGTTCAGCTCCAAGCATCTCTCATTACTCTGGGTGGCTAGGCAGGTCCCTGCAGCTCCATCAGCTCTGATACCATCTTCCCCAGGCAGAACTCCTTTCTCACTGGAAACTTCGTGTCTCTCTCTCCTGACTTTCAGCCCACCTTAATTTAAATGTTTGGCCCAGTACTTCCTATGTGATCTCACATCCAGCCTTTCCAGTGGCGCATTAGTGTAGGCCATTTTTTGTCAGTTCCCCAGTGTCTTTGACCCTCTTTCAGCTGCCATCTTTAATCATGGCAAGAGTACCCCGTGACAGAGGCATGTGGGGTGAGCATGTGCCCTCTGCCTCTCATGCAGGTGCCATATGAGCTCCCCTCTGGCAATGTCACAAGTCACTGAACATTCTCAGGGTCACATACACAATTTTCCCTGTGTGGCAGCCCTCTTTCCTTCGGGAAGGCATGGCTATTAACTTGTTTTTGTTATGCAATGTATCTTAAACACTGTACCTTCCACTCTCTCTGCCTTAAATCTTCCCTCACATCCTGCCTGAAGGCAGGCTTGTGTCAGTTGTTTCCCTACTATCAAGAAACACATGCTCTGTACTCCTTTACAATAGGGCTGTTATAAGACAAATAAATTTTATTTAAAGTGCTTGGGGCATGGCATACATGTATACTATCATCATTACTCTCTCAGGGAATCAAAGGCTAGGAATCCCCTTGGACCTCAGAAACAACTCTACTGGAGCCTCAGAATGAGCCAGGCCTCTGAATGTCTCTTTTTGATACTCCCATCTGCAGTAAGACTTCATTCTTTTCCCCTCACAACTGCCACCTATAACTCTAGAGCTTACATTTTAACAAAGCCAGCTACCCAGAGGAGAAATAACTGAACTATTCTCTGATCTTAATTATTGACCAACTTGATTCAAGTGCCCAGATAAAATGGCCATCTGCCTAGTGCCATGTAATAAATTAGGTTCTCCTGGGGGGACCATCTAAGTGGATTATATGTTGAGCAGTGCCAAGGAGACATGAAGATGGCTGGGGTGCTGAGGAGGGGAAGAGAGGCTGAAAAAAATTGAAAAAGCAAGTGCTAGAAGGCCAGAAGAATAATTGCCACACTCTCCTATTCCCATATCCCTCCTTAGTGTCACCTTCAAAAAAAGGTAAATATGAGCAGTCCTCATGGAAAATATTCCAAAAGCCAGAGGCTTCTCTCTGCTCCAGACCCTTGATAAAAATTGTAGCCTGGTTGTTAAAAGCAATGGATTTCCTGTTGTAGGGGGTCTTCAAAATGCCTGCATGCTGGTGTTCTTGATTTCTCTGGTCACAGCATTTAATAAGTTTCAGCCTGAGTACTAGACCCCCCACTCCTGCCCCAGCCCAGAACATTTCAGCAAGACTGCCCATCTGATGACTGATGGTTGTCTCTACACCAGTTGAGTCCAAAGACTGATGAGTTTTCTGCCCTCCTTTCCTGATCTCACCAACTTAAGCAGTCTCTGCTATTTGCTTAAGTCCCCAAATTCTAAAATCACAGTGCTGCCAAGATACAGGATAATTAGAACATCAAGATGCATCACAGACAAAAAGCAGCTGGAAGCCATAGAGACAAGCAGAAGGCTATTAAAGTTGCCAGGCATTAGATGATTATTGGACCAAACTAATGGAACTAGGACAGGAAAGGAAGAGAATGATTTGAGATACATTTCATGAAAAATAAATGGAGAAATGACTCCAGAAATATAACTTAGTGATGCTTACCCAGTATAACTTAATGTCCTGACAGAAAAGTATAAGAGAACCTTTCAAAAATGAGAGGGCAATTGCAAACACAAAGTTGAGCAGTGCTAACAGGAGAAATATTAAACAATATACAATTAAAATAGATTTACCATTGGTTGTTGTGTCATTACTCCCAGATAAACAGGAATGAAATATATGATTTAAAAACTACCAAGAATTGCATACCTACCCTTCCACACTTGATCCTTTCTTCCATAACTCAAGCCATTGATTATGAAAGAATATTGATAAGAGTGAGGAAAATGAAAGATGGCACAGCCATTATAAGAATAAATAAAAAGGAGTTCTATTATTCAGGGTTCTCGAGAGAAAAATAACTAATAGGATGAATATATATATTCATCTGTGGCTTTCTCTTCTGGCAAGGAACTCTCATATATATATGTATGGGGGGGATCCAAAAAAACAGAATTATCTTCTAAAGGGTGGGCCCCTTGTAGTACAGGCTTCCCCCGCTACCTGAGTGTTTTGGAACCCATCTGTATCAGTGTACCAGCTGGCTTTGTTGTGAGAGGCTGCATTCAGCTTCAGTAAATTTTTTTTTTTGAAGACTCTTTCAACGTGTTTGCCCATTTCATGGTGGGTGATTTACAACTGCACCTGCCCACAAAGCAGTGAGCGTTCAGCAATTTTTGACCAAAAATGGCATGATCCCCTTTCCTCACCCTCCTTACTCACTGGATCTCACCTCAAGTGATGTTTTTTTTTGTTTGTTTCCCCGGATGGAAACAGTCCTCAAAGGGAAATGTTTTGCTGATGTGGAAGAAGTGAATTAAAAAAAAAAAAAAAAAAAAAAAAAACGGCAGAAGTACTAAAAGTTCAAAAACTCTTTTGAGCAGTGAAAAAACAGTCTCAATAGGTGTACCAAATGGAAGTGTACCAAATGGAAAGTACTTTGAAGGTGACTAAACATTAAACATATGAGAATAAACACACAATTTAAAAAAATAAATTTGGGTTTTTTTGGGTCCCCCTCATGAGTGTGTGTGTATATAAACAGGTTTACTATAAGTAATTGGCTCACATCATTATGGAGGCTAACAGGTCCTACAATCTGTAGTCAGCAAGCTGGAGACTCGGGACAGCCAGTAGTATAGTTCCAGTCTGAGTTCAAAGGCCTGAGAATCAGAACTAATGGTAAAAATTCCAGTCTGAGTCTGAAGTGCTGAGAATCAGGAGAAGCAATGGTTTAATTCTAGGCTTAAGGCCCCAGAAAAAGCCAATGTTTCAGTTTGAGTCCAAAGGCAGGAAAAATCCAATATCCCAGTTCAAAGGCACTCAGGCATGAGGAATTGTCTTGTATTTGCCGGAGGGTCAGGCTTTTTGTTCTAGTCAGACCTTCAATAGATTCAATGAGGTTCACCCACATTGGAAAGAGAAATCTACTTGAGTCAGTCTGCTAATTCAAATGGTAATCTCATCCAAAAACACCCTCACAGACACACCCAGAAATAATGTTTAATCAAATATCTGAGTACTCCATGGCAACTGGAAATACAGAAGTGAAGAAAACAAAGGTCATTTTCTGTCAGGGTGATCACTTTGTAAGTTATAAAAATGTCTACTTGCCATGTTATGCACCTGAAATTAATGTAATATTGTATGTAAACTGTAATGGAAGAATTTAAAATGTTTAAGACTATTTTTCTACTTTTCTTATGCAGTTAACATCTAGTGGAGAGAGACTATAAACACATGTGAATATATATGTTAATATATACATATACTAATGTTAGCTAGGTGATGGTATCTATCATATAAAAACTAAAACAAAACACTAAAGAAGATGAGAAAGAGTGAGCAATGCTGATAGGGGAAGGGCATTCCTGTAAAGGGGGCAACAAATACAAAAGGCTGTGAGACAAGAATGTGTCTAGTGTGTTTTAGGAACTTAAAGAGGCAGAGTGAGGCAGACATTATTAAGAGATGAGGTCAGGGAGTTAACTGGAAGAGAGGGGACAGATAATGTTAAACCTTATGTACAGTGATGGCCTTTGATAAAGTGAGGAGCATTAAGGGATTTTGAGCAGAGAAGCAACATGATGTAGTCTACCCATTGAAAGAATCACTCTGAAAGCTGCATTGATAATACACTGTGGGGGTTAGGGAGTTTAGAGGAAACAAGAACACCAGTGAGAAGGCTCTTGGAATGACCCAAGAGAGAGAGATGATGTTAACTTCAGGATGATAGCACTGAAGGCCAAAAGTAGTCAAATGCAGGAGATATGTAAATAGAAGTAGAAACCAACAGGGTTTCCTGATGAATTGATTGTGAGGTGTCAGAGAAAGAGAGGAGTCAAGGATGACTTCAAGGTTTTGACTTGAGAAGCTTGAAGGATGGAAAGCCATTACCTTAGATGGAAAAGACAATGGGATTAGTAGATTTAAGAATTAATTCTGTTTTTAACATGTTAAGTTTGAGACATCTATTACAAATCCAAGTAAAATGTGAAGTAGACAGATATATTCATATGCCTGGAGTTGAGAGGAGAGATCTGTGCTAGAGAGATAAATTTGGGAGTTGTTAGCATATAGATGATATTTAAAGGTATGATACAGGATGATGTCACAAAAGGAGTGGGCATTGCTGGAGAAGAAAAGAAGTTCAAGGACTGGAACTTGGGGCATCTAATGTTACCGTATTGGAGAGGTGAGGAGGAAATTGCAAAGAAGACTGAGAAGGAACACACAGAAATGTAGGAGGAAACCTTTTTTTAAGATTTTATTTATTTATTTAGAGAGGGAGGGGAGGGAGAGAGAGAGAGAGAGACAGAGAGAGAGACAGAGAGAGACAGAGACAGAGACAGAGAGAAACATCAATGTGCAGTTGCTGGGGGTTATGGCCTGCAACCTAGGTATGTCCCCTGACTGGGAATCGAACCTGCGACACTTTGGTTCACAGCCCATGCTCAATCCACTGAGCTATGCCAGCCAGGGCTGGAGGAAAACATTTTTTAATACTGAAAATGCGGGAAACAGAAGCTCTTCTTTAAATATTATTTTATATTAGTTTCAGGTGTACAGCATAGTAGTTACACAGCCATATACTTTACAAAGTGGTCCCTCTGATATTTGAAGTATGCACCTGGCACTGTACATAGTTATTATAATATTAACTATATTCTCTATGCTGAACTTTACATCCCCACAACTCCCTTATAATTACCAATCTGTACTTCTCAATCCCTTTACCTTTTTGACCCAGTCCCTCAACCCCCCATCCCTGTGAATGCCATCAGTCTGTTCTCTGTATCTATGAGTCTATTTCTATTTTATTTATTTCTTTTGCTCTTTAAATTCCACATATAAGTGAAATCATATGGTATTTTTCTTTCTCTGTCTGACATATTTCATGTAGCATAATATCCTCTGGGTCTATCCATGTTGTCACAAATGGTAAGATTTTATTCTTTTTTATGTCTGAGTAATATTTCATATTTTATATCTGTACCACCACTTTTTTTATCCACTTGTCTATTGATGGGCCTGTGGGTTGCTTCCATAGCTTGGCTATTGTAAATAATGCTGCAATGAACATAAGGTTGCATATATTCTTTTATTTGAGTTGGTACTTTTAATTTCTCCAGATATATACCTGGAATTGGAATTGCTAAGGTATGAAGCAGTTCTATTTTTAATTTTTTGAGGAACCTTCAAACTGGTACCCATAGTGGTTGTACCAATTTGTATTCCTACCAACAGTGCAGAAGGGTTCCCTTTTCTCCACATCCTTACCAACACTTGTTTTTTGTTGATTTATTGAAGATAGCCATTCTGAGAAGTGTGATGTGATATTTCACTATGGTTTTTTGTGTTTTTGTTTGTTTGCTTGTTTGTTTGTTTGTTTGTTTAGACAGAGGGGAAGAGAGGGAGAAAGAGAGGGAGAGAAACATCAATTGTGGTTGCCTCTCACCCAGTAAGGTTGCCCCTTACTGGGGACCTGGCCTGCAACCCAGGCATGTGCCCTGACTGGGAATCAAACCTGCGACCCTTTGGTTCACAGGCCCACACTCCATCCACTGAGCTACACCAGCCAGGGCTCACTGTAGTTTTAATTTGCATATGTCTGATGGTTAGTGACATTAAACATGTTTTCATATGTCTATTAGCCACCTGTACATGCTCTTTGGAGAAGTATCTATTCAGGTCCTCTGCCCATTTTTTAATTGGATTATTTGTTTTTTGTTATTGTTTTGTTTGTTTTTTGGTGTTGAGTTGTTTGAGTTTGTTATACATTTTAGATAATAACCTCTTGTGGTTGTATCATTGACAAATACCTCCTCCCATTCAGTGGGTTGTCTTTTTGTTTTGTTCATGGTTTCCTTTGCTGTGAAAAAAAAAAAACTCTTTAGTTTCATGTAATCCCATTTCTTTATTTTATCTTTTGTTTCCCTTGCCTGAGGAGATATGTCAGAAAAAATATTGCTATGAGAAATGTCCAAGATTTTACTGCTTAAGTTTTCTCCTACAATTTTTATGGTTTCGAGTCTCACATTTAAGTCTGCATTGAGTTTTATCTATTTTGAGTTTATTCTTGTATGTGATGTAAGAAGGTGGTTTAGTTTCATTATTTTGCATGTATCTGTCCAATTTTCCCAACAGAGTTTATTGAACAGAATGTATGTTGTTGCTTCCTTTGTCAAATATTAATTGACCATATAGGTGTCTTACCATTCTTGAGTTGCTTTCATGTACATGCTACTATATTAAGTAGCTGCAAAGACTTTGGAGGAGTACTTGAAATTATCAGGAACTTTTAGCATCATTTGGGGTATCCCATTCACTATTCAACTTTCTCCCTCCTCCCAAAGTTCCAATTATAGATTCCCTTCACCAGATTATGTGTCCAAGCCTGGCCTTGGAAAATTAGCTCACTCTGAAATATTTAGGGAGCTTCTTAATGAGTTTGATTTTCAGCTGTTAAACTTGATGGAATTCACAAAAATGAAAAAAAAAATCAACTGCGACAGACCTGACAGGGGATGGGAATGCTATTAGCAGCCCATATTAGCAGTGAATGAGTGCTGCTACATACACTGATGTCCCCAAAGTAGTAAGACACAAATAGTTTCCTTGAGAAATAATTACCAAGACAGGTTGAAGTAAACATAAATGGAAAAGACTTTATTTTCCCTCACTCATTGGATTTCGACTTTTCTTACCACTAAGATATATTAGTTATATAAATACCTCTGGATGAAGAACACACAGAGAAACAGCAAAAAAGATTTTCAAATGTTACTTGCTTTTCTAGATATCTATACATAGGAATATTAACTCTAGTAGTTCTCTCATCATGGTTCTGTCATTATGGCTGCAGCCTGTAAGAAACTGTAATTTTGAAGTACCACCTCTGAGGCTTATTATTGAGAGAAAAGAAAGATTAAAAAAAAACAAAAACAAACAAACAAACAAAAAAAAACCTACCACTGCCACTGCCAGTGTTGCCAATTCAGTTTGGGGTTAAAAAAAAAAAAAACTATGAAAATAGCATATTTCATTGGAATTGCAAAATATCAAAACTGAACTGGCTCTTCAAGACCAACCAGTTTAAGCCTTGTCTTTTACAAATGACAAGTCGCAGAGTGAGAATAGCAGAACAGGAACATTCACAATCTCCCACTGCCAGCTCAGTGCTCTTTCTTTTCACTAGACTTGAGCATGTAGTAATGGAAAACAAACTTTAGCAAAAGATTGCAAACAGTTAGAAAACCTGAAAGTGCTCATAAAAGTTTGTTATTTTCTCCACTAGTGTTCTGCAGCACCAGAAATTCTAACTGAAGTAATACACAGAGCAAAACAAAGTGAAGGACAGTCAAATACTAATTACTACTTTCATTTGAAAGCATTGTATTTATAGACTTTTCTTCTTCACAGAGTGAGACTCCACATATGTAAAAAATGAATTTAATGTCATTGAAAGCTTGTTATGATGACTATTTAAAACACAGGTGATCCTGTTACAGAATACAACAAGGGGGGCCTGGGATGATATACTATTATTGAAAGAAGGCCCTGGGTCCGTTATGTCTGCCGCCAGAGGAAAGACGTCTCTCAATGCCAGAGATTCGTGAAAAGGAAAGGAAATGTTTATTTAATGCTATACTAACTTAAAGTAGTGACCTAATGTCTTCACCAAAATCCCAAAGTCCCTTAAAACACCCACAAACAGACACAGTCCTTCCTTCCTTCCCCCTTTGCCCAGTCCAGAGTACCATATCTCAGGAAAGGAAATGGAAGTCCATGGTTCAAGTAGTCCTCTGGTTCTTCCCAGTTAGTACTCCATCTCGACTGGGAGACCTCCCTGGGTTCCCGGCACCCTCAGCTGAGTCGCCGGGATCTCTGCTAAAACCAGGTGGTAGTTCCCCCTTCTAAAGCTGTGGGGGTCCCCACTCAGCCAGGCCGTGTGGTTCCCTCTCTCTGGGATGCGGGAGTCTCCACTCTGCTAAAGACGCGTGGTTCTCTCCCTCAGGGCTGCCGCGTGGTTCTCCCTCTCTCAGGGCTGCAGGAGTCTACACTCCATCAAGTCCGCGTGCTTCTCCTCCTCAAAGCAGCATGGTTCTCCCCCTCTAGGGCTGCCGCGTGGTTCTCTTCTCAGGGCTGCAGGAGTCTCCACTCTGTCAAGTCCGTGTGGTTCTCCTTCCTAAAGTAGCATGATTCTCCCCCTCTAAAGCAGCATGGTTCTTCTCAGGGCTGCGCATGGTTCTCCTCCTCAAGCAGCATGGTTCTCCCCCTTCAGGGCTGCACATGGCTCACCTCCTCAGGGCTGCGCATGGTTCTCCTTCTCAAAGCAGCATGGTTCTCCCTTCAGGGCTGCCACGTGGTTCTCCCCTCAGGGCTGCGCAGGGTTCTCCTCTCAGGGCTGCAGGAGTCTACACTCTGTCAAGTCCACGTGCTTCTTCCTAAAGCATCATGGTTCTCCTCCAATGGCCGCCAAATCTGGGTTTTAAATCCCCGCGGCCAATCTTCCTCTGCAGCCTCATTTCCGACTCCTCCCACACTCGGCTTCACATGCCAGAACTTGTATCCTTCCAGCTTTACTGGGCTGCCATCATGAGTCTGGGCAGGCGTGGCCCCATGTCCTGGAGCCAATCCTCTCTGAGCTCCCACGCAGGCGCTGTAACGCAGGGGACCTGCCCCCCCAGTTACATCTAGGTGGGGAAGTTACTTCTGGGTGGGGAAGTTACTTCTGTCCCCCTGTCTTAGAGCTGATCACAGCTACTTCCATTCCCCTGGCTTAGAGCTGATCACAGCTACTTAATGTATCTATGCAACCAGCCAAAGGCTATAGATATGTTAAATGACCAACCCAGAGGTTAGCTGCAAGGCTGTTGCTATGCAAAACAGCTCTCAATGGCCCTGCTTCATTTGTCCCTTCCCCCAACCCACACCCTGGGGTGGGGGATGGAGACATCTTAAAATCTCCTGGACACCTTAAGTTCTGGACCCCATTTCAAATGCCTATTTGGGGCCCCCCCTCTTGGCTGCACCCTGTAACAATCCCTGGTCCCTCAAGCATACCAGTTATGCCAGCAAACAGCTCAAGTTCCTCACTAGCAAGGTTGGAACCCAAAGGTCAATCCTTCTGGGAAATGGACAAAGCAGATCAAATCACTCCTGACATCACACTGTCATTTTAATGAACAAGGATAGGGAAATACAAGGCTAAGGAGATTGATCATGTGTGTATTTCTATGAGGCCAAAAGTGTGGAACTGAATATCATTCTCTTCCAAGCTCCACAGGGATGCACAGGGAGCCCCCTTGTGTGTGTTATCCTTATTAGCTTAACTGGGAGCTAAGAGTGCAGTGAGAACTTCTTTTCATTGACCATGGGAATAGAAAAAGGGAAGTAGTGGTGTGTTTCCTTAAAAACTTTTTCCCTCATGTATTTTCTATGGGCACTTTAACAGTAATAATTAAAAAACTGTTTTCCCAATGAAGTTTCTCCCTTTACTCAGTTAAAGACACAAAACAGCAGCCACTGGGACCAGGAGAAAGTCCCTTAAAGAGAGTGGCCTTTGTCTTTGCCAGAGCAACCAAGAGTTGAAAAAGGGGGCCAGTTTTTTGCTTTTTTCTGATGTTTGAGAGAGAATATTCATTCTCTAGTCATCTGCCTCTGCAATTAGAGAGAGACCCTTAGCATAGAATTAGAGCATATTTGTTTCTCAAGGACCTTCTAACCTGTTGAGAGAATGAAGTTGGGTGGAGCTGCCATAGTGATCCTTCCTCTTTTCCAGGAGAACAAAGGCATCAAAGCCAACAGATGAAATGAAAAGGCAATTCTAAAAACAAAAAGCCTTCTTTTTCACTTAGCATAATGCTTTCCAGTTCCATTCAAGCTGTTGTAAAGGGGAGGAGCTCCTTCTTTCTTTCTGCTGCATAGAATTCCATTGTGTAAATGTACCATAGTTTTTTGATCCATTCATTTACCTAGGACATTTACCTAGGTTGCTTCCAGCACTTGGCTATTGTAAATTGTGCTGCTATGAACATTGGGGTGCATAGGTTCTTTTGGATTGGTGTTTCAGGGTTCTTAGGATATAATTCTAGCAGTGGAATTGCTGGGTCAAAAGGCAGATCCATTTTTTAGTTTTCTGAGGAAATTCCATATTGTTTTCCACAGTGGCTATACCAGTCTGCAATTGCACCAACAGTGCAATAGGGTTCCCTTTTCTCCACAACCTCTCTAACACTTGTTGTTTGCTGCTCTGTTTATGATGGCCACTCTGACTGGTGTGAAGTGGTATATCATTGTGGTTTTAATTTGCATCTCTCTGATCCCTAGCAATATTGAGCATCTTTACATGTGTCTCTGGATCCTCTGTATGTCCTCCTTGGAGAAGTGTCTGTTCAAGTCCTTTGCCCATTTTTTAATTGGGTTGCTTGTCTTCTTAGAGTGGAGTCATGTAAGTTCTTTATATAAGCCAGGTGGTGAAAGACAAATGCCATATGAATTCACCTTTAACAGGAACATAAACAATAAAACAAATAAACAAGCAAAATACAACCAAAGACACTGAAATAGAGAACAGGCTGACAGTGTCCAGAGGGGAGAGGGGAGAGAATTTCAGGGGGAAAGGGGAAGGGTTTATAGGAACAAGTATGAAGGACACATGGACAAAAACTAGGGGGTGTGGAAATAGGAGGGAGGTGGGGAGGGCTGGGATGGGAGTAAAAGATAGAAAACTGTACTTGAACAACAATTCAAATAAAGAAGTCTCAAAGGAAAAAATAAAATAAAATAATAAAAATAAAATTTTTAAAAAGCATTTATTTTATTTTAAGTTGATATTTACTCTAATCAGTGAAATAAGCCAGGAAGCATTATGTGCTTAGCATCACAGGATCAGAAGGATACAGGTTATGGTCTTTGCACTTGGCCACTACTCTAGTTGGGGAGACAAGATTGTACACAATCAATAACAGCAAACAAAATAAGAAAATGTAGAAGCTGAGTGGAGGATGTGATAAGAATTCATTATAAAAAAGAGTGGTTAGGCTGGAGACATCAATGAAATCTTTGTAGCGGATGTGGCATGTGAGGAAAGACAAGAACTGCATGAACAAAAAGTACAGTGACAAGGACTAATACAGGTATCTGTCTATGGTAAAGAGAGGACACAAACCAATTAGGAAAAAAAGTTAGAAGATCTGGGGCCTTGAGAGCCAGACAGAAGACTCTGGCCTGGATGGGGCTAGACAACAGAGCACTGTGAAGGTTTGAGCTTAGGAACAATTTAGGGAAAGCAGAATTGCAACAACAACAACAACAAAAAACTAGTCAGGCAGGATGAAATTAGGAGAGAAATAGCCAGAAAGGAGGTGGTTATTGAGCTAGAAGGAGATGATGAGAACTCAGATTACAGAATAAGAAAGATAACTAGAATTAGTAGGGTAAAATGTGCCAGAGCTGAAAAGTTAGACAATTTATATTTAAGCTAATTTTGTCACTGGCTATTGTATAACTATGATGTTGCTCTTAGGTAAACAGGAAATGAGAATCTGTGTGTGTGTGTGTGTGTGTGTGTGTTGTGTTTTACATACTTAGGTAATTTTCCCTGTGCCTTCTCCTGCTTTTCTGTATGAAAATGTTATTAAGAAAATAGAGAGGTGATCACAGGAACTAGTACATATGAATATTTTGGCTTAAATTAATGACAGTTATTATGTATTATTTCACATAATAGGAAATCCAGAAGTAGAGCAGACTCCAAGCACAGTTCAATCAAGTGCTGGAACAATTGGGTATTCTTACAAAGTAAAATGAACCTCAAACCTTACTTCATGCCATTACACAATAATTACCTCAAAATGATGTTCTCAATCCAAACACTTGACATAGGACTTCTATTCATAATATATACAGAACTCTTGCAACTCAATAATAAGAAAACAAATCATCTAATTTTTAAAATAAACAACAGATTTGAACAAACAGTTCACAAATAACATATAGGAATGGCCAATAGGCATGGTAAAAGATGCTCAATATTATTAGTCATCAACAAAATGCAAAATTAAACCACAATGAGATACCATTACTCACTCACTTGAATGGCTAAAATTTTTTAAAAAATAATAATACCAAGTGTCAGTGAGCTTGTAGATCAACTAGAACTAATATATATTACTGGTAGTAATGAAAAATGGTACAGTGCTTTGGAAAACACTTTGGTAGCATCTGGTAAAGTTAAACATATACTTACCATACATCTGAGAAACTCTACTCCTGGCTAATTACCTAAGGGGAATGGAAACCGATATCGAGAAAAAAGATTTACATATGAATGTTCATTGTAGCTTTGTTGATAATGACCAAAAACATAAAACAAATGTCTAACAGCAGATGTCTAAACAAATGGTGTGTATCCATATAGTGAAATACTAGTTAGCAATACAAAGGGACATACTACCAATACACTTATTACATGTATAAATCTCAAAATCCTTATATGAACAAAAGAACCCAAATACAAAATTGAAACTGCCCTGGCTAGTGTGGCTCAGTGGATTGAGTGCCAGCCTGCAAACCAAAGGATTGCCAGTTTGATTTCCAGTCAGGGCACATGCCTGAGATGAGGGCCAGGTTCCCGGTTGGGGGTGTGAGAGAGGCAACCACATGTTGATATTTCTCTTTCTCTTTAACCCTCCCTTCCCCTCTGTCTAAAAATAAATAAAATGTCAGGGCAAATAAATAAAATCTTTGAAAAAAAAAAAAAAATTGAACCTAATGTGTGATTCATTTACATCCTTTACTATAAAATGTAAAACTAATTCATAGTGACATAAAGTAAATCCATATTTCCCTGAGGTGGTGGAATTGACTACAAAGGTGCATGAGGGAAATTTTGGAATGATGTCTATGTTCTACATTTTTATTGCGGTGATGGTGTAATGGGTGTATATATTTGTCAAAATCCATCAAACTACTTTTTTTTTTTGCTTGCTATTTTTTTCTTTTTTTTATTTTTTTATTTTAATCATTGTTCAAGTACAGTTTTCTCCCCCCTACTCCCATTCCAGCCCACCCACCCAACCCTCCCCCCTTCCCCCCATAACCCCCCACCCCTAGTTTTTGTCCATGTGTCCTCCAAATTTGTTCCTGTAATCCCTACCCATTCCCCCCTGAAATTCCCTCTTCTCTCCCCTCTGGCCACTGTCAGACTATCCCCTATTTCAGTGCCTTTGGTTATATTTTGCTTGTTTGTTTGTTTTGTTGTTTAGGATCCTGTTAAAGGTGAGATCATATGATAATTGTCTTTCACTGCCTGGCTTATTTTGCTTAGCATAATGGTTTCCAGTTCCATCCAAGCTGTTGCAAAGGGGAGGAGCTCCTTCTTTCTTTCTGCTGCATGGAATTCCATTGTGTAAATGTACCATAGTTTTTTGATCCACTCAATTACTGATGGGCACCTAGGTTGCTTCCAACACTTGGCTTGTAAATTGTGTTGCTATGAACATTGGGGTGCATAGGTTCTTTTGGATTCGTGTTTCAGGGTTCTTAGGATATAATTCCAGCAGTGGAATTGCTGGGTCAAAAGGCAGATCCATTTTTAGTTTTCTGAGGAAGTTCCAAACTGCTTTCCATAGTGGTTGTACCAGTCTGCAGTCCCACCAACAGTGCACTAGGGACCCCCTTTCTCCACAGCCTCTCCAACACTTGTTGTTTGTTGCTTTGTTTATGATGGCCATTCTGACTGGTGTGAAGTGGTATCTCATTGTGGTTTTAATTTGCATCTCTCTGATGGCTAGCGATATTGAGCATCGCTTCATGTGTCTTTGGATTTTCTGTATGTCCTCCTTGGAGAAGTGTCTGTTCAAGTCCTTTGCCCATTTTTTAATTGGGTTACTTGTCTTCTTAGAGTGGAGTCGTGTAAGTTCTTTATATATTTTGGAGATTAAACCCTTGTCTGAGGTATCATTGGCAAATATGTTTTCCCATACAGTTGGTTCTCTTTTTATTTTGATACTGTTTTCCTTAGCTGTGCAAAAGCTTTTAATTTTGATGAGGTCCCATTTGTTTATTCTTTCCTTTATGTCCCTTGCTCTAGGAGACAAGTCAGTAAAAAAGTTTCTGCATGAAATATCTGAGATGTTCCTACCTACGTTCTCTTCTAGGACTTTAATGGTGTCATGCTTTATATTTAAGTCTTTTATCCACCTTGAATCTATTTTTGTATAAGGTGTAAGTTGGTGCTTGAGTTTCATTTTTTTGCACGTAGCTGTACAGTTCTCCCAACACCATTTGTTGAAGAGGCTATTTTTATTCCATTTTATGTTGCTGCTTCCTTTGTCAAATATTAATTGACCATAGAGGCTTGGATTTATTTCTGGGCTCTCTGTTCTGTTCCATTGGTCTATGTGCCTGTTTTTATGCCAGTACCAGGCTGTTTTGATTACAGTGGCCTTGTAGTATAGTTTAGTGCCAGGTATTGTGATTCCTCCTACTTTACTCTTATTTCTCAAAATTGCAGCAGCTATTCAGGGTCGTTTATGGTTCCATATAAATTGTTGAAGTGTTTGTTCTATGTCTGTGAAATATGCCATTGGTACTTTAATAGGTATTGCATTGAATGTGTAAATTGCTTTTGGTAGTATGGACATTTTAATGATATTAATTCTTCCAATCCATGAACACGGTATATGTTTCCATTTGTTTGTGTCTTCCTTGATTTCTCTCCTCAGTGTTATGTAGTTTTCTGAATACAGATCTTTTACCTGTTTGGTTAGGTTTATTCCTAGATATTTTATTTTTCTTTTTGCTATTTCAAATGGGATTTTTTTCTTGATTTCTGCTTCTGCTGTTTCATTGTTGGTGTACAGAAATGCCTTTGATTTCTGGATATTGACTTTGTATCCCACTGTTTTACCAAATTCATTTATTAGGTCAAGCAGTTTTTTGGTGGAATCTATAGGATTTTCTATGTACACTATCATGTCATCTGCAAACAGTGACAGTTTTGTTTCCTCCTTTCCGATTTGGATTCCTTTTATTTCTTTTTCTTCTCTGATTGCTGTGGCTAGAACTTCCAGTACTATATTGAATAGAAGTGGTGAAAGTGGACATCCTTGTCTTGTTCCTGTTCTTAGTGGAAAAGATTTTAATTTTTGCCCATTGAGTATAATGTTGGCTCTAGGTTTCTCATATATGGCCTTTATTATGTTGAGGAATGCTCCCTCTATTCCCACTTTACTGAGTGTTTTTAGCATAAATGGGTGCTGTACCTTATCAAATGCTTTTTCTGCATCTATTGATATGATCATGTGGTTTTTGTCTTTGCATTTGTTTATGTGATATATTACATTTACTGATTTGCAAATATTGTACCATCCTTGCATACCTGGAATGAATCCCACTTGGTCATGGTGTATGTGATCTTCTTAATGTACTGTTGGATGCAGTTTGCCAGTATCTTGTTGAGGATTTTAGCATCAATGTTCATCAGCGATATTGGCCTGTAGTTTTCTTTCTTTGTTGTGTCTTTATCTGGTTTTGGAATTAAGATGATGTTGGCCTCATAAAAGGAGTTTGGGAGTCTTCCATCTTTTTGGATTTTTTGACATAGTCTGTGAAGGATAGGGGTTAGTTCTTCCTTAAATGCTTTGTAGAATTCTCCTGTGAAACCATCTGGTCCAGGGCTTTTGTGTGTTGGGAGTTTTTTGATTACTGATTCAATTTCTTTTGCTGTTATTGGTTTGTTCAGGCTTTCTGCTTCCATTTTATTGAGTTTTGGAAGGTTATATTTTTCTAGAAATTTGTCCATTTCATCTAGGTTTTCAAATTTCTTGGCATACAGCTCTTTGTAGTAATTTGTTACAATCCTTTGTATTTCTGTGGTATCTGTTGTAATCTCTCCTCTTTCATTTCTGATTGTGTTTATTTGGGTTTTCTCTCTTTTTTTTCTTGATGAGTCTGGTTAAAGGCTTGCCAATTTTGTTTATCTTTTCAAAGAACCAACTCTTGGATTCATTGATCTTTAGAATTGTGCTTTTAGTCTCTATGTCATTTAATTCTGCTCTGATCTTGGTTATTTCCTTCCTTCTGCTTGCTCTGGGCTGTCTTTGTTGTTGTTCCTCGAGTTCTTGTAGACGTAGGGTTAGGTTGTTTGTTTGAAATGTTTCTAACTTTTGTAGGTGGGCCTGTATCGCTATGAACTTCCCTCTCAGGACTGCCTTGGCTGTGTCCCATAAGTTTTGGGTTGTTGTGAGTTCGTTTTCATTTGTTTCCAAAAACCGTTTGATTTCTTCCCTAATATCATTCTTGACCCATTCATTGTTTAGTAGCATGCTGTTTAATCTCCATGAATTTGAGTGTTTTGGGTTTTTTTCCTTGGGGTTGGTTTCTAGTTTCAGTACCTTGTGATCCGAGAAATTGCTTGGTATGATTTCAATTTTTTTGAAATTGTTGGGGCTTGTTTTGTGTCCTATCATGTGGTCAATCTTTGAAAATGTTCCATGTACATTTGGAAAAAAATGTGTATTTAGCTTCTTTGGGATGGAGGGTTCTGTAAATATCAGTAAAACCCATTTCGTCTAGGGTATTGTTCAATGCCACAATATCTTTGTTGATATTTTGTTTGGAAGATCTGTCCATTTTTGATAGAGGGGTGTTAAAATCCCCCACAATAATTGTGTTGCTGTCCATATCTTTCTTGAAGTCCTCTAAGATTTTCTTTATGTATTTGGGTGCTCCTATTTTGGGTGCATATATATTTACAATATTTATGTCTTCTTGGTGAATTCTTCCCTTGAGTATTATGAAATGACCTTCTGGGTCTCTCTTTATGGACCTTCTTTGGAAGTCTATTTTGTCAGATATGAGTATTGCTACCCTGGCTTTTTTTCCCTGTCCATTTGCTTGGAAATTTTGTTTCCAGCCCTTCACTTTCAACCTGTGCTGATCTTTTATCCTGAGGTGGGTCTCTTGTACACAGCATATGTGTGGGTCATGTTTTCTTATCCAATCAGCTGTTCTATGTCTTTTGATTGGAGCGTTTAATCCATTTATGTTTAAGGTTATTATTGATAGGTACTTATTCATTGCCTTTTATGTACGTGTGATCCTCTCTCACTCTCTCTTTTCCTTTCTTTCCTTAAAGCAGTCCCTTCAGCATCTCTTGCAGAGCTGGTTTAGTGGAGGTGTATTCTTTTAGACTTCTATTGTCTGAGAAGTTTCTTATTTGGCCTTCTATCTTAATTGAGAGCCTTGCTGGGTAAAGTAGTCATGGGTGCAGGCCTCTGGTTCTCATTACTTGGATTATTTCTTGCCATTCTCTTCTGGCTTGGAGTGTTTCCATTGAGAAGTCAGCTGTTAGCCTTATTGGGGCCCCCTTGTATGTTACTTCCTTTTTCTCCCTTGCTGCCTTTAAGATTCTCTCTTTGTCTTGAAATTTTGCCATTTTAATTATGATGTGTCTTGAGGTGGGCCTCTTTGGGTTCCTCTTGATTGGGACTCTCTGTGTTTCCTGTATTTGTGTGACTTTTTGTTTCATCAAATTAGGGAAGTTTTCCATCATCACTTGTTCAACTAGGTTTTCTATCCCTTGTTCTTCTTCTTCTCCTTCTGGTATCCCTATTATACGGATATTATTACGTTTCATATTGTCTTGCATTTCTCTTAATCCCTCTTCATTTTTTCTGAGCCTCTTTTCCTTTTCTTGCTCTTTCTGGGTGTTTTCTTCTATTTTGTCCTCTAGCTCACTGATCCGATCTTCTGATTCATCGATCCTGCTTTTCATTCCTTCTACTGTGTTCTTCAGTTCAGAAATTGTATTCTTCATTTCCTCTTGGCCCTTGTTGAGAGTTTCTATTTCCTTTTTTATGCTGCTGTAGTTTTCATTGAGTTCATTGTAGCTTCCCTGTAGTTTCTCGTAACTCATTGTGAGCTCATTGAGCTTCCTGACAATCACTGCTTTGAATTCAATATCTGATAGTTGAATTGCCTCTGTTCCATTTAGCATTCTTTTTGAGGCTTCCTCCTTTCCTTTCATTTGGGGATTATTTCTTTGTCTTCCCATTGTTTGTGAGACTCTTCTTGTTCGCCTCAGCTTCTTATATTGATCTGTTCTGGCTCCCTGGGTTTATGATGTGAACTTCTTTAGTAGAATAGCAGTGAGTTTCAGTGGTGCTGTTTCCTTGACCCCCCAAGCTCACTGGTCTTGGGCTGTCGTTTAAGTTGGCTTTGTGTTTGCCTTTGGGTTTTGATTGTTGTTGAGTCTTTCTTTGGTGGTTCCTTCCCGCCAGCTGGTTAAATGTGGGTCACTCTGTCCACCACCTTCTGTATTTTTCAAACTACATTTTAAAAGGTGAATTTTATTGTATGTAAAAATGTTTAAATCTTTACTGTTCATCATGGCCCCCAAAATGGAATTAATATAGTGTAGTGATTAATGAGTATACCTGTATATCCATTACTTCCCTCTTTTTAGTAAAATAAATAAAATTTGAATGAATTCAAGCACACAAATTACAGAAAATAGTATACCAGTAGTATACATCCTTGTGCCTACCACTAATATAAAACAGACGTAAACATTTTATCTTATGGAGCTCTTTAAAAAAGAAAGAACAAAAGAGATAACATTACTATTATAGGTAAAGTCACACTTCCTTCCAACCATTCTCTTTCCCTCTCCCCTCCCCAGAGAAAACTGTTTTCTTGAAGTTGATGTTTATTAATCAGTAGCTTGGTTTTAGACATTTACTATAACAATGTATGTCTATAAATAATGTGCACCATTGCTTATATATATTTGAATGTATATAAATGGAATCTACTGCATGTTTCTTCTTACAAATTGCTATTATCACTTAGCATTGTTTTTTAGAGTATAAGTGTTGATATAGATAGATCTGGTTCATTCATTATAACCAATGTTTGAATAAGACACAGTTTATTTAGCCATTCCCAACTGAGGAATGATACATTAATTCGACATTTTCACTTTCATACACAGTGCTGTAATAAACACCCTCATATACATTTTTTATTCACACTTACAAGAGTTTATTAGGGTAGACATATAAATTGCTGGTTTGAAGAATAGCATGGTTACCAATGCTACATACCAAATGACTCTAAAACTTAGTGGCATAAAACAGTAACTATCATGTATTTTTACTCATGAATCTACAATTTGGATGGGGATGGTTCATTGCTACTCCACACAGCAGATGACTCTACTAAAACTAGAGTATCGTTTTCAAAAAAGGTAATTCTCATTATTGGCAAATTGGTGTTAGGTGTCAGCTGAGAGCTCAGCAGGCACTGTCAACTAGGGACCTTAGTTCCTCCTACATATTACTCTCCACATGGCTGCTTAGATTTCCTCACAACATGGTAGATTGTAGTAGACTGTTCTGCATGGCATGGGCCCAGCTCCCACTTGGAGATGCACAGGACCCACACCCACGGATAGGTTCTCCTGTGGGCAATCAGGCCTGCAATGTACCTAAGGTGCTTTGAGTCTTGCTTTTTGCTAGAACTCCCTCACCCTGAATTGAGGACATTTACTGCAAAGTAACTTCCTAAAAACCATGCTAAACCTTCCAAGGATGAGTGTAACCAGTCCAACTACTTTTGCCTTTTCATTTGCAAATATCCCTCTTCTGTGATGTGATTAGCAGCATTGGCTCTTTTGTTTTCTGTAAAAGATAACTACCTAAAGCGAATCTATGCATAGTAAATGAGGACCATCTTGTAATGTGCGGAGAAACCCAATAAAGTCCTGTCATAATGAAGGCCGAGGCTTTTGCTCCCCTTGAGAGAAAAGCCATGCTGTCCCTTTTCCTCCACTGGACTCGGTGGTCTGTGTGAATGTCTCATTTCATCCATAATGATGTGGATCCCATGAGCCAGGGTCCACATCAGTAGATGGGAGTCCAAAAAGTCACAGTCAGAACATCAACGTTTCTTCTGATCTTGTGACTAAAGTCCTAGAACATCACATCCATTTTATTCCATTATTCCAAGCAATTCACTAAAGCCAGCCTGGATTCAATGAGATGACTGACAAAGCATTTGCAGCCATTTAAAATCTACCACATTTCCCCTCTAAATTATTCATATTTCTCATACATGCAAAATACATTCAACTCCTCACAAAGGCTTACAGAAATATCAGCCTATTTTGACATCAGGTTCAGGTTTGAGAACAAGGATCTCATCAGCTAAATCAGATCTAGGTAGGGATAAGGCTCTTTCAGTGAGGCTCCTTGAGTACAGATCCTCTAGATCTGAAGGCCTGTGAAACAAACAAGCAAGCCATGTGCCTCCACATTCCCAACACAATGGTAAAATAGAAATATGATAACTGCAGTAGATATTCGCATTCATAAAGGAGGAGAACAGGAGACTTATAAGCAGTCCATGGTAAACCTGAAATGCTGCTGGACATGTATCATTAGTTTGGTTTTTTGTTTGTTTGTTTTGTTTTGTTTTGCTGCTATTGTTTTAAATTGGGGTCAGTCCTGCTCTCTGGGAATGACTGTCCATAGCTCTTGGCTTCACCTCTTGTATCATCCTTCCTTGTATACAAGAAATAGCCCCTGGACAGGTGGGACTTCTGAAATGGTGAATCTTTGTGCAATAAAACAACCATTTAAACACTAGACAATTATTTTTTAAAAACATTTAAAATCTCTGGAAATACTGTTAAGGACACACAGCAAATTAAGAAACAATTTATCCAAGAATATCTACTAAATCTTGGTGAGAATAGTGAGGGTCTGTGGCATCTGAGCTACAACCCCATGGCTCTACTCAGGGCTGGTGTGAACAGGAAGATAGGTACTCCCTTTTCCCACAGCTCCTAGTGTTGGGTTACAGTTTCAGCCTGGGAGGGGAAGGAAGGCTGCTGGTTTCTTTCTTCCTCTCCAGATCAATGTTTCATAAGCTGTCATTCTAGGCAGGTGACTTTCAGAGGACTGAAAACTTCCTATACCCATTCAGCTCACACTCATAGGACAAGTGACAGGCTGAGAATACTGGAGCCCAAGTGGCTCCCCCCAGCTCACTCATACAATAGAGATTTTACTCTGGCAGTGGCAAGCTACGATCATCCCCAGTGCTCACTGGTAGAACAAGAGTGTCACTCCAGAAGAATCAGGCCATTCCAATGCAGTGATGCATAGGTTCTTCCCGAGGGAGGGGTTTGGGGAGGGGGAAGCCATAAGTACCAAGAGCTTGGCAGCTTTGCCCAAGATGATAGATTTTATTTAAAAGAGAGTCAAGAAGTTCATACTTAAGGGCATTGTTAAAAACAATGGAAATTTTGGTGGCAGGCATCTAAGAGACACTGATTATTCCATAGCAATAACCAAAATGACAGACCAGTCTGAAGATTAATAGAGAGAATCTTGGAAAGAGATAGCCAAGAAGAGCCCATCCTGGGATTACACTTTACACAGCCCTAGATCTCTTTGATGAGATATTGTCATTATACTATATTTCTTTAATCATGGTTTACTTTGGTTCTTTGAACATATTTATAACACCTGCTTTGAAGTTTTTCTCTGTTTTTCCCATCACTTAATAGCCAAAGACACATATTAATTTGTTCCATTATGAGTTATAATAATTTGATCACTTCTTTCAGGTAGTGACCTCAGCACTGCAAAAGTATCTTTTTCCCTTTGTAAATAATGCTAAAATTGTCCTAAGATTGATCAGTGAGAGCCCATTTGAGTTCTTGTGTCCTTTTGCCATGTCTTAATAGTCTCTGAGCACTTCAATTCTTTCTGGAACCATAAATTATTCCAGGCTCACCTGTTTTTTCCCCTGCCATAGGTCTGGATTCAGTCATTTATCCAAGGAACTATGAGAGTGTAGCCCTTTGAGGGCTCTAGTTTTATGTAGGGGTCAATTCTGTCTCCTCAGCTCATGTAGGTCAAGGGGCTTATCTTCTATATTTGTATAAACTTCCATAAATTCAGGCACTTGGATTGCTAAAACTAACATCCTTCCATGCCAGGCAAGCCTTAGGTTCAGCTCACATGCTTTCCACTCAGTTTCAGTTTCCTTTTAAGGCCTTGACTCATGGATATTTGTCTTCTTAATTATGTATTCAACTATGCATTTGCAATGACTTGGATGCATCTTGAGAATACCATGCTAAGCAAAATAAGTCAGACGGAAAAAGTCAAGAACCATATGATTTCACTCATATGTGGGATATAAAACTGAAAACAAATGAACAGACCAAACAAACAAAAATTCATATACACAGACAACAGTATGGGGGTTACTACAAGGAAAGGGGGTGAGGGGAGGTGGTAAAGGGTAAAGGGGGTCAAATATATGGTGACAGGAGATTTGACTTTGTGCAGTAAACACACAATACAATATATCACAGATGAAGTATTACAGAATTGTATACTAGAAACCCATATAATTTTGTTAACTAATGCTACTCAAATAAATTCAATAAAAAGGAAGGAAGGAGAAAGAAAAGAAAGAGAGAGAGAGGAAGAAAGAAAGAATTTATCTAGCAATAGGTGTTTTATAGTCAGAGAATTTTAAAACTATCAAATCTGTTAAATCACCTTTATCTCTAATTGTAGCATTTGAAGTATTTAAGAGCTGAGAAGAAAGTCCACACAGAATTCTATTTGGTTCCTTCTTTCCTGGACAATTTTAATCTCCAGGTTGAATCAAAGACTACAAGAGCCCCTTCTCAGTCCCAGACAATTGTCCATATTCCTTTCTTTACAGAAGGCTACAAGTCCTCTGCTTCCTTTCATTTCCTTTCTAAAGTTGCTACCTCTTCTACTCTCCATAGTTGTGGTTATAAAAAGGGGCCACAGTCTCCCTAGCCTTCTCCTTCCTCAGGGCTCACCAACACTTAAGCCCTTCTCATTTGGGGAGCTCTATAGCTTACCATGTGAAGAAATATACAGAGGCTAGCAAGCCATAAGAATAGCACACAACTTTTAGTCATGGTCCATGTTCTTTCTGTTGGCCTATTATATAATAAGGTCCCTGACACAATTTTTTCCCAAATATGAAGACCAGTGGACAGACCCCAAAGAATCACCTTTATGTCTCAACACTGGATCAACTTCTTTTGGCTCAACCCTGCCTCTTTTCCTACTCAATGGATGATAATTCTGCTATTGAGGATATTGGCATTTTTAAAGATTTCATTGGGAATAGGAAGATGGCAGTGATGTAGGTGGGAGGTGAACCCACTTACTTGTGCACCCAAGTGGGTCACCTAACCAATCTTCTGAAGAACAGAGTGAACAGCCAACATAATCCCAGCTGATAAGAAGTTTGGATGACAAAGTACACAGAGGACACTTAAAAACAGGCAGTAAATAGATTTTGTATACCAACAGGAAGGTCCCTGGCCCTTTTGCCAGAGACTGCAGCTGCCCCAGGAGCTTTGGAGGAGAGCCAGGTCAGTGATAGCAACCTAGCATCTACCTCCCCTCCCAGAGCAGGGAAGTCCCAGATCAGCACCAGGAGAGACCTGGATGCAGAAAGTTGCTAGGGGGATAAAAAGGCAGTAAAAGACACACAGGCGGTTGCCAGCTGAGACAATACCAGAGCAATTGGGGAGCCAGGTAACATCTGGAGCTAGAAAAAGAGAGAGGCCACCACTGGCCATGACACAGATAGTCTCTGAACTGGTCAGAGAGTTGGACTGTGTGGAAAGCTGAGCTCTTGTTAGGAGCGGCAGGCTGTCCCCAAGGGACTTTTCTCAAAAGGGGTACTGAGCCTCACGTGCCAAAGGACTTCACGTAGAGTAGCCCAGCCAGCCAAAAGGAAGGAGAGTGGGAGTGATTTGCTCCCACTGAGTGCACCACACAGACTGATCAAAAGGTTGCAAAACAAGATGAATTATCAGCACCAGCCTGGTACAAAAGTACAGAGTGGGCTGCACAGTGCTCTGAGGGCATGGGCTGGAAACAGCACCTGTGATTATTGTCATCAAGACTGAGCCTCCATCCTTGAGGAACCACAGGAAAGGAAAAAAACAGAGCCCAATTCCCTCTGCCTCCAGGACCAGGGGAGATATGCAAAACATGCTTGGCAGGTTTAAAATCAACAGGAGGATTTTTTTTCGAGAGTAAGAAAGTAAGACCTGGAGCTGTGAGAAAACCAGAGAAGAATCCAGAAAGAAGTCAGAAGGCAAACACCAACAGCTGAGACAAATTTCACTTTGCTATTCTTCAGAACTTGCATTTTTTAATTTCTTTCCTTTCTGCTTATTTAGTTTTTTTATTTGTTTTTATTGTTTGATTTGGGGTTTTTTTGTTCTCCCTTTCATATTGCATTTTAATGTTTCTTCTTTCACTTCATTCATACTCCAAATAACACACTACTCTTGGCCTTTTACTTTTTATTCTTTTTATTTGGATGATATATTTCTTATCATACTATTATTATTCCAAATCCCACACAGCACCCTTCTCTGGTCTTAATCCATTTTACCATCTTCCTGAGCTTTATTACTGTTGTGGTTAACTTTATTTTCTCTCACACTACACCAAGTTTCTATCCCTTACTCTCACTATTTGTCCTCCATCTAATCTCACATAAGCGTTCTTCTTAAGTCAGCTCACATTCTTTCCCTTCTAATAAGAGTCTTATTTCTTTTTCACCTTTTATAAACAGTGGCTAGTTAAGTGAAATATCATGGTTATTGCTGTACTTCTCCAACAGAACTCCTATTTGTTCACTACTTGTTTGTGCTTTAAATCCCATAGAATACTCTCCTGCTGTCTTACTCCATTACACCTTCCCCTGGCCCCCTGTTCAGTTGAGTGAGGAATTTTATTTCATTGTTTTCCTCTCTGTGTTCCCCCCACTCAACCTGGGCTTTACTTCTTAATCATATTAGTTTGCTTCCTCCATCCTCTCAAAAGCATTTTTCTTTACTCCAGACATCTTATATTCACTTATTGCTTTTCTACAATATTCTTATTCCTGTCCTACCTTTATTAAACTTCATTCAGCTGTCATTGCTATGAACCCTGCTGAGGTTTCTTTGAAATTTTGTTCCCGTTGGCCCAGTACCTTTTCAATTTTATTTAAAACCTCATAATATACTCTTCCCTCTTGTTAACCCATTGTCCCCATCGCCCTTTTGTGTTTTATTTATGTTGTAAATTTCACTCTCTCCCTTTCTTCACCTTGGCTATATCCCAACTCATAAATTCTCCTCCTTCTTACCACACAACATTTTCCCCTCTTTTAGTCATCTCATAGTCCCTTTTGTCATATCATGTAGTATCCACAATCTCTCTTCACCTTTATTAATCTTAGTTCAATCGCAGTGGAGACTACTGATGTGGTGGGGGGTTCTTTTTGCTGGCATAGACTTGGTTGTCTGGCAATCCTACTTTGTTAACCAATACCTGTAAAACAGCATACAAGACAAGGTGGGAGTTGTGAATACCAGTAAATCTGCTGGAGGGGAGAACCCACCAACAAAGGATCCACCAACAGGTAAAGCCCAAGTACAACAACAGAGCCCACACAAATGGAAGAAAAGGAAAACTAAGAGCATCCATGCAAGTAGATCAAGGAGACTGCAAAACTGAGTCCCACAGAACCCCTAGCACAGAACTTCACCCTATGAAGACAGCTGGCAAAGCAGAGCATCTGGAATTAGAGAAACAGACAAAAAGACTCACCTAAAATGGGGAAACAAAGAAAGAACCTGCAATTGAAAGAAATGGAAGAGTCCCCAGTAAAAGAGCTAAATGAAATTCAGGCAAGCAAACTATAAGATATAGAATTAAAAGAATGGTTATAAGGATGCCCAAGGAATTCACAGACAGCTACAAATAACTGAGTAGGGAATACAACAGTATGAAAAAGGAAATAGAAACAAAAAACAAGAACCAGGAATAAATGAATACAATATCTGGAATTAAAAATACACTAGAAGGAATTAAAAGCAGGCTGGATGTAGCAGAAGACCAAATCAGCAAGTTAGAAGACAAGGTAGAAAGAAATACCCAAGTAGAGAAACAAAATTTAAAAAGACTCGAAAAGCATGCATAGTTTAAGGGAACTTCAGGACAACATGAAACGTAACAGCATTTGCATCATAGGAATAACAGAAGAAGAAGAAAAGGAGCAAGGGATAGAAAATCTGTTTGAAAAAATAATGACAGAAAACTTCCTTAACTTGAAGAAGGGTTAAAAGCTATTATGCAAATTCAGGAAGCACACAGAGTCCCAATCAAGATGAATCCAGAGATGCCTACTCCAAGACACATCATAATTAAATGCCAAATTTTAAAGACAAAGAGAGAATCTTAAAGGCATCAAGGGAGAAACAGTAATGTAAAAGGGAGCTCCAATAAGGCTAGCAGATGATTTCTCAACAGAAACACTACAAGCCAGAATGGAATGGCAGGAAATATTCCAAGCAGTGAAAAGCAAAGGCCTGCAACAAAGACTACTCCACCCAGCAAGGCTATTATTTTAAGTGGGAGGCGAGATAAGGAGTTTCCCAGACAAAAGATGGTTAAAATAATATACTTCCACCAAACCAGCATTGCAAATCATGCTAAAGGGACTGCTTTAAGAAGATGGAGGAATTGAGTTGAGAGAGAGAGGAACACAGGTAGAAAGGGAAAAACTGGCAATGAATAAGTACCTATCAATAATAACCTCAAATGTAAATGAATTAAATGTGCCAATCAAAAGACATAGAAGCTGAATGGATTAGAAAACACAACAATGGGAGGGAAGATGGCAGTGTGGTAGCAGGGAGCAGATTCCACTTGCTCCTACACAAGGGAGAAAAACCTAGCTAATCTACAGAAGAACAGAGAAAACAGCCAACAGTACCACAGCATATATGAAAATAGGATATCAAAAATTGCAGCAGACATTGAAAAACCAGACAGTAAGGAGAGTGCTTCAGGACAATAAGGGCCCAGGGACCAGCGCGGAGACCAGTGAGGCCAGAGCCCCCGCCCAAGTGTTGGCTGTATCTGACACAAAGCTACTGGGAGCTAGCTGGGTCAACTCCTCGCTCCCCGGCCAAACAAGGATTGGGAACCACGCGGGGGAGACCTGGTTGCTTGAAGGTGCAGAGAGGGGAGTGAGGACTGAGTGGCAACACACAGGGGCTCTGAGCACCCATGCATAGCAACCAAGGGCGGCCTGGCCGTGTGCCCGAACTGGTGCCCCCAACCCGGGAAGAGGGTGGTTTGTGGAAGACCTGGAGGCCACACCCATAAACGCAGGGAAAACTCCGGCTCTCCATGGGAACCCTGAGCCCACAGCCCTAAACCCAAGTAGGGTGCATGCCTTATGCAGGAACCCCAGAGCTCACACCTGTGGACCCAGGGAAGGCACATGCTTAGCAGGAGACCGAAGCTTGCACCCGTTAACCTGGGGAGAGTGCGCTTGGGAAGGCTCGAATTCCACATCCAGGGCCCTGCAGAGAGGCGAGGGCTGGCTCGGGCTCTGGGGAGACTACTTGAGAGGCTGACTGAACAGGAAGGGAAAAAAGCGAAACCAATCACACCTCAACCTGCTGTAGCCAGCAAGACCAGAAAAAACAGTCTGGCCAGTTCGACAGCAGCAAGAGGTTTTTTGTTTGTTTGTTTGTTTGGTTGGTTGGTTGGTTTTGTTTGATTTTTAGGTTTTTTTTATTTTTTAATTTTTATTATTTTTATATCTCTCAGTTCCTTTTGCTTCTCTTTCCTTCTTTCTAGTTTTATTCCTTCTTCCTTTCTTTCCAATTTTATTTCTTCCTCCTTCCTCCTTCTGCTTTTTTTTTCTTTTTCCTTTTTTCTTTTTAAATACCCACAAGTGACACACAAAAAAACTGAAACTGTAAAAAGACCAGAGTTGGAACCAAACAGGGGGCATCCCAACAGCTGAGACACTGGGACAGATTTCACTTTACTATTATGGAGAACCTGTGAGTTATTGCATATTTGTATTATTATTTTTTCATTGTTCTTACATCTTTTATTTTAATAGTATTTTTGTATTCCTCCTCTTTCTGTATACTCTTCTTTGCTTGGCTGGTTATACTGTATCATTTGACAGGTTTCCCCTGTTATCGCATTCATAGTGTCTTGCTAATTTATTGTCCTTCACTTCAGTTGTGTTCTATTAGTACACTACTCAAGGTTCTATACACCCTATTCTTGTTATCTAGATCTCATATATTCTCTCATATGATTGTTGCTCTAATATTACTGTAAATAAGACTTATTCCATACAATTGTAAATATTACACAACACCCCCCCAGACCTTAGCCCACTTCACAATTTACTAAAATCTATTACTGTAGTGGTTAACTCTGTTCTCTCACACACTACACCTATTTACTATCCTTTACTGTCACTGTACCTCAGAATCTGACCTCCCACAACATCACTGCTTTCTAGATCCAACTCACAATCCTTCCCTCTCCAACAAGAGTCTTATCTTCTTTCCATCCTTTCTAAAAAGTGGCTAGTTGGGTGGAATATCACAGTTAACACTATACATAACCAAAGGATCTCCTATCTGTTCTCTACTGACTGCCATTGTAAATATCATAGAATACTCTCTTGCTGTCTTAAACCATTTTGCCTTATCACCCCCCAACTGATCACAAAAAAAAGAGTAGGTGGAAGTTGTGAAAAACAGGATGCCCAAAAGAGACTGCACCACTGAATCTCACAGGTATTCTAACACAGAAGTTCACACCATAAACCCAGGGAGCCAGAACAGATGAATTTGAGAAGCTGAGGCTAACAAGAAGAGTCTCACAAACAATGGAAAGACAAAGAAACAATCCCCAAATGAAGGGAAAGGAGGACGCTTCAGAAAGAATGCTAAATGAAATAGAGGCAATTCAATGATCATATATTGAGTTCAAAGCAATGATTATCAGGAAGTTCAATGAGCTCACAATGAGCTACCAGAATCCTCAACAAAATATTGGCAAACCCCATCTAACAATACACTGTAAAGATCGTACACCACGTCCAAGTGGGATTCATCCCAGGGATGTCAGGATGGTACAATATTCACAAATCAGTAAATGTAATACATCACATAAACAAAAGCAAAGACAAAAACCACATGATCATATCAATAGATGCATAAAAAGCATTTGATATGGTACAGAACCCATGTATGATAAAAAACACTCAGCAAAGTGGGAATAGAGGGAGCATTTCTCAACATAATAAAGGCCATATATAATACCTACAGGTAACGTCATACTCAATGAGCAAAAACTAAAATCTTTTCCACTAAGGTCAGGAACAAGACAAGGTTGTCCACTCTCACCACTTCTATTCAATATAGTATTGGAAGTTTTAGCTATAGTAATCAGACAAGAAATGGGAATAAAAGGCATCCAAATTGGAAAGGAGGAAACAGAACTGTCACTGTTTGCAGATGACATGATAGTATACACAGAAAATCCTATAGACTCGGCCAAAAAACTGCTTGACCTAATAAATGAATTTAGCAAAACAGCAGGATACAAAGTCAATATCCAGAAATCGAAGGCATTTCTGTACACAAAAAATGCAACAGCAGAAATCAAGGAAAAAATCCCATTTGAAATAGCAACAAGAAAAATAAAATACCTAGGAATAAACCTAGCCAAAAAGGTAAAAGACCTGTATTCAGAAAACTACACAACACTGAAGAAATCAAGGAAGACACAAATAAATGGAAACATATACTGTGTTCATGGATCAGAAGAATTAACATCATCAAAATGTACATACTACCCAAAGCAATTTACAGATTCAATAAAATACCTATGGAAGTAGCAATGGCATATTTCACAGACATAGAACAAACACTTCAAAAATTTATATGGAACCATAAACAACCCCGCACAGCTGCTGAAATTTTGAGAAAGAAGAGTAATGTAGGAGGGATCGCAATACCTGATACTAGACTGTATTACAAAGCCACTGTAATCAAAACAGCCTGGCACTGGCATAAAAACAGGCACATGGACCAATGGAACAGAACAGAGAGCCCAGAAATAAACCCAAGTCTCTACAGTCAATTAATATTTGACAAAGGGGGCAGCAACATAAAATGAAGTAAAAATAGCCTCTTCAACAAATGGTGTTGGGAGAACTGGACAGCTACGTGCAAAAGAATGAAACTTGAGCACCAACTTACATGTTACACAAAAATAAATTCAAGGTGGGGAAAAGATTTAAATATAAACCATGACACCATTAAAGTCCTAGGGGAGAACATAGGCAGGAAAATCTCAGATATTACACACAGCAACATTTTTACTGATATGTCCTCTGGAGCAAGGGACATAAAGGAAAGAATAAACAAATGGGATCTCATCAAAATAAAAAGCTTCTGCACAGCTAAAGAAAACAGTATTAAAATAAAAAGAGAACCAGCTGTATGGGAAAACATATTTGCCAATTATACCTCAGATGAGGATTTAATCTCCATAATATATAAAGAACTTACATGACTCCACTCTAAGAAGACAAGCAGCCCAATTGAAAAAATGGACAAAGAACTTGAACAGACTCTACTCCAAGGAGGACATACAGAGGTTCCAGAGACATATGAAAAGATGCTTGATATTGCTTGCCATCAGAGATGCAAATTAAAACCACAATGAGATACCACTTCACACCAGTCAGAATGGCCATCATAAACAAAGCAACAAACAACAAGTATTGGAGAGGTTGTAGACAAAAGGGAACCCTAGTGCACTGCTGGTAGGATTGCAGACTGGTACAACCACTATGGAAAGTGGTATGGAACTTCCTCAGAAAACTAAAAATGGATCTGCCTTTTGACCCAGCAATTCCACTGCTGGAATTATATCCTAAGAACCCTGAAACACGAATCCAAAAGAACCTATGCACCCCAATGTTCATAGCAACACAATTTACAAGCCAAGTGTTGGAAGCAACCTAGGTGCCCATCAGTAATTGAGTGGATCAAAAAACTATGGTACATTTACACAATGGAATTCCATGCAGCAGAAAGAAAGAAGGAGCTCCTCCCCTTTGCAACAGCTTGGATGGAACTGGAAACCATTATGCTAAGCAAAATAAGCCAGGCCGTGAAAGACAATTATCATATGATCTCACCTTTAACAGGATCCTAAACAACAAAACAAACAAACAAGCAAAATATAACCAAAGGCACTGAAATAGAGAACAGGCTGACAGTGACCAGAGAGGAGAGGGGAGGGAATTTCAGGGGAAAAGGGGAAGGGTTTACAGGAACAAATATAAAGGACACATGGACAAAAACTAAGGGGGGTGGAAATGGGAAGGAGGTAGAGAGAGATGGGTGGGCGGGCTGGGATGGGAGTAAAGGATAGAAAACTGTACTTGAACAACAATTAAAATGAAATTTTTTTAAAAAAGAAAACACAACTCACATATATGCTGTCCACAAGAGACCCACTTCAGAATAAAAGAGCTACACAGACTGAAAGTGAAGGGTTAAAAAAATATTTTAAGCAAAGGGACAGAAAAAACAAGCTGGGGTAGCAATACTTATATCCTCAACAATTTTGTATCCAGTGGTTTTAAAATCCACTGATAATCTCTACCTGACTCAATGAGCAATGATTACATAAAGAGTTATACAATGATGATATTTCTATCATTCTTTGACACTACTTTGAAGAAGAGCTTTTCTTTTTTGCTATTCTGATTAGATAGATAGATAATAGGTAATATAGATAGATCACAATAGATTCATGGATTTTTAAAAATATTAAAGTGTTATAAAATATAATTATTGTTCTTTTGATACTCAAATTGTCCCAAATTTTTAAAGTATATTTTATTGATTATGCTATTACAGTTGTTCCAGTTTTGTTCCCTCCCTTTATCCACCTCCTCCCTGCACAACCCCCCTCACCCTCCAGTATACCCCTCCCCACAGTTCATGTCCATGGGTTGCACATATAAGTTGTTTGACTTCTCCATTTCCTATACTATTTTTAACCCTGCTGCGTATTTTGTACCTACCATTTATGCTTCTTATTCCCTGTACATTTACCCCCATTCTCTCCCCTCCCCCTCCCTGCTGATAACCCTCCTTGTGATCTCCATTTCTGTGATTCTGTTCCTCTTCTAGTTGTTTGCTTTGTTTGTTTTTGTTTTGTTTTATTTTGTTTTGTTTTAGGTTCAGTTGTTGATAGTTGTGAGTTTGTTGTTATTTTACTGTTCACGGTTTTTAAGCTTCTATTTCTTGGGTAAGTCCTTTTAACATTTCATATAATAAGGGATTCCTGATGATGAACTCCTTTAGCTCTACCTTATCTGCCCTTCCATTCTAAATAACTTTGCTGAATCAAGTAATCTTGGATGCAGGTCCTTGCCTTTCATGACTTTGAATACTTCTTTCCAGCCCTTTCTTGACTGCAGGGTTTCTTTTGAGAAATCAGCTGATAACCTTATGTGAATTTCTTTGTAGGTAATTCTCTCCTTTCCTCTTGCTGTTTTTAAGACTCCTTCTTTACCTTTAATCTTTGGTAACTTAACTATGATGTATCGTGGTGTGCTCCTCCTTGGGTCCAATTCCTTTGGGACTCTCTGGGCTTCCTGGACATCCTGGAAGTCTATTTCCTTCACCAGGTTGGGGAAGTTTTCCTTCATTATTTGTTCAAATAAGTTTTCAACTTCTTGCTCTTCCTCTTTCCCTTCCAGATCTCCCATGATTCAGATGTTGGAATTCTTAAAGCTGTCCCAGAGGTTCCTAAGTCTCTCCACTTTTTTTTTTTCGCATTCTTGTTTCTTTATTCTGTTCTAGTTGGGTGCTTATTTCTCCCTTTTGTTCCAAATCATTGATTTGAGTCCCAGTTTTCTTCCCTTTACTGTTGATTCCCTGTATATTTGCCTTTATTTCACTTTGTGTAATCTTCATTACTTTGTTCATTTTGCAACCGATCTCAATCAATTCTATGAGCATTCTGATTACCAGTGTTTTGAACTATGCATTAAGTAGGTTGTCTATCTCCTTGTCACTTAGTTCTTTTTCTGGAGTTTTGATCTGTTCTTTCATTTGGTTCATATTTCTTTGCCTGGGTGCACCTGTTACATGGTAAGGGGCAGAGCCTTAGGTATTCGCCAGGGCTGGGCAACCCTCTTTGCTGCGTTGTGACACTGTAAGTGTGGGAGGGATCAGAGAGGGAACACTGCTGCTTGTGGTTTTTGTCCTACTTTCCAACACTTCGCTTGCTTCACACAAGTGGATTGTGCCCTTTCGGGTGCTGATTTGCAGGTGGGTGGGTTTGCACTGATTTTAGGACCCTGTGGTTCTCTCCAATGAACTCCCTGTGAGGCTGGGAATTTCTCCCACCACCACAACACCCACAGATTTTTTACAACCTGGGATTTTGAGTCTTTAGTTTCCCATGCTGAAACCCTGGGTTTTGCAGTCTCTCAGTCCCCTTTTGTTCCCCCAAGCTTATCTGCCTGCGGATGTGGGACTGCCCATGGGGTCCTCCAGCTGCAGCCTTGCCATATGTCCTCTCCACCTGGCTTCTTTTCTCCACCTCTCCTATCATCTGGTGAATGTTTAATTCCTTGGTTGTTGGACTTCCATACAAATGTTTTGTTTTGTTTTGTTTTGTTTTGTTTCTGGGAGATCTGGTTGTTCTTTGCTTTTAAATTGGTTGTTATCCTTACTTTGGTTATACAAAGAAGTGAAGTAATTCTGCCTATGACTCTATCTTGTCCAGAACTCCACTCATTTTTAAGATTGCCCCAATTTGACAAGAGAGTTTCTCTTAGGGCTGGCTGATATGGTCCTTTAATATGACTCCATTATTTTTTGAGTACTTTGTTGCTTTCTGGCACAACAGTATATTCCAGGTTCACTTTGTAGTTTCCCTGCCCTAGATCTGGATCAGCTACTTCTATAAAAAGCCTTTGTTTTCTTTCAGTAGTAAATAGTACTTTGAAACCAAGATCTGAGTGCCAGGTGTGTTCATTGATACTGGGTATCACTAGTTCTGAGCCATTTTAGTGGACAGAAATAGAAAATATGTTTTTTGAGTCATGAGTTCATGTTAATTCAAGTAAAATTACTGTGACAAACATCTTTAAAGGAAGCATAATTTTCTTCAACAATGTTTATATTCTCAAAACCTATATTTTTCCTACTTTTTTTCTGGGGTTATACTTAATTATTTTTGTTGATCAAATTAATCTATTCCCATTCTATAAAATGTATATAGAAACATATTAAAAAGCAAAAACTGAAATCACTTAAAAACACAGCACAGCAATTTGACATGCTTGAATATTTCTTTCCAGTCTTTTATCTATATTTTTCCTTAGTGATCCTAAGGGCATATTTTATATAATACATTATATATTTGTATTTCTTCTTGTAAGTACAGTAGTCCCCTTTATCTGTGGTTTCATATACCCATGGTCATACGTGCTCCAAAAATATTCAATGCTAAATTCCAGAAATAAACAATTCATAAGTATTAAATTACACATCATTCTGAGTATCCTGATGAAATCTCCTGCCATTCTACTTCATCTTACCCAGGATTTGAATCATACCTTTGTCCACCCTGCATATGACATCCACCCATTCATCACTTAGTAGCTGCCTCAGTTACCAGATTAGTTATCTGTGAGGGAGAGAGATAGAGAGACCACATTCACATAATTTTTTATTATTAGTTATTGTCAATATTTTACTGCACCTAATTGGTAAATTAAAATCTATCATAGGTATATACAATATATATAGGAATAGACATAGTATATATAGCATTCAGTGATATCTGTGGTTTATGGCATCCACTGTGTTTCCTGGAACATATACCCCATGGATAAGAGGGGACTACTCTAGTTTCAAAAGTGATTGAATAAATTCTTCTAAAGATTTTATTTATTTATTTTTAGAGACAGTGGAGCAGGGGAGAAAGAAAGGGAGAGAAACATCAATGTGTGGTTGCCTCTCAAGTACCCCCTACAGGGAATCTGGCCCACAACCCAGGCATGTGCCCTGACTGGGAATCAAACAGGTGACCCTTTGGTTTGAGGGCTGGCACTCAATCCACTGAGCCACACCAGCCAGGGCTGAATAAATTTCCATAAACATAATTTTAAATGGCTAAATAAGCATTTTAAATGGTACTAATTTTCTGTTGCTGAATAATAAATTACCACAAAATTAGTGACTTGAAACACAAACTTATTATCTCACAATTTCTAGAGGTCAGGATTCCAGGCATGAATTAGCTAGGACATCTACTTAAGGTCTCACAAAGCTGAACTCCAGTGTCATCTGGGGTTTTGATCTCATCTAAGGCTCAACTTCCTCTTCTGAGTTCATTCAGGTTCTTGGAAGAATTCAGTTCCTTGTGGTTATTTTCTTGGCAGTTTGTCAAGAATTACTCTTAGATCTTAGAGGCCACAGTAATAACTGGGCATGTGGCCTTCTCATGACATGACAACTAATTTCTTCAGAACATACACAGAACCTATTCAGACTGCTACAATATAATCACAGGAATCACTATATCATAACTTTTTTCACAAAATGTAACTTAATCAAGAAAGAAATTATCCCATCACTCATATGTCTTGCCCACACTTCAGAGGAGGGTATTATGCCAGATGTGTATATCATGGGCTGGAAACTTGGAGGTGATTTTAGAATTCTGCCAAACAAACTATATAATATTTCATTCTATCATTGTTCCATGAATTGTTTAACAAATACCCTATTGTATGACATTTGGCTTGATTCCAAATTTTTTAAATTATAAGAAGTATTGCACTGACCAATATGAGAACAGAATGTTTTTATGAAAAGTTTCTTTTGATAAAGTTGCTTTTTATCAAAAGCATAGTGTATATATATATATGTGTGTGTGTGTATATATTTATCCAATTACAATTCTAAATATGAAAATTAACATTTTATCTTTATCATATGACACTTCAACTTTTAGACATTGGTTTATGAACAGAATGTATCAGCAACAGAAATTACAGCTGTCCTATTGGGTCTCCAAAAAAGCCACTAATATCAATAACTGTAATGCTTTTGTGAAATGAACAAATGGCAAATCCTTTTAAGTTTTTTATTAAAATTTTAACATTATGACACTTGACCCAATGGATACATAAGTTGATTCCTGGACATAGTGTTGTGTCTGAAATATCAGAACATTTTTGTTCACCCTTAAGTGTAATGCAAGAAAAAACTGAATAAACTCTGGAAAATACAAAAGAGAGGTAAATAAGCATCATTTGTAAGTTTTAAGGAGAAACACTAGTCAAAACTAGAGGGAATAAACTGAAATTTAATTTGGATAATTTGGGTTGGTTGCTCCAAGCATTCAACCACATGTGGTATTGGAAAAGTAGACTCTTAGAATCAGAGGTCTGAGATGACAGCATGGTATTTTAGATGACTATCCAAACCTTCCCTCACCTCACCCCCTCACACATATAAGACATGGGAAATTTAAGCATGAAAGAATGTTCAACAGTATCTGAGGACAAAATCCCACCTGTAACAGTGGGCTTTGCTGATGTCCCATACACCTTTCCCTTAGTTATATGCAAAGGGTTCTTCTAGTTCTAGACTTCAATGTTTCTGTGATATTCTGACTTTAGGATTCATATTACTTCCCAAATAATTTGAAATTGGTTTTAACATCAAGCATAATACAAAAATGGTATGAAAACATGAATGCAGAACAGAGGCCTTTAACAAAGTAGAGAAACTTGTGTTTATCAGAAACCTAAGGAGACAAATTCCAAGGTAATGTCTTTCAGAATAGTGAGAAACTAAGACACATTTGGAGAAAATCATAAATATGTAGCTAAACAAGTACTGGTGCCATTATGTTTTTTTCTTCTGCCAAAAAAGAAAAAAAAAAAGATTTTGAACCACTGGTTCCAGGACCACACTTCCTATGTTATAATTCTTGCTAACATAACGAATGTCCCTCCATAGTCTGTCCCATACCTATTCTCCAGTCTCACATCTTTTAGCATCCCCTTCTCACACTAGGCTGTGGAAATACAGAAGTATTCCATTTATTCAAATGTACTGTGCTACTTCAAACCTCCATGCCTTTGCTTATTGTTGTCCCTCTGCCTGTATAACCTCACCTTCACCCCAATCTATCTGTCATATCTCATCTATTAAGCCTTCCATGAATCTCTGGTTGAAATGACCATTTCCTCATCTATGGCCCTGCCATCCATTGCAATGCTGTAGAACACCTACATATTTCTTACCACAAAAATATGAGCTCCTGAAGGGGAAAAGACATGTCTTTTCATCTCAGTATCCTTAGTGTCTAGTACATACACAGTAAATGACCACATTAATCAATTTGGAGGCTGGGTTATAAAAGTAACTTAATAACTGTTTTTAATGTCATTTAAATTATTACATAATCCCACAGTGACTACTTTGAAGGCAAGAACATTAATTTGGGGGATTATAAATTCTGGCAAGTTAAAAATCAGTCACATTAACTTTATCCTCACTTTCAAACTGTGTCCTCAAAGACACTACCAGGTATTAAATTAAGGGACACTTTCATTTTATTTGGGGGGGGCATATATATAAATCAAGACAGGCCAGGTTATGCTGCAATAGTAAATGATTTCTCAAGATTTCAGTGGGTTAAAACAGCATTAGTTTCACCCTGAATGGCGTGGCTCAGTGGGTTGGGCATTGTACCACAAAACAAAAGATCACTGATTCAATTCCTGGTCCCCCCAGCTGGGGGCATGCAAGAGGCAACCAACCAATGTTTCTCTCCCTCTCTTCCTCCCTTCCCCTCTCTCTAAAAATAAGTAAAATCTTTAAAAAAATAGCATTCTTATATTTTACAAAGTGTTCCCCAACATTTCCAGTACCTACCTGACCGCATATGTAGTTATTACAATATTATTGACTGCCATATTTTGCCATATATAATGTGTACTTTTTGCCCAAATTTCTGAGGAAAAAATACAGATGCACATTATACATGGGTATAATGATTACATACCATGGGCATAAAAATCCCATGTATAATGTGCACAAAAACATGGGTGCACATTACACATAGCAAAACACAGTATATTCTCTATGCTGTATTTTATGTCCTCATGACTATTTTGTAACTATGAATCTGTACTTCTTAATCCTTTCACCTTTTTCACCCACCCCACAACCTGCCCTCCCCTCTGGAAATCATCAGTCTGTTCTCTAGATCTGTGAGTCTGTTTTGGTTTTGTTTGTATTACTCTTTAGATGCCACATGTAAGTGAAATCTTTCTCTCCCAAACAGTCCACTGCAGGTCTGGGTGACTGTTTAGGGCAGCTGTCCTCCATTAGATGGCTGAGCAATGTATTTCCATTATCAATAAGTGCTTCCCTATTTGACAAGGCAGAGGAAGAGAGCCCTGGAGAGTTGAGAACTAACAAAGGTTTCCACTTAAGAAGTTACACACATCACTTTTGCTCATATTCCACTTACCAAAACAAGTCATATGGCCACATCTAACTTCAAGAGAAGAGAAAATTATAATCCTATTCTGTGATCAGAAGGAAAAGCACCAGCAGTATTAGTAAGCAGCACTAATACCTACCACAGCGAGGAACTAGTGGACCCAATCTGGGCAAGAAACAATGCTCCTTAAGCTACCTATTGAATTATGAGCCCAATCTATTCATGCTAACTCAATTTTGCCTCCCAATATCTCTGTATTTCTTACATTATTTCTTTATTGAGCACCCCTATGTGCCAGACTCTAAATTAAGTGCTTTCCCATCTATTACTTCATTGGACTCTCACAAATACCCTAAGAAATAGACCCCATTATTACCTCCATTTAACAATTATGGAGACTGAGGCTGAGAAAGATTAAGCAACTTCAACAATGTCATAAGTTAGTAACCAAGAGCAAAGAACCAATTCTGTAATACTATAAAACTTGTGATGTGTCCTTTGCACCACACATATCTTCCTGTCCAAAGCTGAGCTCTGAAACTCTGCTCAGTCTCCTTCCCCTCTCAATTCCTTCAGGAACTCATCCCATTAATGATTTACCATCCTCACTTGCTGATTTGCTTGAAACCCAGCCTCTCCTCTACTATCAACTCCCAGTCAATCATTCAAAATCACTTAGTAACCCCCCATCTGAAATTTGTTTTCTTCAACCTAAGATCTTCCCTCCCTCTGTTTGCCCTGTCTCCACCCAACCTCAGCACACACATGTGCTCTATTTTCTCCTTCCTTAATTCTCTGCAGTCTGTCGTCGGTCCTCAACATCCTGCCAGCTACAACTGCTCGGAAGCATTCCTAGTGAACAAATCCAATGTTTGTGCACTTCCATGTAACCTTGTCCACTGGAGTGACTTAGAAACCTTCCACACTCTTAGCCCTGCCTCCTAGACACCACTTTCCTGCATTATCCTCATAGCACTGCTCTGACCAGTGTCTCTGTTTCCACTGGCTCCTTTGCCTCCTCCTCTGTCTTCACCTGGACTACCAAGTTCTGTTCAATTGTCATTCTCTCTTTCTCTTCCCTCCTGTTACAGACTGAACTGTGTTCCCTCAAAATTCATATTTTGAAGCCATAGCCTCCAGTATGATGGTATCTGGAGATGGGGATTTGAGGAGGTAATAAGGTTTAGATGAGGTCATGAGGGTGAGGTCACAATGGTATTAGTCCCCTTATAAGTGCGCGCTCTCTCTCTCTCCCTCTCTCTCTCTCTCTCTCTCTCTCTCTCTCTCTCTTTCTCTCCCTCTCCCTCCCCTCCCTGCCCCAAATTATCTTCCTCAATGACCAGATGTACTCCTGGAGCTTCAACTATCACCATTGTGTACACAGCTATACAATATATTCACAGTACACCTTTAGGCAAGTTACTCTAACTCTGAGACACAGTCCTTTCATTTATAAAGTAAAAGTATATTTAGTGCTCTCCTTTACAGCACTGCTAGCTAAATGACCTACTGAATGCAGAGCAGTTCATCCAGTTTGTGGTACATAGTAAATACTCAAAATATGTATTTTATTTTGTTGGGTTTTTAAATGACCAGTAGACAGCCAGTGGATAGGAGGCAGTTGTGGGTACAGTAGGGAGGCAAGTTTGAGAAAATTATACCTCAGATACTGGTACCAGTTAAACCTCAGTTAAATTCCAGTTCTACCACTTAGTGACCTTAGAACCATGGGAAGCTTTCTTGTTTTTGCAGTTTTCTCATCTGCAAAATCAAAATACTTAAGTATGGATTCCTCAGGTGGGTATTTAAGCAACCCCCTCCAATAATCTGGCCTAATTGTACTTTTCTAGTTTTCTGACCCATTATTTTCCTATATATACTACATGTTGTAGCCAAACCAGACTACTTAGTGTTCCCTCTGAATTGAATTCTTTAAAAAAATTTTTGTATCCTCACCCAAGGACATTTTCTCACTGCTTTGAGAGAGAGAGAGAGAGAGAGAGAGAGAGAGAGAGAGAGATGCAAGAGAGAAGCATCAATTGGTTGCTTTCTCAAATGTGCCCCAAGCAGGGATCAAATCTGCAACCTGGGTATGTGCCCTGACTGGGAATTGAAACTACAACTCTTTGGTCTTTGGGATGACACTCCAAGCAACTGAGTTACATTGGCCAGGGCTAAATTGAATTCTTACAAAGCAGCATAGTGTAATAGAGTCAGATAGACCTGGATTGAATCCCAGCTCTGCTACTTAGTAGCTGTGAAACCAGCAGCACATTATTTACCCTCTCTGAGACTCAGTTTCCTTACATGTAGAAAGAATAATACCATATGATCTCACCTATAAGTGGAACCTAATCAACAAAACAAACAAGCAAGCAAAACAGAACATGGAAATAAAGAACAAACTGACTGTAACCAGAGGGGAGGGGGAAGGAGATAACAGGGGAAAGAAAGGAAAGGGTCAAGTAAAGGACCATGTGTATAAAGGACCCATGGGCCTTGGCTGGTGTGACTCCGTGGATTGGGCACCACCCTACCAACCAGAGGGTCATGGGTTTGATTCCCAGTCAGGGTACATGCCTGGGTTGTGGGCCAGGTCCCTGGTGCAGGACACTAAGAGGCAACCATGCACTGATAATTCTTTCCTTTTTTTTCTCTTTCCCTTCCCCTCTCTCTAAAAATAAATAAACAAAATATTTTTAAAATATTTTATTTGCAGCCCTGGCTGGCGTAGCTCAGTGTATTGAGTGTGGGCTGCGAACCAAAGCATTGCAGGTTCAATTCCCAGTCAGGGCACATGCCTGGGTTACAGGCCATGGCCCCCAGCAACCACACATTGGTGTTTCTCTCTCTCTCTCTTTCTCCCTCCCTTCCCTTTCTAAAAATGAATAAATAAAATCTTTAAAAAGATGTAAAAAAATTTTATTTGATGCAGAAAGGAAATTGTACAAGCAGATGAATAAACCTGTGGCTGGCTCCTCATGCCAGGAGAATGGTGCAAGCATGATTCTCTAGGACATTGCAAGAGCCAGAGAGGACATCCAGGGTCTTGTGGAGACCACAGAGAGCTCATCATCCAGATCACCAGCCTGGAGGTGGAGAACCAGTGCCTGAGAGGTGTGGTACAGAACCTGCAGCAGTCCATCTCCAAGCTGGAAGCCAACTGAGTGTGCTGGAGAAGAGCATGCCCACCCACTGGGCCACAGCCCCACAGACCCAGCAAGTGTCTCCCATGTGCCAAGAGGAGCCCCCCACCAAGAAGACAGCTACCACCGCGGAGGATAATGAGGACGATGACACTGACCTGTGTGGCAGTAATGAGGAAGATGACAAGGAGGCCATCAAGCTTTGGGGGGAATGGCTGCAGCAGCACACAGAGAAGAAGGCCAAGAAGCCTACACTGGCAGCCAAGTCCTCCATCCTCCTGGATGTTGAGCCCTGGGATGACGAGATGGACATGGCCCAACTGGAGGCCTGAGTGTGCTCTGCCCAGCTGGATGGGCTGACCTGGGTGTACTCCAAGTTGGTGCCAGTGAACTATGGCATCCTTAAGCTGCAGATCCAGTATGTGGTGGAGGATGACAAGGTAGGGACCAACCTGCTGGAAGAGGAGATCACCAAGTTTGAGAAGCAGGTGCAGAGTGTTGACATTGCTGCTTTCAGCAAAATCTAGGCCCTAGAAGGGAGCCTACTGTCCCTCCTGCTATTTAAGACTGAGATTTCCACTAAAAAAAGGAGTTGTCAAACAAAAAAGAAATAAAGAATACACATCTAGAAAGAATATAATTCTAAAGGGGAAGTCATATGTGTTATCTTAAGGTCTTCAACTGATCACCTGAGGTCCATCCACATTATGAAGGGTTATCTGCTTTACTCAGACTCCATCAATCTCAATGTTAATCTCATCCCCAAAAAAAGACCTTTACAGAAATATCCAGAATAATGTTTGACCAAATATATGGGCACTGTGACCCAGCCAAGTGCCCATAAAGCCATCACAACCACATAAAGCCAATATATACTAAGAACTCAATACAAGGACTAACTAATCTGGCCTAGTTTAGAAAACAATGCAAACTACTAGAAATATAATATTTTTCCAGCAGATTCTAATTTATATATTTAAAGTAAAAATAGCATTCATGACTTCCCTAAAAAGCCCTTTTGCTAATCTTTCAGTAAATATATTAATTAACCCTACAATAAGAGAGTCTCTACCAATCACTGCCATTTCAGGAGTAGTTTTACTTTCTATAGGTTAGAACATTTTTGACTTTTTAATATTAATTGCTTTAAGTGTGTTTGTGATAGGATTGGGGAGAGTGGCAGGGTCAGTGAGCAAGGAGTCAAATGTAGTTGGGGAAGGACATACATTAGGCTACAACTCTACTGTTGATATATAATGATTTTAAAACTTGGGGATGAGTATATTTATGTTTTCTATATTGTTATTTTCTACCTTTGGAATATTTTGAATTTTTCATATTTATTTTTTAATCTGAGGCTCAGTAAACTGAGGTCATATTTCCAAAATCACACAGAATTCAAACCCAGGCTGGGTAATGCCAAAGCCATTGATGTTTGCATTCTGGCCAAGTACCCATTAACAATGTCCTCTGTAAAGTTACACCAGTTTTCATCATCAATCACTTTAGTCATGGCTAAATAATCACTGTTTCTTCTTGACCTCAATACAGTCTTCACAGCACACTTTTAGTCACCTAAATTTCAGCAGCACAACACAGCTCTGGGAAAACACCATCAAGAGGATTAAAAGTGAAGGTCCGTTTATAAAAATTTCTAAGCATCTGTCATGAGATCTGATTTGTGTATCTCCCAGTGTAGATTAGCACTACGTGTGCATTGACAGTTCTTAGTAACTGCAACAGTGCCAGGAGGAGGAGGAAGCTAGTCATTGCTATAAATTTCTTGGTTTTGATGTTTGGGAAAAAAAATTATCCCTAGATCCTGTTACTGTCCTGTGTGATTGTAGTGACAGCTGTATTACCAAGGCAATAATATAAATGGCCTTATGTTAACATAGCCCAAATGTGTTGGCTTGAAAGTGAGAAGAGAGAATATAGCTGGATAGTGCTACACAAGTAGGGAACCTATAATAATACTCAAAAACTATATCTAGAGACAGCACATCTACCTTATGCAACCACCAATCAAAACATATTCCTCAGAAATCTTCTAAGTCTCAAAATAAGCACAAGCAGCAAAACAATTTTATAGATTTGATAGAAGGCACGGGCAACAATCATGACACTGACAGGACACCATGGACTTTTTTTTTTTTTTGCTTCCAAGTACAAATACAATGTAATCTAAAGCAGACAAATCTTTTTTTTTTTTTAGGATTTTATTTATTTATTTTTAGGGAGAGAGAAAAGGAGGGAGAAAGAGAGGGAGAGAAACATTAATTGGTTGCCTCTTGCATGCCCCCAACCAGGGATCTGGCCTATAACTCAGGCATGTGCACTGGCTGGGAATTGCACCGGTGACCTCTTGGTTTGCAGGACAACACCCAACCCACTGAGCCACACTAGTAAGAGCTAAAGCAGACAAATCTTTTGTGCTAGATACTTGCTATTTTGAAAAATTTATCTGGCTTTGATATTTACATTTTGGAGATTACAAGGGTATCCAAGGTGGATATATTAGTTTTCTAAGGTTGCCATACTAACTATCACAAACTGAGTGATTTAAACAACAGACATGTATTATCTCACAGTTCTACAGGCTCATAGCCCAAAATCAAGGTGTCAGTAGGGCCATGCATTTTCTGATGGCTCTAGGGGAGAATTCTTCCTCACCTCTTATCTTCTGGCATTTGCTGGCAATCCTTGGCATGTTTTTGGCTTATAGATGCATCATTCCAGTCACATGGCCATCTTCCTCTTGTGTGTTTTTGCACTACCTTTCTTCTGTGTATATCTCTCTGTGTGTGCAATTTCTCCTTTTTATAAGAATACCAGTCATACTGGATGAGGATGCACCCTAATGACCTGATTTTAACTTGATTACCTCTGCAAAGATCCTGTATCCAAACAAGGTCACATTATAAAGTACTGATGGCAAAAATAATACTCAGTCTTCTGCAGAAGCAGTTCACAGATAACTTTTTTTATCAATCCATTCCAAGTGACCATGTGGCTTAAAGGAATTGTTGGAGGAAGGAGAGAGCCCAAGAAGGACTAACAATGGGAGGCAGCCAATTAACAACAGATGCTCCAAATGAGTGTGTGTATGCACGTTTGATGAGAAAATCAAGGCATAATAAATAGCAGATGCAGAAGTAATGCTTTCCCATTGGGGAAGAGAAGTTGGGACAGGACATGCAGCTATAAGGCAAAAGAAAAACATCCCAAAGAGATTGTTATTGTCAACACTCATTATCCCATGGAAATGACCTTCAATCAGGATGCATGCTCACAATATTGCATTCAATTACAAGTTGAATATGAAACATGATTGCTGGTGTCATGCTTGTATCTAAATAAGAAATTGGGAAACAATCACGGTAATGATGTGTGGTGTTGGGGTAAGCTCACATCAGGAGAGGGCAAACCTTGCTTAAGGACTAATTTCTACCCTGCCCAAGACAAATAGAGGGGAACTAGAGCTCTAAAGCCATGCCAACTAAAGGATACTAAGGGATCTCAGACTGATTTGTAGCATCAAATGACCAGGAGTGCCACTGAAGTAGGGAGAGAATGGATCTCACTGACTCATAGTTTTCCAAGTCTGACTCTTGGACCCTGAGATCTCAGTCATCTATGGTGCTTCTGATCCCTGGGTCCCATTCCAATCCTCCTTAACCTGAACTTCTGAGGATAGAAGCACCAAGAAACTGCAGTTCTATAGGATATCCAGGTGCCAATTCTGATGTGTCCATCAGAAAAAAATGATGGATCAAAGATAAATGAGATGCTGGATACCTCAGCTAATACCAAGTACAGGATCCTGGATTCCACCACTTAATACATTTTTAAAAATATGTATTGTTGCCCTGGCCAGGGCATGCATGCAGAGCAACAGCTTGATGTTTCTCTCTCACATCTCTTTCTCTCTCTCTTTCCCTCCCTCCCTCCCTCTTTCCCTGCCTCTCTAAAAAATCAATAATATTTAAAATATAAATGTATTTCACCAATAGTAATAGTGATGTTATAAGTTATATGACAAAACACAGAAGTTCACTATAGTCTTATTTTGAGTTTTGAGAATTTTATCAAAAAGTAGATTAGTACATCCTTCTCATTGTAACTTAGCTTAAAATCTTATGAAAACTTCAGATGCAAAGAAAATAGACATGTAGATATATATTTCTCTACTTACCCCCTTCCTCATGTTTATGTTGGTTCAAAACACCTTTAATCAGGTCGAAAAAAATTAATTAAGCTTTGAAGTACTCACATATCTAATTGTTACATATTTGATTTAAATGACTGTTATTGTTATCATTAAAAAACTATAATTTACTTAGTACGTATCCTGTACTAACCACTGAAAATGCATTATTTCACTGACCACCCTCAACAATTCTCAGAGGTAAGTCCCATTATTATCTCCATTTTATACAGGAGGAACTGAGGTTCGGAGGAGTTAAGGAATTCAACCAAGATCACACAGTAGGGGAGCCAGGATAATAACAAGCCTCTGTGTGCCTTGCACTGCAGGAAAGAAACAAAAGCAGTAATGCAGATTATACAAAACAATAGAAAATCCACAAGCACAGTAGATTTGGTTTCAAAATGCAGTAGGTGATTTTTGACAGCAGAAAAACCTTCCTAATTGTTTTCAGGCCAGCATTACAATTATTCTATTGGTGTTAACTCTTGTCATCTGGGGCTACTAAGGAATAAGGCCTGAACTTGTTTAAAGAGAACCAATGAGTAATCCAAAGTTTACAGTATTTCAAAGAGTGTAAAGTGCTATGAGGTTAGAGTAAACCAGGCAGTCTGAACTATTCGCAGAGTGGTTTGGTGTTCACATACTGAATAGAAGCACTTGCTTGCACACTGAAATCTCTTACTTCTTCTAGCCAGTTAATAGCTTTAATCTTTGTGCTCCCCACAGATTTACTCTTTGTAGTAACATCCGTGTTATCTAATGACAAGATGGGATAACTAATGTAAGGTTGTGTCTGACCCCTAATATTCCCACACTGAAACTCTATTAGATTCCACATTGACAGCTTTCCCGGACTCTAATCAACCAGCTTCTCACTGAGCCAAAGAGTACAAGGTCCCAAGGTCCCTCAAGAGCAAAGCAATTTATTTAAATAACACATTTAAGTAGATGGGAAAGTGTGTTGCATTCTGAAAGTCAACATTCTCCTGCAGAAAGCAAAAGGCCCAGTGTGCCTGCTTCTGATGCAGTGGTATAACTGACACACATCCCTCAGCCCCCCTCCCACTGCAGTCCTTCTGTTGGGTCATTTCCAAGTTCATTTCAGTGGAACCAGCTAAAGTGGTTTCAGAAAGGTGTATTTGCAAGAAGACTGTAGCCTGCCTACAGGGAAAACCCAGACTTTGGTTTACTGTGCTTAACATCTGGGGACCACACTTACAAAGCCCAAGAAAAGACAGATACTGAGGAACTGGCATTCCTACCCCAGATAGGTGCAACAGAGCAAAAACCTTGAGCTTCTTATCATTGAAAGAGTTTCAAGGACTCCTTTCTATTCAGAATGATTAAAGGTATCTTGACTACCATCTAATGTGTAAGATCTTCTGAGACTCCATCTTAGAGAAAGTGAAAGAATCTACTGTTTCTAAGGTCATACTTATATCATCTCCTTTCAGTGGTAGAGATCTCCTTGACTATAAGATTGTAGTATGTGTGAATGTGGAAATGCAAAGTCTACTCAAGCAAACGTTGAATTGCCATCAATTCCTTTCAAGTGACAGCAGTTTAATTGGTTGTGTAATGAGGCTGCCTAGGTGCCAAGCATAGCCTTCTCTCAGGAGAGAGCTATTTATACTGTCTTTGAAGCCCGCCAGAAATGGTGTCAACTCACTGAAAGAAGGACTGAGCCAACTGCAGCTATCAGGTTGTCTCTGACTTAAGCTGAAGAGACTCAGTCAGGCCATAACTCTTTTGGAAGAGGCTTGCGTAATGTGCAAGCTTTCAAACGTGTGTTTTGAGCATTCTGCCAAAAGAGTGAGGCTCTATATGTAGGCCTGTACCAACTTTTGTTACTCTTTCCTTTTCTTGTGGCTCATTCTATTCCTCAAAACATTTCCTTTCATCTCTCCTCCTTTAATCCTATGTCTGAAAAAGAAAGCAATGCTCTGGTCCAAGGAAAACCCTTCCACTAACTTCCATCTCAGCTGTCCTCCTGTAATCTCTTTGTATGAATTAGTCAGCCTCTCTCCACATTTCTAGTGTCTCTATTTCTACAGGCCCCTTCCTCTCTGCCTTCAAAGATGTTTGACTTCATAAGCCATCCCTTCAGTCCCCTGAGTCCTCAAGTTGCTAAGGCTAGCTCACCTCTTTTCCACTATCATACTCATCTCTTTATATCTTTGAAATCTGGCTTCTATTCCCACCATTCTACCAAAAGTATTCTTTAGGGGAAGTCTTGAATTCAGCCTGATCATCCTATATAGTGGACTCATGCTCATTCTCTTAACCTCTCTTCACCTGTTGTAAGTGGAAGCTAATGAACAAAACAAGCAAGCAAAATATAACCAGAGACATTGAAATTAAGAGTAAACTGACAATAACCAGAGGGGAGGTGGGAGGGGATAATCAGGGAAAAATGAGGAAGGGTTGTCAGGAACATGTATAAAGGATACATAGACAAAGCCAAAGGAGGATAGGATCAAGGGTGGGAAGTGGGGATGTCTAGGGTAAGGGGGACTGGTGGGGAGAAAAAGGAGATAATTGTACTTGAACAACAATAAAGAAAAAAAAAACTAAAAAAAAAACTTTGGCCACCAATTCTGTCATCAGAGCTACGCTAGTAAATAAATTCATGTCATTATTCTAGTGCTCAAAAATCTTCAGTGGCTCCCTAATATGTACTATATATAAGGCAAATCCTTAGCCTGGCAGTCCAGGACATGATCCTTCATCCCAGCCTCACTCTCCACTCCTCCCTCACTTTTTACTCTAGTCTAAAGCCCTTCCTGTTTTTAGTATACGTTATGAACATTCTTTATTTTATTTTATTTTATTTTACTTTATTCTGATAAGAACTCTTAACATGAGATCTACCCTCAACAAAATTTTAAGTGTAAAATAACAGTGTTGTTGACTATAGGTACAATGTTGTACAGCTATCCTGAGCTTATTCATCTTGATTAACTGAAACTAAGCAGTTTGATTAGTAACTCCCCATTTCCCCCTACCAACAACCAACAATCCATTCTTTGATTCTATGAATTTGACTATTTAAGACACCTTCTATAAGTGGAATCATGGAGCATTTGTCCTGTGGCTGGCTTATTTCACTTAGCATAATGTCCTCCAGGCTCATCAATATTATCACATATTGCAAAATTTCCTTCTTTTTTAAAGGTGGAATAGTATTTTATTTATGTATATACCACATTTTCTTTATCCATTCATATGTCAATGGACATTTAGGTTGTTTCCACTTCTTGGCTATCGTGAATAGTGCTTCAATGAACATGGGGTTACAGATATTTCTTTGAGATCCTGATTTCAATCATTTTTGATAAATACACAGAGGTGGGATTGCTGGACCATATGATAGTGCTCTTTTTTAGGAAACTTCCTACTGTTTTCCACAGGGGCTACACCATTTTGCATTCCCACCAATAGTACACAACAGTTTCCTTTCTCCACATCCTCACCAGCATTTGCCTTTAGAGTTTTTAATAGTCATCCTGAAATTATGACTGTTCTTGCCTCCACGTGTTGTTCATATCATTCATTCCAATTATAGTGCCTTTTGTCATACTTTATTTGTCTAACCCCAATTTAATAAATATTTCTTGAGCAACTATTTTGTGCCAGAGTCAGATATCACTTCCTTTGTGAGGCTTTTTCTGGTCCTAAAGACACTGTATTCCCATAGATTTTTTTTTTCCTTTTCTGGACTTACCTTGTGGACTTCAAACTCTACAAAGACTTTAACAGTTATTTTATCCCTGTATTAACTCATATTATCTGTAAGGA